>NC_060138.1:862341574-863541574 GCF_021461385.2 Schistocerca piceifrons
TTGGGGGGGGAGAGAGAGAGATTTGGGGGGGAGAGAGAGAGATTTGGGGGGGAGAGAGAGAGATTTGGGGGGGAGAGAGAGAGATTTGGGGGGGAGAGAGAGAGATTTGGGGGGGGGAGAGAGAGATTTCGGGGGGGGGAGAGAGAGATTTCGGGGGGGGGGGAGAGATTTCGGGGGGGGGGAGAGATTTCGGGGGGGGGGAGAGAGAGATTTGGGGGGGGGGGAGAGAGAGAGATTTGGGGGGGGGAGAGAGAGAGATTTGGGGGGGGAGAGAGAGAGATTTGGGGGGGGAGAGAGAGAGATTTGGGGGGGGGGAGAGAGAGATTTGGGGGGGGAATAGAGATTTGGGGGGGGGAGAGAGAGATTTGGGGGGGAGAGAGAGATTTGGGGGGGAGAGAGAGATTTGGGGGGGGAGAGAGAGATTTGGGGGGGGAGAGAGAGATTTGGGGGGGGGGGGAGAGATTTGGGGGGGAGAGAGAGATTTGGGGGGGAGAGAGAGATTTGGGGGGGGAGAGAGAGATTTGGGGGGGGGAGAGAGAGGATTTGGGGGGAGAGAGAGAGAGAGATTTGGGGGGGAGAGAGAGAGAGATTTGGGGGGGAGAGAGAGAGAGAGATTTGGGGGGTAGAGAGAGAGAGAGAGAGATTTGGGGGGGAGAGAGAGAGAGAGAGAGATTTGGGGGGGGGAGAGAGAGAGAGATTTGGGGGGGAGAGAGAGAGAGGAGAGAGAGAGAGATTTGGGGGAGAGCGAGAGATTTGGGGGGGGAGAGAGAGAGATTTGGGGAGGGAGAGAGAGATTTGGGGGGGGGAGAGAGAGAGCTTTGGGGGGGGGGAGAGAGATTTGGGGGGAGGGGGGGAGAGAGAGAGATTTGGGCGGGGAGAGAGAGATTTGGGGGGGGAGTGAGAGATTTGGGGGGGGGAGGGAGAGATTTTGGGGGGGGGGAGATTTGGGGGGGAGAGAGAGATATGGGGGGGAGAGAGAGATATGGGGGGGAGAGAGAGAGTTGGGGGGGAGAGAGAGAGTTGGGGGGGAGAGAGATTTGGGGGGAGAGAGAGATTTGGGGGGAGAGAGAGAGATTTGGGGGGGAGAGAGAGAGATTTGGGGGGGAGAGAGAGAGATTTGGGGGGGAGAGAGAGAGATTTGGTGGAGAGAGAGAGATTTGGGGGGTAGAGAGAGATTTGGGGGGGGGAGAGAGATTTGGGGGGGGGAGAGATTTGGGGGGGGGAGAGAGATTTGGGGGGGGGAGAGAGATTTGGGGGGGGGAGAGAGAGATTTTGGGGGGGGGAGAGAGATTTGGGGGGGGAGAGAGATTTGTGGGGGAGAGAGAGATTTGTGGGGGAGAGAGAGATTTGTGGGGGAGAGATATTTGGGGGGGGAGAGATATTTGGGGGGGGAGAGATATTTGGGGGGGGAGAGATTTGGGGGGAAGAGAGATTTGGGGGGGGGAGAGATTTGGGGGGAGAGAGGGAGGGGGGGTGAGAGAGATTTGGGGGGAGGGAGGGAGGGAGGGAGAGATTTGGGGGGAGAGAGAGAGTTGGGGGGAGAGAGAGAGAGAGAGAGATTTGGGGGGAGAGAGAGAGAGAGAGAGATTTGGGGGAGAGAGAGAGATGAGAGAGAGAGAGAGAGAGAGAGAGAGAGATTGGGGGGGGGGAGAGAGATGGGGGGGGAGAGAGAGAGATTGGGGGGGGGAGTGAGAGAGATTGGGGGGGGGGAGAGAGAGAGAGAGAGAGAGAGAGATTGGGGGGGAGAGAGGAATTTGGGGGGGAGAGAGATGGATTTGGGGGGGGGGGGGGAGAGAGATTTGGGCCCGAGGGAAATTTGGGCGGGGGGGGGATTTGGGCGGGTGGGGGGGAGATTGGGCGGGGGGGAGGTTGGTCGGGGGGAGATTGGGCGGGGGGGGAGATTGGGCGGGGGGGGGGATTGGGCGGGGGGGGGGGATTGGGCGGGGGGGGAGATTGGGCGGGGGGGGGGGGATTGGGCGGGGGGGGATTGGGCGGGGGGGGGGAGATTGGGTGGGGGGGAGATTGGGCGGGGGGGAGATTGGGCGGGGGGGAGATTGGGCGGGGGGGAGATTGGGCGGGGGGGAGATTGGGCGGGGGGGAGATTGGGCGGGGGGGAGAGATGAGGCAGAGATGAGGGAGAGATGGGGAAGAGATGGGGGGGTGAGATGGGGGGAGAGATGGGGGGGAGAGATGGGGGGGAGAGATGGGGGGGAGAGATGGGGGGAGAGATGGGGGGAGAGATGGGGGGAGAGATGGGGGGAGAGATGGGGGGAGAGATGGGGGGAGAGATGGGGGGAGAGATGGGGGGAGAGATGGGGGGAGAGATGGGGGGAGAGATGGGGGGAGAGATGGGGGGAGAGATGGGGGGAGAGATGGGGGGAGAGATGGGGGGAGAGATGGGGGGAGAGATGGGGGGAGAGATGGGGGGAGAGATGGGGGGGAGAGATGGGGGGGAGAGATGGGGGGGAGAGATGGGGGGGAGAGATGGGGGGGAGAGATGGGGGGAGAGATGGGGGGAGAGATGGGGGGAGAGATGGGGGGAGAGATGGGGGGAGAGATGGGGGGAGAGATGGGGGGAGAGATGGGGGGAGAGATGGGGGGAGAGATGGGGGGAGAGATGGGGGGAGAGATGGGGGGAGAGATGGGGGGAGAGATGGGGAGTCACAGATCCAAATACACATAGAATTGCTGATACTGCAGTTAACTCTTGGATTCGGATTATGAGTGGGGAGATGGGAACTATGGATTCAAACAGTGAACTTAGAACTAATCATATTAATATTGACAAGGTAATGAATGGTCTGGCAGAATATAAATAACTTAGTACTAAAAGAGACCATTCACTGAACAGTAGAAGCGCTGAGCCATAGAAGGCACATGATGAAAGATAATGTTGATAGCTTTCAAACAAATCCTTTGATACACACACACACACACACACACACACACACACACACACAAAAGGAGCTACGTTGTACTGACTGAAAACATAGTGCTGGGACTGTAGTTTGGCAGGTGCACTAGGATGGGTAGAAGGAGAAGGGGTGGGGGGAGAGGTAGGTGGTAGCTCGGGGAATGCAGCTGGTGTGCAGGATAGGAATGTGTGTGTGTGTGTGAGTGTGTGTGTGTGTGTGTGTGTGTGTGTGTGTGTGTGTGTGAGGGGAGGGGGCAGCAGGTGCACGGGCATTGGAGTCAGTTATCTGTGAGGTACATGGTGGTGATGACATGGAGGAGGGGAATGGGAAGGGGTGATAGGAAAGAAGATGAGGAGGCTGTTAAGTAGAGGGTTTGGGTGCAGTGTGTTAGCAAAGATTGACGCCAGAAGGATTTCAGGAGTGGAGAACCTGTTGCAAGAATAACTCCCATCTGCATAGTTCAGAAAAGCTGGTGCTGAAGGGAAGGTTCCAAATAGCACAGGTTGTAATGCAGGGACTGCACTCAAGCATTTTGTACTCAGCAGTATGTTCTGGCACTGGGATGTCATCTCTGTGACAGTTTGACAGTGGCCATTCATTCTGGTGAACAGCTGCTTGGTGGTCGTGCCTACATACAATGCTCTGCAGAAATTGCAGCAGAGCTGGTATATGAAATGGCAGCTTTCACAGGTGACCCTACCTCTATGGGATAGGTAAGCTTGTGACAAGACTACAGTAGGATACACTGGGTGGGTGAATCAGGCAGGTCTTTCACCAGGGTCTTCCATAGAGATATGACCCTGCAGCAAGAGATCTTGAATGGGAGTGGCATAGGGATGAACCAGAGTTGTGCGTAGGTTGGGTGGGCAGTGTAATACCACTTCTGGAGGGGTGGGAAGGATAGTGGGTAGGATGACCCTCATTTCCAGACATGATGGTAGATAGTCAAAGCCCTAGCAAATGACATGGTTCACTTGCTCATGCCTGGGATGATACTAAGTGATGAGGGTACGCTCCTTCACTGCCAGTTCTTGGGGGTTGTTGGATGATTACAATGTGCGAGGATAGGAAATCTGTTTGCAGGCTAGGTTTGGGGGATAATGCCTGTCTGTGAGGGATTTTGTGATACCTTCAGCATACTGGGCAACCATTTCCACAGGTGACCAGGAAGAATGGGTGATATTTTTTTGTGTGGAAGAAGTGACAGATGCCAAAATGCAGGTACTCTTGGTGGTTAATGGGCTTAATATGGACAGAGGTATCAGAGAGATGGAAGTCGATGACCAGGAATGTGGCACAGTGAAGAGGACCAGTTGAAAGAAATGTGAGAGAAGGTTTGAGACTGTGAGGGAATGAGGACAGGGAGTATGGCTCTGTGTCCAGACACGAAAATATCATCAATGAACCTGAACCAGACAAGGGGTTTTGGAGGTTAGGAAGGTTTTTTCTTGATGGTCCATATACAGATTGTCGCAGCAGGGTGTCATGTGGGTTCCCATGGTCATACCACCAATTTGTTTACATACCTTTCTCACAAAGGAGAAATAGTTGTGCATGAGGACGTAACTGGTTGATGACTAAGGAATGAGATAGTTGGTTTGGAGTCAGAAGGGTGATGGGAAAGGTAGTATTCAACAGAAGCCAGGCCGTATGAAAGAGGGGTGTTGGCGTATAGGGAGGTGGCATCAACAGTGTCGGTAGGGTTCAAGGTGGTAATGGGGTGGGGATGGTCAAGAGTTGGTGTGTACCTTTTATATCAGGGGCTAGACTAGGAGCAACTGCATGGAGGCGATGGTCAACAAGAATGGAGATTCATTCTGTGTTAGCACTGTACCCAGCTATAATGATTTGTTAAGGATTATTGGATTTATCAATTTCAGGAAGCATTTAGGACCAATTTATAAACATCCTGGTACATCACTATACCACTCCCACTCTCAGCCCATTGCCAAAGGGGTCACATCCCTGGGAAAGACCTAAGTGCAAGAACTACCTGATTCACCCACCCAGCACATCCTACTCTACTCCTGTCACAGTGTTATCCCATTCCATCAGAGGAGGGGCTACTTGCAAAAGCAGCCATGTCATACAACAGCTCTGCTGCAATTTTTGCACAGCACTTTATATAGGCATGACCAGCAACTAACTGTCCACCACCATGAATGGCCACCACTGAACTGTAGCCAAGAACTGAGTTGACCACTCAATGACGAAACATACTGCTGAACACAATTAGCTAGTTATCCTTACAACACAGCCTTCCCGTGTGTGTTTGTGGATTATGAGTACTCAACAGCTAGGCTATCAGTGCCCATACTGATATTAGAGGCATGAATGTGGTTAAAATGCCATAAAAAAGAAGAGCAAGTCTTACACTCTTCCGCAACATCACTCTCATTAGCTGACATCTTTTACTATAAAAATGGTATATGTTCTAAAATCGGCAATAAAATAAAAATAACATAAGAAGAAAGCTAAAATAATCACACAGCAAAATTTGATTGGCTGATCACTTATAAAAAATGTAGATTTGCGTGCCAGCCTGATTATACATTAAATATTCTCCCTGAAAGGTTGGGGAACAAGTTGAACATTTTACAAAACCTTAAAAGTTGTACCACATATATTTGGCAGACCTTTAAAATAGAGGGCAAATCTATTGGCAAATGAGTTGCCGCCCTCTTGTCTAAATATAAAACACATCATCATCATCATCATCATCATCATCATCATCGTTTAAGACTGATTATGCCTTTCAGCATTCAGTCTGGAGCATAGCCCCCTTATAAAATTCCTCCATGATCCCCTATTCAGTGCTAACATTGGTGCCTCATGTGATGTTAAACGTATTACTTCAAAATCATTCTTAACCGAATCCAGGTACCTTCTCCTTGGTCTGCCCCGACTCCTCCTACCCTCCACTGCTGAACCCATGAGTCTCTTGGGTAACCTTGCTTCTCCCATGCGTGTAACATGACCCCACCATCTAAGCCTGTTCGCCCTCACTGCTACATCTATAGAGTTCATTCCCAGTTTTTCTTTGATTTCCCCATTGTGGACACCCTCCTGCCATTGTTCCCATCTACTAGTACCTGCAATCATCCTTGCTACTTTCATATCGGTAACCTCAACCTTGTTGATAAGGTAACCTGAATCCACCCAGCTTTCGCTCCCATACAACAAAGTTGGTCAGAAGATTGAATGGTGCACAGATAACTTAGTCTTGGTACTGACTTCCTTCTTGCAGAAGAGAGTAAATCGTAGCTGAGCGCTTACTGCATTAGCTTTGCTACATCTCGCTTCCAATTCTTTCACTATGTTGCCATCCTGTGAGAATATGCATCCTAAGTACTTGAAACCACCCACCTGTTCTAACTTTGTTCCTCCTATTTGGCACTCAATCCGTTTATATCTCTTTCCCACTGACATTACTTTTGTTTTGGAGATGCTAATATTCATACCACAGTCCTTACATTTCTGATCTAGCTCTGAAATATTACTTTGCAAACTTTCAATCAAATCTGCCATCACAACTAAGTCATCCGCATATGCAAGAGTGCTTATTTTGTGTTCACATATCTTGATCTCACCCAGTCAGTCTATTGTTTTCAACATATGATCCATAAATAATATGAACAACTGTGGAGACAGGTTGCAGCCTTGTCTTACCCCTGAAACTGCTCTGAACCATGAACTCAATTTACCGTCAACTCTAACTGCTGCCTGACTATCCATGTAAAGACCTTTAATTGCTTGCAAAAGTTTGCCTCCTATTCCATAATATCGTAGAACAGACAATAACTTCCTCCTAGGAACCCGGTCATATGCCTTTTCTAGATCTATAAAGCATAGATACAATTCCCTGTTCCACTCATAACACTTCTCCATTATTTGCTGTAAGCTAAAGATCTGGTCCTGACAACCTCTAAGAGGCCTAAACCCACACTGATTTTCATCCAATTTGCCCTCAACTAGTACTTGCACTTTGCTTTCAACAATACCTGAGAAGATTTTACCCACAACGCTGATTAAAGAGATACCTCTGTAGTTGTTACAATCTTTTCTGTTTCCATGTTTAAAGATTGGTGCGATTACTGCTTCTGTCCAGTCTGATGGAACCTGACCCGACTCCCAGGCCAATTCAATTATCCTGTGTAGCCATTCCTACATCTACATCGATACTCCGCAAGCCACCCAACGGTGGCTTGCGGAGGGCACTTTACGTGCCACTGTCATTACCTCCCTTTCCTGTTCCAGTCGCGTATGGTTCGCGGGAAGAACGACTGTCTGAAAGCCTCCGTGCGCGCTCTAATCTCTCTAATTTTACATTCGTGATCTCCTCGGGAGGTATAAGTAGGGGGAAGCAATATATTCGATACCTCATCCAGAAACGCACCCTCTCGAAACCTGGCGAGCAAGTTACACCGCGATGCAGAGCGCCTCTCTTGCAGAGTCTGCCACTTGAATTTATTAAACATCTCCGTAACGCTATCACGGTTACCAAATAACCCGGTAACGAAACGCGCCGCTCTTCTTTGGATCTTCTCTATCTCTTCCGTCAACCCGACCTGGTACGGATCCCACACTGATGAGCAATACTCAAGTATAGGTCGAACGAGTGTTTTGTAAGCCACCTCCTTTGTTGATGGACTACATTTTCTAAGCACTCTCCCAATGAATCTCAACCTGGTACCCGTCTTACCAACAATTAATTTTATATGATCATTCCACTTCAAATCGTTCCGCACGCATACTCCCAGATATTTTACAGACGTAACTGCTACCAGTGTTTGTTCCGCTATCATATAATCATACAATAAAGGATCCTTCTTTCTATGTATTCGCAATACATTACATTTGGCATTTAAGACCTGACATTCCACTTCATTTGATGAGTTCCGACTTAATTTCATCCACCCCAGCTGCTTTATTGCACTGCAATCTATTGACCATTTTCTCCACTTCCTCAAATGTGATCCTATTTCCATCATCATTCCTATCCCATTCTACCTCGAAACCTGAAACATTGCTGATCGTATTTTCACCTACATTGAGCAACTCTTCAAAATATTCCCTCCATCTGCCCAAGGCATCCACAGGATTCACCAGCAGTTTTTCTGACCTGTCCAAAATACTTGTCATTTCCTTCTTACTTCCCTTTCGAAGACTGCTAATTGCACTCCAGAATCATTTTCCAGCAGCTTCACCCATAGTCTCCAACCTGTTTCCAAAGTCTTCCCAAGATTTCTTCTTGGATGCTGCAATTATCTGTTTGGCTTTGTAGCCATTTTTGATACGCCTTCTTTTTCCTTTTACAGGCTGCCTTGACTGTGTCATTCCACCAAGCTGTTTGCTTCATCCTACTTTTACACACTACCGTTCCAAGACATTCTTTAGCAACTTCTAGTACTGTGTCCGTGTACCTTGTCCATTCCTTTTCCAATGACTGTAATTGACTACATTCAACTAACTGGTACCTTTCTGAGATCGCTGTTATGTACTTGTGCCTGATTTCCTTATCCTGAAGTTTCTCCACTCCTATCCTCCTACATATGGACCTGACCTCCTGCACTTTCGGCCTCACAATCCCAATTTCACTGCAGATTAAATAATGATCAGTGTCATCAAAGAATCCTCTGAATACACGTGTATCCCTCACAGCCTTCCTGAATTCCTGATCTGTTGTTATATAGTCAATGACAGATCTGGTTCCACTGCCTTCCCAAGTATACCGGTGAATGTTCTTATGTTTAAAAAAGGAGTTTGTGATTACTAAGCCCATACTGGCACAGAAATCCAAGAGTTGTTTCCCGTTCCCGTTGGCCTCCATATCCTCTCCAAATTTACCCATAACCTTTTCATACCCTTCTGATCGATTTCCAATCCTGGCATTAAAATCACCCATGAGCAGAACACTGTCCTTGTCCTTTACTCTAACAACTACATCACTGAGTGCCTCATAAAAACTATCCATCTTATCTTGATCTGTTCCTTCACAATGCGAATATACTGACACAATCCTACTTTTCTTGCTAGACACTGTCAAATCTATCCACATCAGTCGTTCGTTTACATACCTTACTGCAACTATGCTGGGTTCCATTTCTTTCCTGATGTAAAGCCCTACACCCCATTGTGCTATTCCTGCTTTGACTCCTGACAGGAAGACCTTGTATTCTCCCACTTCCTCTTCTTTCTCACCCCTTACCCGAATGTCACTAACAGCTAAAACGTCCAGCCCCATCTTACTTGCAGCCTCTGCCAGCTCTACCTTCTTCCCAGAGTAGCCCCCACTGATATTAATGGCTCCCCATCTCATTACCATTTGTTTGCCAAGTCGTATCTTAGGAGTCCCTGGTTTGTCAGTTAGAGGTGGGACTCCGTCACCTCCAAAGGTCTGAGGCATTTTGCTCTGATTGTTGCCAGCATCATATTTAAAGTACCAGTGAAGCAGGTTGCTAGCCTTGCTTGCCCCGAGTCCCATTGAGTTTACCCCTAACGGTTGAGAGACTAACTGGTGGATTTGGTAGTCTTTGCAATATGAGCACAAAGGTGACCACGACTCAGAATATGTCCGAGATGCACAGCCTTATTCCAAAGTAGCTGGTATCCCGACTATCGGGACCACTTACTTGGCCACTCATACGTTGCCCGTGGTTCATGAACTAGGACATGACTACAGGAACCCACACCAGGAACCACACAGTCTACTAAAATGTGATGTACTATGATCTGTATGCCACGAGCACCACACATTGGAAAGTCCTCTAAATGGATCAAGAAGCCATGTGTTCTGTCACTGGAAGGAGCTATGCTATGGCCAAGCTGTTGGCTTTACCAGACACAGCTTATTGTCTGTCAATTCCAGTCACTTTTCTTCTCGTCAACACAAAACTCTGTACCTCAAAAGCGGGGCAATGACATGTAGGGGGATGGCACACACAACTATCTGAGTGTTCTGACATGCCTCCTTGGCTGCTACATGTGCCATTTAGTGTTCCTTGAGACCCATGTGCCCTGGTGCCCGGCAGAAAGACAATTGTCTCCCCCGCCTTTCTAGGTGGAGAAGAGTGTTTGGGGCACCCTGGACTACTGTATCCACTGGGTGCAAGTGTAGGGAGCGAAGGACACTTGGAGAGACAGAACAGATGAAGAATTTAGTGGTCACAATACATCTCATCTCCTCCAGTGCCCTCAAGATCACATATAATTCGGCATCAAATACAGTAAATTCCTGAGGTATCCCTGATCCTTAGAACATGATTAGGGAAAACAACAGAGCAACAAATGAAGGCCCCCTGTTTAGAGCCATCCGTGAATACAGCTATACAGTTGTCATGCTTATGTGTCAGTTTTGCATAGCCAATGGGATGATCCTTTGACATGGATCTGCATGAGAACACCAAGCCTTGATTTAATTAAAAAACACTGACCTACCTTCCTTCTCCCATGATTTAAGCAAAAAACATTGATCCACCTACCTTCTCCCATGATTTAATTATAAAATATTGATCCACTTACTCAATGCGCTCCCGCACATCAACTGCATAGCAAAAACAGAGAGAAAGACTGCACTGCTTTTTCAAATATATCATGGGTGTGATGCTGTCCTTGGTTTGTGGATACTGTTGTTGTGGTCTTCAGTCCTGAGACTGGTTTGATGCACCTCTCCATGCTACTCTATCCTGTGCAAGCTTCATCTCCCAGTACCTACTGCAGCACAGTTTAAACAGCTGTGACTCAAACAAGGAGCAATTAAATTTATAATCCTCATTTACAGCTGTGTTTCACCCTTCCTCCTGAATTTATCATTCTGAAACTTGTCGTCTGCCTGGTGCTCTCTCGTTGGCTGCATAACACAAGAGCTGATACACTTTCTTTTGCATCATACCTCATGGCAAGCAATGACAGCATTCGTGGATGAAACACAAAAGTACACCACTGGACGTATTCTAAGACTGTTGCCCATGACCAGGAGCAGTATCATGACTATCTAACAGTGCTGAATACGGCTCCCAAATAAAATAAGGATAGTTGTAGGACTCATAATTGTTGGACCTTAAGTCCAATGCACACTTCTCCATGGTGACACAATAAAGGTGGTATCCTTGCTGGCAATGGAAGTTGTCACCATAACATGCTTTTCCATTGTATGGACAATGTCAATGGGCATTGTGTGAAGATACCCCTGTTTCAGCACTCAAAAGGGTGAGATTTTCTGCTGTTGGGTGGCACTTAAATGTTGCAGAGCTGCATACTTGACTCGGACTGCTGTTTGGCATGCACCAGTCCACCAAGATACAGGCTGCCTGCTAAGATAACCTGAAGACTTCAGGATGGATGACTTGGCGGCATAGTGGATGCTATCCCCACATTCAAACACTGCTAGCTGACTGAACAGCATCTTGTTTGCTCTGCTGATCATTCATTCTGATGGCTTGTCTTCAAGGGCTGCTCAATCTGATAGATGAATACACAGTAGTCACTGGAATGAAGGTGATTAGTAACCTCCCACTGAGCAGAGTCTGCGAGGTCTAGGAGGAGAAAAGGAGATAAATGGCTGAGGATGACACAGTAGCAGCAGAGAAGTAAGTGGGGCTGAGGATGACACAGTAGCAGCAGAGAAGTAAGTGGGAATGCTCGTGCTGATGATGCACAACTCCTGAGACACCATGAGACTCTAAAACTCAACACCTGGGGCAAGTAAAATTTGAGCCCCATAATACATTATGGGCAGTGAAATAGTTGGATTAGTTGGTTCATAAGATTTGCAAGATCCTCGAATTCTATCACTTTTTGTGGTAGTAAATTCAGAGAGATTAGTGATCCTTTGACCCACACAAACTTAGATGGCAACTGCTTTTGGGTCAGTAAGTAGGGACAGAGCAGAGGAGTGGTGTGTGTTATTGACAAAACAGATGCTTACCCTTGGCCCTTCCCTCAGTCAGGTTACCCTTGTGGTGATGGGTATAGCCCTATATCTAAGGAGCCCTATACCCAAGGAGTGTCAGTAGGTTTACAACGTGATTCTTATAAACACAAGCACAGGAGATGTTCCTACATTAACAGTTTCAGTACATCCACAAGTGTCCTGAACCCTCTGATGTTCCACTGTAGACTACGAGCCATTTATTGGTGATGTTTTTCTTTCACACTCTCTCCACTGGGGTGGGGATCCTGCGACGAATGGAGGCTAAGTCTGTGGGATACATGGTTGCCACAAGCAGACACAGTATTCCATTGTCTCTGAAGCCAAATCAGTAAAAATGTGAGAGAATTAGGTCTATATGGTCTCACAGTTTTGAACCTGTCTTTTCCTGTGCTGAACACTTCCCACTGGATTTGTTTCCCAACAGAGGCTTCCTAGGAGCCTCTGTGGCTATGGTAGTGGAATTGCTGGTCTGTTTACTGGAGTCTGCCATTTGATATGCTGGAAGCTCTATAATGTTGGCAGCTGTGGCCTTTTCTGGTGTTCTGTTGGGAGCTATAGGCTCCGGAATAACAGCCTCTTTACAATGGCACTGACAAACACAGGTAGCAGTGCCAACACTAGTGACCCATAATTGTGTAGAGCATGGGTAGTCAACCTTTTTTTACCTACTATCTACTTTTGCATGTCTGTTTTTTAAATGCTCACTGGGTCCACAGTAATGGTGATTTGTAAATCAGGGCACTAACTGGGTTTTATAAAGCATAAAACAATAATAATAATAATAATAATAATCAAATACTTTGTCAAAATCTTATGAAAACCTAATGAAAATGTTTTTAAAACTCCTGCCACCTGCTGCCCACCACGAAAGCTACTACTTCCACTAGCAGGTGGTAGGGACCAGTGTGACTACCCCTGGTGCAGAGGAATCAGCTTTCAGAACAGACTTTTAATTAAGAATCAAAGTGAACGAAGCAATAAACTAGGAGACAGCATGGCCTTACCACATGTGATACACTTCATTATTTCAAGTTCCAGTATCTTCCTTTCCTCAGTGTAGACACTGCAGTGTCTACTCCTCACAGGGTGATCTGCAGAGTGATTAAACCATCTCAGACGAGAAGAGCAAATGACTCCTTCACGGATGCCTTGGCACATTTGCTGCAAGTGGTTTCTCCTTTACATGCTCGAGTTGTATGCCCAGTAAGTGCTGGCTTTCAAGACACCACATTGGGTTGAGTACATAAGGCTGCAAGTTTAAGTTAAGGACACCTTCCTTGATACATTCTGGAAGCACTGGGCTACTGAAGGTAAGAATAAAGGAATCTGATCTGAACAGTTCACCAACCATACAGTTCATTATATTTTCCACATCAATGACACCTTCTTGAGCCTGTTCATCTTTTAGTTCCTCTTTAGGAATATCAAACATGTATCTGCACGAAACAACACCTTTGCTGTAGTTCAAGGCACTGTGTAGTTCCATTTCAATTTCAAATTCCCTGGGACATTTAGCTTTCTGGATTTTTGTTGCTTGTTGGGAACTAGAAGCTTCAACAAACAGTGTCCCAATTTGAAACTGTTTTACAGATTTTAAAGCACCAACAATGCCCTCAAACTCTTTTGAATGTAGAAAGGGAAAACTTACTCAACGCAGCCCTCTTTCTGTTTCTATTAAACATACATTTTGTCTGGCAGCATGTGTTTTGTTACTAGAAACTTAAGTATTAGAAGTAATTAAAGTATTATGAGGACTGGTGACACGAGCCCTCTTGTTACACTGGATGTTGATACCCACCAGCGGCACTACCATTCTGCTGCGAGTTGAAAAAGGTAAGTTTGAGGGTTCCATCTGGGTCCCATGAACAGCTAGGCAAATAAGGGTACACACAGAAAGAGGCCTTCTTGCCTGTATAAGCCTTGTACAATAGAAGTTCCCCACTAACGACTATTCCACCTCAAAAGCCATGTGTCTCATCTGCCTTACATATGACTGAGCTCGTATTATTACCCCATCTGATATCGCCGCAAATTCTGATACTTCGACATGAGTTGATTAATTCCAATTATGATTAACTGATATTATAGTCATGAGATACTACTTTTCTGGTGTTTCATTTCTGGACATTTAAAGCACGCTGCCCATGTCAGATAAAATTTAGAACTCAGTTGGATAGCTTAGTCTGGTGGCTTAGCCACAGAAAGAGACATAGTTTTCTCAATTGCAGAACTGCCAAATCAAAATACTGTAGTTATCTGTATCATCAGATGGTTGGTTTTTTTTTTTAAAAAAAATATATAATCATATGGAAGTACTGTTAGAAAATTTCAACACACTGAAGGAAAATATTTTTCATATGTGGATATTTGAATGTTCATTTCTCTGGATCCAGCAAACCTGGAGATGAATTTCTAACTTTTAACCAACTGTAACTAATCCAACTCATATAACTAGTAGTGGTGGTGGTGGTGGTGGTGGTGGTGGTGGTTAGTGTTTAACGTCCTGTCGACAACGAGGTCATTAGAGATGGAGCGCAAGCTCGGGTTAGGGAAGGATTGGGAAGGAAATCGACCGTGCCCTTTCAAAGGAGCCATCCCGGCATTTGCCTGAAACGATTTAGGAAAATCACGGAAAACCTAAATCAGGATGGCCGGAGACGGGACTGAACCGTCGTCCTCCCGAATGCGAACATATAACTAGTACTTATAACCCAAACAGATCAGGTTTTTATAAATACAGAGAAATATAAGTACAACACACAAAACGTAAACACTGGTTGTAATGATTATCATGACCAAATTTCAAACAATAGCTATTCTGGGATAGCTAAAATCCTCAAGAAAAATAAAGCTTTATGTCAGAAAGTTCACTAAAGAAAATGTAGATTACTTTTGATCTAGCATGAGAAGAGTAAAGTGGACTGATGCCCACAGTTCAAGCAATACAGTTGACTAATTTGATAAATTTATGGCCACATACAAACATTTTTTTTAAAAATAGCTTTTCACAAACAAACATAAGTAATAAATCCCGTATATAATTCAAACAAATGAATCAATATATCACACCAGAATGAGAAGAAAACATATGAATACTGCAATCAAACCACTAATCCTTTTTTATTAACTATTTTAAACAATGTAAATGAATAATTAGACAAATAATATCAAAAGTAAAGAAGGTAGAAAATGACAGACAAATAGAAAATTCTGGAAGAAGAAATCATCAAAGAAGAAACATATGCAATGTCATTAGACGACAATAATATCAAGCTTAAAGAAAATAATTGTAAAATAACTTAACCCACAATAACGGTTAGTAAATTTAACACTAATTATACACTGGAGAGCCAAAGAAACTGGTATACTTGCCTAATATCGTGTAGGGCCCCCATGAGCATGCAGAAGTGCCACAACATGACATAGCGTGGACTCGACTAATGTCTGAAGTCGTGCCAGAGGGAATTGACACCAAGAATCCTGCAGGACTGACCATAAATCTTTAAGAGTATGAGAGGATGGACATCTCTTCTGAACACCATGTCGCAAGGCATCCCAGATATGCTCAATAATGTTCATGCCTGGGGAGTTTGGTGGGCAGTGGAAGTGTTTAAATTCAGAAGAGTGTTCCTGAACCCACTGTAGCAATTCTGGATATGTGGGGTGTCACATTGTCCTGCTGGAATTGCCCAAGTCTGTCGGAATGCACAATGGACACGAATGGATGCAGGTGATCAGGCAGGATGCTTACATACGTGTCACCTGTCAGAGTCATATCTAGACGTATCAGGGATCCCATATCACCCCAACTGCACATGCCCCACACCGTTACAGAGCCTCCACCAGCTTGAACAGTCCCCTGCTGACATGCAGGGTCTATGGATTCATGAGGTTGTCTCCATACCCTACACATCCATCCGCTCGATCCAATTTGAAACGAGACTCATCCAACAGGGCAACATGTTTCCAGTCATCAACTGTCCAATGAAAGTTTTGACAAGCCCAGGCAAGGCATAAAGCCTATGTCATGCAGTCATCAAGGTTACACAAATGGGATTTCGGCTCCAAAAGCAAGTTTCATCAAAAGGTCCCCACTGACACTTTTTGATGGTCCAGCATTGAAATCTGCAGCAATTTGTGGAAGGGTTGCACTTCTGTAACACTGAACAACTCTCTTTAGTCGTCGTCGGTCCCGTTCTTGCAGGATCGTTTTCTGGTACTGAGGTCATCGGTCCCTAGACTTACACACTACTTAAATTAACTTTCAATAACATATGCTAAAAACAAAACACACACACACACACACACACACACACACACACACACACGAGGGAGGACTCGAACCTCCAGTGGGAGGGGACCTGCAATCTGCGACACAGTGCCTCAAATGGCACAGCGGCGATGTCACAGATTTGATGTTTTACCATATTCCTGATATTCACGGTACACACTTGAAATGGTCATACAAAAAATCACCACTTCATTGCTACCTTGGAGATGCTGTGTCCCATCGCTCATGCGCCGACTATAACACCCCGTTCTAACTCACTCAAATCTTGATAAACTGCCATTGTAGCAGCAGCAACTGATTTAAAAACTGTGATAGACCACAGCACCGTATTCTGCCTATTTACATAAATCTATCTGAATACCCCTGCCTATACCTGTCTCTTTGGTGCTTCACTGTATATAGCACAACTGATTGCTAAATATCACAAAACACAACCCTATGCCAATAGATTACAACTAGATTAAAAATTAATACAAAATACCATTCATGTCTTCCACAACATCTGAGGAATAATCTTTGTTTATTAAAAGATTACACAGTCTGATGAATTACCAGATATGATCAACAAAGCAAATGTATTTATTGTAAAACCACTAACAAATATTCATGAGTGGTATATTCCCAAAAAAAACTGAAAACTGCAAAAGTAACATTACGGTACAAGAAAGGAGACAAATAGGAAGCTGTGTATCAGTTCTACGAGGCTTTGGCAAAATTCTTGAGAAACTGTTTCTCAGGAGACTAGCAACATGTTTCTGGCATATCCCTTGGCCTCAGTAAAGCTTTAATGTAACTGATCATAATAGTCTGTTGCAAAAATTAAATGATTATGGCTTTTTTGTGGGCTACCAAACAGATGGGTCCATTCTTAGCTCGAGTGTTGACAAATCATTCAAAATGCCAAGATGTAAAAACACAAAAAATCCCATTTTTCTAGTACTGCACAAAAAAATCAGGTATGCAGTCCCTCAATGGTCAGTTCTTTACTGTTTAAGTTAATTCTCTGACAGAAAAAACAACTAATGAGATCACAGCACTTTTGGCAGACAACACAAATACCCTAATTAAATTGTGCCACAAAAATGGTCTAAAAAAATAAAAATAAAAAAAGTTGGAATTGTAATTCAATATTCAACATAATGGTACTGAAATACAGACTGCAGAGGGGGAATAAAAATGAACCATTTTAAAAACTGTGACAATATATTTCCACAATGCACAGAAACTGCACCCTGCAACACTAATCTTTAGTATCAGTGCAAAAACTGGGTCGACAGAAGCGTCCGATCCCATGCGTCGGCTTTGACCCGTGACGTAAGGGTGTCGTCGTGTGTGACGTCATGACGGCGCAGAGTTTGGTTTGAGTGTGGCTGTCTCCAGTTCTGTTTTATCTTATTTTATTTACTTTTCTGATCTGTTTGTTCTATCTCGTGAGATTTTTTTTTTTAAATTTAAAAACACTTCTTACTTATTTTAATTATCTGTTTCCTCCAATTTCTGTTTTAGTTTATTATATTTATCTTTCTGATTTGTTCGTTCTATCCCGTGAGATTTTTTTTTTAAAAAGACAAAAAACACTAATCAGCTACTGAAGCATCTTTATCTTCTATGGGTTGCAGGGGTTATGACCCCTGGGGAGGTGGGTGGGTATTCATGCATGGCTGTCTTCACTTACACGTTGTAGCTACGCGAGGCGTCTAAATTTGTTTATATTTAGTTTGCCCCCCACCCAAAACACCCCATTTCCCGCGCTTGTCCCGTTAGTGTCATTAGGCTTCTCGTGGAAAGTGTGTGTGTGTGTTTTTGTTTCCGCCATATTTGTGACGTCATGGGTCAAAGCAGACGGCGGGATCAGACGCTTCCGTATTTCCCAAAAACTGTCTCATCGGCAAGTGAGTCAAAAGTTTTAGGTATTCAGGAAAACCTGAAATGGTACCTGTACGTAAATAATCTAAACAGAAAAGTAAATACATTCACATATGCTATAAGGATAATGACAAATATACAAGTCATAGTGATCAAAATGTACCCTGACGATACCCAATCACTACTGATGTACCTGGAATTTTTACTATTTGGGAGGGTCCACAACTAGCAGAAAAAATGTTTAGAGTATAGAAAAAGATTGTCAGAATAATAAAACAAGCTAAATGCAGAGAATTCTGTAAACGAATTTTGAAAAGTCAATATATTGCCCCCACTTTGTATACTGTATATACCTAACAAGCACTAATCTTCACGAAAGGAAACACCTTCAAAGAAGAAAATATCTTCAAGCATAACAGTGATTTTGCACTCTTACGATGTAAGGTATAAGTGTAACCTACATGTCAGTACAATTGTAAACTGGCATTGTGATATAAAGCCACATGCCATTCAGTATGAAACATGTACCAAATTTATATAAATTTAAAGCGAAACTGAAAGAGTATTTGCTTGAATAGCACTCCTATTCCGTTTTTAAGTTTTTTGAACACCATCAAAAAATAGTGTAACTGATCAATATTCTTAGCCATACTTGTTTTCAATCATTTTCTCTGCTTCCATAATTATGCAATTAATATGCAACATGGTTCAAATGGCTCTGAACACTATGGGACTTTACTTCTGAGGTCATCAGTCCCCTAGAACTTAGAACTACTTAAACCTAACTAACCTAAGGACACATCCATGCCCGAGGCAGGATTCGAACCTGCGACCGTAGCGGTTGCGCGGTTCCAGACTGTAGCACCTAGAACCGCTAGGCCACTCTGGCCGGCTATGCAACATGTATTGAATTATTATTTCAAAATCGTAGTATACGTACATTATATTTACTACCTCACATCTGACTTGTCCTATATCGTAACTGCAAACTATGTAGATACTACACCGTGTTATACAGGATCAATAAAGAGATACATATGAAGATGAGACAGCTGACTTGTTAGCTAAATAAGCCTCTCCACTTCAGGTCTGTCGCAGAACATGTAGATTCAATAGATTATAATTTTTCTTTCGGTGGTCGAGAAAGACACAATTACACTTACGTTATGAAACCTCAGTAGTAGAAATGCTTTTGAGACCAAAAATCGGTATTCAATGAACAGTGTGCTTTATCTTTGTTCATACCTGTATCCAACTTTTGGAATTTTCGGTGCTGCTCTCATGTGCTTCCTGTCATATATATACAGACCAGTTCCAATTAAAGTAGACAACAGCAATATATTTGTCACATCACGTTTCGGGAACATCCTGTACAATCATTGAGAAAGGCAAAATTAACTTACTACTCAGATTTCCTTGTATATTATATACGTTATAAACATGATACTCCAGCTTTCTGCATGAAAATTTGGACACTGTGGTAATGACTGTTTTCATATTACTCTGGCCGGCCCTACAGTAATGACAACGAGTAATGTATTAAAAATTACTAATAACAAATGTTTTTTTTATAAACACGTGCTGAAAGAATTTGATCTTTCTCTCCTCTGACGTTATACTGTGTTATCCTACCTTACTCCCAAGCCGGGATTTAAAACATTAACAGATAAAGCACTGTAACTCGCTGCTCCGTAGAATGGAACGTAGTAAAACAGTACATTATGAGTGTTGATGGGTTTCTTAAATAACTCAAATTTTGACACCACTGTCTTCTTGTTATCCTTGTCCCTTTTGAATGCTGAATCCATGGTGTTGACAAAAATTTTACACTGTTTGAGCAAACATAAATAGAACAGAAGAAATAGCGTACATCGATTTTCACTTGTTACTGCGTGTAGTCGCTGCAATTCCACAGATTCTGTAAGTTTGGTGAAATATCACAACAAACGAGTTGAAAGCGTCATGGTGATTGGTAAGGGCGGAGAGAGAATTTTGAATTTCGGAGATTTACAAACAGCTGGCAACGAAAGTGCAAATAGTTTGCAGTGATGCTGTGAGGTAGGAGTGAATTCCTAAAACATTGAAACAATGGTGAAACAAGAGAAACGTGTGGACAGTAATTCTACAGATCACAAAGGTGACAACGAAGATGCCGAATCTTTTGAGGAACAACCTCTCGACACTGGCGATCACTACTTGGCAAGGAGATCTGATACATGGCGTAAGTGATTACATGGACTTCATTGTTCCTTTTTTTTTTTGTTAAACTGATAGTTGTATTTACCTTGATGGACATTGCCTTGCTTCTCTTCAATTCGTGCCCTTCCTTATCATTTATGAAGAGTTGTTGATATGGTGATAGCTATATTTCCAACAACACTCGTCATTGTGATCGTTTCTGTAGTCATGCATATAATGGATAGTTAATCCACGCTAAATATAACTTAACCAACATTAGTTGATTTGACATGAGCTGACTCTATATACACACACACACACACACACACACACACACACCAAATTGTTGTAACGATAGAATTTCAACATTTGGAGTTTCAGGTTATCTAAGGAATTTGACAGCAACAGCCATACCATTCTATTTGAAAATTTAATTTTTAAGTAATAGGCTATCTGTTTCATCACGTGCTTAATTCAAATATCGTTTAAGAATGTATGAAACTTCATATTAAACTGTTCAAGTAATTCGTATGACACGATAAATGTTTCATAACGTTATTCATAGATCTTATGTTATCATCATTGTAAATGAATGAACTGATTTATGTGGGTCAAGGTACAGAATTAGTTCTTTTTGCATCATTGTTAAGGTGAGTAAGGAGACATGAGCAGATAAGATAAAAATTTTGTTTTTATCAGGGAATATTGTGTGTTCCACAAATGGGCTGATTTTAAACTTTAAATGAACACTTCTTGTCCAGTATTGTACTTTCAAAATTATAGTATGTCAGATTAAAACAGTAAATCAGCAAAAGAGTTAATGGAATAGAGACCTCTAGTACAAATTGTAAATATTGTCAAAAAATTAAAATGGCAGATTTGCCAAAATATCTGGTTTTGTTACTTTTAACATATGAATAATTCATTTCTTTGGATAGTTAGAAACATGTCTCCCATTTGTCTATTTGTTGAGAGATTATTTTGTACAATAGTATTAGACATATCAGAAGCAAACAGAAATATTATATACAACAGGGTATTTCCTTAACGCAATGAAAAAATTAAACATGACACAGAGAATGCTCTGCTAAACAATTTGAGGCAGGCTACCTGAGGTCAGAGAAGCCAGCTTAAGGAGACTTTAGATATCCCCATAGGAAGTAATCAAGGGGATTCAGGCCAGATGACCTTGCAGACCATAGAATAGGACCTACCCTTCCAATCCTGGGACCAAGAAATACAGCTTTGAGATGGTTGCAGACATCCGCCCTGAAGTGAGGCAGTGCACCATCATGTATTCACATCCTCTTTCGAGCAGTCAAGGGTATGTTCAACAACAATTCAGGTAGAACTCTTTGCGTGTACCTCAAGTACATGTAGCCAATCAAATGGCCAGTTAGAAGATGTTGCCCAATGATATTGTTGCCTACAATGCCACTCCAGATGTTGTTGTTGTTGTTGTTGTTGTGGTCTTCAGTCCTGAGACTGGTTTGATGCAGCTCTCCATGCTAATCTATCCTGTGCAAGCTCCTTCATCTCCCAGTACCTACTGCAACCTACATCCTTCTGAATCTGCTTAATGTATTCATCTCTTGGTCTCCCTCTACGATTTTTACCCTCCACGCTGCCCTCCAATGCTAAATTTGTGATCCCTTGATGCCTCAGGACATGTCCTACCAACCGATCTCTTCATCTAGTCAAGTTGTGCCACAAACTTCTCTTCTCCCCAATCCTATTCAATACCTCATCATTAGTTACGTGATCTACCCACCTAATCCTCAACATTCTTGTGCACACCACATTTCGAAAGCATCTATTCTCTTCTTGTCCAAACTATTTACTGTCCATGTTTCACTTCCATACATGCCTACACTCCATACAAATACTTTCAGAAACGACTTTCTGACACTTAAATCTATGCTCGATGTTAACAAATTTCTCTTCTTCAGAAACCCTTTCCTTGCCATTGCCAGTCTACATTTTATATCCTCTCTGCTCCGACCATCATCAGTTATTTTCCTCCCCAAATAGCAAAACTCCTTTACTACTTTAAGTGTCTCATTTCCTAATCTTAATTCCCTCAGCATCACCCGACTTAATTCGACTACATTCCATTATCCTCATTTTGCTCTTGTTGATGTTCATCTTATATCCTCCTTTCAAGACACTGTCCATTCCGTTCAACTGCTCTTCCAAGTCCTTTGCTGTCTCTGACAGAATTACAATGTCATCAGCGAACCTCAAAGTTTTTATTTCTTCTCCATGGACTTTAATACCTACTCCGAACTTTTCTTTTGTTTCCTTTACTGCTTGCTCAATATACAGATTGAATAACATCGGGGAGAGGCTACAACCCTGTCTCACTCCCTTCCCAACCACTGCTTCCCTTTCATGTCCCTCGACTCTTATAACTGCCATCTGGTTTCTCTACAAATTGTAAATAGCCTTTCACTCCCTATATTTTACCCCTGCCACCTTTAGAATTTGAAAAAGAGTATTCCAGTCAACATTTTCAAAAGCTTTCTCTAAGTCTACAAATGCTAGGAACGTAGGTTTGCTTTTCCTTAATCTTTCTTCTAAGATAAGTCGTAGGGTCAGTATTGCCTCACGTGTTCCAACATCTCTACGGAATCCAAACTGATCTTCCCTGAGGTCGGCGTCTACCAGTTTTTCCATTCGTCTGTAAATAATTCGCGTTAGTATTTTGCAGCTGTGACTTATTAAACTGATAGTTCGGTAATTTTCACATCTGTCAACACCTGCTTTCTTTGGGATTGGAATTATTATATTCTTCTTGAAGTCTGAGGGTATTTCACCTGTCTCGTACATCTTGCTCACCAGATGGTAGAGTTTTGTCAGGACTGGCTCTCCCAAGGCCGTCAGTAGTTCTAATGGAATGTTGTCTACTCCTGGGGCTTTATTTCGACTCAGGTCTTTCAGTGCTCTGTCAAACTCTTCACGCAGTATCATATCATCTTCATCTACATCCTCCTCCATTTCCATAATATTGTCCTCAAGTACATCGTTCTTGTATAGACCCTCTATATACTCCTTCCACCTTTCTGCTTTCCCCTCTTTGCTTAGAACTGGGTTTCCATCTGAGCTCTTGATATTCATACAAGTGGCTCTCTTTTCTCCAAAGGTCTCTTTAATTTTCCTGTAGGCTGTATCTATCTTACCCCTAGTGAGATAAGCCTCTACATCCTTACATTTGTCGTCTAGCCATCCCTGCTTAGCCATTTTGCACTTCCTGTCGATCTCATTTTTGAGACGTTTGTATTCCTTTTTGCCTGCTTTATTTACTGCATTTTTATATTTTCTCCTTTCATCAATTAAATTCAATATTTCTTCTGTTACCCAAGGATTTCTACTAGCCCTCATCTTTTTACCTACAGGGCTATTACAAATGATTGAAGCGATTTCATAAATTCACTGTAGCTCCATTCATTGACATATGGTCAAGACACACTACAGATACATAGAAAAACTCATAAAGTTTTGTTCGGCTGAAGCTGCACTACAGGTTTCTGCCGCCAGAGTGGTCGAGAGCGCAGTGAGACAAAATGGCGACAGGAACCTAGAAAGCTTATGTCGTGCTTGATATGCACTCACATCAGTCAGTCATAACAGTGCAACGACACTTAAGGACGAAGTTCAACAAAGATCCACCAACTGCGAACTCCATTCGGCAGTGGTATGCGCAGTTTAAAGCTTATGGATGCCTTTGTCAGGGGAAATCAACAGGTCGGCCTGCAGTGAGCGAAGAAACGGTTGAACGCTTGCCGGCAAGTTTCACGCGTAGGCCGCGGAAGTCGACGAATAAAGCAAGCAGGGAGCTAAACGTACCACAGCCGACGGTTTGGAAAATCTTAAGGAAAAGGCTAAAGCACAAGCCTTACCATTTACAATTGCTACAAGCCCTGACACCTGATGACAAAGTCAAACGCTTTGAATTTTCTGCGCGGTTGCAACAGCTGATGGAAGAGGATGCGTTCAGTGCGAAACTTGTTTTCAGGGATGAAGCAACATTTTTTCTTAATGGAGAAGTGAACAGACACAATGTGCGAATCTGGGCGGTAGAGAATCCTCACGCATTCCTGCAGCAAATTCGCAATTCACCAAAAGTTAACGTGTTTTGTACAATCTCACGGTTTAAAGTTTTCGGCCCCTTTTTCTTCTGCAAAAAAAACGTTGCAGGACACGTGTATCTGGACATGCTGGAAAATTGGCTCATGCCACAACTGGAGACCGACAGCGCCGACTTCATCTTTCAACAGGATGGTGCTCCACCGCACTTCCATCATGATGTTCAGCATTTCTTAAACAGGAGATTGGAAAACCGATGGATCGGTCGTGGTGGAGATCATGATCAGCAATTCATGCCATGGCCTCCACACTCTCCCGACTTAACCCCATGCGATTTCTTTCTGTGGGGTTATGTGAAAGATTCAGTGTTTAAGCCTCCTCTACCAAGAAACATGCCAGACCTGCGAGCTCGCATCAACGATGCTTTCGAACTCATGGGACATGCTGCGCCGAATGTGGGAGGAACTTGATTATCGGCTTGATGTCTGCCGAATCACTAAAGGGGCACATATCGGACATTTGTGAATGCGTAAAAAAACTTTTTGAGTTTTTGTATGTGTGTGCAAAGCATTGTGAAAATATCTCAAATAATAAAGTTATTGTAGAGCTGTGAAATCGCATCAATCATTTGTAATAACCCTGTACTTGATCCTCTGCCGCCTTCACTAATTCATCCCTCAGAGCTACCCATTTGTCTTCTACTGCATTTCTTTCCCCCATTCCTGTCGATTGTTCCCTTATACTGTCCCTGAAACTCTGTACAACCTCTGATTTAGTCAGTTTATCCAGGTCCCGTCTCCTTAAATTCCCACATTTTTGCAATTTCTTCAGTTTTAATCTACAGTTCATAACCAATAGATTGTGGTCAGAGTCCACAACTGCCCCTGGAAATGTCCTACAATTTAAAACCTGGTTCCTAAATCTCTGTCTTACCATTATATAATATATCCGATACCTTTTAGTATCTCCAGGATCCTTCCAAGTATACAACCTTTTTTTATGATTCTTGAACCAAGTGTTAGCTATGATTAAGTTATGCTCCGTGCAAAATTCTACCAGACAGCTTCCTCTTTCATTTCTTAGCCCCAATCCATATTCACCTACTATGTTTCCTTCTCTACCTTTTCCTACTGTTGAATTCCAGTCACCCACAACTATTAAATTTTCATCTCCCTTCACTACTTGAATAATTTCTTTTATCTCATCATACATTTCTTCAATTTCTTCGTCATCTGCAGAGCTAGTTGGCATAAAACTTTTACTACTGTAGTAGGCATGGGCTTCGTGTCTATCTTGGCCACTATAATACGTTCACTATGCTGTTGGTAGTAGCTTACCTGCACTCCTATTTTTCTATTCAGTATTAAACCTACTCCTGCATTATCCCTATTTGATTTTGTATTTATAACCCTGTATTCACCTGACCAAAAGTCTTGTTCCTACTGCCACCGAACTTCACTAATTCCCACTATATCTAACTTCAACCTATCCATTTCCCTTTTTAAATTTTCTAACCTACCTGCCCGATGAAGGGATCTGACATTCCACACTCCGATCCGTAGAACGCCAGTTTTCTTTCTCCTGATAATGACGTCCTCCTGAGTAGTCCCCGCCCGGAGATCCGAATGGGGGACTATTTTACCTCCGGAATATGTTACCCAAGAGGACGCCATCATCATTTAACCATACAGTAAAGCTGCATGCCATCGGGAAAAATTACGGCTGTAGTTTTCCCTTGCTGTTAGCCGTTCGCAGTACCAGAACAGCAAGGCCGTTTTGGTTAGTGTTATAAGGCCAGATCAGTCAATCATCCATACTGTTGCCCCTGCAACTACTGAAAAGGCTGCTGCCCCTCTTCAGGAACCACACGTTTGTCTGGCCTGTCAACAGATACCCCTCCGTTGTGGTTGCACCTACGGTACGGCCAACTGTATTGCTGAGGCACGCAAGACTCCCCACCAACGGCAAGGTCCATGGTTCATGGGGGGAGGGCCACTCCAGATATTCACAGCTTGTTGGCGATGTGACTCTATTACAGCATGATGGTTTTCCTCATCCCAGACATGGCTATACCTGCTGCTCGAAATACCATCAGAACAGATGAGGCCTCGTCAGTAAATAGCACAATTTTTAGGAAATTTGCTCGATCAATACATTGTTGTAGCAAACACTGACAAAATACGATGCATTGTGCAAAGTCAGTCACAAGCATTGCATAGACTCGTTGTAGGTGATATGGGTGTAACTGTTGTTCATGGAGTTCTCGCCACACACCAGTATGCGCAGCACACTTTTCACGTGCAATATGGTAAGTACTTGTAGTTGGATCCACAGCAACACTTTCAAAAGCACCTCCTCTTCAAAATCAGGTGTGCAAATGGTCCTCATGTTGCTAAGTCCATCATTTACATCTCTGAATATCACTGAGTAATGAGTTGGTCTGTCATTGATTTATAGCACGTTCTGTCCTCGGACAATGTAAATATGATACAACAGAGCCATCTTAAGGGCAAGTAAAGTAAGCAAACCTTCATCGTGATTTCCTAGTAATCAGGCTCATCCTCCTTGTTTCCTTGCAGGAAATAAACAGTGTACATGTAAATAAACAGCACAGTCTGTGGAAACTTAAATATGCATGTTAGTTGTAAATAAGCAGGAAAACAGTAATGCTAGACAATGCAGTAGACACGTTTACGTCCATATGTCTTTAAGCTGGCTTCTATGATCCCAGGCTCCCTACCGCAAACTGTTCAGTGGAGCATTTTCTATGTGTATAAAACATTTCAAAATAGGATTGGATAAGATGAGGATACCGTAGGAAACCGGTCATGGCCTAATCAAAGGAACCATGACGACATTCACCTTTGCAACAGGGGGAAACCATGGGAAACCCAAGTCAGGATGGCTGAATGAGGAACAAATCCCAATCCTCCCAAATGCGACTCCAGTACATTAAGACTGGAGCCACCTCACTTGGTACATGATTTGGAGGGGAATAACAGAAAACATTGTCTACATTGTGAGTGCAACATGCACAATAAGTAAATAAAGGAAAAGAAATTTTGAAAATAAAAACACTACTGAAAAAGTGAAAACACGTTAACAAAATATGTAATAATTAGTTGATGATGTAGGTAAAACATGAAACTTTGACTTATAACACCCCTCAAAAAATAAAACACAAGAGGACTTTATATAGCACTACTAAAAGGTATGATGCATGAGCGTGCAGAAACCTGGCAACACTAAAACCATCACAATTAGTTTAGCACCATATTCTTTCTCAGCAGAGGTGTGTCGCGCTGCATCTGGAACTGAGGAAACAGAAGACTATAACAGGAAACATTCTTTACGAAGACAAACACAACACCAGTGATGACATAAGTTAATAGAATCAAAAGAACCCAACAATGAATTAAGGCCTAGTAATCGTATAAACTAACATAATCAGTTAATTGTATGTTTGCAGTACTATATAAAGAATGACATCAAAGTGGCTCACATGTCATTGAGTGCAGGTTGCTCTAACGTGTTCTACATGGATGGACCCACAGTTACAAGTATTATGACTGTGGTAATTGGAGTTTGTTAGCAGGTCAGAGTAGCTTTCATCATCGACACACATATGCACACATACAAGGAGCAAACAATAAGCAAACACAACTTTTTAAATAGGGGCTTGCAGTGACTAGATTCAAATATACATTTTCTGTAATGTAAAAATTTCATTTAATTGACTACTAATTTTACCCCAGACTATGATACCATCCTCCCCATGAACCATGGACCTTGCCGTTGGTGGGGTAGCTTGCGTGCCTCAATGATACAGATAGCCTACCGTAGGTGCACCCACAACAGAGGGGTATCTATTGAGAGGCCAGATAAACATGTGGTTCCTGAAGAGGGGCAGCAGCCTTTTCAGTAGTTGAAGGGGCAACAGTCTGGATGATTGACTGATGTGGCCTTCTAACACTAACCAAAACGGCCTTGCTGTTCTGGTACTGCGAACGGCTGAAAGCAAGGGGAAACTCCAGCCGTAATTTTTCCCGACGGCATGCAGCTTTACTGTATGGTTAAATGATGATGGCGTCCTCTTGGGTAACATATTCCGGAGGTAAAATAGTCCCCCATTCGGATCTCCGGGCGGGGACTACTCAGGAGGATGTCGTTATCGGGAGAAAGAAAACTTGCGTTCTACAGATCGGAGTGTGGAATGTGAGATCCCTTCATCGGGCAGGTAGGTTAGAAAATTTAAAAAGGGAAATGGATAGGTTGAAGTTAGATATAGTGGGAATTAGTGAAGTTCGGTGGCAGTAGGAACAAGACTTTTGGTCAGGTGAATACAGGGTTATAAATACAAAATCAAATAGGGGTAATGCAGGAGTAGGTTTAATAATGAATAAAAATATAGGAGTGTGGGTAAACTACTACAAACAGCATAGTGAATGCATTGTTGTTGCCAAGATAGACATGAAGCCCAAGCCTACTACAGTAGTACAAGTTTATATGCCAACTAGCTCTGCAGATGACGAAGAAATTGAAGAAATGTATGATGAGATAAAAGAAATTATTCAGGTAGTGAAGGGAGACAAAAATTTAATAGCCATGGGTGACTGGAATTCGGTAGTAGGAAAAGGGAGAGAAGGAAACATAGTAGGTGAATATGGATTGGGGCTAAGAAATGAAAAAGGAAGCCACCTGGTAGAATTTTGAACAGAGCATAACTTAATCATAGCTAACACTAGGTTCAAGAATCATGAAAGAAGGTTGTATACATGGAAGAACCCTGGAGATATTAGAAGGTTTCAGATAGATTATAGAATGCTAAGACAGAGATTTAGGAACCAGGTTTTAAATTGTAAGACATTTCCAGGGGCAGATGCGGACTCTAACCACAATCTATTGGTTATGAACTGTAGATTAAAACTGAAGAAATTGCAAAAACGTGGGAATTTAAGGAGATGGGACCTGGATAAACTGAAAGAACCAGAGGTTGTAGAGAGCTTCAGGGAGAGCATTAGGGAACGATTGACAAGAATGGGGGAAAGAAATACAGTAGGAGATGAGTGGGTAGCTTTGAGGGATGAAATAGTGAAGGCAGCAGAGGATCAAGTAGGTAAAAAGACAAGGCCTAGTAGAAATCCTTGGGTAACGGAAGAGATAATGAATTTAATTGATGAAAGGAGAAAATACAAAAATGCAGTAAATGAAGCAGGCAAAAAGGAATACAAACGTCTCAAAAATGAGATCGACAGGAAGTGCAAAATGGCTAAGCAGGGATGGCTAGAGGACAAATGTTAAGAATGTAGAGGCTTATTTCACTAGGGGTAAGATAGACACAGCCTACAGGAAAATTAAAGAGACCTTTGGAGAAAAGAGAACCACTTGTGTGAATATCAGTAGCTCAGATGGAAACCCAGTTCTAAGCAAAGAAGGGAAAGCAGAAAGGTGGAAGGAGCATATAGAGGGTCTATACAAGGGCCATGCACTTGAGGACAATATTATGGAAATGGAAGAGGATGTAGATGAAGATGAAATTGGAGATACGATACTGCGTGAAGAGTTTGACAGAGCACTGAAGGACCTGAGTCGAAACAAGGCCCCCGGAGTAGACGACATTCCATTGGAACTACTGACGGCCTTGGGAGAGCCAGTCCTGACAAAACTCTACCATCTGGTGAGCAAGATGTATGAGACAGGCGAAATTCCCTCAGACTTCAAGAAGAATATAATAATTGCAATCCCAAAGAAAGCAGGTGTTGACAGATGTGAAAATTATCGAACTATAAGTTTAATAAGTCACATCTGCAAAATACTTATGCAAATACTTTACAGACGAATGGAAAAACTGGTAGAAGCCGACCTCGGGGAAGATCAGTTTGGATTCCGTAGAAATGTTGGAACACGTGAGGCAGTACTGACCCTATGACTTATTTTAGAAGAAAGATTAAGCAAAGGCAAACCTACGTTTCTAACATTTGTAGGCTTAGAGAAAGCTTTTGACAATGTTGACTGGAATACTCTTTTTCAAATTCTAAAGGTGGCAGGGATAAAATAGAGGGAGTGAAAGGCTATTTACAATTTGTACAGAAAGCAGATGGCAATTATAAGAGTCAAGGGACATGAAAGGGAAGCAGTGGTTGGGAAGGGAGTGAGACAGGGTTGTAGCCTCTCCCCGATGTTATTCAGTCTGTATATCGAGCAAGCAGTAAAGGAAACAAAAGAAAAGTTCGGAGTAGGTTTTAAAATCCGTGGTGGAGAAATAAAAACTTTGAGGTTTGCCGATGACATTCTAATTCTGTCAGAGACAGCAAAGGACTTGGAAGAGCAGTTGAACGGAATGGACAGTGTCTTGAAAGGAGGGTATAAGATGAACATCAACAAAAGCAAAACGAGGATAATGGAATGTAGTCGAATTAAATCTGGTGATGCTGAGGGAATTAGATTAGGAAATGAGACACTTAAAGAAGTAAAGGGGTTTTGCTATTTGGGGAGCAAAATAACTGATGATGGTCGAAGTAGAGAGGATATAAAATGTAGACTGGCATTGGCAACGAATGTGTTTCTGAACAAGAAAAATTTGTTAACATTGATTATAGATTTAAATCTCAGGAAGTCATTTCTGAAAGTATTTGTGTGGAGTGTAGTTATGTATGGAAGTGAAACATGGACGATAAATAGTTTGGACAAGAAGAGAATAGAAACTTTTGAAATGTGGTGCTACACAAAAATGCTGAAGATTAGACAGGTAGATCACATAACTAATGAGAAGGTATTGTATAGGATTGGGGAGAAGAGGAGTTTGTGGCACAACTTGACAAGAAGAAGGGACCGGTTGGTAGGACATGTTGTAGGGTGTCAAGGGATCACCAATCTTGTATTGGAGGGCAGCGTGGAGGGTAAAAATCGTAGAGGGAGACTATTCTTTATCTCCCTCCTGACAGGACTCTTACACCTGCTGCCCTAATTGCCCTACTTCAGCAACTTCCTCCTCCCTTCCTCCTTCTCAGGGATTTTAATGCGCATCATACCTTATGGGGCAGTGCATTTCCATCTAGTCGGGGTCTACTCATAGACCAGTTTCTTGCAGACCACGACTTGTGCCTACTTAATGATGGCTCCCCTACCCATTTCAGTGCCGGTCCTGGTACCTCTTCTGTCACTGATCTTTCTCTTTCTTCTACCTCCCTCCTCTCTTTATTACACTGGTCGCCACACAACGACCTTTGCAATAGTGGCCACTTCCCATTGATTCTCTTGCTCCCTTCCCACTCCCCACTGGACAGGTTACCTCATTAGTCTTCTTAACATGCCGATTGGCCTCTATATACTGTACAGGTCGTTTTTTCTCCCTCTTTGTCGGGTTGTATTGATGACTTCCTACGTGACATTTCTGATGCGATTTTTCGCGCTGATAGCCTTGCTGTCCCACACTCATCTGGACCATTTCACCACCGGCGAGTCCCGTTGTGGAGTACGGCCATTGCCATCCGTGATCCCTTCCTTAAGCCTGGTAAGAACTCCCCAGTTTGTCGAAAGCAATTGGCCAATTATTCTGACAAATGTTGTTTGCAAGTTACTTGAACGGATGGTAGCCCTTGGCTCAATTGGGTCCTCGAATTTCGAGATCTGTTGTCACCTTACCAGTGTTGCTTCCGAGAGGGACATTCTCCGATCGATCATTTACTTTGCTTGGAATCCGCAGTTTGACAGGCTTTTTCCCAATGCTGCCATTTGGTAGCAGTATTTTTCGACCTTCGCAAGGTCTACGACATGGCTTGGTGCCGTCATATCTTACACTTCATGAGTGGGGTCTTTGGGGCCCACTCCCGATTTTTATCTGCCAGTTCCTGTTGCACCAGTCGTTCAGGGTTCGGGTTGGCACTGTTTTCAGTTCTCCATGGATCCTGGAGAACGGCATCCCACAGGGTTCCATATTGAGTGTACTTCTTTTCCTCATTGCAATAGATGGACTTGTGGCCTCTGTCGGTCTTTTGGTCATCCCTGCTCTGTATGTGGATGATTTTTGCATTTGGGTTAGTTCCTCTTCGATGGTCTCTGCAAAGCGGCAGCTCCAGCGTGCTGTACGGCTTACCTGTGCATCCACCCTCTCACATGGGTTTCAGTTCTCTTGTTTAAAATCGCGAGTGGTCCATTCTGTCGCCATACTGCGGACCGCCCCGATCCGGAGCTCAACCTCGATGCACAACGATTACCTGTGGTCCCACAGTTTCATTTCCTGGGTCTTCTTTTCGACAACAAGCCCACTTGGGTGCCTCATATCAGACTTCTGAAGATAGGATGTTTCTGTAATTTCTATCAGGCTTTAGTGCTGTCTCGCTTGGACTATATTTGTCAAGTTTATGGTTCGGCTTCTCCTTTCGCACTTCACCTCCTGGATCTGGTCCACCATCGTGGTATCCGTTTGGCCACCGGGGCCTTCCCTACAAGCCCTGTTGATAGTCTCCTGGTTGAAGCTGGGATTCCCCCCCGCCCCCCTTCCCCCCATCTATTCGGCGGTCCTAACTTCTGGTTTCTTATGCAATCGCTGTCTGTTCCTCTCCCACTCATGCTTCCTGTTCTATATTGTTCCCAGACCAAGAACGTCGCCCACCTGATTCCCGCCCTCGGGCATGTTTACCGCTTGGGCTCCGCCTTGCGTCTCTTTGCTGTGATTTTCAGCTTCCTTCTTTGTCCTGTCTCCCATGTTCCCTCGCCAACACCCTCCCTTGGTTAGTTCCCCGGCCCTGGATTCGGATGGATCTCTGCATAGGTCCGAAAGATTCCTTTTCCCCCTATGGTGTTCTATTGTTTTTTCCGCCGACTTGTATAGGAGTTTCGGGATGCTTTTGTTTTTTACACCGATGGCTCTAAATCTGCTGATCGCATGGGATATACCTTCACGTCCTCTGTTGGCATGGAAAATCATCTCCTGCCATCTGCATGTGGGGTGTTTACTGCGGAATTGATGGCAATTTCTCAGGCGCTTACCTTTATTACACAGTCCCAACTCAACCACGTTTTGTTATGTACGGACTCAATGAGTTGCCTTCAGGCTATTGATCGGTGTTTTTCCCGCCATCCCTTGGTCTCGGCCATCCATGTCTGTCTCGCTGATCTTCATCAGGCTGCTTGTTCCATTGACTTCCTTTGGGTCCCTGGCGATGTGGGTATCACAGGTAATGAGCTTGCTGATTATTCGGCTGGGAGAGCAGTCACATACGCCATTCTCTGTAACCCCTCCTGCGGCGGATTTACGGCTTCATATCAAATCCCACTTCGTACAATCGTGGGTCAACTCTTGGAAGGCTACCTCCCTGTCTAATAAACTTCGTGTGATTAAGGTGCCACCTGTCCCATGGCGTTCTTCCTTCCACCTCTCTTGGAAGAACTCGACCACCCTGGTTCATCTCTGCATAGCCCATACCAGGCTGACACATGTTTTTTTTTTTTTTTTTGTGTAATGAGTCACCCCCACTTTGTGGTTGTGGAGCCTTCCAGTCAGTAGCCCACATTTTGGTAGAATGCCCCCTTCCTTTGGCTCTGTGTACTAAGTACACACTTCCCCACACTTTATCTTTAATATTGGCAGACGATTCCCAGATGGTTGAACTGGTTCTCAATTTCCTCCATGAAAGTGCTTTTTATTTTCAGTTCTAAGGTTTTTTAATCTCCCTCTGGAGTAGGGGCAGGGCAGTGAGGGTTGGGTTGTCTCCCACTGTAAGCTGTGTTTGGAGATTCCTGACTCCCCTCTCTGGCCAAGTTCCTCTTTTCTCTCCCTTTTACTCTGTTTTTATCGCATTTTAGATTTGGTTAGTCTTCTTTTACAATGCGCACTTTTACATTGTAGCAATTGAACACTTTTGAATAGCAGGTGGTCTTGCCTGTTCTGCATCAGAGGTGGGATATTTCCTGCCTCTAGCATAGCCTTGGGGTTGCCCACTTGCTGCCTTCCCTCCTTTTGTTTTCACCATTGACACCACGACTGCACTTTTATGTTTTTTAGTCTTTTCCCTTTTATCGTTATGACTCTTCTGAGATGTAAATCCGTCCGAATGGACCACCTTTGAAGCAAGGGATTGATGACTTTGCTGTTTGGTCTCTTCAACCCCAATCAATCAACCAACCAACCAGCCAACCAATCAACCAATAATTCTTCAGAGTGTTTTAGCAGCAGACTTGGATAAATGCTCGGGACAGAGTGGCAATTGCTCATAGGTGTGACTCTAACATCAGACCTCACTAGATCATACCAAGTGCAACTTGGACTGCTTCTGAAGGTTTCTAGCAAGAGACTACTTTTACAGTTAATTTTTACAAGCATTCAGTCTGACTCCACTAGGTATGTTGTAGGCTAAATTTATGGAAAACAGGACTGTAAAGTGAACATAGTAACTGTTGAAACTGCTACTAGCTTATCGGAACACTACTATTGGGCCAGATCCAGTAGTGTGGGTGAACAAAGGCTTAATGTATCTCATCAGAAGGTAAGAAGCCTCATAAATAAAAAAAAGAACTTCTGAATTTAAGACAGGAAGATGAAGAGCAAGCTGGCCATAAAGCCGGGTTTCCATATGCAGCAAAAGTGATACCATTTAGCTGCCACTTGAGTGATATCACTGAAGTTATGCGTGCAAACACCTAAATTCATGTGTCACCACTCGTAACATGCCACAGAAGTTGATGCGTTAACTTTATAATGCCGCATTCCTTTCCTGACTATCCATTCTGTCTACTTGTGGCAGAATATCGAAGCACCATCACAATGTTGTGGTTTTTGTGGTAGTAATTATACCTTGTGCATGTTTTGCAGTACAGGAAAATGTCTAAAAAGTGTTTGATAGCAACAATTGTACAGGTTATTGAATTGTACAAGGAGCGGTCTTGGTTATGGAAACGCAAAAATGAATGTTGCAAATGCAAATTTCAAGCATTGCCGGAAACTGTGTACGGTATATTGGAAAACATCCACAGTTGTGATTTATGTACTCCAAAAACTAAAACAAGAAGCATTCATAATGCTTGCATCAACGAACCTGGGTCAACCAAAAGTTGCGATACTGCATGACTGCCTTGACCCATGATGTAACTGTGCTGTTGTGTGATTTCATGGTGTCACATTGTTTTTGAATTAGGTTGTTTTTGTAAATGGCGTATTGTAGCATTTGATGATCCTCTCTTGTGTTGGATGTTATGTTTGGTAGGTATCTTGGACATTGTTAGCTGAGTTTGTGCGGTTGCCATTGGAAGAGATTGTGCTGGTTCGCTATTGAGTTACTTTGATTTTGTGTGTTGTGGGTGATGGATTATTGCTTGTTTGGTATAGTGCCATGTGTTTGTTTTGGTCAGATATTTAAATAGTGTATTTCTTTTTTGTCAGTAATGGCTATGACAGAAAAATTTAGGAGCAGGAAGAGATGGTGTCTACAATCAAATTCCTACAGTTATTTGGACTACTGTGAGTGACCTTGTGTGTGTGTGTGTGTGTGTGTGTGTGTGTGTGTGTGTGTGTGTGTGTGTGTGAGAGAGAGAGAGAGAGAGAGAGAGAGAGAGAGAGTGTGTTTTGATTTGTTGTACTGTGTACTTCATTTTAAATGGATATTGTAAGCAAAGGTTTGGCTAAAGTGTTTGACAGTTTGAGTATGCTGGCTTTTGGTACTGCGGGCTTCTTTTTAACTACCATGTAGAACAAGTGAAATTTGTGGTATTGTGTTTTCGAGTTGTGTATTGGTTCCTGGTATTGAGAGCTTCATTTCAGCTGTATAGGTCAAGTGACATTTGCAATACTGGGTTTACGAGTTGTGTGGATTCATGGTATCAAGTGCTTCATATGAGCTAAGTAGGTCAAGTGAAATTTATGATACCAGCCGTTCTCGTTTTTGCATTTTTTGATTTTTGTGAATGTTGAGAGGATTTTGTGTGCTTGACTTTTGGTTATTGTTAGTGTCGTATGTTTATTTTGTCACTGCTTAAAACCCCCTACATTCCACTACTGTCTCATTAGCATCATTGTATTGCTGGAGCTAAATATTTCACTTGTTTTATATATTTGTTTGGAGATGTAATGAGCGGTGTCATGCTCACTGCACTGTGTAAGCTTGAAATTGGGGTGTCCTCTGTCTTGATTTCTTCTGTAAGGGTTCCAGTCCTTTGTCCCAGTATATGAGCCCTCAGGTTGAATCCTGAGGACAACATTTAGTGATGGCCTTTTGTATGCTTTTAGTTAGGCTTGTAAGCCCTATGTACTGATTTCTGCAACAACCCTTAGGCTCATTTACAGGGCGATATGACATTCCATTTCTCGAAGCCATGAGAACAAGACTGGCCAACACAGATTATCAAACACACCTATGATGTCAACCATTATTCCTATGACACATGCTTTGTCTGAGTCCTCAGCAAGGCTAATTCCTTTGAATATCACAGCTTTGGTTGAATGTCCATTTTTGAATCCATGTTGATTGTGGTTCAGGTTCAGCTCTCTTAATAAATCACTTACATAAAATGTACACATATTTTTGTCAAATGGTTTAGATGACAGATAGGCCGATATGACTTAGGGATAGTAGGATCTTTCTCTTCCCCCTCTTCTTAAGGATGATAACTTTCTTTTTTTCCACAGTTCCACAATTCTTCCTCATTGCCAGCAGTTGTTCATTAGAATTTCCGAAAATGGTTTTGTGTTATCTTGCAATACCTGAAGTACCTCAAGACAATTTACCATCAGGTTCCAAAGATTTTTGTATTATCTCACAATGCCTAAAGTACCTCAGACAATATACCACCAGTTCCCAGAGATTTGCATTTTTTCCCCCTCATCTACCATATAGATATTCTTTTCTCTGCCTGAGCGATGCACATCATTGTCGTATAATTATGCTTATCATACTATCTTTGCCCGTAGTTGTTTTTGGTTATCATCTTCAACCTGCTGTTTTATTTGCTAATGACATTGCATCAACAAATAACTAAACTCTTACTATTGTTTGGTCATTTCTCTGTTTTTTCATATCAGAGATGACAGTGGGGTAGTTGTCCTTATTTGGCTTGTCATTGTCTTATATGGTGCTCCCTAGAAACTTAACATAAGTTCATAGTTAATGTAATTTTTATACCAGTCTTTTCTAGTTTGAAAATTTTCTTCTTGTACTCTTGTCTTTTCTGCTTGTAAGTATCTAAATGATTTTTTCCCTTCCACTGTATCAAAGTTTAATGATACAATCTCCAACACTCTTGGACCTCCTTTCTTAACTTTGTAAGTTCTTCTGACTGTGGCACACTTATCATCATCCTTGTATTCTGGGTAACCAATATAATCTTCTGTATCACTAGTTCATGGCTTTACCCAACATTTTGGCTCTTTTATGTCCCGTCATATCATCTGTCTGTGTTTGTACTAGCTGAAAATCACTTTTCATTAATGACCAGTCAGGTCTCTCAATGTTGTAATGTTGCACAATACAGTCCTCCATTGTTGTCTCCCACCTGTCTTAATCACCGTACAGCTCATGTTGCAGCCAATTTTGGTAGCCCCTTCGTCCATCCCCAAATTCTACAATATCTGAAAATAACTTCATTATTTACTAGAATTATATCCGTATTGAAGATGGTCCTCACTCTAGTCAGAAATGTGGGTGGATTGTTTGGCTTGTTTACTACCAGTAATTTGTATTTACTAATTGTGATCATGAGATCAAGGACCCTAACATTTGTAAAGCCACTATTAGGAGGTTAGGAGTGTGTTTTCACTTCTATTCCAATTACACGCTGCCACCTGTTGCTGCCAATACAGCTTTTTTCACACAGTCCATAACAAATAGTCCTATTATGTCCTCACTGAAATAAAAAAAAAACACTTATTATAACTAATTATTTACGTATACCAGTTAATTCCACTAACTACTGCAGTGAAAAAATGAGACATCAGTTTCCATTTGAGAAAATGTAGACCAAGTAATAACAATATACTTCTGTACAGGATGGTGCGTGGGATGTAGGCATGATGGATGAGAGGGTTCTCAGTGGTGATTGAGAGTCATATATCAAAAGAAAATTGACTGCAATTATTTCAGTTTTGGGATGTTCTAGGATGGGTATACGTATACCTCAAAGGCAAGAGGGGTGGGTGGTTAAAAGTTAAAGGTTTTTGAAGAAGAGAAAAAAAAAGACATTACAGTGTTACAGGGCAAATGCGATATAATAGAGAGAGAGAGAGAGAGAGAGAGACAAGTTGCTATAGAGACAGACACAGAGACAGGTGGGCTAAATCCATCTGCTCTGGAGCAAGAGCAATACACAGGAGAGAGTAATCCTTGAGCATCTTGCTGCAGTCAGACGTGGGACTCAATCACAATCGATTTAGAACTCTTGTAGCAGCTCATGTACTTGGCTAGAATGGCAGGGTATAGAAAGTGACATCTTAATGAGAAACAAAACTCCAACAATGGAAAATCCAAGATGGAATAATGACAATATTATGAAAAGGATAGTTGCTACTCATGGTATAGCAGAGATACTTAGTCGCAGATAGGCGCAACAAAAAGACTGTCAAATAAAGCTTTCGGCCAAACAGGCCTTCATCAGAATCAGACCCCCCCCCCCTCCCCCCCCCCCCCTGCCACAAACACGCACACAGTCACGGCCACAGTCAGATTGCGAGCAGCAACACATAACGGGAGAAGCAAAGTGTGTGGTGGGGGCAAGGAGGAGGGTGGGGAGGGGTGGGGACGTAAAGTGCTAATTGTGGGAGCTTACAGGGATGATATGGAGAGAAGGTAGGGGAGCTAGATGCAGTGGGGAGGTTGAATTGAGGACGGGGGGAGGGGCGGGGGGCATGGAATGGAGAGAACTAAAAAGACTAACAAACAATGACTAACAAAAGTCGAGACCAGTGGGGTACAGGAATGTAGGCTGTATAGTTCCCATCAGTGTAGTTTGGAAGAGCTGGTTAGTGTGAATAATCCAGATGGCACACGCTGTGAAGCAGACATTGAAATGAAGGAGTTCCTTGCAGGGTGGGGGACTGGCTATGTATGTAAAAAACAGTATTCCATTTGAGTCCATAGACATATCACGACACTGCACTGAACAGATATTTGAATGTTGTGCAGGGGCAGTTGAATTTAGTGAAACTAAACTTCTAATTATTGTTGTTGTGTATAGGTCCCCTAACTCTGCCTTCGGAGCATTTCTACTCAAGCTGGAGAGGGTATTTCATTCACTTTGTAGGAAGTACCAGAAATTAGCTATATGTGGTGACTTCAGTATTAATTTTGTATATGATGGTTCAAAAAAAAGATTGGGAGCTCTCATAAATTCATATGATCTGATGCAGACTGTGTTTTTTCCGACTAGGATGCAGAGGAACAGTTGCACAGCCATAGACAATATTTTTTTCATTCTTCATTACTACATGGGTATTCTATCAGTAAAGGGGTGAATGACCTTTCAGACCATGATGCACAAATTTTAACACTAAAAGGCTTTAGTACTCAAACAAATGTTGTATTTAATTACAAATTGTGTAGGAAAGTTAATCCAACAGAAATACAGAGATTTTTAAACCTTGTCAAGGAACAAGAGTGGCATGATGTTTATAGTGCCGATAATGTAGATGATAAATATAATACTTTCCTTAACACATTTCTCATGCTCTTTGAGAGTTGCTTTTCATTGGAACATTCTAAACAGGGTACTAGCAGTAATAGCCAGCCCGGGTGGCTGACTAGTGCGATAAGGATATCTTGAACAAAGTGAGAATTATATCAAAATGTTAGAAGTAGCCCATTACAAATTGTATTGTAAGGTGCTTAAAATGTTATTAGGAAGGCAAAGAGTATGTGGTATGCAAATAGAATATTCAGTTCACGGGATAAAATTAAAACCATATGGTCAGTTGTGAAGGAAATGTCTAGTCAGCTGCAAAAGGTTGACGATATAAAGTCAGTTCACAGTAAAAGTATTTCTGTTACTGATAAATCAGATATAATTACAGTATTTAACAATCATTTTCTGAGCATTGCTGGTGAATTAAATAAACATTTAGTTTCTACAGGGAATCATATAACTTTCTTGGCAAATGCTTTTTCTGAGATTGATGGCTGAAACACTCCTCTGTGATAAGAGGGAGATTGAGTCAATAATTAAATCACTGGAGACTAAGGACTCTCATAGTTATGATGGAGCGCCTAGCAGAATATTAAAGTACTGTGCTGCACATGTTAGCCCTGTATTTAACCATATTTGTAATTTTTTCTTTATGAATGGTCGGTTTCCTGGATGATTAAAGTACTCAGTAGTAAAGCTACTTTATAAAAAGGGATAATGTAGGTAATTTTAGACCTATTTCTATGCCATCAGTCTTTTCAAAAGTTATTGAAAAGGCTGTGTATGTAAGGATAATTGATCATTTTATATTACACGATTTGCTATCAAATGTACAGTTCGGCTTTAGAAGTCGAGTAACAACTAAAAATGCTATATTTTCTTTTCTCTGTGAGGTACTGGATGGGTTAAACAAAATGTTTTGATTGCGTGGAATATTTTGTGATTTAACTAAGGCATTTGATTGTTTTAATCACAAAATATTGCTTCAGAAGTTGTACCATTATGGAATACGGGGAGTATCTCACATTTGGTTTACCTCTTACTTTAGCAACAGACAGCAAAAGGTCATTATTCACAATGTTGATAATGGCTGTGATGTGGGTTCTGAGTGGGGTATGGTCAAGTGGGTGGTGCCCCAGGGATCAGTGTTGGGGCCACTCCTGTTCCTTATTTATATAAATTATATGCCCTCTAGAATTACGGGTAACTCTGAAATATTTCTGTTTGCTGATGTCACTAGCTTGGTAGTAAAGGATGTTGGGTGCAACATTGGCTCGGTTTCAAATAGTGCACTGCATGACCTAAGTTAATGGCTTGTAGGAAATAAACTAATGCTAAATCACAGTAAGACTCAGTTTTTACAGTTTCTAATGCACTAATTCAACAAAACCTGAAGTTTCAATTTCACAGAATGGGCATATGATTAGTGAAACTGAAAAGTTTAAATTTCTAGGTGTTCAGACAGATAGTAAGCTGTTGTGGAAAGCCCACATTCAGGATCTTGTTCAAAGACTTAACACTGCCATTTTTACTATTTGAACTGTATATGAAGTGAGTGATTGTTTGACACGAAAATTAGTCTACTTTGCTTATTTTCATTTGCTTGTGTTGTATGGTATTATATTTTGGGGTAACTCTTCCCATTCTAAATGGATATTTTTGACTCAGAAACAGGCGGTTCGGGCAATAAGTGGTGTAAGTTCACGAACCTCTTGTTGACCCCTGTTCACGAGTCTGGGCATTTTGACATTGGCCTCTTATTATACCTCTTCCTTACTGTCATTTCTTGTTAACAATATTAGCTTATTCCCAAGAATAAGCAGCTTTCACTTGGTTAATACTCGGCAGAAATCAAACCTGCATTTGGATCAGACTTCCTTTACTCTCGTGCATAAAGGTGTGCAGTATACTGCTGCATCCATTTTCAATAAGCTACCACTCAAATTCAAAAATCTTAGCGGTAATCCATGTACTTTCAAATAAAAACTGAAGAGTATCCTCATGGGTCACTCCTTCTATTCTGTCGAGGAGTTCCTTGAAAAATTAAGCTGATTCTTGTTGTATGGTTGAGTGTGTTTACTTAAACTTATGGGATGACTTTTTTCAGGTTCATAAACATTTATTTTTATCTGTTATTACTTTTATGTTGTAATTTCATTTACTGACACGTTCCATGCCCTTGGAGATTTGCTCCTCAATTTGGTCCTACGGAACTTGACGTGTAAATAAAAAATAAAAAAATAATACAGAACATCGTGTTGGGCAGCGTGTTCAGCAACTGGGTGGTCCAGCTGTTTCTTGGCCAAACAGTTGGACAGATAGCTTGTAGGTTATCATGCCGACATAGATTGCAGCACAATGGTTGCAGCTTATCTTGCACTAGATCACATGACTGGTTTCACAGGTGGCCCTGCCTTTGATCGGATAGGTGCTGCCTGTGACTGGACTGGAGTAGGTGGTTGTGGCAGGATGTATGCAACAGGTCTTGCATCTAGGTCTATTACAAGGATATGAGCCATGAGGCAGCGGGTGGGGAGCAGGGGTTGTGTAGGATGGACGAGGGTGTTGTGTAGGTTCAGTGGGTGGCAGTATACCACTGTGGGAGGATTTAGAAGCATAGTGGGTAAGACATTCCCCATTTCAGGGTACAACAAGAGGTAGTTGAAACCCTGGTGGAGAATGTTCTTAAGTTGCTTCAGTCCTGGGTGGTGCTGACTCAGAGGGGAATGCTCCTCTGTGATCAAATGGTTCGGCTTTGGGAGCTGGTGGGTTACTGAAAAGATAAGGCATGGAAGATCTGTTTTTATTCGATGTTGGTAGGGTAATTACAGTCTGTGAAGGCCTCAGTGAGACCCTTGTTATATTTTGAGAGAGAGTGCACGTCACTACGGATGCAACAGCCATGGGTGGCTAGGCTGCATGGAAGGGATTTCTTGATATGGAGCGGGTGACAGCTGTTGAAGTGGAGGTATTGCTGATAGTTGGTAGGTTTGATATGGATGGAGGTACTGATGTAGCCATCTTTGAGGTGGAAGTCAACATTGAGGAAGGTGGCTTGTTGGGTTGAGGAGGACCAGGTGAAGCAAATGGGGGATAAGCTGTTGAGGATCTGGAGGAATGTGCATAGGGTTTCCTCACCCTTGATCCAAATCACGAAGACGTCATCAGTGAATCTGAACCAGGCTAGGGGTTTGGGATTCTGGGTGGTTATAAAGGATTCCTGAAGATGGCCCGTGAATAGATTGGTATAGGATGTTGCCCTATGGGTGTCCACAACCATACTCTGGATTTGTTTGTAGGTGGTGCCTTCAAAGGAGAAGTAATTGTGGGTGAGGATATAGTTGTTGATGGTGACTAAAGAGGAGGCTGTACATTTGGACTGCATTGGTTATTGTGAAAGTTAGTGTTCAGTAGCAGCAATGCCATGGGCATTAGAGATGTTAGTGTTAAGGGAGGCAGCATCAATAAGCGATGATCACGGCCCATGAAGTAAAGTAACAGAAACTGTGGAGAGTTGGTGGAGAAAATGGTTGGTATCTTTTATGTAAGAGGGTAGGTTCCTGAAGGAGGTGATCTATGAGAGCAGAGATTCTCGAAGTGGGGACACAGCAACCAGCCACAGTGGGATCTTTTATGTAATAGAGTAGGTTGCTGAAGGTGTTGGTCTATGAGAGCAGAGATTCTCACAGTGGGGACACAGTAACCAGCCACAGTGGGGCATCCTGGACCACCTAAAAAGTGTGCCACACTGACCCTATTCCAGAAATCCATCAGGATTTCCAGTCTCTACTCAAATTAATGGGGCCATCCCAGAGCCTCTCCCCAGTGTCCATTTCTCTCCTCACCCATTCCATTCCCCACATTCCTACCTTCTACATGCTTCCTAAAGTCTATAACCCCAACCACCCAAGACACCATTGTGGCCGGTTACTGTGCCCCCGCCGAGAGAATCTCTGCTCTCATAGACCAACACTTTCAGCCTATTGCCCGCAACCTACCCTGCTATATAAAAGATACCAACCATTTCCTACAACAGATCTCCACAGTTCGTGTTCCATTACCACATGGTGCCCTGATTGTCACTTATTGATGCTGCCGCCCTTGACTCTCACATGCCTAATGCCCATGGCATTGCTTCTATTGAACACTACCTTTCCCAACAACCAATGCTTTCCAAGCGTACAACCTCCTTCTTAGTCGGGATGACCAACTGTATCCTCACCCACAATAACTTCTCCTTTGAAGGCATCACCTACAAACAAATCTGAAGTATGGTTTTGGACACCCACATGATACCATCCTAGACTAAATCTATTCATGGACCATCTAGAGGAATCCTTTTTAACCACACAGAATCCCAAACTCCCTCATCTGGTTCAGATTCATATCTTCGTGATCTGGATCAATGGTGACAACACCCTATCCACATTCCTCAACACCTTCTCCCCCAATCGCTTCATCTGGTTTTCCTCAACCCAACAAGTCACCTTTCTCGATGTTGACCTCCACCTCAAAGATGGCTACATCACTACCTTCATCCACATCAAAGCTACCAACCACCAACAATAACTCCACTTCTACAGGTGCCACCCATTCTATACCAAGAAGTTCCTTCCATGCAGCCTGGCTACCTGTGGCTGTTGCATCTGTGGTGAAAAGCAACCTCTCTCGAAGTATAACAAGGGTCTCACTGAGGCGTTCATAGACCACAATTACCCTCCCAACCTTGTACGAAAACAGATCTCCTGCACCTTACCTTTCCAGTAGCCCACCAGCTCCCAAAGCCCATCCATCTGACCAAGGAGGAGCATTCCCCTCTTGATTCAGCATCACCCAGGACTAGAGCAACTGAATCACATTCCCCGCCAGGGTTTTGACTACCTCTTGTCGTGCCCTCAAATGAGGAATGTCCTACCCACCACCCTTCCCACTTCTCCCAGAGTGGTACAGTGCTGCCCACCAAACCTATACAATTCCCTTGTCCATCCCTACACAACCCCTACTTCCAATCCCTTTCTCATGGCTCAAATCCCTGTAATAGACCTATATGTGAGACCTCTCACACATATCATCCCACCACCACCTACTCCACTCTAGTCACAAGTATCATCTGTCAGAGGAGAGGCAGTGCTACACGTGAAACCAGTCATTTGACCTACAAGCTATCTGCCCCCCATGAATGGCTACCAAAAAAATGTGGTCAAGAAACAGCTGGACAATCCAGTTGCTAAGCACGGTGCCCAACACAACATTCTTCATTTCAGTGACTTCTTCACAACCTGTCTCATCTGGACACTTCCCATCAACACCAGGTTTTCTGAATTGTGCAAGTAGGAACTCTCACTACAATATATTCTACATTCTCATAATGCTCCTGGCCTCGACCTTTGTAAGTCATTGTCCTTTACCCACTATCCCATTCCCTGTTCCCATTCCAGTGATACACAGTCATCTATTCCACCAACACATCCACAGTCTTTTTACTTCTATCCTTTTCTGCTCCCCCCCCCCCCCCCCCCCCACCCACCCGCCTGCGCCATCTGTCTCAACTTCTGACTGCACCCAGCTGCCCTACCCTCTACACACCTCGTTCCTATATGCTCCCACAAGCAGCACTTCTCCACCCCACCCCTACTCTACTATCCCTCCCTGTTCCCTGCCTCCCCCTTGTCCTCACCGCCCAGTTTGCTTCTCCTATCATGCGCTGCTGCTCACAGTCTGGCCTTGGCAGCCAGAGGCCTGGTCGCACACGTGTGTGTGTGTGTGTGTGTGTGTGTGTGTGTGTGTGTGTGTGTGTGTGCGTGTTTTGTCTAATTCTGATGAAGTCGTATTTGGCCTAAAGCTTTGTTTGATAGTCTTTTTGTTGTGCCTATCTGTGAGTCAACATTTCTGTTGTATAGTTAGTAGCAACTATTCTTTTCGTAATACTGAGAAACAAAAATACACTCCTGGAAATTGAAATAAGAACACCGTGAATTCATTGTCCCAGGAAGGGGAAACTTTATTGACACATTCCTGGGGTCAGATACATCACATGATCACACTGACAGAACCACAGGCACATAGACACAGGCAACAGAGCATGCACAACGTCGGCACTAGTACAGTGTATATCCACCTTTCGCAGCAATGCAGGCTGCTATTCTCCCATGGAGACGATCGTAGAGATGCTGGATGTAGTCCTGTGGAACGGCTTGCCATGCCATTTCCACCTGGCGCCTCAGTTGGACCAGCGTTCGTGCTGGACGTGCAGACCGCGTGAGACGACGCTTCATCCAGTCCCAAACATGCTCAATGGGGGACAGATCCGGAGATCTTGCTGGCCAGGGTAGTTGACTTACACCTTCTAGAGCACGTTGGGTGGCACGGGATACATGCGGACGTGCATTGTCCTGTTGGAACAGCAAGTTCCCTTGCTGGTCTAGGAATGGTAGAACGATGGGTTCGATGACGGTTTGGATGTACCGTGCACTATTCAGTGTCCCCTCGACGATCACCAGTGGTGTACGGCCAGTGTAGGAGATCGCTCCCCACACCATGATGCCGGGTGTTGGACCTGTGTGCCTCGGTCGTATGCAGTCCTGATTGTGGCGCTCACCTGCACGGCGCCAATCACGCATACGACCATCATTGGCACCAAGGCAGAAGCGACTCTCATCGCTGAAGACGACACGTCTCCATTCGTCCCTCCATTCACGCCTGTCGCGACACCACTGGAGGCGGACTGCACGATGTTGGGGCGTGAGCGGAAGACGGCCTAACGGTGTGCGGGACCGTAGCCCAGCTTCATGGAGACGGTTGCGAATGGTCCTCGCCGATACCCCAGGAGCAACAGTGTCCCTAATTTGCTGGGAAGTGGCGGTGCGGTCCCCTACGGCACTGCGTAGGATCCTACGGTCTTGGCATGCATCCGTGCGTCGCTGCGGTCCGGTCCCAGGCTGACGGGCACGTGCACCTTCCGCCGACCACTGGCGACAACATCGATGTACTGTGGAGACCTCACGCCCCACGTGTTGAGCAATTCGGCGGTACGTCCACCCGGCCTCCCGCATGCCCACTATACGCCCTCGCTCAAAGTCCGTCAACTGCACATACGGTTCACGTCCACGCTGTCGCGGCATGCTACCAGTGTTAAAGACTGCGATGGAGCTCCGTATGCCACGGCAAACTGGCTGACACTGACGGCGGCGGTGCACAAATGCTGCGCAGCTAGCGCCATTCGACGGCCAACACCGCGGTTCCTGGTGTGTCCGCTGTGCCGTGCGTGTGATCATTGCTTGTACAGCCCTCTCGCAGTGTCCGGAGCAAGTATGGTGGGTCTGACACACCGGTGTCAATGTGTTCTTTTTTCCATTTCCAGGAGTGTATAATTTGTAAAGGGTCTGCATTGTGATTTGCATCAGCCGTTGTTTACTTCAGTGAAGTTACTAGCTCAGCCAGTCAAAGTCCCACACTCTGCTGTTAGCCTGAAACTATGGAGAGGAACAGGCTGAATCTTACTTGAAATAGCACACAGGTGTAAAACCAGTTATTGAAAATGTGAGGACTGGAATTAATTCTGCCCAAACTCTGTTATACCCCAAGGAAGTTTACTGTTCATCATTCTTTATGCCATTGTTACTCTGTCCACAGTAAACAGCCCAGTTGAATGGCTTCATTTGTGGATAAATTCTCTATTTTTTATTCCTCCTGCAGTTTCAAGATCGCAGCTAATTAACTTTATCTGAGAATGAAGAGGTTGGAAAAATGAGCAGGAGGCCACGTTTCAAGTTATAAGGAGAAAAAAAAATTATATTGTTATGATTGACATTGTCCTTTCAACTTACATGATAGCTACTACATCTGAAGGAGCTAAATTCCAGATTGAAAAATCACCTAATATCTAAATAGTACGTAAGCAGACAGATTTTGGGAGCCAGTATGTCTCAACACCTGTGGTTATTGGACAGTAGGTGACTGATTTCACAGTGGCTCTCAAAAATTATAGTGTGTATATAACTGGCTTCAAGCTCTTGCTCGCATTCAAAAACAGTTCCAGACCAGGAGAAGCATATGAAATGTACTGGTCAAACATAATTCTCCTTTGACAGATGAACATCATAATCATGTGAGAGCTCATATATTAGGAGGAATATCATATTACTGAGCTGTATTATGAAATTTCATTTGTGCAAGCAATGGTGGTATTTGGACTGCAGTTGCTTAACGCATTTACCATATAATTGGTTCGGTTGATGTACACAGCTGAGTTGCATATTTCTAATAGCCCCCATAGGTTATCAGTATGTCTCAAGACAATGCAAAGCTGTGTTGCGAATTGATACCTTTAATTAGACACACACTGACAATAGTGCGTAACTTTGACTTGATGTGCATGCTGTATACTTCCATACACATTCCATAGTAAAAATCAGTTATGTTTTGTTGCACTGGAATCACTTTGTGGTGTGGTATAATAAACTGCCATTAAGCCATTGCTTGCAGATACCTAATTGTATCTCCCAGCAGAGTAATGAGAGATATCACTTGATGTATGATCTCATACATGAATGTGATGGTTGTTTGTCAGATGGGAATTGTATTTGTCCAATACATCATAAATGTGTTTCCTGTTTTGGTAGTGCACTCGAGGATGAGTGTGAAGTTTGAAACCAGTTGTACTCAAATGAAGAACAAAATAGTTTTGACAACTGAAACAGAACAAATCAGGTATTTCTAGCACGAGGTCAAATAACTGTGATACCATAAAACGAAAAAAATTTTACAAAATATACCTTCAGCTGCAACTCTCATACAATTGCATGTTATTTGGCTCTGCATGACTCAACGCTGTTCACAGTTTGGGAACTAGGCTGAGATCAGCCCAATATTAAGTCAATGCACTGTGAATAGTGAGCTGCCATTCTCAATACTGCAGCCTCTTCTCATGATGAAGCATGTGCTGTCACTCTTGTCCGTCACTGCTATTAGCATACAATAAAATTGTGGATCCAATTTATGAGAAACTAATCACAGACAATATGCAAAATTCTTCTGAGTCTGACCACTAGAATGTGAACTATGAGTGACAAAAATTAAGACTTTTAATTAGTACTAGGGCAGGTTGCCACATTGGTTGACTGAAAGGTCCAAATTCATTATAGGGATGAACATAATGATAGTACTATTTTATCTACTGACACATCCAAGCAGGCAGGTGCCCATGGATGTTAATATTTTTCCATATCTTTTTTGAAATTGAATGTTCCCAATAAATATAGCATATATGGCAGAGAGCTCTGTACTATTCAGAGGACATTTGAGTAGATGAAGGCAAGATGGTGCGGTGAGCACACTGGACATGCATTTCGAAAGGTGGCGGCTCAAATCACCAGTTGGTCTCCTAGATTAAGATCATCATTGTTTCCCCAAATCCCTTAAGGTAAATTCCAGGATGATTCCTTTGAAATGGACACAACCAGTTCCCCATCATTACCCAATCCAAGCTTGTGCTATCATCTTCATTGATAGGATGTTAAACCTTACTCTTTCTTCCTTGAGCAGATGAGAGACAAGTCAGAAATTTCTCATGTGCTCTGTCTGCTCTCCAGTCAAACTAGGAACTGCAGCCAACAGAAAGAATTAGCCAGAATATGCACAGCATTCTCGTGAACATAAATAGCCGAGGAAAGGAAGTGACCTTCTGTTGTGTATTGATGCATGCGAGAGGGAGAGAGGGGGGGGGGGGGGGGGGGTGCTGTGATGTGTAGCAGCCAAAGACATTTGTGGGAGTGGATCAGGACATTATTAGCCTATTCTGTATGTAAGCTTCCACACCGTCTTCTTCTATTTTGATTGTTATTAGCAAAAGGCATTAAAGAGAATCGGAAATTACTTAGCTTGGGGTGAGGGAGTGGAAAACTCACATACAAGGGTGTGCTGAAAATGCCTCCAAATTTTTTATATGAAAAATTTTAAAGCTTTTTCAATGAACCAAACTTTATTAACATTCTACATCTTTATTCTTCGTGTCTACATACACTGAGGTGACAAAAGTCATGGGATAGTGGTATGCGCATATTTAGGTGGCAGTATTATCGCATACATAAGACATAAAAGGGCAGTGCATTGGAGGAGTTGTCATTTGTACTCAGGTGATTCGTGTGAAAAGCTTTTTGACGTGATTATGGCCAAACAATAGGAATTAGCAGACTTTGAATACAGAATGGTAGTTGGAGCTAGACGCATGGGACGTTCCATTTTGGAAGTCGTTAGGGGATTCAGTATTCCAAGATCACCAGCGTCAAGATTGTGCCAAGAATATCAAATTTCTGCCATTACCTCTCACTATGTACAAAGTACTGGCTGATGACCTTCACTTAATGACTGAGAGCAGCAGCATCTGCAGACCCCATGAAGCCATGGACCGAAATTGTCAGTAAGGCACTTTCAAGCAGGTTTGGACTGTGTTTATATGGAATGGGACTGGGTCCTAGTTATTTTCGGCTACTTGGAGACCATTTGCAGCTATTCATGAACTTCATGCTCCCAAATAACAGTGAAATTTTTGTGGATGACAATGTGCCATGTCACCAGGCCACAGTTGTTTGCAATTGGTTTCAAGAACATTCTGGACAATACGAGTGAATGATTTGGCCACCCAGATCATCTGGTATGTATTCCATCGAACATTTATGGGACATAATCAAGAGCACAGTTCCTGCACAAAATCCTGCACTGGCCACACTTACACGACTGTGGGCAGCAGACTTCCGACTTGTTGACCCCATGCCACATCGAGATGCTGCACCACACCAAGCAAAAGGAGATCCAACACGATATTAGTGTATTATTTCTCAGTGTAGTCACCTTGGCAATACACACATTTTTTCCAACGAGAGACCAGTTTGTTGGTACTGTCACTGTAGAATGTGTGACTTTGTTGACAGAGCCACATCTCCACTTCTGCACTGCTTCACACTATCAAAGTGGAAGTCCTTGGAGGTGTTCTTTAAGTTTTGGAAACAGATGAAAATCAGATGGAGCCAAGTCAGAAATAAATGGAGGATGATCTATGACAGTGAACCCAAGGCCTCTGATTGTTGCAGATGTCACAGCGCTCATTTGTGGTCTGGCAGTGTCATGCTGAAGTAAAGGATGCTCCATGTGGAATCAGTCTTCAAATTTGTGCTTTCAGTTTTCTGAGCTGTTTCTCTCGCACCGACATAGTTACATTACACACTGTCATGTTACATGGTACAATTCAAATTTCTCTAAGGGTATAGGGAGGAGGAAGAATTCGTCTGAGGAAGTTGGCATACGCTGTGCCATTTAGACTACCATTGATGAAATAAGGGCCAGTAATTGTAGTACCAAGCATTCCACACCAGACATTAACTCTCCATTGATGCTGATGTTCCACCTGTCTAAGCCATCGTGGGTTGTCGCTGGGCCAATAATGTATGTTCCTTGTATTTACCTGTCCTTCGTTTGAGAAGGAACATTCATCAGCAAATAGAACATTGGAGAAGAATTTTGGCTTGGCGGGGATTTGCTGCTGTGCCCACTGACAGAACTGTACACAATTCTGGAAATCATTCCCATGCAATTCTTGATGTAGGTGTATATGTAAGGATGGAACCAATGATGTGTAAGAATAAGATGTACACTGGTTTTAGGAATGACAATCTCGTGTTCAAGCTGTCGTGTGCTCGCTTGTGGATTCATAGCAATGGAAGCGAGAACAGTAACTTTGGTAGCTTTGTCTGTGCGAGTGCTATGACAATTGCGTTGTTGTGGGTTGAAACTTTCCTTTTCCTGAAATGTCGCAACAAGGCGAGAAAACATGCGTTGGAAAGGTGGGTTCTTGTCAGGATATCACCTACCTTCAACAACAAAAATAAAAGAAACGTTATGTCGATGCAGTTTGTAGGAAGGGTAGCCTGTACTGTATGCCTACTCTACACAACAGCATTTAAAATGACTAAACTAATGTACTAATTGTACCCGTACATAAGAAAACACTATTGCAATTACTGTTCTGCTATCTTACATTCCCCATAGATGAGTAGCAGTTCTACCTTCCCTTCATTGGTGTACATTCTACTCACATAACTCTTTAACTGATGATGGTTGACAGAATGACAGGTGTGCATTCTACTTATGTTTATATTTGTCCTCTGTCAATGTCAGCACGTGAATGTGTACCATTACCACGAGTACCTGCACTAAGTGCTGGAAGCGTCAATGTCAACGTTGTGTTTTGTAATTAATAATGTTGTGTTTCAGTGAATGGTACACTGTGATACATTTTTGAATAGGTCTTTAGGGGAGGAAATGAATTAATGAATAAAAAATACAGGGTGCCATTTAAAAATGTCATACTGCTGTTCATATCTTTGTAAGAAACAAAGCTACAGCAAAGGCAATCATGCTGATTGATGTCCCCCCTGACAGCTAAAGAAGATTTGCTTGAAACATTTTGTAATTTGCATCGGGACAAACAGTTATTTAGGGTGGTCAAGATAAATGGGACACCCTGTGTGTGTGTGTGTGTGTGTGTGTGTGTGTGTGTGTGTGAGAGAGAGAGAGAGAGAGAGAGAGAGAGAGAGAGAGAGACACTCTCCCTCTCCCCTTGCAGTCAGTTCTAACTGGAAACCTGGACTTGTTGTTTAGAAAAATATCGTCTAAACACAACAGAAGGAAGTGATACTTATTACACTCAGTAAAATTCATAGTGCTACACCTGCAGTTCTTTCTTAGACAAGAGGATCCATCACTAAGCAAGCCTTACAATGAAACTGTGTCTGTACAGGATATTTCAGCTTAATGTATTTTCTTTGTTGACTAGATGCCAGCAAGTTACGTGTGGTGCATTCTGGCACTGTCCATGCCAATTACTGCAGTTTTGGAAATAGAAGGTAGCTTGGTGCAAAGTTTGCATTCAGTACAACCAGTTGCATGAATTTGCCAGGTCTTCAGTTCACCTGCATCTGCATGTACATCTATGTCCCACAAGCATTCTGTAGTGTGTAGCAGACCCTACTAAAAGTACTGCTATGATTTCCACCCTGTCATGCATTTGCAAATTGGTGCGCGAGAAGAATGTGTCTCAATAAGCCTCCATACGAGCTCGAATCTCCTGTCGTGGTCATTTTGTGGGATGTATTGGAGGATGTAACATGTTGTCTGACTTCTTCGAATGTTCATGCACAGAATTTTGGCCAGTGCACTCCTGTGTGATGCCCAACACTTGTCTTGTACTGTTTGCTGCAGGAGTTTGTTGAGCATGTACATAATGCTCCAGCACTTACTTAATGGACATGGTGTGATATGTACTGCTCCTCTTTGGATCTTTCCTGTCTTTTGTATCTAGATAGCAGTACTCAAGAATCAGCCTGACATGGGTTTTGTTAACTACCTGTTTCGCTGATGAAGTACCTCGGTTGGAATACTCGCAGTTAGCACAGTCTGGTACCTGCCTTTCATAGAACTAATTTTATGTGGTTATCCCATTTAAGGTTACTCCAGTCACATACTCCTGAATCTGCTTTTGTTGTTACTGTTTCCAGTGTGTAACTGCCAATCATGTAATGGAACAATCATGGCTGACAATAATTTTCATTCGACAAAGGGCGTTCAAAAAGTTTTGCACAGTCATCTCTAATTTTTTATTTTTTGCAGGAGGAGAATGAAATTTTTTGTGAATGTACTTGGAACATTTAGCTATATGTTGAGCCTACTCAGTGTAGCCTCCATCAGCTGTGACGCATCTGGCCCAACGTTCTTTCTGTGATGTAAATGCACTTTGGTAAAATTCTGGCTATTGACTTCTACACCATCCCTTGACACAGGAAATAAGGTCTTTCTCACCATCAAATGTTTTATTGCGGAGGTGGGCCTTCAGACAATCGAAGAGGTAAAAATCAGATGGAGCCAAGTCCGGACTGTAGGGACAATGAGGAACAATTTTCCAACCTATTTTCCTGATTTTCTCCTGCGTCATAAGGGCTGTTTGGGATTTGGCATTGTCATGGTGTAGTCTGATGAGCTGACCCTGAAGCTGTGGTCTTTGGGTCTTGATGGCACGTCACAGCTTGTCCAATGACAAACAGTAACGGTCCCAGTTAATTGTGGAGCCAACTTCCAAAAGGTCAATGAAAATGACACCACACTGATCCCAGAAGAAGGAGGCCATCACCTTTCGGCCTGCTGTTCGTGAAAGTCTTGGTTTCTTCTTCCGAGGGGAACCTGGATGTTGCCACTCTTTGGATTGGGTTTTGCTCTCAGGATCAGACAAAAACAACCCTGTTTCATCCTGGGCAACGATGCCATCGAAACACTGTTTCCACTCTTCAGTAAAGGTCTTCTTTCTCATTGTTTTCATTTCTATTGTCAGTAATCTAGGCACCCAACATGCACAGACTGTACCAGTGATACCACACTACCAATGACAAACGAGTCATTTCAGTTAGCTGTCGTGTTGTCACACACCTGTCATTTAGGATGATTTGATCAATGGTCTCCTTATACACATCACTCACTGCCGTCAGTGGTCTGTTGCACCGTGGATTGTCCAGTAGAGAGAAATAACCTTCTTTAAACCTCTGCAACCACCACTGGATTACTGCTGCGATCCACTGTGTCCTCCCACAAACAGGGAGCAACTTCCTGTGAATCAATGTGGCAGAGTCATCAACAGTCTTGAAGAAGAAATCCATCACCGACCATTGTCGTAATCTGACATCTCCTTCACAGTCCATTATGGCTCACTTGTAAATAAAAGAAAATATTTTTATATACCAACGAGTAGCTAAATGTTCCAAGTATGTTGACAAAAATTTTCTTTCTCCACCTGCAAAAAATAAAAAAGAATAGATATGACTGTGCAAAACTTTTTGAATGCCCCTTGTATATCACCATTATGGTTAAAGCTTAATGAAAAGTGTATAACATTCCACAAAACTAGCTAAACTGTATTAGTAATGGGTGCATGGGCAACTGTGCCAGTACACAACAACCCATATACAGTGTGTCCCATAATTAATGGCATAAATATGTAAAGTTGAAAGTACATTATACGAGCCACTAGGTTATGTGTGAACAACATCCCAGTTAAGAAAAGGTAACAATGCTCTACAACATTAAGAAAAGTTATTATAGATACTTTAGCAGAAGTGCAAATGTTTTGAATGAGTATGACAGCAGTTACGTGACTGTACTTGTAGTTGAAGGAGGCACTCAAAATGTTGTCCTTGTATCCGGATATATGCCCTTACCTGTTGCCACACTGAATTTCAAATCCTTTCAAACATGCCTGAATGATATTCAAATTGTAGATGAATGTTGACAACTCACTGATCCAATACATCAACCGTGTTAACTGAAGTGGCATGCACTGCACCTTAAGGTGGCCCCAAACATGGAAATCTGTGGGCTACATCTCAGATGATCTTGAAGGCCATGTTACAGGCTTGCTCAGCCTATCGTTGGCCATATCAGTGCATTAAATGTCATCCCGTGATAGCACCAAAATGTGCCGGTGATTCATTATGTAAGTAGCACATCCTCTGGTGTTGCTCTAAGGGAACATCTTCAAGCAATGCTGCAAGATGAAGCTGTGGAAACCAAGAGTAATTTCATGTGTTGAGTTTGTTTGGTAACACGCTAAGTCCAGTAAGATGATACCTAGTATCTCTAACCACACATTCAGTGAAAATGTCACCGATGTTGAGACTCGTGCACAGCATATGGGTTTTAGCCTAGATGACTCGTAATGGAGAATTGTGGTAATTAAACACACCATCACAAGTGAACCCTGCATCATCTGTAAATAAAAGTTGTCAAACATAAGGTTGCCTAGAGCTTGTTGTTGCATCCATTGACAGAACATAAGTCTAGGACCAAAGTCCACTTTAATAAAAGACTGAACTCATTGGAGGTGGTGTCAGTACATTGCATTGTGATGCATTATTTCCCAAACACTACTGTGGCTCATCCCAGGAATTTTTGTGGCTAGTCTCCGTGTCGAGATTCGTGGCGAGTGTTTGACTGTTTCCAGCATCATATCTTCAAGCACAGGCATAATTTGTGCAGGCCTACCCACTCCCGCAGAATTTGCAAATCTCCCAGTTTCTCAGAGGCATTGCTGCACCCTTGTAAAAATTCGACTTTCAGGGTGCATTCAGACAGGGTATGCCTCTTGGTGCAAGTGTGCAGCCTCCCATGCGTTGCTGTTAGCCCCAGCATACATGAAATGCATGTCCACATACTCTTCATTACTGTAATGTTCCATGTTACCACCAACATTCATACAACACAACTGATGTTCTGCAGACAACTGACATGAGTGGCACTCTGACTGTGTACTGTACTGTCATGTCCATTCTGTTTACAACAGATTTTAATAAATCTACACAAAAACCATACCAATGCCGTGGATCAGCATGTGTCTTTACAAAGAATCACGTCAGTAGTGGCTGGTAACTACAAAGTCGTGATTATCTTAAAAACTGTTCATTTGCTGATCTATGTTTGCTTAGACTTTTTTGTTTCTAGTATTATGTACTTTCAGGTGTATGCATTTATGCCATTAATTACGATACATTCTGTGTAAGATGAAACTAAAATTGCAAGGAGACAGAATGGCTTGCTACTATTTACCTTCAGGATGCAAAATACCAAGTACTGCCAATAGACAAACATAAAAACATAAACAACTGTATTAGCTATTGGTACTGACAGCTCTCTCCTCCAGGAGAATAAATTAATGAGATTAGAATGAACAAGCAGGTTACACAGACACCAGGTCGAGAGAGACCCACCTGTTACGAGATGAGTAATTCTCTACCTTTGATATGAGTAGCTTGCCCCTCCTTACTAACTTTCCCAGCCTGCTTCTCTTCCCTGTCTAAGGAAGGAACTAGTAGCTCTGGTTTTTGAAGTAAATGCTGACCAGCCATTCTGTCAACTTGTAATTTTTTTTAATGAACTCACCTATTTTGATGCAATGTAGATGTATTATATGGAAAATATTGAAAGCTAAATAAGTTGCATGTAATTTTCAGATCCTGCAGAAATCATCCAGACACGATACAATGACCAAGATGGTCATTACGAGTATTATGTTCATTATGAAGGATATAACAGGAGGCTTGACGAGTGGGTACAGCGAGACAGGTATGTTGTTTCAGAGCAGGTACTGATTGAGAGTAGTTGTTTCTACTTATAGTGATGCAGTCTTGAACCAAAACCAGTGTTCTGCTGGCATACATGCAAGATAGCACAGCTACCTGAAGAGTACAGTGAAGAGTACTGGATAGAAAACTACAGTATACTGTAAATTACATAGCTGATATTATGCTTCTGTGTACACTTCATTTTAGTTTTGATTCACGTAATAAAAATGTGATTGTTACCACTGACAGCTCCAGAAATACTTAGGTGCCATACTTGTACACTCTGAGAGACATTTATCCTTTAAATGAATCTTCTGTTAACTCACAGTTGCTTAATAAGGCCAACAAAGAAATAAACAAATAAGTAAAATGCTCACTATGTTTACCATGAGCAGCTGGTGTTAAAGCACTGCAAGTTCACTTTGCAAAGTAAAGCATTTTGTGGACTTGTTTAGACAAAAGCATTGCAGATGCTGCACTGTCATAAGGATGTCATTTATAAACAGAACTTTGGTGTAGTTCTTAAGACTAATGCTAGTCTTTGAGGTCAGAATGTAAATAATTTTAATTCTGCAGGCAAAGCTGCAACAGTAACAAAGTGAATTTGTAGGTGAAGAAATCAATTGAAAATGATTTAGACATGTTTTTGGTTTTTGCTCGAGCGTGTGCTGTATAGAAATAGCAGGTTGACTTCCTGCAATTGAAGGTTATATTCCAGCAATGAATGTGATGTAATGCCCTTTACAAGTTCAAATTCCCATCAGTGTTGACATATTGAAAGGAAGAATGGTCTGATATCAAGCAAATTACAGATGAGAACTTTTGTATAAAATGTAGATAGTTTGATATATCAACTGTAGGTTAAGTTACAATCTTTTGAAAGCATTGATCCTTTGAGTACAGAGAACTCACCACAGTTACAATTATTTCTTGTCGCTTTTCTGGGAGCCATACTGTACAAAATACAGGGCTATTACAAATGATTGAAGCGATTTCATAAACTCACTGTAGCTCCATTCATTGACATATGGTCACGACACACTACAGATACGTAGAAAAACTCATAGAGTTTTGTTCGGCTGAAGCTGCACTTCAGGTTTCTGCTGCCAGAGCGCTCGAGAGCGCAGTGAGACAAAATGGCGACAGGAGCCGAGAAAGCGTATGTCGTGCTTGAAATGCACTCACATCAGTCAGTCATAACAGTGCAACGACACTTCAGGATGAAGTTCAACAAAGATAACTCCATTCGGCGATGGTATGCGCAGTTTAAAGCTTCTGGAAGCCTCTGTAAGGGGAAATCAACGGGTCGGTCTGCAGTGAGCGAAGAAACGGTTGAACGTGTGCGGGCAAGTTTCACGCGTAGCCCGCGGAAGTCGACGAATAAAGCAAGCAGGGAGCTAAACGTACCACAGCCGACGGTTTGGAAAATCTTACGGAATTGCTACAAGCCCTGACACCCGATGACAAAGTCAAACGCTTTGAATTTTCGGCACGGTTGCAACAGCTCATGGAAGAGGATGCGTTCAGTGCGAAACTTGTTTTCAGTGATGAAGCAACATTTTTTCTTAATGGTGAAGTGAACAGACACAATGTGCGAATCTGGGCGGTAGAGAATCCTCATGAATTCGTGCAGCAAATTCGCAATTCACCAAAAGTTAACGTGTTTTGTGCAATCTCACGGTTTAAAGTTTACGGCCCCTTTTTCTACTGCTAAAAAAAACGTTACAGGACACGTGTATCTGGACATACTGGAAAATTGGCTCATGCCACAACTGGAGACCGACAGCGCCGACTTCGTCTTTCAACAGCATGGTGCTCCACCGCACTTCCATCATGATGTTCGGCATTTCTTAAACAGGAGATTGGAAAACCGATGGATCGGTCGTGGTGGAGATCATGATCAGCAATTCATGTCATGGCCTCCACGCTCTCCCGACGTAACCCCATGCGATTTCTTTCTGTGGGGTTATGTGAAAGATTCAGTGTTTAAACCACCTCTACCAAGAAACGTGCCAGAACTGCGAGCTCGCATCAACGATGCTTTCGAACTCATTGATGGGGACACGCTGCGCCGAGTGTGGGATGAACTTGATTATCGGCTTGATGTCTGCCGAATCACTAAAGTGGCACATATCGAACATTTGTGAATGCCTAAAAGAACTTTTTGAGTTTTTGTATGTGTGTGCAAAGCATTGTGAAAATATCTCAAATAATAAAGTTATTGTAGAGCTGTGAAATCGCATCAATCATTTGTAATAACCCTGTATATGAGAGTTAATAAAAATCCATTGTTACATTTATTTTTATAAGTAATATTTACATTTATGCTTGAAAATTTGTTGCCCCAAGTGACATCTGCATACATACATACGCTACAGGACACCGTATGGTGCATTATGGAGGGTACCTTGTACCACTATTAGCCATTTTCTTTCTTGTTCCACTAGCTAATGCCACTAGCCCTAATTTCTCTTATCTTGTCTTGGTGGTCGTGTGGGACACCTCCAGTGTCACTTGGTTTGCCCATGGACTCTTGCTTCCGAGGCACCTCTTAGTGCGCTCGATGCTGTGGATCCGCTGTCACAGCAGGGTGAATGGTGGGTGGTAATGCGTCAACACCACTTGAGGCGGAGGGCCAATGTGGAAACTGGCACCTGGCCTCGCCCACTCACCCTGTGAATGGACGGATGGCTGCTCCTTCATCAGACTCTGAGCAGGCACGGGGGGAGGGGTTCACTAGTTATTGAGAGCTCCAGTGTGAGGCGCATTATGGAGCCCCTAAGCCGGATAACATTCAGGGCTGGAAAGGAAGTCATTGTGCACTTGGTCTGACTGCCTCATCCAAAATGTGGAGGCAGCCTTGCCTGTGGCTATCGAGCATGCTGGGTACAGACGTCTGCAAGTTGTGGCTCACATCAGCACTGACGACTCCTGTCACATGTGTTCTGAAGCCATCCTCAGTTCATACAGATGGCTGGTGGAGGTGGTGAAGACTGCTGGCCTCATACACGGGATGCAAGCAGAGCTTGCAATTTGCAGCATTGTTCCAAATTGATTTGGGTCCTTTGGTTTGGATCCAAATGGAGAGTCGTAGCCAAAGGCTTCATCGACTCTGTGGCAGTCTTGGCTGCATATTTTTAAACCTGCATTATTGTTTGGGGTTTGTAGGACCCTCTTGATAGGTCAGGCGTGCGCTACACAAAGGAAGCAACTACTCGTGTAGCAGAGTACTTGGGGAGTGCACATGATGGATTTTTAGCTAGAGGGTAGTTTGAGGTGCGCTGATGAACACTCACCAGTCCACACGCACCAAGGGAAGTCAAACAGCATTCAGAGTAAAGACACTTTGAATTTCAAATTTCTTTCAGTAACCTGTTGAAATACTCATAACAAAGTTCCCGAATTTACTGTCCTCCAGGAAAGCTCTTGCCCAGCATAGCCCATATCAATTCAGGCATCCTAGAAAAAAATCATACCTTCATAGTCTCAGATGTTATTAAATTTAGCCTATGTTAAAATGAAGGACTAAGTAAGGAACACGTATATTTTTGTTTTCTCCAAAAAAAGAAAGAAAAAAAAATTCTGCTCCGACATACCGTCCTCCAAAGATGACACTGCACATACCATTTTGAAGACGCGAATTTTGGAAAAAAAAAATTAAAATGCTGTATCTCTGGAGCAGTTCTAGATATTGTGTTGATTTTTTATTTGAAGAATAATTGCTTTATGATAACAAAGAAATCCTCCATTTGTACTTATCTGTCGAAGTTCTTTTACTATAACATTCTGAATATTTTTTTATAATTTAAGGAAAAAAATTTTATTTTAAAAAATTGCAACCCATGAAATTTTGATTTTTTTTTTCTGTTGATTAGTACCATACAGTTCTACATTCCCTGAAAAGGAGAAGTTTCCCTTTTAGTTTGAACAGGTTTTATAAACAATTGAAATTTTTGCTATACATAAAATGTTTTATTACCACATTATCACATAACAGGCCCATAAAAATCAAAACCTAACGTTATTTAATGTAATTTTAGTTTTGAAAGATGAGTAAGAGACTCATTTTTCAAGCATTTTAAGTGGTTCCAAAATGTATGTGAAAGGTCCAGAGACTTAAGGGTTTCAATGTATACAACTTTTGTGCACTCTGTTTTGTACTCAAATTAGCCAGTCAATGAACTAAAAATGTGTTCCACTGCTTCAGTGTCTTCCTTTGATATAGAGTGATGTCTTCCTGTTGAACCAATAGGAACTGGAGTACTTACAATCTTCAATACATTGTGAACAGGAAGTGAACACTGATGGTGTTGTTGCTGTACTTCAGCTGGAAACCTATATCCAGCAGCTGGTCCATGTGGTAGTATAAAGTACACTACAATTTCATTTAACACACAACTGGTTTCTATAATCTCTGCAATCCACCAGTCACAGTCATACACACACTCCACAAACACCCCCCTTTCCAGGTAGTGAATCTGAATATTATCCTGCTGTTTCTGAGGTGTCGGCCGAACAAACGAAATTTCTTCTTTCTTGCTCTTTAAAGTGTGTACAATATGAGTTCGCTCATCACTTTGAGTCCAAAAATGTGTCTTCTGAATTTCTTTCACTGTAGTAATTTGTTTCGACCATTCTTCTTTTTTCTGTTCACAGAATTCTTCAATTTCCTCTTTGGACAAAAGAATGTGGGCTGTGGATGTGTAAGATTTCATCACCCTTGTAAAATCCTCAGCATTCCAAATCGCATCTGTATTTGGTCTGGAAAGATTCTGTTTTGTGGTATGGTGCTTCAAAAGACCTTCTACACCATCACAAGGCCCCTTCCTATGACCAGTAGCACTGTATACCCACCCATTTGGCACAAGCAACTTACTCAATTCAAACAGCTGGTAACAATTTTTAAAATGACTAGGAGCACCATCAGAAATAATGATGATCTTCTCTCCCATTGTTTGCCGTTGAAGAGTTTTGCACATTGCTAGCAAAGCATGTGCTGAGTCATGTCCTGTGTCGTCACTTATAGCTGCAACACTTCTGGTCTTCTTTTGAAATTATGTCACTCGTGTAAAAATTGAAACCTGGTTATTACTCCAATGGTACCTTCGTACTTCTTGTGGTAGAATTACAGACCAGTTCTCAGCAGAATCACAGTGAAGCAGCACACAACATAGTTCTTCAGCCTGTACACACCCTTTCACTTCTACAATGTGGTGTTGTTGCAATTTCTTCAGATGCTTGCATATTACTGCTACCACTGCCCATTTACCAAGTTCATCATTGAAACTGTCAAAGGCAACAGTTTTCTTAATTAGTTTATTTTCCTCCCATGTCACATATGTAATTTCTGCAGAGTTATCTGCTACGTCTTCCAGGCCAAGCGTCTGTAAAGACGGTCCTCCCTTTCCAGGGCAGTCACCACATTTTTAAAACAAGCAAGTCTCTCACTTTACGACACAAGCTACTATTGACTTCACACGACCACCCGAGGTGTCGTGTCACATGCTCCAGTAAGTTCTTCAAAGTTACCACACAAAGTTCAAAATTCACTCAGTACACACATAAGCAGACATCTCTTGGTGAGTGTGGAACTACTCACTTAGGCCATAGTGCATATATTTTGATCTTCCAAAATGTGAAGTTGTGTAGTTGCTCTTATAAATTGCAAAAGTTTCTTTAATACTGCGAGTCATGTACCTCTTCACTTTCACAACTTTTTGACCTTTAACTGTTACAGTTATGGTGTCTTTTTTGTTGGCAGTCTGACGGGAACAGTCCAATTTATCTTCCAGATAAAATGACTGCACTATTTGAACTTGGGCTGCTTCTGCACGATGACCATAATAGGGATCTGGTCTTCCAAAGACTCCTTTTACAGACCTAACATTTCTTGATTTGTCTGCCATGTACTTTGATACTGATGGAACGCGGTTTAAAATCGTTTTCTTTGAAAATGAAAATGTCTCTGGAATAATAGTTAGGATGCACAATATTCAACAGCTGAATTGATCTTTGTGAAAAATTCCTGGTAAGAGGTGCAAGAGTGCTTTGGTTCATTTTCTTCTGAAGACAGAATTTCTACTTTGAAGAATGTGGTCAGTTTTGCTGTAGTGTATTCATCCACAGCTTTAGTAATTTCTCTGCTCGTTGTTGATGCATAGAGCTTATGACTCAACTTCACTGAACACGGTTTCTTAACAGGACTAACACCTACCTCTGAAGTTGACTGATTCAGGGTATTTAATTCTTCCTCTATTGATGCAAATTCTGCATCATCTGCACCATGGGAGGATTCACCTTGTTCAGACACTATCATTGTTGTTATTCTGTCAAAACATTTAGAACACAAAAAGTCATTCACTGGAAACATCTTCACTTCAAAACAGAGTCTTCAAATTAGAACTCTAATTTCTAACCTGAACAAAGTTTTTCCCCAATCACGCTTATGGACATGCAAATAGTCAGCACACTTCACTCTATTGTGACCCCAGTCAACAGACATTTCAAACAGTCCTCCTCACAAAACACACTGCAACTGTGTCAACTGGCAAATTCCTCATGAAAACACAGAACTCACTCGATGGTCTCAGATTTCTTAGGAGCCTCTTCAGAAACAAATTAGCACTGAACAACTACAATACTGAAACCTGCAATAAACAACCATGACAAATAAACTGACAAGAAACTACAACAAAGTGTAAGAAATATCAGCAACAATGAAAGTGAAAAGAAATAACTGCAACAAAAAAGTGATAAGAAATAACTGCAACAAAGATAATAGAAATAAACATTGTAACAAAGAAATTAGTAAGAAACAACTTCAGTGAAGACATACATTACCTCTGAAAGTTAAAAAAAAAATTATATTTTAAAATAAAACCTGTCCAACTTAAAAATGGAGGCTCTCCTTTACAGAGAATAGACTACATGGTACTAATCAACAGAAAAAAACTAACTTTTCTGGATGGGCATTAAAAAAAAAATCCTGTAAATTATAAAAAAATTCAAAAGTTGACAGTAAAAGAACTTACTTTGATATGTCCAAACAGAGGATACCATTATAACCATGAAACAATTATCTTTCATACAAAAAACTCTAACAAAATATCTAGAACTGTTGCAGAGATACAGCGTTTTAAACATTTTTCCAAAATTCACATCTTCAGAATGGTGTTTGCAGTGTCATCTCTGGAGGCCTTTGGGGCAGGAATTTATTTGGAGGAAACCAAAAAATACATGTTTCTTACTTACTCTTGAATTTTAACGTATGCTAAATTCAATAACATCTGAGACTATGAAGGTAACCACTGTGCCTGAACTGATACGGATTATGCCCCACTCAAATTATTGTTGGGCCCGAGAATTAGATGAAATCTGAGGTGGAAAACTTGGAGATATTTAGTGAGTCATGGAACGTGTATCAGAAAGACAGATTAGAGGCCATAGGAGGGGGAGTGTTCATTGCAGCTGACAAAAATATTATCTCTATTAAGGTTGAACTTAAATGTGATAGTGAAGTTATCTAGTCGCGTATAACAGTTGTAGGTGAAACCAAGTTAATTGGATGTTTTTACTGGCCACCCGATTCCTACGTAACAGTTCTAGAGTCATTCAAAGAAGTCTATGGCCAGTAGTGCGTAAACATCCAGATCATGCAACACTAGTTGGAGGCACTTTAACCCACCAAGTTTAGATTGGGATGTCTATAGATTCATTGTGGGGGGTGTTGACAGACAGTCATGAATAAAAAATGTAATTTAATGCTGGTGAGTAGGAAGAACAAACCTGTAATGTTCAAATACAGTATTATTAGTGACCTACTTGACACAGTCAAGTTGTTTAAATATCCGGGTTTAACATTGCAAAGCGATATGAAATGGACTGAGCATGTGATAACTGTGGTAGGGAAGGCAAATAGTCGACTTCAGTTGATTGGGAGAATTTTTGGAAATAGTGGTTCACCTGTAAAGGAGACTGCATATTGGATGCTGTTGCGACCTATTCATGAATAATGCTCAAGTGTTTCGTATCCATACCAGGTTGGGTTGAAGGATGGCACCGAAGCAATTCAGAGATAGGCTGCTAGATTTGTTACTAGTAGGTTTGAACAATACATAAGTGTTACAGAGAACTTTATGGGAATCCCTGGAGGGAAGGTAACATTCTTTTCGAGGAACACCATTGATAAAATTTAGAGAACTGTCATCTGAAGCTGACTGCCAAAAATTTCTTCTGCCAAACAATTCGTATGTTGCATGTGAGGACCACGAAGATAAGATGTGAAGAATTAGGGCTCATACGGAGGCATATAAACAGTTGTTTTCCCCTTGCTCTATTTCTGAGTGGAACAGGAAAGGAAATGACTAGTAGTACTACAGTGTACCCTCCAGCTATGCACCATATGGTGGTTTGTGGAGTATCTGTGTAAATGTAGAAGGAACAATTAAGGTTCCCTTCTATACTTCTAAGGGGCATACATACCTAAGGGGTGCAGTAATTAAGGAAGATGACAATAAATAATGGGGTGTGCTGGTTCTGAGATATTGTTCCTAAAAGCTAACAACTACAGTAAAATCAAGGATGGCCCTTGCTCGGGTTGGTGTCTTTGGACAGGGTGGGCCATGAATGGCTTACAGCCTTTATTCGGCGTCATTTGGCGGTATGAGAAAACCTGCTACAGTAGCGCACTTGGTGGCAAAGGGGGTGCCAAAATAACTGATGATGGAATAGTAAGTAATCCACCTGATACTCTCGGTATGCAATGCACTTTGCTGCACTATTTGCATTACACTGGACACAGTATTCCAAATGCTGATACCAGGAGAACAAACTGGGTGTTCGGCATCAGAATTTGTACACGTGTAGGCAATAGAAGCACCTCGAGGGAACGCAGATTGAGAAGGCGGTGCGGAAAAATGCAGTGGCACACCTCTTGTTAAACTAATCGCAACAGAATGCTGACCCTGAATGCAGAGTAAGAATTCTGCTGTTTGCGCATATCCCAGCAAAATGTGGCAGATGACAATGAGAGTCACATGATGTTGCACGGGCGAGCTGCCGAGGGCACAGCAGGAAGATGTTGCCTCATCGGAGTGGAACAAGAGACTGCTTGAGTGATGGTTTAGTGTGCGTGGCATCCAGAAAACATGGTCGTCTAAGCTCATCCTCCAACAGAATTGACTAACAAGGGTGTTGGGGGCTGGTTTCCAGTCTGCGCAGCCCATCGTCTGCTGCTACAGGTGTTGGTGACAGAGGGAGTTGCCATAGTCCTTATGCGAAATGTAAGTTTGTGGAAGTAGAATCAATTTGCAGTCAGCTTCAAGTGCCATTTCTGTAAATTTTCTTAATAGTATTCTGCGAAAAGAACATCCTATTCTTTCCAGGGATTCCCATTTGAATTCACGAAGCATCTCCGTAATACTCGCATGTTGATCAGTTCTACTGGTAACAAACTTAGCAACGCACTTCTGAATTGTTTCGGTGTCTTCTGTTAAACTAACCTGGTGGAAATCCCAAACACTTGAGTAGTGTTCAAAATTAGGTCACACTATATGTGGTCTCCTTTACAGATGAACCACACACTCATAAATTCTCCCAATAAACTGAAGTTCATCATTTGGTCTTCACTCTCATCCTCCTTATATGTTCATTCAGTTTCATATCGCTTTGCAACATTACACATAGATATTTAATCAGAGTGGCTCTGTCAATCAGCATAATACACAAGCTGTATTCAAACATTACGGAATCATTTTTCCTACTCATCAGCATTAACTTAACATTTTTCTACGTTTAGAGTGAGCTGCCAACCATTACACTAACTAGAAAATTTGTCTAAGCCATCTCGTATCCACCCACAGTTATTCAATGATGACACCAAAGCATCATCAGCAAATAGCCACAGATTGCTGCTCACTCTGTCCATCAGACCATTTATGTATATAGAGTATAAGAGCAGCCATATAACACTTCCCCGAGGGCACTTTTGGTGATACCCTTGTCTCTGATGAACACTCGCCATTGAGGACAAGGTACACGATGAACAGTATTTTGGAATCCATACTTGTTATAGAAATGCTGTGTGTGTGTGTGTGTGTGTGTGTGTGTGTGTGTAAATTTATTACTTCTATACGACTGGCTCTATTTGCACTAAATTTTGCAGACAGTATCCACATATGCCGCTAAGTGCAACTGTAAAATTATATCATGGTATCACATGTAGTGAAAAAGATAATTATGATGTCATAAACACTGAGATCCACGAAAAAATTCCAAATCATGCATTAAGTTTTAATACATGTATTCTTTACTGCTAAGACACTCCAACAGTTGACTCAGTTTTTTAAAAAAAAACTTCCTGACACCTGGCAAAACTTTTGACTGCCTTCAGCTTCGAAGTGCAAATGACTATAGACAAAAACAATAGCCAACAGTAGAACTGAGAAGAATCATTACAATAGAGACGTTTATAAAATCATGTTATAGAAAAGCTAAACCTGCTCTCAGTGTACAGAGGCTGTCCAGAATACTGTATTTAAATGTTTGTACATTATACATACTTCTCTGCATGACTGTTTCATAATTTCAAAGGTGTTTTCAGGAATATATGGAAATGAAATTTTTTCAATGTTACACTACAAAAGCAGTTCATTTGTTATTTTTGTTTCTAATAGAAAATTGGCAAAATGAATACCCAGACAATGCTGAGTTTGTCAGCTAGTTTGTTTATAAATTGTGAGCTGTCCTTTATCATTTGTCAGATGAATTTCTGTCAGATTCTGTACAGAATTTACAGCTGAGTTAGCCCTTTGCTTAACCTAGTATACTGGTGCCTTGTGGTTGGAAGAAAGTGTGGGTCACACTCGTCCACAAAAAGGTTAGCAGAAGTGACCCACAAAAATACTTTCCAACAACACTGACATCCATATGTTTTTGTAGAGTCTTAGAACACATCTACATCCATACTCTGCAAACCACTGTTCACAGCAGTGAAGATGCCGCATGTTATCTTCGATGAGAAGTCATAAACAGAGCATAGTTGCATGTTTACAGGCCTAGAGTCAGTTTTGTCGTCCAGGAGTCACCAGTGGTTCTCCCTAGAATGAGCAGTGATGAAATGCAAAACTAATTTTTATGCTCTAAGTTATCTGGAACATATTGTCTGTAAACCAAGAAACATTGTATAGCGGGGATCAACCAAACAATGCAGTGCAATTGTTATGACACTGACCTCATTTTCAAGTGGATGAAATTTTCTCTGTTCGGTCCTCCTGATTTACATTTCCGTGCTTTTCCTAAATGATTTCAGGTGAATGTTCTGTCATTAAGGCTCCAGCACTTGCCCTAGTCTCATAAAAGCTTACTTACAAAGGGATGTAATGGGGGTAAGCGCAGATATGTGTAATGGTGACACAGGATGGTGTACTGAACAACATTACATCAGTATTTACGTCATTTGCAAACTAATTATTATAGCCGCTACAAGTTGTATGGTTTTAGGTTGGTCAGTACCTTCAAGTACACATGGCAAGAGCAAGCCATTTATGCTTATTTTCCCTAGGGCATCAGGTCAGGAGTTTAAGTGTGGACATGTGGATTGTTGCAGCCGTTGTAATCTTGACATTTCTTGACAAATTGGTAGTGGTTAGTCGCCATTAATGTTGGTTTCTTTCTGATCTCAGGGCTTGTTAATTGTCAATTTTCATTGCAATTGTAGTGGAATGAATATTTCATAATATCTTTCTCTCTTTAACTTTGAATAAAGATGATAATTTTTAAGCAAGTCCTGTCCAAATTAATTTTACACTCTTGCAAGTAAGTTAAATTCACGTCAAAAGTTATTTTTGTGAGGTAAAATAAAGTCAGTGTTCGTTAATGCTGGCAGTGAAAGATCCTGTACCCATGTTCACTTTCATTGATTTTGATGAAAAAATTATGATCACTGCACTCCACTGAGGGATGTAGAGATTGAAAATAATTAAAGTTTCCAAAGTTGCAACTTTGAATTAATTCCTATCCACTAGAACTCCCTATCTCACTTTCCTGAATTCACTTAAAAAATTAATTATCAGTTCTTTTTAGTAACAATACTTTTCTCTTTCAAAAAGATAATTACTTTCAGATAACATGGAAGGTACTTCTGAAATTAAAATTTTGATTACTTTCACCCTTTATATACTTTCACAATTAAAAGTCATACTGAGACAAGATGAGCTGAGACAAAATGGGAAAAGGAGAGTGAGACACTATTGTCTCAACTATTTATAGACTTATACAAAACAAAAGATGATGTAACTATAACTTCTTATGCCTAGAAGTTCTTAGTACACTACTTGTTCCTTTGAAAAGGTAATTCTTAACCAATTCACAGTTATACAAAAATGTTAATGAAGTTATTTAAAGTTATGGCTTATGGCTGTGTAAGAGTGGGTTCATTAGCCCCTCAGACTGGGGGCAGTGAATAATTGTTTCACTGGCCTCAGTTCAGAAGGAGCCACAGTACCATACTTAAATTTTAGACCAAGCTATCTAAGTTATTCGTGAGCCTAACAATTTGCTCTCTTAAAAATTTTCATTCCTTAATTAGTCTTAAGTATTCCAACTTAAACATTAATTGAGCCGATCAATGTTTGCTCACAATAAACTTCAACTATTTCATTTCTTAAATATGGCAACTTAAAACTAGATGAGCGTAACAGATTGCTCAGTATAAACTACAGTTTTTTCAAATTTGACAAAGGTTTTTATATTTTCTTTTCTGTCTCCTCTTGTGCTGTCTTCTTTCTGTAGCTAGGTGAATAATCTCAGGAATTTCGAGTGCACAGATACGCCAACCCAATAGGTCTGTGGCAGGCAGTTTAAGAATCGAGCCCAGTGGGGTCATTTTCCCGAAGTTCATTGAGTGCACAGGTGTGCCAGACTATTAGGTCTGTGGCTGACAGTTTAAGAATTGAGCCCAGTGGGATCATTTTCTCGGCGGGTTCTGCTCTCCCAGGCTGCAACTGGTTGTTCCTGAGATTGTTTGCCCAGCTGTGGTGAACAGCTTTTGGCATTCCAGCATGTGAACATCTAACAATTGAACATAGCATAAGGCTTATCGACACTCGTAACACCTAGAAATACGTAAAGTCATGGATTAGTATTCTTTTCCTCCTCATACCATTTATCATTGCAAAATGACATCTAGATCCAGTCCGTTCACTGCTGTATTATTTTTGAATTCACAAGTCTCGTACATGTGTCATGAGCACTGTGATTACAGTTCCTTCACTTTGTCAGCAAGATTTGCTTTTGCATTTCTTATGCGCTACCGCAGGCCAGTGACTCGTACATTGTTGCAATGTCTGTCAGTACAGTCCTTTTCACAAGTCTGGCTGCACAGAGCATATCAACAAGTCTTTTTGCAGTTTTGTTTTACATGTTGTTACAATTACTCACTTTACACTTGACATCACAAGCTTCCGATTATTAATAGTTAATTACACATGAGTAATGACAGTTTAAATTATTCATGTAGAGCTTGACAGGTGCTGATATTTCCGGTTAGTCTTTATCAGTACATACCATGAGCAAAACTATAGGTCCAAGCAACCTCCCTTGATTTTACTTTCGGGCTTTAATTATGATGAGTAAATAGGCAGTTTTTCAATGACAATTCAATAAACAATTTAGTGCAGCAAGTGGAATTTTATAAAATATTACTGGTGCATTTTTGCTTTATAAATGTGCACATCAGAAATATTCAAACATTAATTCATATCTATTTGATCCGAAAGATCATCAGTTTATGAATACTAACTACATTTAATAAGAGCAGAAGGCCATGTAAAACAAAATCATCAGTAAGTATTTGGTGAGTTTAAGGCTGTTTTAAAGAAGTTGTTTTTAAAGTTGTTATCACTTAGTACAACAAGCTAATGGCTCAAGAAAATAAATTCACTATTATTTGAAAAGGAGTTGATGGCGTTTAAAATAGCATAGTTATTAAATTTGAATATGAGCTAATTGCTCATTAAAATATGATGATGATGATCATCTTGCTTTCTAGATAAAGTTTTACGTAAGTAATAACAGATAAATGTTCCAACTTTGAGAGAACAGTTGAATATGAGCTGAAGGCTCAGTCTTTATGGAAATGTCACTTAAGGCTATCAAATGGAATAAAATCTTTTTTAGAATACAAATGCCTATATCTAGATACCAAATGACAAAAGAAACATTTTACTTAAAAAAAAAAATTACTTCATTGCTAATCACAGTCTTTGGACGACAAGAGAGATAGTGTGGTACTGGGGTGCAAGACGCACACGTCTCTCGCAGTTGACTCACGTGTTGTGTGCAGCCGATCTTCTTCTCAGGTCAGATGGCTGTGTCGATCTTCACAAACTCTTCATCTCTGAAGACTCTAGCTGGTTAAGGGAATTTCAAAACAGACTTCTTATTTACTCTTGAAATGATTGTGTACTCTCAGGATACATTTGTTCAACTCTGTTATATTTTCATCTCCACAATAAAACAACTTCACAAATTTCACACAAGCATTCAACTCCCACGAGTCAACCCCGTTTTGGTCCATTAGAAACTAAGAGATACAATTATAATGTGTTTGGTTTAATAACCACTATAAAACCAGTTGTTGGTTCTAGCAAGTCCAAGACCCAAAAGTCAAATGTAAAAATCTTTTGTTCAATACATAATTCATTTGTTCACAACAATACTGTCATTACACCATCAAGGAATAGAGCGTGCTTGCTCTTTGTACTGGTCATACAGCTTCTCAGGCGCACGCTGCAAATGCTTGTCCGCGCCGATCAACCATCACTATTGCCGTATTCTCCGATACATGTTGTCCATCCTGCACACACAGAAACCCGCTGCAAGGTAGACGCATCTCCACTCTCTCACCTTCGGACTTAAAATACCGGGTGTTTGAGACGGTGGAAAGCCGAGTGTGTTTAGAATTTACACCGAAATTCTCGAGGCACTACATATCCCTCCCCTTAGCTCGAACACGCGATATTTTATGCGTATTCATTATGTACAATTATACAAGATAATTCTTTATCTTTTAACAACACCTCTCTTTCTACTAATAACCATGCATATTTTACCACAATTATAATACATGACCCTTTCAGTCCATATTGGAGTTAGCTCTGTTTTCTGTTCCTCTTACAATCGTAAATTACAGGTGTACATAACTCATGAATACTCTGCTGCTTCGTTCTACTTCCTGTAGTACTTTTTCTAAGTATGTACTTATTCATTATCTATTGTAATCTGAAGGAACTCTGGGTAAAATAAAAGTGTTCCCTTCTAGGATATTTGTAAACCCAAAACTTAATGAGGCTATTTATGCATAGAATTCAAACTTACCAGACTCATCCCTTTAAACGTGTGACTCCTGTCGTGATACTGCCCTTTTTCCCTTTAGGAACAGTACCTATATCTTATATGGGTTGGTCCTAGGAGTACCCTTTCTCCTTCCATTTTGGTAGGTATGCCCCTTTCTTATTCCTATCTTCCTATGGTACAGGTCAATCCCCTTCTTGATGCCCCTGTCCGCACAGTATAGGTCAACCTTTCATTGGTTTTCCTATCTGTGCTTTTTCTCATCCACTAAATGTCGAGTGCGCCCTCCATATCCTCCTGGTTCATTGCCCTAGCATACATCTTTATGCACACTGTACTTAAATATTTTCTGAGAAAATTACACTCTACTTCACACCTTAACTCCACTTTCCAATACTCAGTCTAATATCCTAGAGTCCTCTTTCACTTCTCCCTTCTATCATATAAACAGATATCATGCACACACATGCTATGTCTACCTGTATTTACCAACTACCATTAGATACTATGCCTTTTCTCAAAGGACTGGCACAGCACTTGTAAATATATATTTGAGAGCAACAAAAAATAACGATGCAGAACCGTCACATATCAACAATGTAATGTGTGCATTGACTCAGTTGTACATATATTTTTATTCTCCTACATGCCTTGGCAGTTCTGGCATCACTTCATGTTCCTAATTCGTATGATTGTGTTTGTGCTTAAGTATATCTTTGTGTCTGTAGATGTGTGTTTGTGTATCCTGATTCTTCGGCCGACCTATTTGAAATAAGTTGAAGGTTATAATGAACCACGGAAATTGAGAAGGACTCCAGTGATAGAAGTATATGCATATGGAAAGAGGGGAAGATAGGTAGGTACTCAAGAGAAGTAAGAAAGGAAAAAGTAGAGACGGTTGCTAAGATCAAAGAAGTGAAAGAAGATAGCCCCAAAGATAGGAAATCCCCCTTCCGCAGGATCCCTACTTCACTAGTACTTGAGTGAGAAGCCGAAGGAGGTATGATGTTAAACGTCTCCTACAGAACGGACATTCTCACCTTCACCTTTGAAGCCCCCGAAGAAAAATGTTAGGAACACCTATGGAACGGCAAATGGTGAAGAATCAGTTACACTTGCTGCGAGGGTTGTCTGAAAGGTGGGGTGTGTGATTAGTGTTAGTCATGTTTGTACTTACACTAACTGCCCCTTCCCAAAAGTGATACAAACCCTCCCATTTACATTACATCTCACAAAAGGTATAAAATATACTATAAAAATAGAAAATTATACACTACAATCAAATAGTTGTTTAGCTAATCACTTTACACTATATTTTATACACACATACAATATTCTGTTCAGTTTCTGATAACAAGATATTACTTTGTTTCAGTAGTACCCTGATATTACCTTTATACTAGTACTATATTTTATTCGTCTCATTTCACGTCTAGAGAGCACTGTTCCTCTGTGATTCTCTTAAATTGGTCCCAATGATGTAGTCATATCCGATTTCCTAACTATTAACATTGTAGGATAGTTTAAGAATTCAAGAATAGATTACAGAATAGTGTAAGAATTGAAGGGAATTTGCTGCAGGAAAACTAATCTCGGATGGAACACTGAAAACAACTTGGGAGCCAGCAGCTGTCACTCCGCCCGTTAACACCGAACGCTAACGTCCCTGGAGGGCAGATGTGACTCTGCCCGGATCCCATGGATTTGACATTAACCCCACTTGATTGCTTACATACCAGTACTTCTCGTTAAATTTTATGTGAAAGTCTCCCCACAACAAAACAATTACTATTCTACTAGGAAGCACTACATTAAGTAAAGTATTTTATGTTCTAATCTGTTCTGGACAGGTTTGAATTCTTTCCAAGAATTGTCTATAACCTTGAAACATCCTGGCAGATTAAAACTGTGTGCTGGACCGAGACTCGAACTCGGGACCTTTCCCTTTCGCGGACAAGTGCTCTACCAACTTCCGCTTGGCAGAAGTAAAGCTGTGAGGACGGGGCGTGAGTCATGCTAGGGTTGCTCATTTGGTAGAGCACTTGCCTGCGAAAGCAAAGGTCCCAAGTTCGAGTCCCGGTCTGGCACACAGTTTTAATCTACCAGGAAGTTTCATATCAGTGCACACTCCACTGCAGAGTGAAAATCTCATTCTGTGTATAACCTTGTTAGTATCATTAGGTTTGGAAAAAGCAGCAGTTGCAACATTTCTGGAGATTATACTCTCGATCTATAATTAGCTCAAAAGGTTCTGCCAGACTACTTACATTTATAATGTCAAGGTTGACTATTTTTTTCTTTGAAATTTTGTTCTACATCATTTATTCGCGTACCGACATCTCATGTAGTAACAACTCGTATACTAACACCTGATATTTTCGATTGAATAATCAATATTAATTCCTTAGGTCGGTCTGTGCTCTCTTTCAAAATATTCATTCCCTGTCTTATGGAATTAGATTTAACATTACATTCAGATTCTACATTATTACATTTATCTTCAATATCAAATTCTAGTCTTTTAGCTAAATTCTGAAATCGCTCATCCTGTCTGTGGTTAAATTCAGTAAATAGTTGATTAACATGAGTATTCAAAGAACTAGTGAGTTCACTCTTTAAATCTAATTTCAGATTTTCTACCTTATTATTTAAAGAGTCAAATTCAGTCTTTAATAAAACTGTATTTGCCACCTGACTGTTCAAGGTTTCACTTTGATTACTTAAAATTTCAAACTGAGCATCTAATTTTTCGCTTAGAGTGTCTGAATCAGCCTTCTGGTCATCCAACTTAGTACTTAAGTCATCATCTAGCATTTAGTTCTTGTCTCACGGTTGCCGTTTGGGCGTTTTGAGCTGTGATTAAATTCACTACTTCAGACCAGTCAGGCCTTTCTTTAGCAATTCTCATAGCCATGGCTGGTTCTGACGTCTCTCCAACTTGTTGTATACTGTCCATGCTTCTATAGGCTTTAACTCTTGTGAGTATCTAATACTATTTGAATTATACCAATTACACAGCAAAAGTTCACGCTCACCCAGCATAGAATTCTCACTGCTTAGGTGAGCGAATGTGTAATCAGTGCCGGTGAACAGCATTGGTGCCAGTGGTGTCGAATGTTGGTTTCAGCGACGTCATCGGCGAGCAGTCGCAGAGTCAGCTCCGGTGAGCAGCAGCTGGTGTAGTCGGCGTTGGTGGCGGGTTACTGCGTCAGTGTCAGTGCGATGTACATTTGTTAAGACTGCTTACTCTCCACACCCAATCTTCTTAGTCAAAAAATTGAGGTTTTCTCTCCAATTTTCTTCTATTACTTTCTCAAGTCTTTACTGTGTTGCACCCGCAACTTTCTTCTCCTGGTTTATTGGACTCAGTACAACTATAGGAAACAGTTCTCATATCTTTTTATGTCCGGTTGCTGTGACAACTCATAATATCTTCCCGTTTCTGTTGTAAAATTCCTGTTTTCTTCATGTCCTGTCACTTAGATCGCCACGTTCTGTCTTTGGAAGACAAGAGAGACAGTGCGGTACTGGGGTGCAAGACTCACACGTCTCTCGCAGTTGTCTCATGTATTGTGTGCAGCCGATCTTCTTCTCAGGTCAGATGGCTGCTTCGATCTTCACAAACTCTTCTTCTCTGAACACTCTAGCTGGTTAAGGGAATTTCAAAATAGACATATTTTCTACTCTTAAAATGATTCTATACTCTCAGGATACTTTTGTTCATATTTGTTATATTTTCGTCTACACAATAAAACAACTTCACAAATTTCACACAAGCGTTCAACTCTCATGAGTCAACCCCGTTTTGGATCATTAGAAACTAAGAGATATAATTATAATGTGTTTGGTTTAATAACCATTATGAAACCAGTTCTTGGTTCTAGCAAGTCCAACACCTGAAAGTCAAATGTGAAAGTCTTTTGTTCAATACATAATTCATTTGTTCACAACAATACAGTCATTACACCATCAAGGGATAAAGCAAGCTTGCTCTTTGTACTGGACATACAGCTTCTCAGGCATGTGCTGCATACACTTGACCGCACCGATTGACCATCACTGTAGCCGTATTCTCCCGGTACACATCCATCCTGTTCACACAGAAACTGGCGGCGAGGTAGACACATCTCCACTCTCTTACCCTCTTACTTAAAATACCGGGTGTTTGAGATGGTGGAAAGCCGAGTGTCTCTAGAATTTACACCGAAATTCTCGAGGTAGTACAACATTATCTGTAACACAACAAAATAAACAAATTATTCATAGAATTTTTTGATATCCTTATGAGGATATAAACTTTCTACCTTTTTAGTTTCTGGATAACAAAGTAAGTAGCTCCATTCATAAGGGATATCTACAATAATGTATGGTCCAGAATAAGGAGCCTGCCACTTTTTTCCCGATAAAGACACTTTAGCATGCTTTCTCCAGTTTTTTACTATGTTATTTGTGTTAGCCTTTTATTAATCTGGGACTTTCTCTTATGAGCATTATGTCACAGTTCTTGTAAAACTTGGCATATCTGCTCGTCTTTGTTGCCAGCTAACTCGGGTACTTTAGCTGGTGGGTCTATCCATTCATTCTTTCCTATTTCATTAAACATTATCCCAGATAGCACGTGCTTCTTAGAAGAATGAGGTAAATTATTAAACACATTTTAAAATACAGTTACATAGTCAATCCATTTTGACTGTTGTTTTGGAGCATATGATCTTATAAATCTGTGAAATTCTCTAAATACCCATGCAATATGACTGGCTTCTGAGTTAAAGTGAGCTATTAAAATATGCTTAATACTATGTTCTCTCATAAAAGATTTAAATTTATGACACATTATCTGACAAGATAGCATCGAGTTTTCCTACCTGTGGAATATAATCTTGTATCATTCTTCTACCAATAGACGTAGTTGTTGCTACACTAATGGGATACAATTTAACATGTTTAGAAAACAGATCATACAATCTTATTATATACGTAATGCCACCTCTGGCAGGTGGTAGGGAACCAGCCACATCACAAGACACTAACTGTAAAGGTTTCTTAGGAATCATGGGATGTAATTGCACCCTACTGCATCTGTTCATTGGTTTAGCCTGTTGACACACTACACAAGTTCTTCTTCTTTCGTTTCACCCTCTTTGGGGTACGCTGGATCAATCATTTCTTTGTGCGTTGTTCTTTTCTTAGGGCCCAGTATTTCTTCATTCTTTCTGATCTTCTTCTCCTCTCTTCTTCTGAGATGAAGGGTTTGGACTTTTGTGTGGATTTGTCTTGGAATCTTATGTTTTCATCTTTAGTAATTAATTTAGCAGTTCGATCAATAAGTGAATTTTCTGAAATCTTTAATTCCACTAGTCTTTCTCAGTTTCTTTAAACCAGTTGGGCTTCGTTTTTCGGTTACGGAAGAAGTCAAAGATTTGTTTAGTTAATCTGTTGGAATTCATTCTGAGATGATGACCATAAAAATTTATTCTCCTTTTTCGCATAGAATCCGAAAGTTTTTCAATTTTCTTGTAGAGAGTTTCATTTTTGATGTATATAATCTTATTGTCTTGAAATGTTGACCCAATGATTTTTCTTAAAATTTTTCTTTCCTTTAGCTCAAGTTTCTCCATTTGGCCTTTGAAATTCATCTTAAGTGTTTCTGCTGCATACAGTGCTTCTGGCTTAATCACTGTCTTGTAATGTGTAATTTTGGACCCCCATGAAAGGGATTTTTTGTTGTATGTATTTTTTGTTAGTTGGAAGGTCAATTCAAGTTTATTTTTTCTGGATTCCATTGCTTTGCTTTCCCCAGCCTTCCAACTAATCCATTCTCCGAGATATTTGAATTCTTTTACTATTTCACTCTTCTGTTCTTGAACTTTGAGGTATTTACATGAGTGCTTGATGTTTGTCAATATCTTAGTTTTTTCAAAGGAGATGTGAAGACCAATTTTAGCTGCTTGTTTCTTTAGTTCAAGGATTTGCTCCCATGCTTCTTCCATTGTTTCAGCAAACAGGGCCATATCATCTGCAAAAGCAATGCAATTTACTTTAAGGTTCTTCTTTTTGCAACCCAGTCTTATACCACTCTTAATAACTACACAAGTTATTAGTATAGCAGTTTCTTTTCTTTTTAGATTGGGATAATAACAATCCCTAAGCATTTTAAGTGTATGTTTATCAGATCCAAAAGGTGCCCACACATAGTAGGTACCATATTCTGTAGACTATAAGAATATGCACCTTAATTTTAACTCTTCTTTAAAAAAAAATAACTTTTTTCCCATTTTTAGTATTAGATTGGAAAGCCAGGCTAAAAAAAAGTGTCTTAGTTTATGAAACCGTATTGACCGTGAAAATTCCTGAAAATCATCATCGGAACTTTCTTCTTCCTCCTCCTCCTCCTCCTCCTCCTCCTGCTCCTCCTCCTCTTCATCATAATCATTTTGCTCTTCATATATCAGATGGCTGGTCTTCACTGCCATCAAGAGCTTTGCTTATGCTACACTTCTTGAAAGATTTAACAATCATGTCTTCTCTCACTCTATACCGCACCTGTTTTATCCACTGATACACTTGTTTGATTGTAGGTCATTTTAAAGCTCCCTTTGGTGTGAATTCATGTTGGGTTTCATCCATCATCCATTTGTTTCATACCTCTCTCATATACACTTTAAATGGTTTATTTATCGAGACATCAAGAGTTTGCATTTATGAAGTAAGTCCTCCAGAATAACATCTAGCTCTGTATTTCCTGGTCTCAATTTATCTTTCACAAAATTTTTCAAATGACTACTAAACTGACCTAGCACAAGAAGAAAAATTTTCTTCAATAAAGCACCTCTCCTACTCTCTGTTAATCCATAGTTTCATACCAGCCTTGTCCATCCAACCTGTGTCATGTATGTGAACAACAAAATGTGCAGAATTTCAGAAGATTTTGCCATTGTTTTGCATTTGGAAATGATCATTGTATTAAGTTTGTACTATCAGCACAACATAAAAGGACAACAGAGTACTGCATCTTTTCATGTCCACTTGTTTTTATAGTGACAGTTTTAGCATGTTTCATGGCAACAGTTCGATTATTTGTCACATTGAATGTCAAAAGAGTTTCATCCATATTCACTACTTGGCTTATTTCTACATTGGTTTTCTTTCCATGTTGAATAATAAAGCAATGGAAAGATAACATTTTCTCTACATATTCCTGTGCCATTTTCTGAGATATTTTGGTTTTGGTTTGCATGCTAAGTTCATGGTGCTTCAAAGACCTGTTGCACCAACCAAGACCACCCTTAAAGTCTGCTAAGTTCCACTGTAGTGATGGCTTACAAGTGCACATTTGAATCATTTTTGTATTAACCATTACCATTTTTATGGTGTCCTTGAATCCGTTTCAATGTATCATCTTCTAATTTTGGCCATTTAGCATTCAGTCCTCTTTTTGCACATTCAATCTTCCTCATTTTTTTCAATTCTTCTTCACTAGCCCACCAATCTTGAATGGTTTCTTTCTGTTGGTGGAAGGCCGAAATGCTGCTCAGCTGTTCTGTTTCCATGTTATTCTGCATATGCTATTACTTTCAATTTATAGTCTGCACCATTCGAATACCTTTTATTTTTTTCCATCATGAAACTAGTTACTAACAGTTACCAATGATGCAAATCACTTTCAATTGAAGTTCACTGGCACCATAGACTGTAGTGATGTACCGTGGGCTAGACAGTGTGATGATGGGGTGGGAGTGAGACAGTGTTAGCAAGCTTGTTAAACGCTGCAACTCAGGTTTGTCATATAGGTGCACTGCTACTGCTAATTGAATCCATTGTTGCTAGATGGAGATAGGTTTCCCACGGCATCAAATATATGGCCATTATCAAGGCTGGTGTAATTTTAAATCAAACACTGGACATTTTTATGTTAATAAGTATAAGACGCAGTTGAATTCTGGAGACAATTTTTCAAAGAAAAAGTGCATCTTATAGTTTGTAAAATACAGTAAGCCAAATAATGCTCAAAAGACATTTTGATGGAGTGCACTCTTTCCCAAGTTTTTACCTCGTCAATACTCTTATAAAAGAATATAACAGAATATAAATTATATTTTCTAGAAACAGCATGATCACTGTCCTAAAGTATAGCTTGCTTAATTTTACTCCATTTAGGATTGGCATATTGTAAATTTGCCATGTTTTTGAACATGTTCATGTAGTGTTGCTGAAATGAGCAATTCTTTACTGTTAGGATTTTAAAGTTGGACAACTGTTCAACTGTTTTGTGCAATTTCATAAAACCTTGAGGAAATCTTGAAAGAGCCTCTGCTTTTATACTGTCTTTTCCTTTGACAAGGAATAATTCTATGTCATAACTTTGTAAAACTGATGCTAATCACGTAAGCCTGGCATGTAATAATTTGCAAGATAACGATGAGCTTATTGATTGGTGATCACAGTGCAGTTTATTTCTTTTTCCGTACACAAGATAATTAAGTTTCTCCGAAGTCCATTTTATGGCTAGTACTTCTAACTCAGTTACAATGTAACCTCTCTCACAATCGGACAGTAGTCGGGTGACAAAACCCATCATTCTGATTTCTTGCAGGCTGTCTATCTTTACTACCTGGAAGACAGAAGCACCTAATCCCACCAGTGATGCGTCAGAAGCTAAACAAAAATCCTTGTTCATGTTTGGGTGGTGCAAAATATCTAACTCTACTAAAGCCGTTTTTATTTGCTCGATTACTCTGCGCACTGGGGAGATCAGTATCAAACTTATTCTTTCTCAACAGACCCATGAGGTGGTTATTATTCACTAAGTGATTTGGTAGATTCTTCAGAAGAATGAGGCAAGACCAAGAAATGATTCCCCCCCCCCTGAGGTGTGGAAAATTTCTAATACCATCCATCTTTTTTGAATCTGGTTTTATTCATACCTGGGTGATAATATGACTCAATAACTTAATTTGATTTTTGCCATACTTGGATTACATCATATTTGCAGTAACGCCATACTCTGCAAAATTTTAAAATACTCTTTGTAATAATGTAATATGCTCTTCCCACATTTCCATGTCTACTAACAAGTCGTCGAGATATAAGGTGACTTTGTCAAGCAGCTCTAGTCCTAATACAGTATCCAGCACTGCTATAAAAATGCCTCCACTCATATTCAAACCATATGACATCACCTGAAACTTATAACTACGGCCAGAGAAGATGAAAGCTGTGTACCTCCTAGATTCTTTGTGTAATTTGATCTGCCTGTACAATGATCTCAAAAGAATGGAGGTTCAATACTTCATTCCATAGAATTTTTTCCACAGTTCTTCTAAGTTCTCTGGTTGCACACGGACAGGTGCAATAGTTTTATTGATGTCCACACATCCAGAAGTAAGCAGATACTACCATCTGGCTCGGTTACAGTAAGCAGCAGACTACTAAAGGCAGAATTTAACACTTCACTTTCCTGCCAGTCCAATACCTTACCAATTTCTTTAGTCACTGCTTCTTTATTTTACCAAGAGACTGAATAAGACGATAATTACTGGCTTTTCATCAAATACCTCAACATAATTTTTTAACGGATGACACTGTTCTCTTTGTTGTGCATGCTTTGGGTACATGGATTCAGCTATTTTAATTTTGATAAGATCTATTAACTCTACTTCATTGTTTTGGTTTGAATAATACAAACTATTTTCAGTTGCTGTGTGCAGTACCATTAGACTAATACATCTGATATTAATTAGCTGACAATATTTGCCATGAAGTTCTGGTAGCTTCACAAGGTCTAGGTTTATACTGTTACCAATATTTTCTAATACCAGTATTCCAGACTTGAGGTCCATGATGGCTTTCTTCTCTCAGAGGAAATTTCTTCCCCAAATACATGAGACTGACAATTTATTTAATATCAAGAAGGTCCTTTTTAGTACTTCCTTCTGGATCATAACACTGACCTGTATTTGAAATTTTACAGACTGTGACTGCCCCCCAAAAACTCCGAAAACATTACACTTCTGAATGGGGAAAATCTGGAATCTTACTCGCCACACTGATTTGTTTGTATAAATTATAACTCATAACAGAAGTAGTAGCACTAGTATTTCTAATTATATCAGTATGTATATTTTTAATTGATGCCTTAACCATGGCTTGTATCATTTTGTCCTTCCCTGATTTACATTCTGGATATTCTTTACACAATTCAGCGTGTATTTTCACACTGTAATTGTATCTTAGCATTAGATTTCGGTTTGCACATTTGTCAGCCTCGGAAGGCAAAGAGAGGTCATTCAGTTTTCCTGGTTAGTTGTTGCATTACGGGATTCTTCCGCAATGTCAACTGTTCTCACACTATAGTTATTCTGTGGTCAAGATTTTAACAGGCCTGGCATAGGTGTAGTATTATTTACATGACTGTTCATCTGATGTTGCATTTGCAAATGCTGTTCAGTTGCAACAGTAGTAGCAGAAATCTGCCAAGAAGCTTTATTATTATTATTATTATTATTATTATTATTATTATTATTTTGCCACAGAGGATTCACATTTTGGTTATCATCACTGTAGTTACCGGCATTGTAATTGTAATTATTCTTTCTTTTTTGTGGATTATTGTTGATATGTGCATACTGTTCTTGGTTTTATCGATCATAGGGATGGAAGTTAGGATTGCAATTTACGGATGGACCTGAATTACATGTAAAATTTGCATTCACATTCCCATTTCCTTTGCCATTACCTCGACCATTCCTATTTCTCATGTAATTCTGATTATTTCTATCGGAATAGAAACTTTTATGCTGTTATGATAATTATAATTGTTGTAGTTATCTCTAGAATTGCATTTACGGTTTTGGTTATTTCCATTTCCATTCAATTGTTTTAGAGTCTCTTGAATTAGATCAAGGGAATCTATGATTGATAATAAATGTTAGAGATCAGTATCAAGTACATAGATACGTTTTCCCCTGATATTGATTGGTAATTTAACTTTCAAAATTTTGAGTACTTTTCGGGTTGAAAGGGGTTCATCCCAATATTAGGTCTTATTTTATGTTGTGCTCAAAATATATTGGCAAGCTACCTTTTTCTGGATTGTAATACTCAGGACTGTATACCTCCTTCCTCAATTTTTCTTGTTTGCAAGGGAACGAGAATATATGAGGGTAATCCCAAAAGTAAGGTCTCCTATTTTTTTATAAGAATTTAGAATTCTGTACTTATAAAAAATAGGAGACCTTACTTTTGGGATTATCCTCATATTTGCATATACTGCATAATCACCAATTACGTGAGAGATAATGTACTGGATTTTATGGTACTCATTCCAGGATCACGGAAAAATTTCTACAATGGTTTACATCAGTTTACAATTTGAACATTTAGCTATTTTTAAACATAATCACCATTTTTGTTGATGCATTTTTGTAGATGCTGTAGCAGTTTTTGTATGCCCATTTCATACCAGCTCGCCACCATGCTGCGAAGAAGGATGCCACCACTGGCGTGATTGTTGCTTGGTCTCAGGTGTAAAGTGGTATACCCAGGTTTCGTCACCCGTGACAATTGAGTCCAGAAAGTTGTCCTGTTCGGCTGCAAGGCGGTGAAGAAATGTGCAGGAAGCATCAACTCGTTGCCGCATGTGGTCCTCAGTCAGCATGCGTGGCACCCATCTTGCGCACACCTTCCGGTAGTTCAATGTTTCTGTTAAAATTCTGTGAGTGGTGCTTCAGGAAACCTCAGGAACCAATGTGCAGGGTGATCCGCTGATCTTCAAGCATGCTTTGCTCAACCTTCAACACTGTCTCCTCAGAAATTGACAGTCTCCCGTTCGTTTGTTCGCCGTGAATTTTGGTCCGATCAGCTGAAAACTCTCTACACCACTTGCGAACATTTTTGGCATTCACATACAACTCACCGTACACTTCTGTCAATTGGCGATGGATTTCATTCGGGGCAGTACCCTTTGTGTTCAAAAACTGAGTAACTGCGCGCAATTCGCACTTGGCGGTAACATCCAACGGGAGCTCCAATCTCAACGGCTGCGAAGCCGAGACTGAGCACGCCATGCGCAAGTTTACACAGCGCATGAAGCGCTCTTCATAACAGTGTGACCAGCTGCCACACAAATAGAATTCTGTACTTATAAAAAATAGGAGACCTTACTTTTGGGATTATCCTCATATTTGCATGTACTGCATAATCACCAATTACGTGAGAGATAATGTACTGGATTTTATGGTACTCATTCCAGGATCACGGAAAAATATTCCTAGAACTTGTGATGAACATTATGGGGTGCAGAACATATTTTTGTGAAGAGTATGTCTGGAATTGCCTATTTTTGATTACACTTTGCTCAAGTTCCAGCAATGATAAAGACAGACAGCTACTTCTTTGATTGTCTTTTCTTCCAGAACATGGCCTGAACATTTTGTGTTCATCACCATATCTATAACTAGTTGAATCATTTAAATTTGCTCCGTTTTTTGTTGGTTCCAACGGAAACATTGTTTTTATGTGTGGTATAGTTACGACTAATTTCGCCCTACCACTTCGGGAGTTAAAGTATGACGTTATCTTTTATTTGCTTGAATTCAGCCTTTGTTTCTTCGATCATTTTTTAAGTACTGGTATTTGAATCTTCTTTTGCTGTCTGAATTCCTGCAGCTATTTTGGAAGTGAACTTAGTATTAATTCCATTATTTTTGGCTTCCATCCATTCGGACATATGCTCTTCCAACTTTTTAGATTGTTTAACAAAATATTCATCTGTGTGTTTTTGATTGTCTACTTCCAAGTTTTCAGTCTTTTATGAAATTAGTTCTTCAGTATTTTTGATCTTGGTCTGCTTTCTGTGGAAACTTCCTAAATCTAACTTTAACTGAGTGACCAGCTCAGACAAATTCTCATATTTATGTACTTCAGCCAGTTTGGTATGGATTTGTTCCAGATAGTCAAAAATCTTTCTGTGCCACTCTGTTAATTATCTGTCTCATTCTTTTTCCTCTTCCTCCTGTCACCTATCCTTTCCTGCCAATTTTCTGGCTCCATCTTTTTCTCTTTCCTCAAGCTCAGCAGTTAACCACTTAATCCTTTCCACCTGTCTCTTCTCCCTTCCCATATCTTGTTCATCTAACCTATCAGATGCCATCATCTCCTTACGTGTTCTTACCATTGCCGATAAAAACATGATAACTTTAGTTAAACGAATAAGATCGTCTTAATGAGATCACGATAGTTTAAACAGATTCTCACAGTAAAGGAAGCTCCGAATGCAGTTGAATGTGCTCTAACTGATGAAATCACACAAAACAATCTTCTAATGCAAACTACAAAATATCTTGAATTAGTTAACCAAACTAATCTAAATTATTGTACTATCATTCATCATGATTAAAGCGCTATCAAAAGAAAGGATCACAAATTTCAACATGTTTACCCTTTTTGTAGACTTAAGTAGTTCTGCTAGGGTACATCAATGCTCAGACAAGTCCTCAATTATAAAAATTTATCTCTCAGTGAGGCTCAATCAATAAAACAGGTACATACAACAGAAAATCACAGATCAGTCACAGTCACAATTATAACACTACACATTTCAATTAATCACACTTGGACAATTATTGTCCAATAAGTATTAACACAATAAAGTCTCAATTGATGATAATTACCTAATTGTTCTCTTCTTTATTTGAGTCCCACATTAACCTTCTAATTGTGATCTCCAGTTTTTGTCCTTTGTTCGGGCCCCACATTGGGTGCTGTTTGTGGCTGCTCTCATAATCTTGATATTTCTTTATTAGTTGGGAGTGGTTAGTTATTTGTTAATACTGGTTTATTTTTGATCTCAGGGCATGGTAATTTCGATAAGATGCCACAGTTTACTGTCTTTAAAATTCATCGTAAAACATGGTTCATAGTGGAACTGAATAATTTGTAACATCTTTCTCTTTTTAACTTTGATGGATTAATCAATGAATGAAGATGATAATCTGTAAGTAAGTTATTTCATGTCAAAAGTCATTTTTGCGAGTTAGTATAAAGACAGCATTCATTAACACTGGCAGTCAAAAATCCTTTACCTGTGTTGACACCGAATGAGGTTGCGCAGTGGTTTGCTCACTGGACTCACATTCGGGAAGATGACAGTTCAAAATCACGTCCGGCTGTCCTGATTCAGGTTTTCCATGATTTCTCTAAATCATTTCAGGCAAACCCTGGGATGGTTCCTTTGAAAGGGCACGGCTAACTTCCTTCCCCATCCTTCCCTAATCTGATGGGACCGACGACCTTAATGTTTGGTCCCTTCCCCCAGATCAGCCAGCCAACCAACCTATGTTAACTTTTGATGAAAAAATGATGATTGCTGCACTGCACTGCATAATAAAGTGATTAAATTTTCCCTTTCACAAAGGTAATTACTTTCCGATAAGGTGGAAGGTACCTCTGAAATTAAAGTTTTGAATACTTTTGCAGTATATATACTCCCACAGTTAAAAGTCATAAGCGTTCACGTGAGCTAACAGGATACAGACAACATGAGGGAGGATGAGCTGAAACAAAATGACAAAATAAGAGTGAGATGCTATTGTCTCGACTGTTTATAGACTTATACGATACAGATGATGATGTAACTATAACTTCTTATGCCTGGAAGTTCTTAGTACACTACTTATTCATTTGAAATGGTTATTCTGAAATAATTCGCAATTATACAAAAATATTAACAAAAGTATTTATACTCATGGCTCATGACCATATAAGAGTGGCTTCAGGATTCAAAAAGTTTCGTCTAGACTGACTTAATGGTTCAGCACACCCAGTGCAGTAAGCATCAGATAGTAAAGTTTGTTACTTGTTTGTGGGAAAGCTGAAAGACACACTGGTGACTGGTGAGGAAAAACAAAACATTGATGTGTGTACACATTAGGGTTCCACATATAAAAATATCTGCACTTATAACTATTACACCCTGTATATTCTGTCCTTGACATCAACTGTAAATAGGTATAGATCTACTATCCAATAGAGACATGTGAAAATTTGTACCAGACCAGGGTTTGAATCTCGATTTCTCGCTTATCGCAAGTGGTTGCCTTCATCACAGTGGCTCTCTATGCGTGCTCTCTGAACCAACCAAAACTTCTGTATTCCACACTGTCTACATCTTTATATAGTGGGACCACTGAATTCATCATGTAATGCTCACATGACTTGGATTAAGGGGGCGTACGCAGATAGCCAAACTGGTTAAGGCGACCACTTGTGATAAGTGGGAAAACCAGGTTTGAAATCCAATCCAGTACAAATTTTCAGATACCTTACCTATACATTATATGTGCCTGACGGCATATCGATCTTTCAGTGCAGATGCACAATAATGTCTGAACTCTCGCGGAAATACCGTAGGACTGTGAGTGGAGAGGAATAATGGACAGGAGACACCACTCTGTAGTGTGTAGCATATGAAGATTTGGGTCAGATGGGAGATGTACTCAGATAGTTGAAGCAGTTAAAGTGACCGTTTGGGTAAAGCAGGAAATTTGGGTTTGAATCTTGGTCCAGCATAAATTTTCATTTTTTGCCACAGTTATTTCAATGCCCCCATGCAGGAAATTTCATTCTTCACGTATAAATTTTTATATGTAACTATTGGATAGTAGATCTACAAGCATTGCAGTTGACATCAAGGGATCCATATTCAGCAAATTAATTTCATATTATTTCATACAGCTGTGGATCATCAACATTTTCTGTTCTTTCAGACACGTATGTAACTAGTTTCATTGTATTATGATGAAAAATTCTATATTATTGTGATTATCCATGGATTAAAAAAGAAATCACATCAAATTAAATGATACAATGTCTGTAATGAAGCACTATTTGAAAATGACCCACAAGTGTTGAGCCATACCTTGATAAAAAAATTTAGTTCTGAAAAGACAGCTACAAGGGTAGCTCAATAAGTAATACCCCACTTTTTTTTTCTCAGAGCATATGTATTGTTAAAGAGTCAGAATTTAGTGGCAATATACATCAACATGTCTTTTCCATGTCCTATTTTTCTACGTAGTCTCCATCACCTTCTATGGCTGTACGCCAACGTTGTGGAAGAGCTTGTATTCCGTGCTGGTAAAAGCTCTTGTCCTGTAGGCATAGCCATGTTTTCTCTGGATGACTGACACTGACGTCATCTTCAAAGAGTGTTCTTTAAATGGCCCAAAGAGGTGGAAGTCGGAGGGTGCCAGGTGTGGACTGTAGAGTGGATGAGGCAGTGATGTCCAACCCAATTTGGCCATGTGTTTGCAGGTTCTCAGACTTGTGTGCGGGCATGCAGTATCGTGTTGGAACAAGATTTCTGCTGGATTCTGGTCTGATCAAACACAGTGGAAATGGTTCTTGAGTTTGTTCAGAGTCATTACATACGTCTCTGAATTGATGGTTGACCCTCTTGCCATCGCATCCACGAGAATGATACACCAACACAATCCCAGAAGACTGTCACCATGACTTTTCTGGCTGAGGGGATTGTCTTGGATTTCTTCTTTTGTGGTGAATGAGGATGATGCCACTCCATGGACTGCCTTTGTTTCCAGCGCAAAGTGGTTCACCCAGCTTTAGTCCCCCATAACGATCCATGACAGAAAGGCCTCTCTGCCAGTCTCAAAATGCTCCAACAATTCAGATGAAATGGCATTTCTTGGAATCTTGTGGTCTGCTGTGAGTATTCGTGGAACCCATCGCAAGGACCTCTTTGAATATCCGAGAGTCTCAATTATTGCAGACGTACTTTCAATGCCGACTGACAACTGTAGAGCCAGTTGTTGAGTTGTGATGTGACGGTCGGCACAAATAATGGCATCCACATGATTCAGCATTTCTGGAGCAGTGGTTGTGACAGGACGTCCCGAGCTCTGTTTCTGCATTTCCTGAGGCTGTAACTTTCTTTACACGTCGCCCAGCTGTACTCCTATCAACTGTAGCATTGCCATACAAACATTTATGGATGTTCACCAAGGTTTTTTTTTTCTGCACACAAGAGTTCAGTGACAGAACACTGCTCATAACAGGAGTCGTATGTAGACACCATTTTGATGCTGTACTACAGCTCTGCCGTCTGCCGGAATGGTTTGAAACTTAACTGGCGCACAGAAGAAACATCAAATGTCAAGCACCAACAAGGACGTTTGTCTGTGTGTATTAATGGCGTTTTTAAAAAAGTGTGAGGCCTTACTTATTGAACGACCTTCGTAAATTGCTTTAAATGTTCATTAACTAAAAACTAGGCACTTCTTAAAATGCAGAAATGTAGTATTCTTTAACTAAAATATTTATGAGTCATAGTGGAATCTATAAACTTATACAGATACCTGTGTGTAACAATTTGTGGTGATATGAAATTGAATGATGACATAGTGTGATTTGTAAGTAAAGCAGGTAACAGGCTACAATTTGGTAGCACACTGGAAAAAATGCAAACATCCTGCAAAGGAGAGTGCTTTCAAAACACACATGTGACTTGTCCTAGGACACTGCTTTATCATCATACAGGACTAAAGGGCACGTAGAATGAATACAGTGAAGGGCAGGGCAAATAGCCACAGGTTCATTTGACTCATGAGAGAACATAATCAAAATTATGGAAATCTTGAGCTGACATGTGGTAGAAGGTAAATGTCAAATATTCTACGAAAGCTTACTTACAAAGTTTCAACAAGGTGCTCCCAAAGGAGCCACAAAAACAAGAGCACAGTAATGCTTTGTGTATTCCCAGCAGACCTGCCAGTGGTGGGAATCTCTACATGCTGGTGGTTAATGTCCTGTGGTGAATTGTTGATTTCATGTTAAAAATATGTTCTGTGCAACACCTTACCTTTAAAAAAAACTGATGTTATTCCAGTTGTTAATCTAAAGTTTCTTCAAGTCAGTTTATGGGGATTTTTGATAATGTTTTGTATGCCACTGGTAGAAGTGACACTTCTCTGTAATTGTTACCATTTTGTTTGTCTGTCTTTTTCTGTTGTCGGTGGATTAATAGTTCAATTTCATGTTTGATACTGTTATTACTTTTTTTATTGGTGAGAGGTAATGTTCTTTTCCAGCTATAGACATGCAGGAATACCAAAAGAAACTGTATAGACTGAAGGAAAGTTTATGTTGGGTTAAGACAAAAGAAAGAGAACAGTAAACAAAAAAATCAGAAATATTAACAGTATTATGAAAAGGATATTTGCTACTCACCATATAGCAGAGATGCTTAAGATGCTTAGTCGCAGATAGGCACAACAAGAAGACTGTCGCAAAATAAGCTTTCTGCCAACAAGGCCATTGTCAAAAATAGATGACACACACACATGCATGCACTCGTGCAAATGTAACTTACACACATGTGACCACAGTCTCTGGCACCTGAAGTCACGCTACGAGCATCAGCAGCAGTGCATGATGGGAGGGGCAACTGGGTGAGGGGGGGGGGGGGGGGGGTAGCAGGGTAGGGTTGGGGGATGGTGAACTGCTGCTGGGTAGTGTGCAGGGACGAGATGGTGGGAGGGTAGGGCAGCTAGGTGCAGTTGGGAGGTTACACAGAGGTTGGGGGAGAGAGGGGTGGCGGTAGCGGAGAAGGAGACCTATTTGTGGGCTATCGAGAGGAGTCCTTCCTAAACATCCAGAATCCTAATCCCCTCACCTAGTTCAGATTCATTGATAATATCTTTGTGATCTGGATCGAGGATGAGGACACACTATCCACATTCCTCCAGTACCACAACAGCTTATCCCCCATTTGCTTCACCTGGTCCTACTCAACCCAACAAGCCACCTTCCTAGATGTTGACCTCTACCTCAAAGATGGCTATATCAGTACCTCTGTCCATATCAGACCTACTAACCGCAAGCAATACCTCCACATCAACAGCTGCCGCCCCCTTCATACTGAGAATCCCATCTATACAACCTAGCCACCCGTGGCCATCACTTCTGCAGTGACGAGCAGTCTCTCTCGAAGTATACAAAGGGTCTCACTGAGGCCTTTACAGACTGTAATTATCTTCCCAACCTTGTAGAAAAACAAATCTCCTGTGGCTTATCTTTCCAGTCATCAACCACCTCCCAAACACTCACCATCCAGCCTACCACCCAGGACTGGAGCAACTGAATCACATTCCCTGCCAGAGTTTTGACTACCTCTCAGTGTGTCCTGAAATGAGAAATGTCCTTCCCACTGTGCTCCCAACCCCTCCCACAGTGGTATTCCACCATCTACCGAACCTACACAATATACTCATCCATCCCTACAGAATCCCTAATCCCAACCCCTTACCTCATGGCTCATATCTCTTTAATAGGCATAGATGCCGGACCTGTCCCATGCATCCTTCCACCACCACATACTCCAGTCTGGTCACAATCACCATCTATCCCATCAAAGGCAGGGTTACTTGTGAAACCAGCTGAGTGATCTGCAATCTAATCTGCAACCACTGTGCTGCATTCTGTGTGGGCATGACAACCAACAAGATGTCTGTATGCATGAATGGCCACCAACAAACTGTGGTCAAGAAACAACTGGACCATCCTGTTGCTGAGCATGCCGCCCAACACGACATTCTTCATTTCAGTGACTGCTTCATAGCCTGTGCCGTCTGGATCCTTCCCAGGTTTTCTGAATCGCACAGGTTGGAAGTCTCCTTGCGATATATCTTACATTCCCGTAACCCTCCTGACCTCAACCTTCATAAGTCATTGTTCTCACCCATCTATCTCCTTCCCTCTTCCCATTCCAGCACTACACACCCCTGTATCCACCAGCCTACCCAGCCTCTTTTTTAACTCCTCTCCTTTTCCACTACCACCCCTCCCCCACCATCTAACCTCCCGACTGCACCTATCTCCTATCTGCCCTACCCTCTCTCCACCTCATCCTCTGCATGCTCCCCAGCAGCACTTCACCGTCCCGCACACCTACCCTGCTATCCTTCCCCCTCCCACTCAGCCTCCTGTTGCCTGACCCATCATGTGCTGCTGCTGCTCATAGTGTGGCTTAAGCTGCCAGAGACTGTGGTCATGTGTGTGGGAGTTACGTTGAGAGAGAGAGAGAGAGAGAGAGAGAGTGAGTCTGTTTGCCATTGTTTTTGAATAGACCTTGTAGGCCGGTAGCTTATTTTGTGACAGTCTTGTTAGACAGAGAGTGGGAGAGAGAGTGGGTGGGGGTAGTGGAAAAGGAGACCTATTCATGGACCGTCTAGAGGAGTCCATCCTAAACATCCAGAATCTGTTACTCTGCATCTCCAGTATACGGTGAGTACCATGTAACCTTTTCATAATATTATTACATTCCATCCTGGATTTTCCATTGTTAGAAACATTAACAAAAGAGAAAACAGTTTGGGGTGTCAGAAGAAGAGGAAGAATTGATGTTTCAGAGGCAAGAGTAGATTGTTTAACCAAATTTCAGGATACTAAAATGCAGCAACTTCAGTTTCACAAAGTTTAAGTTAATGAGTTTTTTTGTAAATACATAAGACTGTTGAATTCAATTTTTCTCTTGTTGTGGTTACCAATGAATGAGGGTGCTCTGTTTTCATGACCTTTAAGAAAAAATAAAATTAACTACACTGTATATGTATAACAGTGTTTCTGGCATTTATTTGTGAAAGTGTATGTACATATTGTCAAAGCTTGTTATCATTTTTTTTCCTTTTTTCTTCCTCCCCCCTCCCCCCCACCCCATCCCCCCCACCCCTCCCGCACAAACAATACAGTTACATAAATTTTGTGGGACAGTATTGTACCCCTTGAAGTACTGTTTCATCTAATACACCCAATGATAATGTTAAGAAACTGTACTGTTCTATAACACACTAAGTTTTAATGAGAACATGTTTAGTTCACGACAGTTTTTACCCATTATACATTTTACTTCTGTATTTTTTAATTTGGAAAAAAAATAAACTGTAGTTTGTGGGACTGTTGGTTGTAATATTATGGCCCTGTATGAAGATACCACATCAAGAACAGCCTGAAATTCTGTGGAAGCTTCAGAATTGGCAGGAAATCACTCGAGAAAAGCAACTGGAGCTGCATCTTCTGTGCAGGGTGGTGGTGTCATATCTTCACGTTCCTCCTCAGATGATGACAGTAAAACATCATCATTCTCTTCTGCATCATCAGCAGAACTGATGACTGTTTCTTCAGCAGGATATATGTCTTCTGCCTGCATCCATTCTTCCATATTGATGGTACAAGAGGACACCAACAGGGTGTAAGCCTATAGAGGAGCAGCATCAGTATCCAGTGTTTTATCTGAATTAAACAGTTAGTTACGGAGTCTGGTGAAACTTCATCCAAAGCAGCAGATATGTTGTGGATAGCTTGGAGCACATTCCAATGTGCAACTGTTTCTTGTTGTTCAGTTGCACTGATGGTAACCTTAACAATTCGGCATGTGAAATTACTCTTAATTGAGGTGATTATTCATTGATCCAGTGGCTGCCAATAACTCATTGTGTTACCTGATAAAAAGATTACTTCTATGTTCAGAAGTTGCAGGGCATCGAACTGATGTGCTGAACAGTGGTCCAAAGGTAGCAAAATATTTTCTTCCTTGCAACCATTTGTTGCTGAACTTTCAAGAGCTAACTGTGGAAGAGAGATTTGGTCATCGAAGCCAAATTGTTATTCTCATAGTGGAGTGGCAGATTGAATAGGTCGACATTTTTAAAACAACATGGATTTTTGTATTGTGCTGTCACAAATGCTTTAAGCTTCTCAAAATGTCTGAATTACAACAGAAAATGTTCAGTTCTTGCTGTTTTTTCTTCATGACATTTTTTGTCCTTGTCAAAAGTTTATCATCTCTTCTCCCCCCCCCCCCCCCCCCTGCTGCCCCCCAAGTAGTTATTTTACAGTCACTAAATTACAGGAAATGCTGGCTTCATCCATGTTACACACATATGTTATGTTATACAAATGAAAAAACTAGGATTGAAATTCCCATAGCCACTCATTGCCATCTTCCTCATATACTCTTTGTGCCCCCCACAGACACTTACAGCACTGACTTTATACTGCTTCTGAAAATGCCATAGCCAGCCCTCAGAACACACAAACCCAGAAATTCCCTTTTTGTGGTCAATTTTGTGAGCCCTTTCTTGAAGCGTGGGGCTAGACAGTAAAATTTGCTGTGAGCACATATTTTGGAGGTTTACATGACATGTGTCTGTTTCCTGTGCTGAACTTATTATCGATGAAAGAGTAGACTTCGAGGTCTGACAGTATTCTGCAACCTTTGTTTTAGCCTTCCCTCTATTGTTGACCATATTTAGAGTTTGCTGCTTTCGTTTTAACATCAGAGTATTATGCCTTCATTTATGTTTTAGCAGCATATTATGATTGATGGAGTGAAAGGAAAAAATCAAATTCACCGTTGACAGAGACAGAGAGTTCTCAGGATTGTTGCATGTCACACATTTCATATGGTCTGGTGTCCAACCCCTCTCTTCCCTGCCGCTGTGTCTTACACTGTGGTAATGACATGTAAGCAGCAAGGAAGCGATGGGGCCATTGTTGCAAAATTGCAGTATGGTACATTATTGAGAAAAATTATGTGAAATGCATAGCGAAAAATACTGTAGTGCACAGTGCCACGTATGCACATACTCATTTGGTCCAAAAGAAGAATAAGATAAGGCAAATGTAGTGTGTGGACCAAATTTTAGTTTGTAGTACAAATTATACAGAATTCAATTTAAGCGGTAGTTTTTTATGTAATTTGGCAGGGACTAAACGGCTGTTACAGGTTAACAGAGTTTACAGTTTATCTCATTTTGAAATAGCAGTGGTCTACTGTACTGTATGTCATGGAAAAAGCAGGCTTTGGCAGCAAATTCACTGCAGTGGTGGTGCAGAATATGTTCTGTAGTACATTTCAAAGTGTGTTGTTAGTTTATATCTATTCACTCTTACACAAGATTTGCAGTTATCATATCTAATGTGTTTCATGTATTTGTATCCAAAGTGTTTCCCTTTTGATTTCCTTTATTAATTTTGCATTTTGTTGTGATCCTTAATGTTCATCCCAGCTACAATAAGTTCTCTGCTTTAGTATCACTCCTCCATTTTTTCTTTTGATGTACGTAACACTTTAGAGGTAAAGTAGGATTAGATTTAATAATCAATAAAAAAAATAGAATCGCAGATAAGCTATTATGTACAGCATAGTGAATGTATTATTGTAGCAGAGATAGACATGAGGCCCACACCCACCACAGTAGTACAAGTTTATATGCCAACCAGCTCCACAGATGAGGAGAAAATTGAGGAAATGTATGATGAGACAAAAGAAATTATTCAGATAGTTAAGGGAGATGAAAATTTAATAGTCATGGGGGACTGGAATTTGATAGTAGGAAAAGGTAGAGAAGGAAAAGTAGTAGGTGAATATGGGCTGGGCTGGGCTGGGCAGAAAAGAATGAAAGAGGAAGCCACCTGGTAAAATTTTGCACAGAGCATAATGTAATCATCACTAACACTTGGTTTAAGAATCTCAGATTGATTATATAATGATAATACAGAGATTTTGGAACCAAATTTAAAAATTGTAAAAAATTTCCAGAGGCAGATTTGGACTCTGACCACAATTTATTGCTTATGAACTGCAGATTAAAACTGAAGAAACTGCAAAAAAGTAGGATTTTAAGGAAATGGGACCTGGGACCTGGATAAACTGAAAGAACCAAAGGTTGTAGAGTGTTTCAGAGAGAGCATTGGGGAACAACTGACAAGAACAGGGGGAAGGAATACAGTAGAAGAAGAATGGGTAGCTTTGATAGATGAAATAGTGAAGGCAGCAGAGGATCAAGTAGGTAAAAAGGAGAAAGCTAGTAGAAATCCTTGGGTAACACTGGAGATATTGAATTTAATCGATGAAAGGAGAAAACATAAAAATGCAGTAAATGAAGCAGGCAAAAGGCAATACAAAAGTCTAAAAAATGAGATTGACCGGAAGTGCAAAATGGCTAAGCAGGAATAGCTAGAGGACAAATGTAAGGATGTAGAAGCATATTATATCACTGGGGTAAGATAGATGGTGCCTATAAGAAAATTAGAGAGACCTATGGAGAAAAGAGAACCAACTGTATGAATATCAAGAGCACAGGTGGAAAACCAGTCCTAAGCAAAGAAGGGAAAGCAGAAAGGTGGAAGAGGTAGTATATAGAGGGTCTATAAAAGGGATGTGTACTTGAGGGCAGTATCATGGAAATGGAATAGGGCATAGAGGAAGAAGAGAAGGAAGATATGATACTGTGTGAAGAATTTGACAAAGCACCGAAATGCTTAAGTCGAAACAAGGTTCCAGGACCTTGTTTCAACTTGGATAACATTCCATTAGATCTATTGATAACCTTGGGAGAGCCAGCCATGACTAAATTCTTCCATCTGGTAAGATGTACAAGACAGGCGAAATACTCTCAGACTTCAAGAAGAATATAATAATTCCAATTTCAAAGAATGCGGGTGCCAATAGGTGTGAATATTACCAGACTATCAGTTTAATAAGTGATGGTTGCAAAATACTAACATGAATTCTTTACAAAAGATTGTAAAAACTGGTAGAAGCCAAACTTGAGGAAGATAATTTTGGGTTCCGGAGAAATGTAGGAACATGTAAGGCAATCCTGACTCGATGATATTCTCTTAGAAGGTAGATCAAGGAAAGGCAAACCTACATTCATAGCATTTGTAAACTCAGAGAAAGCTTTTAACAGTGTTGACTGGAATAGTCTCTTAAAAATTCTAAAGGTGACAGGAGTAAAATACATGGAGCGAAAGGCTATTTACAACTTGTGCAGAAACCAGATGGCAGTTATAAGAGTTGAGGGGCATCAAAGGGAAGCAGTGGTTGAGAAGAGAGTAAGACAGCGTTGTAGCCTATTCCAGTGTTATTCAATCTGTATACTGAGCAAGCAGTAAAGGAATATACTGAGCAAGCAGTAAAGGAAACAAAAGAAGAATTTGGAGTAAGAATTAAAGTCCAGGAAAGGACTTGGAAGAGCATTTATGGACAGTGTCTTGAATGGAAGACACAACATGAACATCAACAAAAGCAAAATGAGGACAATGGAATGTAGTCAAATTAAATCAGGTGATGCTGGGGGATTAGATTAGGAAATGAGACACTGAAAATAGTAGACACGTTTTGCTATTTGGGGAGCAAAATAGCTGATGATAGTCAAAGTAGAGAGGATATAAAATGTAGACTGGCAATGACAAGAAAAGCATTTCCGAAGAAGAGAAATTTCTTAACATCGAGTAGAGATTTAAGTGTCAGTAAGTTTTTTCTGAAAATATTTGTATGGAGTGTAGCCATGTATGGAAGTGAAACATGGATGATAAATAGTTTAGACAGGAAGAGAATAGACGCTTTTTGAAATGTGGTGCTACAGAAGAATGCTGAAGATTAGATGGCTAGATAACATAACTAATGAGGAGGTACTGAATAGAATTGGGGAAAAAAGAAATTTGTGGCCCAACCTGACTAGAAGAAGGGATCGGTTGGTAGGACACATTTTGAGACATCAAGAGATAACCAATTTAGTACTGGAGGGGGGTAAAAATTGTAGTCAGAGATCAAGGGATGAATACACTATGCAGATTCAGAAGGATGTAAGTAGCAGTAATTACTTGGAATGAAGAGGCTAGTATAGAACGCAGTAGCATGGAGACCTGCATCAAATCAGTGTTTGGACTGAAGGCAACAACAACAAAGACTTTGTCTCACAGATTCATTGTAAGTTTTCAAGTTTCTTAATATTATCTGTTTCTCGTTATTGCCAATTTCTGCTACATGTGACCATTTGGTATCTTGCTCAGTTTTGGATTCTCTTCATTTCACCTATCTGCCCTCTCCTCCAATCGTACAAATCAGAGTGTCTGTACATGACCCAAGGAATCGTGGCAAGGCCAAACTACCCGTTGCCCTCCTTCCATGTCAGTAGTATTTAGGCCTAAAACAGACATATTATTCAAAGTGTCACTATTGGAGTTTAAGTCCTATTATGTTGTGTATTCTTTTAGTCAGTGTTTTCCACACATTCTTTCCTTGTTGATTCTGTGGAGAACTTCATTTTTTTATCTAATAAGTCCACTCAGTCTTCAGCATCCTTCTGTAGCACCACACCTCAAACAATTTGAGTCTTGTCTTTTCTGTTTTTTTCTGCAATCCGCGATTCACTTCTATATCACCTTCTGTGCCTCATAAAAGTTTTATACATTTCTTTCTCAAATTAAGACCTATATTTGATATTAGTAAACCTTTTTCTTTGTGGTAGTTTTTGTATATTTAAGTGCTTGATTCTACACTTTGAAATTCCTTAAAAACATTGCAGGATCATGAGCTCTCGCTTCCATATGTCAGACCAGCAGTGGAAGAACAATGAAAAGAATTCATCAGACTTGCTGTCAGATCAGACTGATAGAAAAATTACTCGGAATCAGAAGAGACGTCACGATGAAATTAACCACATTCAAAAGGTAGTAGCTCTGTAGGTGAAATATTAATTAAAACTTTGTACATGATTGCTAATTTCTTTCTTGTCCCATTATGGGGTGAGATTAAATGGACTTGTAAATATACTGCAGTGCTTTTAGCTTGTGTTACTTGCCTATGCCAAATAATATGTAACATACACTTAATGTAACTCAATATTTAGACATATGCTGAAATGGATCCAACAACTGCCGCATTGGAGAAAGAACATGAAGCAATAACAAAGGTAAAATACATTGACAGAATTCAGATTGGTCGTTATGAGATAGATACTTGGTACTTTAGTCCATATCCTGATGAGTATGGGAAGCAGTCTAAGCTTTGGATATGTGAATACTGTCTTAAGTACATGCGGCTGGAGAAGACTTACCGTTACCATATGGTAAGTTAAAAAAAATCATTATTGACAGTTTTATCATAATTGATTTTGTGTGAACAGGATATAAAATATTTATCTTGATAAAACTTAATTATAACAGTTTTGAGGTCCCCATTGAGATTGTAAAATCATATAGAAATATCTTTCAATTTGTTGCAGAGTGAATGCACATCAAGACAACCACCCCGGAAAAGAAATTTATAGGAAAGGAACATTGTCCATTTGGGAGGTGGATGGGAAAGATCATAAAATATACAGCCAAAATTTGTGTTTATTGGCAAAGTTGTTTCCTTGATCATAAAACTTTATATTTTGATGTGGAGCCATTTCTATTTTACATACTGTGTGAAGTAGATAAACATGGAGCACACCTTGTTGGGTACTTCTCCAAGGTAAGGGCATCATAAATGTATGTGAACTGGATTGATCATTCAGATGTTTTGCATGAAATAAAAGTTACCAATGAAGAAAAAAAAACTTCATTGACCAATTTTGCAGGAAAAGCAGCGTATAAAACAAATCACGTAAATAAAACCAAAACTGAAATATTATTACTATAAATTATAAAATAATCCTATATAATGTTACTGTGAACAGTATTGTTCGCTAACTGAGTGTGGTACTGATCAGAAGCACACTAGTGCCAGCCACCTTAGCAGATTTCCTTGTTTTCCAGTTTCTCCCATAAGAAATTCCAAGTTACTGGGTGAGTATATTGGACTTGAAAACACAATGAAGAAGAAGAAAATACTTTCAAGAGAATTACAGATTGACAACACATGTATTAACTGTCTTATCACAAGAGAAGTCCCTTCACTTAATAATAAAAAGAAAGGTGGAAGAAGAAGCAAATTATTACTAGGGTTTGTCAGGAACAACCCTCAATAGTATAAGATGAGGGAAAGAAATCAAGAATGAGAAGCCAGTAACATAAATGATTTACAAACTGGCAACTTAGGTATGACTGAAAGGGCAGTTGACAAGCAAGAGATAAGGAGAGATTGGGATATTTTATAGTAATCTTTATTACCACATTCATCACTTTGTACAGTGAATTTGTGTCTCAATTTTTTGCATAAAGAAGGAAAATTTAATATTGTACATCAGGTGTAGTCAATCTCCTTTACCCTACCACCCACTTTTGTATGTCTATTGGTAGTAAAATTTTCTAACTGACCACCAGTTCCACAGCAATGGGAATTGGTAAATTAGGGAAGTAACTTCACAAAATTTGTAAATCAGAGTTGCAGCAAGCTAAAGCATCCAGTAATAATTATTTACCAAACACTTTGTCAGCATTTTATGAAAACCTAATGAAAATGTTTTTAAAACCCATGCCACCTAGCACCCACTATGAAAGCTGGAATGCCCATTACTGGGCAGTAGAGACCAGGTTGAGTAACTACCAATGTTTTACATTATGTCTCATCACCTTGTCTCTCTCTCTCTCTCTCTCTCTCTCTCTCTCTCTCTCTCACATCATCCATGGGCTCCATCCTGTATAGTTGTTTACAAGGTATTCTGATACATACTCCGTTAGTTCATTCATCCTGGTTGTCTCAAAGCTGCCATATTCTTTATTTAATCTGTTAATTAATTATATAGTTAAACAAAGGTGGCTGGAAAATTAACTGGATGCAGAAGATCTCGTATCAAGTGGTTCAGGTGAATATAGAAAAGAAAATAAAGAGAGAGAATAGAAACTGAAAGATTGGAGCAAAATACTAAATTATTTGGGATGGTGCTGTGAGGTGTAAGATTTTCATGTGGCAGAATGATGGTTAAAATTCTTATCCAACCATCCAGATTTAGTGTTTATGAATTTCTCTTAATTGCTGCAGGAAAAATTCCAGTATCGTTCCTCCAAAAAGACACTGTCAATAATCTTCCTTATCCTTCTCCAATCCACATGTGTGGTCTGTCTCCAATGACCTTTTTTCTGAAAAGGATGTACCTTCTGCTTCCATCATTTCCCATTTGATTTAAACTTAATCTCTCTTTCCCATCTCTGGCATTTTATTTTTTCCTTGGCACCTACTTTTCCAAATATTCCTCTCTTATTTGTAGCTTACTATTTGCCATGTCTCCACATCATACCTATCAGTCTTTTGAATCCTGTTTGTCAGTTGCATCTCATAATGGAGATCTTGCCTCCTGAACTGTACCGTTGTTTTAAGTGCCATTCCTGAAAGTCACATTTCTGTTAATCATTGTCTCTATGTATTGTCCACCAGGCACACAGTGGTTAAGCTGCTGGCATTGTATTTGAGAGGAGCAGGCTCAAATCTTCATCTGGCCACCTTAATTCTGATTATTTGTGCCTTCCTATTTTGTTTCAGACAGTTGCTGGAAACAGTTGAATTAAATTTAGTGACTCATAACTGGTGGAATCAGTGGAGCGATATCAGTTAATAGCCCAGTCAAAGAAGATGAAAAAAGTTTGAGTAGAGGAAAAAATTTGTGTACTCACAAATTTCTTTGACATTGGTAGGAGGGAGTGCCATGAATAACATACTAAAAATCTGGATTGCTGAGTGTGTGTGTGTGTTTGTGTGTGTGTGTGTGTGTGTGTGTGTGTGTGTGTGTGTTTGTGTTTGTGTATGTGGGTGGGTGGGGGCGCGCGCGCTTCATGTGGAATCATTAAATAAACTCTATTATTTGATACTGGCAAATATTTTTGAAGTTCGTTATAATGCTTCTAAGTTTCTTCCATGATTTGTTCAACCGGTGTACTATGTGATGCACTCTGTCAAACTTTAATCATAGTAATCTCCTTTTTTGTCTACCAAAATCTACATGTTGATAATTTCTTTCATGAAAATGATTATTTTTTGAGAGATTGCCTATATTTTAAAAACACTTACTCCGTTTGAGTTATGATGAGGCTTATATTGTAATAATGTGTCTCATTTTCTTTCTTTCAAGACTTTCTTCATTGCGTGAAGATTGTGTAGAAGTGACCCCCTCCGTGTGTGTGTGTGTGTGTGTGTGTGTGTGTGTGTGTGTAGGAATGGGGGCATGTGGCGCACACGCACCCACACATACATTTTAGTTGCTACAATTTTCTCATTGTCATTTCAGGAAAAAGAATCACCTGATGGAAACAATGTAGCTTGTATTCTAACACTGCCACCATATCAGCGTCAGGGTTATGGTAAACTGCTGATTGCATTCAGCTATGAACTCTCGAAGATGGAATCTGCTGTTGGGAGTCCAGAGAAGCCTCTGTCAGACCTGGGAAAACTGAGCTACCGTTCTTATTGGTCATGGGTTCTTCTTGAAATTTTAAGAGATTTCCGAGGAACACTTTCTATCAAAGAACTCAGGTACTGTGAACTAATCTGGTATGTAGAAGTTGGTACTACTTCTTTTGGTTCCATATACTAGAGGTGAGGTGTTTCAGACTAGTGAGAAATAGTATTAGCATCTACTGAACTCTGTTCGTGTGCTTAAAATAAACTTCATAGTGTTATCAGTTGTAAGTTTCTAATAACAACAGAATAATATCAATAAATCCATCAAACCAACTTTGAGTAATTAGTATTTGTTTAATATAGTCATCTGCTGTGAAAATTTTGTGACAATGTTTTGTGTGGTTCCACTAAAGTACTTCTCTTGGCTGCCATCCTTTATCGTGAAGACACTAAGAACTATTCTAATCTGCTCCAAAATAATATTGTATGACTTGGAAAAGTTATGTTTTTATTGATTTGGTAACCTTTTTCTCGATGATGTTTGAACACAGGAGATACCTATGGACAGCTACTGGTGTAATGGTATACTCTCATGGCTGTTCATACATTGTCAATGTGGGAAGTTGCCCACCAATTTGGTGTGCACATAGTGACATCATTAGAACATCCATCCATTATTGTGGCACACAGAATACTGAAGATCTGCCCCATAATGGGCACCAGTGTACAACATTAGCATTGCTGGATGACTAATAACTACATATTATGGCTGGTACGTAACCGGAGGAGAGATGCAAGAATGCAACAGAACTACCTTCTTGAAACCCCCCAAAAGCATTTTGTTGCGCAAAGAAAGTGGGTAAGAGAACACTTGGAATGTTACCTGGATCAATGGCATAAAGTTCTTTTCGCCAGTGTGTGCAGCATTTGTCTGAAGCCCAATATTATTTGTAGAAGAGTGTCTATGTGGCCTGGCATTAATGCACATCTTAAGCATGAGCACACCTCATGAACACCTAGGAGGCAAAAATCTCTGAAAAGGAATGGTTTGTCTGGGGTGTGTGCAGAGATACACGTAATTGAACATGCTTGACAACTGTTGAAATCCATCAAACCAACTTTGAGTAATTAGTATTTGTTTAATATAGTCATCTGCTGTGAAAATTTTGTGACAATGTTTTGTGTGGTTCCACTAAAGTACTTCTCTTAAAAGGACACTAAGAACTATTCTAATCTGCATCATCACAGGCTCCCTACACTGTGGGTGACCTCAAGAGGATATTTGTTGAAAAGCAGGGCAGGTTTCAACAGAAGTTTCTTGACCACTTTGTGAACAGCATGCCAGTGGCTGAGACAGTTGCCATCACCATGTGCATGAGATGAAACATCATGGTATGGAATGTTACCGAACAGCAAATTTTGGTTTACAGATGTGCACTTTTGAACAGACTGTCTTTATTTTGTTTATTGCTTTTATTTCTCAGTAATGAAATAGACATTCCCCCTTTAAGGCTTATTATTTATTTCCTGCCCTGCCCCCCCCCCCCCTCCCCTCCCCGCCCCGCCCCGCCCCGGCTCTAAGCCCAAAGATTTTGTGACAGTTTATTTGTGGTTACTTGCTTATATGTTCTGATTATTTACGACTGCACATGGACGTTTACTGACCTCCGATTACCTTATTCTGTCAATTAAAAACTTTAAATGCATTCAGTTTGCCAATACTGCTGGAATTTATAATAGCTGGAGTTCTTCACTCGAAAGTGGTTTCCTATGTTCCTAACCCACTATACAGATATAAAAAATGTGAGTAATTCAGCCCTACACTTTTGAATGCAAAGAGGAGGACTCATGCAGGAAATGTGATTCGTCTTCAAAAGAACCTGGAGTAGAATATTTACTGCTCAATCAATCCTCCAGTATAGAGTAGAAACTGTCCTGTTTTGTTGAGTGGCAGGAAATCCAAGACATCAAAATTATGAAACAAATACCACATGCAGAGGCAAAGAAACTATGTAAGACATAGCAGCTACCAACAATCTCATCTTTTATCTCTGTAATTAAGAAATTATCTTCCAAAACACATCAAACATATGTATAGGCTTCACCAAGGCCTCGTTGAAGGAAAAAAAGGAATAGTAAAACTTCTTTTCATCTGTCTCCAAGAAACCCACTGGAAACACTGAATTGCTCTTGTAATAAGCAGCTGAACTCTCCACAAGGATGATGACCAAACTGGTGAGAGAGCTAAGAGGAGCTTTGCTGTATTTATCAATGACTAATACCACATCTCACCTGTTGCCCTCACCACAGTCTTAATGGGATTTAAAGTCCCAATATAAGGTCAAAGGAAAGTCATAGAGTGATCACTGCATCTTCTACCAAGTGAATCTGTAGACAGCAAGACTTTGGTGTCTGCCATTGTTCAACTCCTCCAACCATTCCTCCATATGAGGGATGGTAATGCACAAAATGTGCTGTGCAATTCTTCCTTTATCTCCTAAGAGGAAAGAATCATGAGTCACTTCAGCACTGTCTCATGGTTTGCTCTCTGCTATGACATGACAGTATGTATCACAGACGCTGCTACACAGCAGACATCTGCCAGTCTTGCTCAAGCAACCACTTCTCAGTCTGAAATCACCTACAAGAGAAGACAGCCCCCGAAAGTGAGCCGGCCGCTGTGGCCGAGCGGTTCTAGGCGCTTCAGTCTGGAGCAGTGCTGCTGCTACGGTGGCAGGTTTGAATCCTGCCTCGAGCATTGATGTGTGTGATGTCTTTAGGTTAGTTAGGTTTAAGTGGTTCGGAGTGTAGGGGACTAATGACCTCAGATGTTAAGTCTCATAGTGCTTAGAACCATTTGAACCCAAAAGGGAAGTGCCAAAATGGTTGTTCAGTAGGGCTAAGTGACTACTTGACAGGCAGCTACTTATGGCTGAATGCCATGACTTTCTAAGACTGTATCACAAACATAATTCACGAGACTGCTGAAGCATATATATTAAACTCTTCACGCTGACTTGGAAGATAGCCTGTTCCTTGATGTAGTTAAGATTGCAATTCTACAGTCATTGACAGGTGGGTGCCCCTGAAGGGTCTTTTTTGAAGTGTGTCACTGTGTAATGAAGCTGGACCATTGACTAGCTTGAGTCACAGAAACTTCTAATGTGGATTCAAGAGATAAAATTCTACTATCAATAACCTGACCTTACTGTAGGCATCTATATGACACACCTTTCACACAAGAAATACACAGTAGACATCTTCTTTTCCATAAAAAGTATGTAGTTCTACTAAGCAGCTTAAAGTCTTAAGCAAGCTCACAAATGGGAATTACATGGCACACTCCCTGCATGCAGTCCTTTTTGTCTAAATGTTATGTCACTTGCCCTATTGGCCATGTCCAGTTGTAATAACAGTAAAAAAAATATTCCTTCAGTTTGAATTCCACAAGACTTCTGTGTGGTCCCTGCTCTATTGGAAATGCATGGTTTATGGGTCAGTACCTTATGGTTGACCAACTGGGGATCAGGTTGACAACATGGGCATTTAAGATGGTTTCTACACCCAGTCTCACTGCTGAGACTGCCAAACCATCATTTGCCACCAGCAGTAGCGTGACGTGCACATTTACAAATTGACTGTGAGCAACAAGGTTATTTGATATCTGCACAAAGCAGAACTTGCTGACTGAAGTATAGAGTTTTGCAGATGTAACAGTACTTATGACGAGGCTCTCTGAATTTATTTTATGGTATATAAAGACTTGGAGGAATCTTTTTTCCTTCTTATAGTGGTAACTGAATTGTATGTCATAAAGTGGAAACAGCACCAAAGACACGTAAAATTGATGTATTCACTGAAATAAAATACAATACACAACACTACAACAACAGACATTGCTGTGTACTTCCAAACTTTCAGAATTACATTTCTCTCTCTCTCTCTCTCTCTCTCTCTCTCTCTCTGTGAGCTGTTCACACTGTTGATGATGACTGAAGGTAAAGAAAAATCAAAATTGTAGTAAGATCACATTAATACGATACCAATGCAGACAGGACAGCCACATTGGTAGTTAAATAGTTTTTGGTAAACTAAGAAGGGAAGCCCCGTGACAGTCTTAGAAAAAATTACTAAATTTCACTAAGGTAATATGTCATGCAACCAACACAAGGCAGCAGGTAATTAAAAGTATTACAATAAAAATTGCACTAAAATGGCCACATTTATTTCAGGTGATGTATAGAGATATCAGTTCAGCAGTTAACTTGTGCCAGATGCTGCACACATCATATGACACAAAAAAAGAGCAGACTAGTGCAAGGCAGATGACACAGAAATTATGGAATTTAGTATAATAATGTAGACTGGCAATGGCAAGGAAATCGTTTCTGAAGAAGAGAAATTTGTTAACATCGAGTAGAGATTTAAGTGTCAGGAAGTCGTTTCTGAAAGTATTTGTATGGAGTGTAGCCATGTATGGAAGTGAAACATGGACGATAACTAGTTTGGACAAGAAGAGAATAGAAGCTTTCGAAATGTGGTGCTACAGAAGATAAGGTGGGTAGATCACGTAACTAATGAGGAGGTACTGAATAGGATTGGGGAGAAGAGAAGTTTGTGGCACAACTTGACTAGATGAAGGGATCGGTTGGTAGGACATGTTTTGAGGCATCAAGGGATCACAAATTTAGCATTGGAGGGCAGCGTGGAGGGTAAAAATCGTAGAGGGAGACCAAGAGATGAATACACTCAGCAGATTCAGAAGGATGTAGGTTGCAGTAGGTACTGGGAGATGAAGAAGCTTGCACATGATAGAGTAGCATGGAGAGCTGCATCAAACCAGTCTCAGGACTGAAGACCACAACAACAACAGTATAATAATATTAAAATATCCTTCAATCAGCACATTTTCTGACACTGAAACATAATGGTGGCCGACAATTATATATTATGTGATAAAAGGCCACATATAAATGTTTTCATAAAATTCACTTATCTACTGAATCTTTAAGAAGCTGCACATCTGGCTCGTAGATATCCTGCTTGAGTGGAAGAATTTAGTTACAAAATGAGGAGGAGAGGAGGACAACAAAAAGACAGAAATAATGGGGATATGCTGAAGGCACACACATTTTGAGGGAACATAAATGGCCACAAATAAGTAGTCTGCGCTATTAGGTGGCTTGATATTCAATTACAGGTAACATTCTCTGTTACAAAATAAAGGATCAGAATGTCAAAGCATCACCGATATGGACCTCAGTCTGGCCACTTATTATCTTACCACTGCTAACATGTCAGATAACATTCAGTGACGCTTTCATACTTAAATGTAATCCAAAAAGTGCAATTTAGTATTCTTTCATAGAAAGGCCTGTTTTTATCCACTTCACATCTTAACCTCTGATAATAGAGTCGAATCACATCTTACAGCAAAGGCTTATTTCAACATGGTTCAATACACCTAGTTAATCTCTGTAAATATAAACTAGCTCATTAAAAGAAACTTGAAAAATTCTTACTCAAATTTTAAATAGATTATAATAAATATTTTAATGTACGGAAAGTTTCGGTTGAGAATAACGAATTACTTAGGAATATAGGACACGACTCACCGAAAGCCAGAAGCTCTGCATTGTCAACAGGTTCACAAACAAAAGGTACAGAGCATTGCTTTGCTAGCATTCAGAATGAAATTCCTTTCTCAAGCTTGTAGGAAAAATACACACTCTCTCACTCTTATGCACACATTTCTATCCCTATATTGTGCTTAGTTCGACTGAGCACAATGAGTTGTCTCCTTTGTTCCTAAATAATTCGTTATTGTGAAGCCTTGTTAGATTCTGTAAATTTCCTTACATGAGAAATAGCCTCAAATTGAAATACATTGTGCAGTTCAAAAATTATGGTATTTTGCTCTGCAATCACCTGTTATAAACCAACCAAGCAACCAACTAACTTATCCCAACCACCCATGATTGTATCCAGGACTTTAAAGAAAGAAAAAGAAAATGGGGGGGGGGGGGGGGGGATAACCAGTTTCTGGCGGGCTCTTGGTGCGGTAATATAGCACTTTGATGTAATTGTTTGCTGCTACGATTGTAAAATATTGTTCTCTAATGACATTTGGAAATACTACTTCATCATTATGCTTACCAAATACCATGAAAGAACAGAACATCCTTTTGTGTTGAGATGATACAGTAAGGGTCTTTTGCAGTGATTGTCAGTCTCTTAATTCACAGTAGAAAATACTAAACAAATTCCCATACTTTAAAAGAACTTTGGGTAAATCAGAATGCACCATGCTCACATCAATCTCAATTGGTTTGTTTTACACATTTTTTTATATCCAAAAAAATATATTGTATGCTTTTTCTAAGAAATAACTATTTATTAGTTTGTACTGTAGGTTTAAGGGAGACCAAGCACTTACCAAAAAACAAAAGGGTTGAGTAGTCAACAGGCACACACAAAGGAAAGAAAACTTGTTAACTTTCGTAGTCATTCTTTTACGAGCTAGAGTAGAAAACACACACACACACACACACACACACACACACACACACACACACACTGTCCCTACACGATGCCAGCAAGAGTAAGTGCCAATGCTATTTTTCTGTAGGTGGACTTGTTATGATGGATGGTGGGAGTAGTGTTGGGTGGTGTGGATTGAGGAAGAGGGATGTGGGAGGCAGGGAGAGGGACTGGAGGCACAATCACAAAAGTTGGCAAGACTATGTTGATTGCGTGCCTCTGAGTTGCCTACCTCTAGCTGTGGACAGTAACACTGTCAGATTTGTAGTGAACTGTGCCATAGTATGGATGAGAAAAGAAAACATCCACTGGTTGTACCAATCTAGTACTGTTGCAGGGATCAGCTTGTTGTGAAATTCAACATCTGCTGGAACTGTCTCATTGTATGGAGCATAGTCTTTACTTGCTAACAAGCAACCTAAAAAAAAATTTTAATCTCTGCTGTGCAAATGTGGCCATTACACCTCTTCTGAGGAACACTTTCAAATCCCTTTTTGTTATGTTTGGTGATTTGCGGGTATATGCTTTGACATTGGGTTGAATGAAGCGTCATGATTGCTGGAAATTTGCCACTGGGTTCCAAGACAATAATATACACTTGTGGAAGAAAAGTGCCATCCATTACAATAACAGGCATTATCATGTATGAATGGGCAGTTGTTGCATCAGATCCCACGACACTATGAATTGCCTTTGCTCTACATTAATTACCTGCTCTAGTGTAAAATTATATTATCCAATGAAACACCTTACTAGTTTTCCTTTGTATATCAGTGGCATTACCAACAGATCCACTGTCAACTTTACATGTGATCATGTGAGAAACAACCTCCCCTGACCACTACAGCCATGTTTTGAAAGCTTTGAATGTTAAGGTTATTTGGATCAATTTGTGCTTTAAAAAGCATCAGCCAAATTTGTAGTATTTCCATGTGTAATTTCATGTTGTTTTTGCATTATAATAAATGGAATCACATACCTCTTACTTTATTCTTTCTCATTCATGTTTCTGTCCTAACTTTACAAGGTGTTTTTTTACAAAAGTGTCTTGCTTTTTAAATTTCTTTTTTGTGCTATTACAGTTGTGAATTTGACTCTAGGGGACATGTCTAGGTCTACACCAGGAAGGTACCATTGTGGAGGATCATTTCCTCTTGGCTGCTTTGTCCAGACTTTGTAAGCCACAGTGAAGTAACCTTCAGGAAATTTTGTGTTATTCCTCTTTGATAGTAATACGAGGAACCACTACTCCGTCACTGCTACGTAATGCTGAACGACTTTCTGAAATTGGCACATTTTCTAGCAGTGTCATTGGATCATCCCCAAAATCACTTTCAGTATCATCTTCATCAGTGACTTCTTCATCTGACATAAGGATTCTGTACATTTCAATGAAACGTCATCATCAAGTAGCTATTTTCTAATCTGTTTGAAAACTATGCAATTTAACCCAATCGGCCTTTCCTCTGAAAGTGTGGAGAAATCCACTAACAGCTTAACGACTACAGCTGGTTTAATTGTGAACAGCCTAGTATACGACATGTCACATTTCACCTCTATGAGTCCAGTCAACAAAGGAAAATTAGGGGGGAAAAGTTGTGTAATTGAAATTTTTTGTACAGTGGTACGAGGGAGTGTTATGTACAACATAATGGAAATCCCCGCCTTTGGGGTGTGAATGTTGGGGTGGGTGAGTGTTTAAAAGTCACTTTTCTTATGTATTTCTTGAATAACTCAAAAACCATGGCTTCTCTTGAAAATGTTTCCCAGTAGAAAACTGAAGTAGAATAAATTTCCTGCAAAAACGGTCAAGTTCATTTTTTCTCTACAATTAATAATTTCCACATTGCAGGGGATGGAAAAATGCAAATTATTAAAAATAATGGTGCACCATCCATACATGTACCATGGCATGTGTGCATGTAATGCTGGGTTTTTGGCATCCACATCATCCTCCACAGCCAGTAGAACATCGACAAAAGATGTTATTCAGTATAACTTCGGGTGCTACGGAGTCTTTGGTTAGAGTAGTCCATCCTCCCCTCGGTTCCATCTCAATTCAATCTGTGGTAGGGGGTTTTTGGGCCATTGTTGTGTTTGTAAATAAGTAACCAAACACCTGAAAGTAATTAGAAATGGTGTTGTAAAAAGCATTATGCAAAAACAAGAAATTGATATACCTGTAAATAAACTCTAAAAGCGTGCTGGTGCACAGATCCTATTGTTTGTGGCAGTGAGGGAGAATATGGATGTCTTTGTTGATGCTTTTAGGAATGCAGCATTCCAGAATTTATTCAGATGTTGCTGATATTCAGGTGCTTGGTAAATTTCAGAAACATTTTCTCACTAGCCTGTGCGACGTTCTCTACTGGTAGGAGATTACTGATGGCATCTGATACTATCTTCATTTGCATAGGAATTGTACTGAACAGCTTAACCATCCTTTGTTTCTTTTATTGTAAATGGCAGAAGTCATGCCACACCCACTGAACACATAGAGGAGAAGGACGGTTTCTGCAAAAGGAAGTTCACAATTTTTTCAACTGAACCACTAATGCACACACAAGTTTTTCTGGTGTACATTGTGGTGAAAACAATGCAGTCCCCATACTTTTCTCCCAGTTTGTTCCTGACTTTCTTTATATGAGGTAATGTTCCCAGAACTCGCTCCATCAGCTGGTCTAAGGTGAACTGGCAATCATCATTTCCCTCTATATAATTGAATATTTTTTCAGTTGATGCATTAATTCCTTCAACCTCAGGCTGTCAGCTTTTTCTCAATTTATGTTCTGAGCCTATAAAGAAATTTGTAAAGCAGTATTTGCGACATCTTGCATCTGTACCATGTAGATCCCTAACAGGCCAGATTTGTCTTTGGATGGTGTGTCTCCATTCACCTTCATCTCTTCTGCACGAACTGTAGTTGTGCTATTGTAGCTGAAGAACTGAATACTGTAAACCTTTCGCTGCAGCGTTTGGGGTTTTTTATTCTGTTTATCAAAAAATTCATCATCAATTGTTTCTGCACAAAACACACAGCTAGTTTTAAAATCAAATTTCTTTTCAGCTGACTGCAAACATTTGACTCCAGCTGACATTTAATGCTTTTCCTCTAAAACAGCCTGCCTCGGAAATCTTTTAATTGACTTATCTTCGATGTATGTTTTTCTGAAAGGTACATGAACAACAATGTGTTTCTTGTTGCCCAAATTATCTGCTTTTCCATTTGTTCTCAAATAAGTGACATTTACCAATCCGTATATTCTTTCTCATCAACACTGCATAGGTCACTGACAACATCACTATCACAGATGAAACACTTTTCAGCCATTGTTCATAGGAACATACTTTAGATAAAAACTCTCTTAATTACAGGAAATAAAAACTCATTTAATAAACTGAAAGTCACTCTACTGTTTAAACATGAGCACAAAGTTATTTTGTCTACTCACGTGAAAAGAACTGGACAGGAAATGTTGGCTAGGTTATAGTTGATTATTGTGTGTGTAAACTGAAGAGCGAGCACTTCTCATGGTGGGCAACTGACATTTGCCAGGAGAGAGACACAACAGTCATACACGATGACTAACAGTCAATTTCCCTGCTAGCAGCACAAGGAGGTGTGCAGGGATTTAAGTAGATTCTATTCATATGTGTGGTTTTATTAGTAACAAATATCTATGTTCCATTTAGTGTTAACATGATTTGTGGAAAATAAACACTGCCTAGACATGTCTGCACTCAATGCATTTTGTGGGGGAAAAACACTTTCCAGGCATGTGTGCACTACCAGTGATTTACAAGGTATGCTGCGGAAGAGTCGGTGAAAGTATTTGTAACAAAGTTCCCGAATTTACTGCTCTCAAGGAAAGTTCTCAACCTCAAATTATTCTTGGGACTGAGAGCTGGCTAAAACCTGAAGTAAAAAGCTCTGGGATATTTAGTGAGTCTTGGAATGTTTATCAGAAAGACAGATTAGATGCCATAGGAGAGGGAGTGTACATTGTAGTTGACAAAAATATTGTCTCTACTGAGGTTGAAATTGAGTGTTATCTGGCCACACATAACAGGTAGGTGAAACCAAGTTAATTGTTGGATGTTTTTACCAACCACCCGACCCCACTGTGACGGTTCTACAGTCATTCAAAGAAAGTCTGTGGACAGTTGTGCATAAATACCCATATCGTGTAATAGTAGTTGGTGGTGACTTTAACCTACCAAGTACAGACTGGGATGTGTATGGATTCTTTAGAGGAGATTCAGACAGACAGTCTTTTGAAGTTATTTTGAACATGTTTCCTGAAAACTGTCTACAACAGCTAGTTTGTCAGCCCACATGTAGTGGAAGTATCTTGAGCTTGTAGCTACAAGCAAGCTGGACCTTATCAGAGGTGTCAGTACAGAGATGGGGTTAGTCATCACGATGTCATCATGGTGACTATGGTTATGAAAGTTAATAAATCGGTCAAGAGGATTACGGGAGTGTTTCTGCTAGAAAGAGCAGATAGGGAATTGTTAGCATCTCACAAAGACAGTGAACTGCAATGGTGGACATAGAGAAATTATTGGTAAAGTTTAAACAGATTGTGAATCGTGCTCTGGATCAGTATGTGCCTAGTGAGTGTATTAAAAATGGAAAAGACCCACTGTGGTTTAATTACAAAATTCAGAAATTGGCAGTGAACCTGAAAAAATTCTGGTCCTATGTGAAATCACTATGCAGGTCTAAGGCTTCCGTCTAGTCACTCATTGACCTGTCTTGTTTGACAGTAGAAGATATCAAAATGAAGACCAAAGTTTTAAATTCCACTTTTAAGAAATAATTGACGCAGGAGAATAATACAAACGTACTGCCATTTGACCATCGCACAGTGTCCCATATGGATGACATAGTAATGAGCATTCCTGATGCGGAGAAACAGCTGAAAGAGTTGAAAACAAATAAGTCACCAGGTTCAGATGGAATCCCAGTTCGATTTTACAAAGAGTACTCTATATCATTCACCCCTTACTTAGTTTGCATTTATTGCGAATCTCTTGACTGTAATAAAGTACCAAGCAACTGGAAAAAAGTGCAGGTGACTCCTGTATATAAGCGTAAAAGCGTAGAAGCGTAAAAGAACGGACCCACAAAATTACAGACCAATATCATTAGCATCGGTTTGCTGTAGAATTCTAGAGCATATTCTGAGTTTGAATATAATAAATTTCCTAGAGACCGAAAAGCTCATGTCATGAATCAGCACAGCTTTAGGAAGCATCGCTCTTGCAAAACCCAGCCTTATCTCTTCTCACACGGTATATGCAAACTATGAAAGAACAGGCAGATTCCATATGTCTAGATTTCCAAAAAGCCTTCGACGTGGTACCCACTGCAGACTGTTAACAAGGGTATGTGCATATGGAATAGGCTCCCAGATATGTGATTGGCTCAAAGATTTCTTAAGTAATGGAACCCAGTATTTTGTCCTCAATGGTGTTTTCATGGTTCAAAGATTTCTTAAGTAATAGAACCCAGTATTTTGTCCTCAATGGTGTTTTCATTGGAGACAGGGTAGTGCCCCAGGGTAGTGTGTTAGGACCACTGTCATTTTCTATACGTATAAATGGTATGGTGGGCAGGGTAAGGAGCAATCTGTGGTTGTTGGGTGCTGATACTGCGACAACATGACCCCTAGAAAAAATTTCTAGTTGGTGTGATGAATGGCAGCTGGTTGTCAATGTAGAAAAATGTGAGTTAATGCGGAGCAATAGGAAAAACAAACCTGTAATGTTCAGATATAGCATTAGTAGTGTGCTGCTTGACACAGTAACGCCGTTTGAATATCTGGGCATAACGTTGTGAAACAGTATGAAATGGAACAAACATGTGAGGATTGTGGTAGAGAAGGCAAATGGCCAACTTCGGTTTATTGGGAGAATTTCAGGAGCGTGTATTTAATATGTAAAGGTGACCGCATATAGGATGTTAGTGTGACTTACTCTTGAGTACTGCTTGAGTGTTTGGGATCCGCACCAGATCGGATTAAAAGAAGACATCGAAGCAATTCAGAGGCGAGCTGCTAGACTTCTATTGGTAGGTTCAATCAGCATGCAGGTGTTACGGATATGCTTCTGGAGCTGAAGTAGGAATCCTGAAGGGAAGAAGACAGTCATTTCGAAGAGCACAACTAAGAAAGTTTAGAGAACCAGCATTTGAAGCTAATTGCAGAACGATCCTACTGTGGCTAATATACATTTCGCTTAGGGACCACAAAGATACAATATGAGAAATTAGGGCTTATACGGAGGCATACAGACAGTCGTATTTCCATCACTCTATCTGCGAGAGGAACAGGAAAGGAAATGACTAGTTGTTATACAGGGTACCCTCTGCCATGCGCAGTACAGTGGATTACAGAGGATGTATGTAGGTGATTGTGAAAAAGCATGTAGTTATTTCCTGTGCTGTAGTGGTGTAGTGGTGTAGAGAGAGTGGAGACTTACTTACTCACTCTACATTTTGCAGATTCACAAATGAGGGAAGAAGTGACCTCATTCTGGCAACCTGCCTTCCCTCACACTTCTACCCTCCACCCCACTCCACCCCACTGCCACCAGTTGTATCTCCAGAACACAACTGATTCCTCATCACAGTTCTATTGTACTTTGATAATCACAATCATTTAATATTTGTTCTTGACACACTTCATTTAACAAAAAAATTGATTTCATACTATTAATACACTATGTTTAATAACTTGTGACTTTTCCATCCTCTGCAATGGGGAAACTGTTAGTTCTAGAGAAAAAATGAATAGAAGCTTTTTTAAAGGAAATTTGATGTAGTTTAATTTTGTACTGGGAACCATTTTCGCTAGAAGCTGTAGTTTTTGGGTTATTCAAGAAATACCTAATAAAGTGACCTTTAAACGCCCCTCTACCCCAACACTAACATCCCACAGGTTGGGATGTTTAGTATATTTTTCATGACACTCTGCCCTAACACTGTACAAAAATATGCAACTAGATGAATTTTTTTCTGTATTTGCCCTTTGTTGAGGAGGCTATAACATGTAACTAGCAGAGCAGGTCTGCTTCTACTCCTTTCCTTGCACTCCATATTTCCTTCCCCCTCCTTCCACTTCCAGTGATCCATAGCACATTAAATTGCACCAAAAGTCAGTGACAACTACAAGTAACTTTCCTTGTCACCAGGCTCATCTGGTTTGCTATGAGTACCTTCCCTTGTCACCAAACTCACATGGTTTTTCTTGATTCAGCATAGAATGTTTAAAAACATGGTCACTTGCTGTCTTCCCAATTTCAGTGAGTGATTGCCCAAAACAAGCAATGCCACTGGGTATATGATAAAATACATTAACTTAGAAAAGTGAGCTGGCACATCTATGTTGTCCGTCTCAAATGCTTCGTTTGTCTTGCCACACAGCATGCCCTTGTTGATACTTTGTCCATTAGCAACGGCAAGAACAGCAAATTCATTAGAGGAAGCTTCCAGCAGCAGCTGACCAGACACACTGCAATATCAGCATTCTTATTTCTAGCTCTCATTTTTTCCTACTTTCTTTTCACCTCTTATTTTCATTAGTTTCAGTGCTTAGATATAGGTTGCATACTTTTGCCTATATTTAACATCTTTCATTAGTAGTTGTGCCTAGGCTGTGAGGTTTATTCTCTAGCCCAGATACAATCTCTCTCCATGGTCACTATTCAAGTAATGTGGAGCATGTCCTACCAACCATATCCAGGGATTTTTCTTTGTCATGGGATACTGGTTTTCATCTGGTTGTAGCACTTACGTTAGTGAGATGTTCTGTCATGCTTTTCTGCAAATCATAGAAAAATTCTTTCTACACCATTCCCATATGACGTCATTCTCTCCAGACATATCTGTGTGTCAGTAAGATCACACTTTCTACATATGTCACTTTCTGACAAATGTATTTACTGAATCTTGGTTCCTAAGACCTTGTGAATGCTCTTTTAGATTATGTTCCAGCCCTTCAAGGGATACTTTACTTCCATATGGCTGACTCTTTCATTGTTGTTCATCAGCCAGTGTGGCTGAGCAGTAATTTGATCTTGCATTGTGCTTGCTTTTGCCTGGATGTAGTTAGTTTCCAGCTGAAATGTCCCACTGTTTGCTTTGTGTATTTCCTCCTAATTTATTGGTACATGGATATTGTCCAGCTTAAGTCCTTATAGCCACACTCAGCAGACTGTCCACGTATCATTATTTCTCTGTATCAAAAGTGCTGTGCATTTTCTTTGGACACCTGTTAGCCCAAGGATCCCCTTTTTCTGGTGAGGAGATTATGACATTTATCCCCACCTTGAAGATTTCACCCATCCAGGGTATAACAGCCTAGGCGACTGATGACCTCAGAAGTTAAGTTGCATAGTGGTCAGAGCCATTTTTTATAACAGCCTATTGCAGCCATTATTTTTCTATCTACTGTTTCTACCAAAGGGTGTATTTGTCTAACAAACCATATGTTTCCAGAATGAGATTTTCGCTCTGCAGCAGAGTGTGCGCTAATATGAAACTTCCTGGCAGATTAAAACTGTGTGCCGGACCGAGTGCTCAGTAGAGCACTTGCCCGCGAAAGGCAAAGGTCCCGAGTTAGAGTCCCGGTCCAGCACACAGTTTTAATCTGCCAAGAAGTTTCAAACCATATGTTTTTATAATATTTTGTTGTTGACAAAATGTACCCTATGCGTCAAATTCTGTTGTGTTGTGTTGTGGACAGCTTCTCATCATGACCAATTCTTCCAGTTGCCCATCATTGTTTCTAGAGTGCAGTTACTTGATGTTATTTCTAGCAGTCTGAGGTTCTCGTGTACTCTGAATGAAGCCTTTTCATCCATTTTAAGTCTTGTCCTGATTGACATCAGATTACTTTTACTGAGGTTTAACTTAGAGCCAGATGCTTTTTCATACCCGTGTACACTGCTATTGACGTCCTCAAGGCCCAGCTGTTGACGTCCTCAAGGTCCTGATTCAATTGTATGATGACACAATTGTCTGCATATGCAATGATTTGCATTATGCTTGAGTACAGATTTAATCCATGAATTCTGACTAGTGGCTGAATTGCTATAACAGAGAGCATCTTTGACATAGGGCAGCCCATTGAACCAACCTCACAACATGTAGTTTGTCAGGTGTATCGTCTCTTGGTGATAATCATAGAACTGATGATTATGCATATTTTTAATCATTTGAATAAAGTTTACACCATATCTGTAGTTGGAAAAAGTAGTGGTGAGAAATCCTGTCGAAGGTATTATATTGACCTAAATCTAAAATTGCTGTATCTGGTTGTTGTATTGCACTGTAAGTGTGATCCCTCTATAATCAACTAGACTTTCAAAGATTGTTTAGCCTGGTACTGCTGCTGCCGGGCTGTTATGTATTATCTTCTTTAGTATATTTTTTATTCTAGCTGCTACAATGCAACCCACGAGCTTTTAATCAGATTTCATGAGGGAAATGGGATGACTTTTTTTTATCTTCTCATGGGTATTCTGTAGGCTATCAGTACTATTGGTAATTGCTACGCAGCAACAGTTTCATTGCCTTCAAAGCAATGTTACTATAAGTACCAAAATTTCTTATAAAACTCAATTGGCAGTCCACTGTTACTGGGTGTTTTATTGGCTTGCATCTTCCTCGATCCATCCCGAATCTCTTCTGTGGTTACTTTGTAAGATTCCATCACGACCTGCATTCTGAAGAATGCCCTACTCCTGTTGGATTAAAAATAAATAAATAAATAAAAACTAATGTTGGCATCCCAATAGAAGACACGATGAATGGCAATTCCTACGTAACGACGCACCTGCACCAGCTTGGCTGACTGATACGGTAAGGAATAGCATTACAGGGATGTGTGGTGAGCCGCGCGGGATTAGCCGAGCGGTCTAAGGTGCTGCAGTCGTGGACTGTGCGGCTGGTCCCGGTGGAGGTTCGAGGTCTCCGTCGGGCATGGGTGTGTGTGTTTGTCCTTAGGATGATTTAGGATAAGTAGTGTGTAAGCTTAGGGACTGATGACCTTAGCAGTTAAGTCCCATAAGATTTCACACACATTTGATTTTTGATGTGTGGTGGGTCCTATCTGTGACCAGCACATTAGCAGTGTAGGCAGTCTCCATACTTTCTTGACTTGTAACCTACCAGACTTTACCTCCAGTGTTGCCACTTGTGTATTGTTCACCACCCTATGAATTCTTTATCCTTATCAAGTCAAAATGGTAATGTGGAGAAGTAAAGCTTTTCCACTACCAAAGAAAGTAACAAAGTTCTAGTAAAATTTATGTATATTCTTAAGATGTGTTTGCCTCTGTTAAACCTTTTTCCAATCTTTATACAAACTCCACCACTTCCATACTGTATGATTCACAGTTCACTATGTTGGTGGCTGTGCAGTTATGCTCCTCCATGAACTGCTTGTGCCACTGGTGCAGCCATCCATCAGGTTCAGTGTTGTAATAAATCTTGTCGCATTTAGGCTAATCCCAATTGTGCCCTCACTGGTATAATGCTCTTTCTGCCATGTAGGTGAAGTCATTGATGACAGTGCCACTAAAGCGTAGTTATTAAACACGATTTTCTGAAAGTCCTTCACCAAAGAAGATGAAGTAAATATTCCTGAATTCCAATCAAGAACAACTGTCAAGATGAGAAACATAGGAATAGATATCCTCGGTGTCGCAAAGCAGCTTAAATCACTTAATAAAGGCAAGGCCTCCGGTCCATATTGTATACTAGTCAGGTTCCTCTCAGAGTATGCTGATACAATAGCTCCATATTTAGCAATTATATGCAACTGGTCCCTCAAAGAAAGATCCATACCTAAAGATTGGAAAATTGCTCAAGTCACACCAATACCCAAAAAGGGAAGTAGGAGTAATCTATAGAATTACAGGCCCATATCACTAATGTCGATTTGCAGTAGGGTTTTGGAACATATACTGTATTCAAACATTGTGAAGTACCTCGAAGAAAACGATTAATTGACATGTAGTCAGCATGGATTCAGAAAATATTGTTCTTGCGAAACACAACTAGCTCTTTATACTCATGAAGTAATGAGTGCTATCCACAGGGGATGTCAAATTGATTCCATATTTTTAGACTTCCAGAAGGCTTTCGATACCATTCCTCACAAGCTTCTTCTAACCAAACTGCATGCCTACGGAATATTGCCTCACTTGTGCAACTGGATTTGTGATTTCCTGTCAGAAAGGTCACAGTTCATTGTAATAGATGGAAAGTCATCGAGTAAAACAGAAATAATATCCGGTGTTCCCGAAGGATGTGTTATAGGCCCCCTATTGTTCCTGACCTATATTAACGACATAGGAGACAATCTGAGTAGCTGTCTTAGATTGTTTGCAGTTGATGCTGTCATTTACCGTCTTGTAAAGTCATCAGGTGACCATAACAAATTGCAAAATTATTTAGATAAGATATCTGTATGGTGCGAATAGTGGCAGTTGACCCTGAATAAAGTAAAGTGTGAAGTTATACACCTGAGTACTAAAAGAAATCCACTAAATTTTGATTACGCAAAAAGTCACACAAATCTGAAGGCTGTAAATTCAACTAAATACTTGGGGATTACAGTTACAAATACCCTAAATTGGAACAATCACATAGATAACATTGTGGGTAGAGCCAACCAAAGACTGTGATTCATTGGCAGAACACGTGGAAGGTGCAACAGGTCTACTAAAGAAACTCCGCGTCAGATGTAACTGACATCAGAAAAGTACAAAGGAGGACAGCTCGTTTTGTTTTATCGCGAAGTAGGAGAGATAGTGTCACAGACATGATACGTGAATTGGAGTGGCAATCATTAAAACAAAAGCATTTTTCATTGCAACAGGATCTTCTCATGAAATTTCAATCACCAGTTTTCACCTCCGATTGCAAAAACATTCTGTTGGCAACCACCGACATAGGGAGAAATGAGCACGATAAAATAAGAGAAATCGAGGCTCACACTGGAACGGTAGAGAGACAGCTTGAAGGTGGTTAATTGAACCCTCTGCCAGGCACTTTATTGTGAATAGCAGAGTAATCACATAGATGTAGATGTAGGTCTTCCTTACACAAAGCCAGTACCTTTTCCAAAGGAATGATAAAGGACTAGCCAGTCATGCCCCACTAATGACCCACATTTAGATTCATAGCAACTGTAACCAACAGATTATTGTTGATCATTGCTTGACCACAAATGAGAAGTACAGCATCAAGAGCAAGTACAACAGCTGACTTAACCATGTCTGGCAGCACCTGTGTTGTTGCACAGAATAAGGTTTGCTAAGTGATCTACATTCATCTATGCTTCTGCCATCTTCATAGTCCAAAGCAAACTTTTAATTCAGTGCTATAAAACTGCATAACCTACACCCAAGTGATTGCACACACACTGCCTCTATTTGAGCAAAATACAAACCTTATTTACAATATCTGGGCTAGTGACACTGATGCCCATGTGTCCAGTTCGACACCAGAATTTCAAGTCCCTAACAGTGGCCTTCCTACCACCCTGCCCTCTCTCTACACCACTGTGATGTTAGCCACAATCGTTTGCATGAAATTGAACCTGCTTAAGTTTAAACTTGACCTTATTGACTGTCTAGCACGTGAATTATGGACTTATTCTTTTATCTAATTTTTGCTGCTGCTTCGTGTTTTACCTTAACGGTTTATTGAAAAAACTATTTCCTCTTTGCTGGAGGGTGCTGGCAGGACTAGTCCACCTTTTCCAATATGGAAGGGTTTCCATCTATAGATACTGCATTTTAGTTCTTTGTTCTCTTCTTCCGTGGCTGTATTCCTCCGCCTCGTGGCTTTTGCAAGTCAGTGAGACCCTGCACAGACACCCAGCTCGGCTCATTCCAGAAAAATTCAGCACTGTCACCTTGCGATCCACACTGGCTTGCCTCATGCCCAATATCAAACTGAATTTTGATTTGCTCCTCTTAATTAAACTTGCTGTAATGTGTGTTTCATTGCTTGTACAGCAACCGCATTTACTTCTGCCATAATCCATCACTCTTATTTACTGACATAGCAGATTAAAAATCACACTAAGTTGGAATGTGGACGTTTGTGCTCATCACATTGCCACATTTCAACTTCACTCATTAATAGTTTTTTGTTTGCTGATCTAGCGTTGCTGAAAGGTAGTTTTGTTTGGTATTTACTGCTTCATCATCCATGGGCTCCAACCTATGCAATTGTTTATGATATTGTGTACCATTTTTTTTTTATTTCAGCCTAGTTTCTTACAATACTGGTGTCTTCTCTTTTTAATTCATTAATTAATTTTTGTCTTATATGGTGTATCTCCTTCTTGAGATGGAACAATGATGGATTTTGCCAGAAGTATAGTTACTATCTCTGGAACAGATTTTTATTCCTTCCTTTTTGTCTCTGTTTGAGTAGTGATCACTGCGACTTAATCCTTTTAATATTTATGAAATTCCCTCTGTTAGAGATGTGTCACAATACAATCCATGCCGGCATTGAAAATGAAATTCAAAAGTTCCACTCTGCAATCAGTGATTTCTTTCATAACTATAAGGTGATTATTTGAGCACTAGCAATGGAAATGTATGCTGCTGGTGCTACTGGTACCCCAGACTTCTTGCACATTTTCATTTAACTCTTGCTCTTTGAGAATTTCAGTGTTTAATTTCCACCCAGTTCTGCCATGGAACATTTTCTGGCTTGTCATTTGAATGGTGCAATGGCATTGTATGTGGTCTTAGTAGTGTATTGGCCATGTTTCAGTTGCAATTACCTTGTCTTGCAGGTGTGACAACAATTTGTCATTTTGCCCACTTTCGTTTCTTTTAGTATGTGTAAGGTGCTAATAATGTCAGCATTGAGCACCCGTAAGCTCAGTCATTTTTCGCTGTTGGGTAGTGAGTGATAAATATTAATATGAAGTATGAATATAATAGAGGGAAACATTCCATGTGGGAAAAATATATCTAAAAACAAAGATGATGTAACTTACCAAACGAAAGCTTTGGTATGTTGATAGACACACAAACAAACACACACACAAAATTTGAGCTTTCGCAACCTAAGGTTGCTTCATCAGGAAAGAGGGAAGGAGAGGGAAAGACAAAAGGATGTGGGTTTTAAGGGAGAGGGTAAGGAGTCATTCCAATCCTGGGAGCGGAAAGACTTACCTTAAGGGGAGAAAAGGACAGGTATACACTCGCACTCACACACATATCCATCCGCACATATACAGACACAAGCAGACATATCAGATATGTCTGCTTGTGTCTGTATATGTGCGGATGGATATGTGTGTGAGTGCGAGTGTATACCTGTCCTTAAGGGGAGAAAAGGACAGATATGTCTGCTTCTGTCTGTATATGTGCGGATGGATGTGTGTGTGAGTGCGAGTGTATACTTGTCCTTTTATCCCCTTAAGGTAAGTCTTTCCGCTCCCGGGATTGGAATGACTCCTTACCCTCTCCCTTAAAACCCACATCCTTTTGTCTTTCATACCAACGCTTTCGTTTGGTAAGTTACATCATCTTTGTTTTTAGGTATATTAATAGGAAGTATCTTTGACTGTACAATGTATTGTGGCTTGAGGAATATATTTGTAGATGCGAGGAATATATTTGTAGATGCTCAAAGACTGATTGCTTAGTAGTAAAGAAAGATAGGAATTTATTTCTATACTAATGCTCTGAGCCTGTGTAAAATTATTTTCACGGTTACTTATATTACGAAACATTACTTTCCTCAGAATTTGCATGGTCTCATCTCTGGTATTCATAGATTATTTCTAAGAGGAGATAATTTCTTTGCTGTTCATTTCTTACATCTATAAACCATGTCAATTATGTGTTTAATATTCATAGAAATAATCTTTCTTAATTGAAGAACTGGATCTTTTACCTGTTCCAGTGAAATGACGAGTATAACACAAACAGACATAATATCAACACTGCAGAGTATGAATATGGTAAAATACTGGAAAGGGCAGCATGTCATTTGTGTTACACCTAAACTTGTGGAAGAACATATAAAATCATCTCAGTTTAAGAAACCAAGGCTTGTGGTGGACACAACAGCTCTCCGTTGGGCTCCACCAAAGAAAACGCAGACGAGAACTGGGAAGAAATGAAAGTAAAAGCATACAAGGAAAAGTGAAATTAATGAATCATTTCATGTGCACATCTTGTCATTACATTTCTTGAAGTGAAATAATTGCATTTAAGAGTTGTAATGCATTTGCTTCATTAATATTTATTATAGTCACATACTTTGTTTGTAAAAAATATCATTTTTAAAGACACACAGCTGTATATATGAAAATAAAAGCAAAATATTCAGGTGAATATGTTGGAGTTTTATTATTGTCTTCCATTTTCTCAAAACTGTTACTTTTATATAACAAACAAAATCATATACTTAAGGTAATAAGGAATGGACAATTAACAGCAATTAGTTGTCCAAAATTCCATTCCCAGCAGCAGGGTAGTTTTGGTTTTGCTTCAGTAGTGCACAGTGCTTATGGAGAGGCCGTTCGGCGAATGTACTGGCCAGCCCATTCTCCAAACTTAAATCCTATCGAGCATTTGTGGAGTGTATTGGGCAGGTGGGGCAGCATGTCCGTACCAATGACAATCCAGCAGTTGTCAACTTTCCTGGTGAAGAAATGATCGCACACCCTATTAAGAACCATGTTTCACCTTTTGTAATGTCCAGGGACCATCATGAGTCTCTATCTCTTCAGTGTAATTTTTGCCTTTGAACAAAAGTGTCATTTCTGTTAATCTCACTGCAAATTTCTTTCAGTTGCCTTCTGTACTATATGTAGCAATAATTTTGATGTATGGTCTATGTTTCATCAAACTATGTTACTTGACAGTGACACACCATGAGAAAGTTATTTTTGTATTTATACTCACTGAATGGGGAAAAACATTTATCTGAGAGAGTTTCATTTGCCTACATCTGAAGGTGCCAGAAGATGATATGGCACATTGGTAGCAGGGGTTAGGAACATTATAGCAAGCAATTTGCCTCTTGAAATGTTAAACTATCGGGGAGGGGGGTACGCTTTGTACATTAAACTACACACCTAACTGTCAAACTGTCATAAATATTGGTGCTGGCCAATGACATTTTGTGCATAGATGCTGCAGAACTTACAAGTAGTGGGTAAAGTTGTGATAATAAATAAAATGCCTAACATAATTTGATGGGTAAATGGAACTTTAAGAAAATAAAACACCATCGACTTTGACATGATTTGCAAGATTATCCTATTTAGAACAGTGCATGCTCTATCTTCCAGGAAGAGAAGAGGACAAGTTCTCAGCTGAATTTCATTGTGGAATTGCCATGGTTGGAATAAGTGAATTTTGTCCCTAAAGATTTAGGCTCCCATTCAGTGTTCACTATTTATTGACAGGCTTGTTGTGTTTTGCTCCTCCTCCAACCCTGCAACATCTTCTGATCACTTGCAAGTGAAGAGATCAATAATTGGAAGAATGGGAAGATAGAATAAGTCTAAAGTTATTGTCAGATAAATGTATGTTGATTTTTATTATCCCTGTTGTCTTTTTTAACTTACAATGCTCAAAAGGCTCAACTTTTAAAACTCATTGACGTTTGAGTCTTTTTTTGTTGAGAGACCCACATGGTTGCACAGCCATGGGTTGACTTTGAGTGTATTGGAGTTCCTCAACTATAGATCATGGGAAAAACAGCCAAGATAGACCAGTCTGATTCAGTTCTACAACACTTTCTTGCTATCCCATCTTGAGTACGAAACTATGAATGCATATGTTGTGGCTAAGTAAGGCCAAATATTGTAAAATGGTCAATAATATTCACCGTAAGTGGATTAGGTGGGCAACAGGGGCATGTAAGAGCAGCCTGAAGCCACAGTTACCATTTGTCGGTAGCTTCTCATGGTGCATCATAAATTTGACTAACACTATGGTCATTGGTGAACCATAACATTGGCTACCAACCAGTGAAGTGAATGTTAATGTACCGACTGTCAATGTCAAGACCATTTGGCAGTTTCATCAAATGCAATGGCACACGATGTGGATCATATTCCTGTACATAACCAAGAGTGGGGTCATTTATTACCTTCATTTGTAAACAGGTCAAGAATTACTTTAGGCTCACTGACGTACAGAGTGAATTGCATCTAAGACTGGTTTTGACTTTCTCTTTTAGAAAGTTTCATCGGGACACTGCTACTACTTTGTACCTTCCCTTGATGACTCTAAACCAGGGGACGGGATTACTAGAGATTAGAAATGGAGTGTGAGTACGAGGCTTATGCTGAGGGCTGAATATTTTAGAAATCAAGATTCCGCTGTTACGTCAGTGCTATACTGGCTTCCTTCTTGCTGTAGTTCTGCGAGTATGATCGGTCTGAGAACAGTAGCACAGCGGTTGCTTCCATCATGTCAACTTGTTCTCTCTTCCTGAAGCATGCTGGAATGAGACTAGTTGTGACTTAAGTTGAGTGCATGACCGTGCTGCTGTAAAGTAGCATTGACGGTGATATGACTGAATGTTGGGATCTGATCACCTCTATTGAAATTCTATTTTGGGAGACTGTGGGGTGCAAGATGAAAATTGAGTGATGCAGGGTATACAATTGCAAATGTGCTCCATTAAAGGAAGACTGATTCTGGAAAAAGTTCAATGCTACAGTTCACACCTCAGACAAAAAAAACATACAAAATTCATTCAGTGCAAACAAAATGGTTGTATTCTTGTTTATTTCATCTTTGGTGTGAGCAATACATGCGCTGTCAAATGAAAACTGGGCATGAAGCAACATCTCAACCCTGCGACAAGAAAGTGTGCAATCTGTGTGTCCTCTTTGTCACCACTATATGTGTTTATGGGCTAATAGTGAGTTGTGTAACACATAATTTATCTGTCTTAACTTTTTTTGTAAATTTATTTTGATAATTACTCACCATCTAGAGAAAGCACTTCATCCTAGTGTCCTCTTTCCTTGTACTGCTGTCACAGACTTGATAATGCATCCAAAGTGTATTTATGCCAAAATAATTGTTAAACATTCTCTGAACAGAGATTAAATATTTAAATAAATTTACAGCAATCTTTGAAAAAGTTTTACACCTGTGTCCCCCCCCCCCCCCCCACCACACACACACACACACACACACACACACACACACACACACACACACACACACCATTTATTGTAACCAGTCAGTCATTGCATTGGTATATAATAATAATCATGCCCAATGGATGCATATGTAGTTGCAATCCCGCAAGTCCTTCGTTATACTTGTGAAATCATATAATCACTCTCCTTTCTAAGCTGGTATAGTCCATTTGCAACTGACAACAGACCCAAGTGACGAGTTTTCAGCTAAATTGGCAATGGCAGACACTTGAGTTGAGTCTCCAGTTGTACGGAGACGGCAGGTTTGGAGACAATATTATAGGACACATTGGCGAGTTTAAAACAAGTGTATGGAGTTCATTTCTGATATCTGTTGATTACCTGTTCTTTAGTATTCCCCAAATGTGTCCTCAAAATTCATTAACTAAAAGAATTCATAGAACTTATTTGTATTTGAATTACACTAGGACTGTTACAGCACTAGAGCACATGATACTTAATTGTAGCGTGAAATTCCTAATGTGTTCTGACTCCTTAATAACCCTTCACCCTATTTGTGGTATATGCTTTGCAGCTAAGAAGGCCAGGCCATTTAGTCCACCCTTTTCCATCTGCACAGCCAGGAGGAGGAAATGGGTACCAGGGCATGTGGAAACCCAGGGAGCTGCAGCAATGAGAGATGCATGCATGGGAAATACTATGGCACAATGTGTCATTGTCCTACCTGTCATCACCTTGCTGTACAAGCACAGGAATCAATGAGAGTATGAGGATGAAAAGGCTGTCAGTGAAGGCAACAGTTCCTGTGTTCCTCTTATTGGTAACTGAGGCATGAAGAAGTGATTTTTAACATGCCTGTGAAAATAACACTGTTCTTCGGGTTTCTCCTCTGTGTACAAGACCTACCACTGTATGGTTCTTGTGGTGTACAGACAGATGTATCCACATTTTTGTGGTGTGTATTTTATATGACAGGAGTGCGGCAACCAATTTTAAAAGATGATGAGACAAATGTGGTATATGGTAGCATTTTGTGCCATGTCTGACATCCTTCCTCAGTTCATACCTTGAATATTTTAAAGTGTTTACAGGGACTGGTTCAGCTTTATTCTCCTCTCCTAAATAAATTAGTCACATAATGTTTTACTGTCTATTTACTTGCATTTCAGCAATGGACTTCATACAATGCCAACACAGTTGAATTTGTATATTCTATATTTCAGCATGAGAGCACATAACTGAAACTGTGGAAGAGTGGGTCAGACTTCAGTTTGAGATGTTCCCTATGAGTTTACTGTATTAATTTTTTGAATCACATTCATATTCAAATATTTTAGTAATGCTGCTGATTACCTAATTTGGTATTGAAAGACTAGATTTTAAGTAAAAGATGCTCTCTTTGTGGTGTCCCTTTTTAAATCAATGCACTTTGTGCAACATTTTTCTGCTGCAAATATGTCATTACTGAAGTGGAATTCTGGAAGTTCTGAAAAAGATTCAGTTATGGCTACCATAAACTCTTATTCAACAAAGTTTCCAAGCCACAAATTTCTTTTAGGTGTAGGAATAGCTGATAGTTAGATCCTACTAAATATGGTGAATGGTTTGAATATACCATCTTTCAATTGTTAAGTTTCCTCAGTTATCTCATGATGAAGCTCCTATGTGTGCAAGAACACTCTAAACAAAGATAATTGTTCTTGTTTTTTACAATCCAAGACTCTTCTCACGTCCTGTTGCACCTGTTTGGTCCAAACGTTTTTGTGTTATTTGGTAGGTGTCAATTCACCCTTAGCAACAAATTGACAAGAAGTAATCCTTTCACATCACAGAAAACACTAGCTATAATCTTCCAGCCTGATTAAATGAAATTCACCTTTTTGAATGTGTTGTTGGTTTTGTCATCTTCAGTCCAAAGACTGGTTTGATGCAGCTCTTCATGCCACTCTATCCTGTGCAAGCCTCTTCATCTCAGAGTAACTACTGCAGTCTACATCCTTCTGAATCTGATTACTGCATTCATCTCTTGGACTCCATGTATGATTTTTAGCCCCCACATTTCCCTCCAGTACTAAATTGGCGATCCCTTGATGCTTAAGAATGTGTCCTACCAACTTGTAATCAGGTTGTACCACAAATTTCTCTCCTCCTCAATTCTATTCAGTACCTCCTTATTAGTTACATGTTCTACCCATCTAATCTTTAGCATTCCTCTGTAGCACTGCATTTCAAAAGCTTCTATTCTCTTCTTTTCTGAACTGTTTATCACTCCTGTTTCACCTCCATACATGACTACACTCCATACAAGTACCTTCACAAAGGAGTTCGTAACACTTAAATCTATACTTGATGTTAACGAATTTCTCTTCTTCAGAAACACTTCTCTTGCCATTACCAATCTACATTTTATATCCTCCCTACTTTGCCCATCATCAGTTATTTTGCTTCCCAAACAGCAAAACTCATGTACTACTTTAAGTGTGTCATTTCGTGATTTAATTCCCTCGGCATTACCTGACTTAATTCGACTGCATTCCATTATCCTTGTTTTGATTTTTTAAAATGTTTATCTTATATCCTCTTTTGGAGGCTGTCTATTCCATTCAACAGCTTTTCCAGGTCCTTTGCTGTCTCTGACACAATTACAATGTCATGGCAAATCTCAAAGTTTTTATTAATTCTCCCTGGACTTTAATTCCTACTCCAAATTTTTTTTTTTTTGTTTCCTTGACTGCTTGCTCAATATACAGACTGAATAATATTGGGGATAGGCTAGAAGCCTGTCTCACTCACTTCTCAACCACTGCTTCCCTTTCATGCCCCCTCGATTCTTTATAACTGCCATCTGGTTTCATGAATAGCCATTCCTCCCTATATTTTACTCCTGTCGCCTTTAGAATTTGAAAGAGAGTATTCCAGTCAAGTCGAATGAATGACGATACAGCTACAGTAGTTTGGTTCGAGTCATAAGCTTAGCAGTTAAGCTTTACAAGGTAGCCATTGCTATGCGTCAGGCGCTCCGTCCGTATTTATACGGGTACCTTTCCTTTTTCACGTGCTTCGTCTGGTTTGAATTGTTTGCTAATTTTCCTTTGATCTGATAAGTGTCGTTCTCTTTGTTATAGGTGTTTACGTCACACTAAGCTGAAAATGCATTACTGTACTGTGTCGTGCATTGTTTCTCGCATGATGATAATGAGCGTTTACGGCCTGTCGCTGCTCGCGGCACGGCTTGCTTTTGTAGGCGCTACCGCTGCTTACAATTAAAAATAAAAAAATTAGAGAGGAATCGTCTCATTAGCGAAATGATGGCAAGAGACTGCCATTTGTTGTTACTTACACTGCTGCTTTCTTTGATAATGATCAACAAGAACCAAATAATAGACAGCATATGATAGAAGACGTTCTGAACCAGAGTTTAGCGAAAATTTTTCTCCATTTGAAAATCTTTGCAGGCGCCTCTTTAGTATATTACATTCTGCACAGAAATTAGAGTCATCTTAGATTTAAAAATCTAGTCAACTGCCGTGATCATTTCTGACTGTATCACTATTAGGCATAAGAATAATACGAATATAAACATGACATGATATGTATGTTCTTCAGCGTTTGCTGTTGTCTCACTTTAGTTTCGTAGTTTATTAGGCAGACAGGAATTAAATGAGATAGCAGCAAACACGAAACAATACATGGCAAAATGTTTATATGCATATTATTCTTATGGTGAAGAGAATACTGCATATGATTCACAATTCATAAAAGTTCCTATTAGCAACCATCTCTTCTCACAGGTAGGAAAAAATTCAGAACGTAGAGTTGGCCATATTGAAAAACACCCCAAACAGTCTTGCCAGTCGGATTTTCGTAGTACATTGAAATGCTGCTACACTCGAAGATGAACAATACGGAATTTGTATTTACTTCGTTGGATAATGTATGAAAATGCAGTGGTCGAAACTCAGGGCGGAGAAAAAAAGCTCGTCTTCCACCTTTTTTTTAATTTATTTATTGACGCAGAGGTTTAGGCGCCAGTATTTATCTTTGTGCCTACAAAGCATGCCCGTGTAGCGCTACATGTATTCGACAGCAGAAGTTGGTTGTGGAAAGACCTACCAACATTTTTCAGAACTTCCGCTTGCTTTGCGCTCGATTCTAAGCCACAGGCGGATTTTGCATTACAAAAACCGGAAAAAAAGTGCGGCTTAGATTCGAGTAAATACGGTAAGTCCCTGTTGTTCGGGCATCAGTCCCATTTCTTTTCTACCCGTTTTTCTATTCTTCTGTAAAGGATTCCTGTTAGTGTTTTCCAGCCAGCTAGTTTGGTAATATTCACACCTGTTAGCACCTGCTTTCTTTGGAATTGGAATTATCATATTCTTCTTGAAGTCTGAGAGTAATTCGCCTGTCTTACACATCTTACCAGATGGAAGAGTTTAGTCATTCCTGGCTCTCCCAAGGTTATCAATAGCTCTAATGGAATGTTATGTAAGTTGAATGTTGTGTAAGTCGACCTTGTTTTGACTTAAGTCTTTCAGTGCTTTGTCAAATTCTTCACACAGTATCGTATCTCCCTTTCTTCATCCTCTACGTCCAATTCTTTTTCCATGATATTGCCCTCAAGTACATATCTCTTGTATAGACCCTCTATATGCTACTCCTTCCACCTTTCTGCTTTCCCTTCTTTGCTTAGGGCTGGTTTTCCACCTGTGCTCTTGATATTCATACAGTTTGTTCTCTTTTCTCCATAGGTCTCTCTAATTTTCCTATAGGCACCATCTATCTTACCCCAGTTATGCTTCCACATCCTTACGTTTGTCCTCTAGCTGTTTCTGCTTAGCCATTTTGCACTTCCGGTCGATCTCGTTTTTTAGACTTTTGTATTGCCTTTTGCCTGCTTCATTTACTGCATTTTTATATTTTCTCCTTTCATCGATTAAATTCAATATCTCCAGTGTTACCCAAGGATTTCTAGTAGCCTTCGCCTTTTTACCTACTTGATCCTCTGCTGCCCTCACTATTTCATCCATCAAAGCTACCCATCCTTCTTCTACTGTATTCCTTCCCCCTGTTCTTGTCAGTTGTTCCCCAATGTTCTCTCTAAAACTCTCTACAACCTTTGATTCTTTCAGTTTAGCCAGGTCCCATTTCCTTAAAATCCTGCCTTTTTGCAGTTTCTTCAGTTTTAATCTGCAGTTCATAAGCAATAAATTGTGGTCAGAGTCCAAATCTGCCTCTGGAAATTTTTTACAATTTTTAAATCTGGTTCCAAAATCTCTGTCTTATCATTATATAATCAATCTGAGATTCTTAAACCAAGTGTTGGTGATGATTACATTATGCTCTGTGCAAAATTTTACCAGGTGGCTTCCTCTTTCATTCTTTTCTGCCCAGCCCATATTCACCTACTACTTTTCCTTCTCTACCTTTTCCTACGATCAAATTCCAGTCCCCCATGACTGTTAAATTTTCATCTCCCTTAACTATTTGAATAATTCCTTTTATCTCATCATACATTTCCTCGATTTTCTCCTCATCTGTGGAGCTGGTTGGCATATAAACTTCTACTACTGTGGTAGGTGTGGTCCTTATGTCTATCTTGTCTACATGTCTACAACAATGCATTCACTATACTGTTCATAGTAGCTTGTCCGTGTTACTGTTTCTTTATTCATTATTAAACCTACTCCTATATTACCCCTATATGATTTTGTATTTTTAACCGTTTGTTCACTTGACAAGAAGTCCTGTTCCTCCTGCCACCAAACTTCACTAATTCCCACTACATCCAACTTTAATCTATCCGTTTTCCCCTTTTAAATTTTCTAACCTACCTGCCCGATACATCAGGATTATTATAAATGTAAGTTATTGTTAGAGCACTATAAATAATCACATTAAACGAAGAGCCATAGTCACAGAGTAAAAAGAAATTAAAATATTTGGCAGTTTAAAAACCATGGTGTTACTCTACATTTAGAAGACTGTTCTGGGGTCTACCATATCCAATAATCATACCAGCTGATATGTATTAAATCTACTTTCTCAACAGCAACAGCAGTTGGGTATTGAGATGTGTTATTGGGTTAAGGATTTGCTATATATTTGTAATTCCATGTTGTGGTTTAAATGCCATCGTTACCCTGGTCAATCATTTTCCATGGCGCATAATATGGTCCAGTTATGATTCTGGCTTTTACCAAGTAATCTATGAGAATTATTCCTGGGGAATCCCAAAAAAACAGTGGCCGTCATCTTACCAGCCAATAACATGGTCTTAGCCTTCTTCAGTGTGTCTGTTCTCAAGAGAGTCAGCTAAAAACGGCATCTGACTGAAACTGAGCAGCTGAATTCGGCTGGGAAACCATCTGCCTATGTGGAAAGGAACAGGGCACTACCACATTGTTTTTTCCCAGGAAACACATGATGTGATTCTCTTTGTAAAAGAATCCAGAGGCAACACTTCCCCTCAATTGGACCTCTGAGAGGGTATTATATCGAGATCAGATACAGAGGTGCTGGAGGAAGTTGAAGAAGGAAAAGGGAAATGCAGCAAGAAGAGGGAAGGGAAATTATGGATTGGATTGGAACATGGAATGTGCTCACACTATTGTGGGCTGGTAAACTGGAAAATGCCAAACAAAAATTGATAGGTGCGAGTGCAAACTGTTTTATTCAGGCACGGCAATTATGGTACAAAAATGGCTGATGGGAGATCTTACTGAAAGTGGACTGCATAGATAAAAGACTGATGATGAGATAAGAGGTGACAAGAAGGATATAATTTTAATACAAATATACATTCCAACAAGTCAACACACATGAGGAATATTGTGAAAGGATTGAAGAAATTATTGATCCAGAAAAAATAAACACCTCGATCATCGTAATGGGGGGATTTGAACATGGGAAATAGCAATGACAGGGGAGCAGGGCTGGTGAATCCTGCAGAGAAAATTCTCTTGTGATTAGAAACACATTGTTTGAACATCACAGAAGGTGAAACTATACATGGATACCTAGACTGAATGATGACAGATACCAAATTGATTATATCATAATTCAGCATAGGTACAATAACTGCCTAAAGAATACCACAGCATATCCTGGAGCAGATATAGATATGGACCGCAAATTGATGGTGACACACTTGCAAGTACAGTTGAAGAGAGTGAGAGGAGGAAGACAGAGAGAGAAATGTGACCTAGAAATACTAAAGGGAGAAGGTAAGAATGCTGAGATGGAAAACTCATTTATGTCAAAATGGGAAGAGAGTGCAAACGAGAAAAGGAATAGGATGAAGTAGTAGGAATGAGGAAGTTTGAAAGAATAATGAAAGAATGAGTTACAAAGATAAAGGGGGGGGGGGGTGGAAGAAAGAAGGAAATGAAAGATGAAAGACAGTAGGATCTGAGGAAAGGAAACGAATTCACAGAAATCTGAATAATGAGTTAGGGAAAGGTCCAGACAATATGGGATTACTGGCAGAGAGAGAAAGAACTATGACTGGAATGTTAAAAACATTAAATAAGACCTCCAAGGTATTCGAATGAGAATTACTAAGATAAAGACAAAATGTATGGTTATAAGTGCAAGAAAAGTAAAAACAACTATGGAGTTAGAACAAGAAGATACAGGACAAGTTGGCACTTAAAAATATCTGGAAAGCATAATTACGGACAACATGAGCTTTAATAAGGAGGTGAAAACACATATAGCAATTGCCAAGGAGGCATTTGATAAGAAGAGGAGGCTTCTTTGTGGGTGCAAGGACAGGGACCTGTGGAAGAGACTGGCAAAGTGCTTTGTATGGAGTGTGGCTTTAGATGGAGGTGAGCCATGGACGCTGACAAAAGAGGAAAAAAGAGAATAGAAGCATTTGAGATCTGGATTTTGACCCTGATGGAAGGATCAAATGCTTAGACAAAGAGAGGATTAGAAGGTGTTGACAAGAATGGGGGAAGAGAGAAATTTCAAAGGAGATCATCAGGAAGAGGATACACAATAGGCTTGGATATTGGATGAGAAGAGATTATTTACTGATGGATGCTATGGAAGAAACAGTGAATGCAAGGAGAAGAAGAAAAAGAAGATGACACCAGATGGTGGGCAGTATAAGGCTAGGAAACAATTATGAGAAAACGAAGAGAGTAGCAAACAACAGGACTGTATGGAGAGCTACATGTGAAGACCTACACTAGGGCAGAAGAATGATGATGATGGTAAATGTGCATTTTCACCAGTCTTTTCCAATGTTTTGACTGGCAGTTTTACTCAGGCTGTAACACATCGATTAGTGGCAGGTTTATATTAGGTAACTGTATAACTGTAATTATGAAGTGGGTGTTCATTGTTGGTTAAGGTTATTGACTTGTGACAGGAAATTTTTGCAATGTATATATAGAAAAAGCTAAATGATGTTTAAAATAATGAAATTTTATAATATGTGTATATTCAGAAGATAAACTTTGTATATTGGAAGCTGGTTCGTGCTTACGGTATTTGTGTTTGTAATATGTAAAAGATATGGGGAAGTCCCTCTGTAACAGAAGTGGCTCAGTGCATTGTAAAAGGTGGTTTTGGTGGTCAAACTGAGTGGCTGCGTGGTGAGAACAATACGCAGTCAGTGGCTAGCCATTGCACGATACACATCAACAGTGCCAAGGGAGACAATCAGGTGCCCCTTTGCAAGGAATTTGGCCTCAGATGTGGATCTAGCTGTTGCATGGTATTCTCGACTATAAGGAATGGCTTTAAAAATCCGTCACCAAGAAGAAACTGTATAGAGCATTCAAACATCAAGAGCCATGAGTACAGTTAGTTGCCACTTCGCTTGCCACCACAACTTCACCACTACTCCACCAACTTCATGCATACAGACATGTATCAGAGCACGGCCCAGTTAGTTTGTGTGTGATTTAATAATAATCCAAGTGTTATAAACCTGTGTTTAGAACTATAAGTTTATCCTAATCATGAACCTATGCAGTTTCCCCTCCTAAGTGTTCAGAAAACTGAGTATCCTGTTTAAAATGAACTAGCGATTTATTTATGTTTGTCAAATGTGCAAGGATTAGTAGGAGTTGAAGTTAGTTAGAATATTGCTAAAGTGATCTCAGTTTATTGCAAAGTATTCTTTTGCAAAAACTCAGTGCAAGACTGTAAATGTTACTGTCCAAATACCTGCTTCACAGGTGATGAAAAAGGCACATAAGTTAAACTTATTTGAAACATAATTTAGCCTTTATTACTATCATGAATGATTTTTTTGAAGTTAATTGAGCTCAGTGTTGAATAATTTCCCTTGAAAAGTAAAAATGTATACTATTGCAATTGAAGTTAAAAATTAAATTTAGTAGAATTGAATTTTGCTACTGAAATAACCATAGAGTTTGACTAGTGATACAATATCATATTCTTCTCAAATTAGTGTTATAAGGTGTGTAATGATGGAACCAGTTTTCATCAACAGTCACAAATCAGCATGAAAAGTCTTGCAGATTGCAATTAAACACTGCCAGACATTGTGTTAAAGTGTTGTGCCATATGCGCTACCGAGCGGGGTGGCGCAGTGGTTAGACACTAGACTCGCATTCGGGAGGACGACGGTTCAATCCCGCGTCCGGCCATCCTGATTTAGATTTTCCGTGATTTCCCTAAATTGCTCCAGGCAAATGCCGGGATGGTTCCTTTCAAAGGGCACGGCCAACTTCCTTCCCCGTCCTTCCCTAATCCGATGAGACTGATGACCGCGCTGTCTGGTCTCCTTCCCCAAAATAACCAACTAACCTAACTGTATGTGCTTTTGGTCAACTGCAAGCAACACACAACTTCTTCAAAGCCAGTTCTCCTTGCAGATTTGCATTACCATATAATGGAGTCTATCAATGGTTTCTTTTGTGGTGATCTCAACTGCACGGCCAGAGCATGCTTAGTCTTCAATGCTTGTCTGACCATGTTTAAATTCATTAATCCAGAAGTAAATGATCTTCAATGTGGTGCAGCATCTGTGTGAATTTGATTGTATTCTGTTTTCGATTTGTACAGCTGTCCAACCCCTCAAGTGAAAATGTTTAATAAAACCCTACACTTTGTTTTTTCATTTTCAATTGCAATCAACACACTCACCAATTCAGGTGCCTATCAACAATGAACTGTACATTGTTGAAATTATTTATACAATTCCTCGAATAGCCAAGCTTATCAAACAAGAAGATGCAACAAAAATGTTCCATTCTTTCATGGATATTTGTCAGCCTTATCAAACCACCATTATACACTGAAGAGCCAAAGAAACTGATACACCTGGCCAATATCACATAAGCATCCCCACGAGCATGCAGAAGTGCCACAACACGATGTGGCATGGACTCAACTAATGTCTGAAGTAGTTCTGGAGGAAATTGAAACAATGAATCCTGCAGGGCTGTCCATAAATCTGTAAGAGTACGAGGTGGTGGAGATCTCTTCTGAGCAGCACGTTGCAAGCCATCCCAGATATGCTCAATAATGTTCATGTCTGGGGAGTTTGTGGCCAGCAGAAGTCTTTAAACTCTGAAGAGTGTTCCTAGAGTCAATCTGTAGCAACTCTCAGCGTGTGGGGTGTTCTGGATGTGCGGGGTATCACATTGTCCTGCTGAAACTTCCCAAGTCCGTCAGAATGCACAAAAGACATGAATGGATGCAGGTGATCAGACAGGATGCTTACGTATGTGTAGCCTCTCAGAGTCATATCTGGTCATATCAGCATCCCATATCACTCCAGCTGCACACACCCCACAGCGTTACAGAACCTCCACCAGCATGAACAGTCCCTTGCCGACATGCAGCGTCCATGGATTCATGAGGTTGTCTCCATACCCGCACACCTCCATCCAGTCGACCCAATTTGAAATGAGACTCATCCAACCAGGGAAGATGTTTCATCATAAACAGTCCAATGCCAGTGTTGACGGGCCAAGGTGAGGTGTAAAGCTTTGCGTTGTGCAGTCATCAAGGGTACATGAGTGGGCCTTTGGCTCTGAAAGCCCATATCAATAATTTTTCGTTTACTGGTTTGCACGCTGACACTTGTTGATAGCCCAGAATTGAAATTGGCATCAATTTTTGGGAGGGTTGCCTTCTATCTCGCTGAATGATTCTCTTCAGTTGTCATTGGTCCCATTCTTGCAGGATCTTTGTCCTTCTGCAGCAATGTCGGAAATTTGATGTTTGTGAAACGGTCATATGGGAAAATCCCCACTTCATCGCTACCTCGGAGATACTGCGTCCCTTCGCTCATGCGCCAACTGTAACATCACGTTCAAACTCACTTAAATCTTGATAAGCTATCATTGTAGCAGCAGTTACCAATCTAATAGCTGTTGCCGACCGCAGTGCCATATTCTGCCTGGTTATATATTTCTGTATTTGAATATACATGCCTGTACCAGTTTCTTTGGCACTTCAGTGTATGTTTTAATATGACCAGACAGTAGGTCAGACCGTGTGAACATCTCCCGCTAGAGAATGTCTGCACCACCTGCCACATAGCACCACGTGATTTTCAACATACTCATACCACGTAATTAATGTGTACCATCACACTCATCCATTCTGGTGACCGTTTTCAGTGCTTTGAGTGTCCGATACTGAGCGAGATGGTGCGGCAGTTAGCACACTGAACTCGCATTCAGGACAATGACTATATAAATCCGCTTCCGACCATCCTGATTTAGGTTTTCCATGATTTCCCCACTTGCTCCAGTCGAATGCTTGGATGGTTCCTTTGAAAAAGTGTGATGGTTTCCTTCCCGACCCTGGAAACAATTGGAGCATCAGCTCCATTTTTAATGATCTCGCTATTGATGGGACATTAAACCTTGACCATCCTTCCTTTGAATGTCCAATAATGGTGCCCCTGCATCCTTGGTGATCTGTGCCTGGTGAGATTAGATGTATTTTTTGTTCCAACAGATTCATAATGAGGAGGTCCTCTATGATTTAGAACAGAAAACAAATTTACACAATAACTGTTGACAAAGAAAAACAAATGTGCTATTGTTTTTCCCTGAGTGAAGTGATCCTTATGGATGTGGAATAAGTAAAAAACTCATGAACTTATTTTAACTTACAAGATAATGGCAAGCTTGTCACAAAACATGTAAATGTGCAATATGCTAAGTCGCATATGATAATTCTTAGGCTGTTCATCTACATCTACATCTACATGGTTACTCTGCAATTCACACTTGAGAGCCTGGCAGAGGGTTCATCGAACCATTTTCATACTACTCCTCTACCATTCCACTCTCGAATGGTGCATGGGAAAAAGGAACACCTAAATCTGACTGTTTGAGCTCTTATTTTATTATGATGATCATTTCTCCCTATGTAGGTGGGTGTCAACAAAATATTTTTGCATTCGGAAGAGAAAGTTGGTGATTGAAATTTCGTAAATAGATCTCATCACAAAGAAAACCGCCTTTGTTTCCGTGACAGCCACCCCAACTCACATATCATATCAGTGACACTGTCACCCCTATTGCATGATAACACGAAATGGGCTGCCCCTCTTTGCACTTTTTTGATGTTCTCTGTCAATCCTACCTGGTAAGGATTCCACACCGCGCAGCAATATTCCAGCAGAGGATGGACAAGTGTAATGTAGGCTGTCTCTTTAGTGGGTTTGTCGCATCTTCTAAGTGTTCTGCCAATAAAGCACAGTCTTTGTTTCACCTCCCCATAACATTATCTATGTGGTCTTTCCAATTTAAGTTGCTTGTAATTGTAATTCCTAGGTATTTAGTCAAATTGACAACCCTTAGATCTGTGCAATTTATCGTATACCCAAAATTTATTGGATTTCTATTAGTACCCATGTGGATGACCTCCCACTTTTCTTTGTTTAGTGCCAATTGCCACTTTTTGCACCATACAGATATTCTCTCTTGATCATTTTGTAATTGGAATTGATCATCTGATGATTTTACTAGACGGTAAATTACAGCATCATCTGCAAACAGTCTAAGGCAGCTGCTAAGATTATCACCTAGATCATTTACGTACATCAGGAACAGCAGGGGGCCTATGACACTACCTTGCAGAACGACAGATATCACTTCTGTTCTGCTCTATGATTTACCGTCTATCACTATGAACTGTGATCTCTCTGAGAGGAAATCACAAATCCAGTCACGCAACTGAGATGATACTCCATATGCACGCAGTTTGATTAATAGTTGCTTGTGAGGATCAGTATCAAAAGCCTTCTGGAAATCTAGGAATATGGAATTGATCTGAGATCCCTTGTTGACAGTACTCGTTACTTCATGGGAATAAAGAGCCAGCTGTGTTGCACAAGAACAATATTTTTTGAATCTGTGCTGGTTATGTATCAATAAGTCATTTTGTTCAAGGTGATTCATAATGTTTGAGTACAGTATATGCTCCAAAATCCTATTGCAAATTGAATCAGTGATATGGGTCTGTAATTCAATGGGTTACTCCTATTTCCTTTCTTGAATATTGGTGTGACCTGTGCTACTTTCCAGTCTTTAGGAACAGACCTTTAGTCAAATGAGCGGTTGTATGTGATTGCTAAGAAAGGCGCTATTGTGTCTGCATACTCTGAAAGGAACCTGATTGGTATACCATCTGGACCAGAAGACTTGCCTTTCTTAAGTGATTTGAGTTCTTTCACAACATCTAAGATATCTACTTTTATGTCACTCATGCTAACAGCTGTTCTGGTTTCAAATTCTGGAATATTTACTTCATCTTCTTCCGTGAAGAAATTATGGAAAACTGTACTTAATAACTCCACTTTAGTGGCACCATCATCAGTAACATTTCCATCGCTATCGCGCAGTGACGGTATTGACTGTTTTTTGCCACTGGTGTACTTTACATATGACCAGAATCTCTTTGGGTTTTCTACCATATTTTGAGACAATGTTTCATTGTGGAAACTATTAAAAGCACCTTGCATTGATGTACGCACTAAATTTCAAGCTTCCGTGAAACTTAGCCAGTCTTGGGAACTTTGCGTTCTTCTGAATTTGGCATGCTTTTTTCGTTGCTTCTGCCACAGTGTTCTGGCATGTTTTGTGCACCATGGTGCATCAGTCCTGTCTCTTATTAACTTAAGCGGTATGAATCTATCTATTGCTGTCTACACTGTATCTTTGAATTTGACCCATATCTGGTCTACACTTACATAATTAGCTTGGAAGGAATGGAGACTCTCTCTTAGGAAGGCATCAAGCAAATTATTATCTGCAGTTTTAAATAGATATATTTTGCGTTTATTTTTAGTGGTTTTGGTTGATATGGTTTTGAGCCTTGCTACAATGACCTTGTGTTCACTAATCCCTGTATCCATAATGACGCTCTCTATTAGATCAGGATTATTTGTGGCTAAGAGGTCAAGTGTGTTTTCAGAACCATTTACAATTCGTGTGGGCTCATGAACTAATTGTTCAAAGTAATTCTCAGAGAAAGCATTTAGTACAATTTTGGAAGATGTTTTCTACCACCAGCTTTGAACATGTATTTTTGCCAAGAAATCGAGGGTAGATTGAAGTCTCCACCAATTATAACTGTATGAGTGGGGTACTTATTTGTGATGAGATTCAAGTTTTCTTTGAACCATTCATCTATTATATCATCTGAGTCGGGGGGTCAGTAGAAGGAGCCAATTATTATTTTGGTACAGCTGTTGAGTATAACCTCTACTCATAGTAATTCGTAGGAACTATCTATTTCAACTTCACTGCAAGATAAACTACTACCAACAGACACACAAATACACCACCACCTACTTTATTTAATCTATCCTTTCTGAACACGGTTTGCGCCTCTGTAAAAATTTCGGCAGAATTTATCTCTGGCTCTGTTCCTGTAATGATTTCAGCTTCAGTGCTTTCTATCAGCACTTGAAGCTCTGGTACTTTTCCAACACAGCTACAACAATTTACAACTACAATACTGACTGTTGCTTGGTCGATTCTTGTTGTTTCTTTGCCCTGTACCCTTTTGGAGTGGAGCCCTTTTTGATCTTTCTCGAGAATGTCTAACATAAAAAACCACCCAGTCCATGCCACACAGCCCCTGCTACCCGTGTAGCTGACTCCTGTGTGTAGTGGACACCTGACCTATTTAGTGGAGCCCAAAACCCCACCACTCAATGGCGCAAGTCGAGGAATCTGCAGCCTACATGGTTGCAGAACCGCCTGAGCCTCTGATTCAGACCCTCCACTTGGCTCTGTACCAAAGGTCTGCAATTGGTGCTGTCAATGATGCTGCAGATTGTGAGCTCTGTCTTCAACTCGCTAACAAAACTGGCAGTCTTCAAAACCAGAGAGAATCTCTTACGGTCCACAGTGGAACACGTCATTAGTGCCGACATGAGCCACCACCTGCAGCTGGCTGCACCCTGTACCCATAATGGCATCCAGAAGGACCCTTCTCACATCTTGGATGACTCCCCCCAGTATGTACACAGAATGCACATTGGCTTTCTTCCCATAACCATGCATCATCAAACAAAAAATTGTTTTACAACAGTTATTTACAATGATTGCATTACTGCACAAACTTTGTACAGAAGTCAGATTGTACATAGTAGGTGCATTATTTGATGTTGTTAGTAATCCATCAGATCTTCTAAAAAATTCATCAATGGAGTAGGATGAGTTGACCACCAATAAATCCTTTAGGCTCCTCTTAAACTGAACTTTATTAGTAGTTAAACTTTTTGTGGCTGCTGACAAATTATTAAACACATATGTTCCTGAACAGAGGACACCTTTCTGGACTACAGTAAGTGACTTTAACTTTTTGTGGGGTATATTCTTATATCTAATATCGAACTCAACCTTTGGTTTGAAAAAGAGATATATTTATAATAAGAAATTTCATTATGGAATAAATATATACTGAACTGTAATTAGGAACCCTAGTTCCCTACATAGGCTTCTGCAGGATGTTCTTTAGTTCACACCACAAGTAATTCTTATTACAAATTTTCAGGCTCAGAAAACTTTAGCTTGGATTGATGAGTTACCCCAAAAAATAATCCTGTAGAAATTGTGGAATGAAAATAAGCACAGTATACTAGCTTTTTTATATTTATATTACCTGTGTTGAAAAAAATTTGCACTGCAAATAATTTTTAGGTACTTCAGCAGTTCTGCAGTATGCTCCTCCCAGTTAAATTTTTTATCAAGCTGTAATCCTAAGAATTTAAGATTGTCAACTTCTTCTGTGTGCTAGACATCATGCACTGAAATGCCAAGAAACCATATAAGCATCTTTGACATCGCTGTGGCTGGGAAAAGATCCTGCAAGACCAGGACTAACAACAGCTGAAGAGAATCATTCAACATGACAGAAGTGCAGCGCTTATGCAAATTGCTGCAGGTTTCAATGCTGGGCCATCAACAAGTGTCAGCTTGCAAACCATTCAATGAAAAATCATCGATATGGGCTTTCGGAGCCGAAGCCCCCTCATATAGCCTTGATGATTGCATGACACAAAGCTCGACACCTTGGTGGACGTGTATTGGTAAGGAGATAACCTCAGGAATCCATGGACCCTACATGTCAGCGGGGGACTGTTCAAGCTGGTGGAGGCTCTGTAATGGTGTGGGGCATCTGCAGTTGGACTGATATGGGATCCCTGATACATCTAAATATGACTCTGGCAGGTAACAAGTCCTGTCTGATCACCTGCATCCATTCATGTCCATTGTGCATTCTGATGGACTTGGGAATTTCAGCAGGACGATGTGACATCCAGAATTGCTACAAAGTGGCTCCAGGAACACTCTTCTGAGTTTAAACACTTCCGATGGCCACCAAACTCCCCAGACATGAACATTATTGAGCATATCTGAGATGCTTTGCAACATGGTGTTCAAAAGAGATGTCCACCCCTGTGTACTCTTAAGGATTTATGGACAGCCCTGCAGGACTCATGGTGTCAATTCCCTAAGGCACTACTTCAGACATTAGTCAAGTCCATGCTGCGTCATGTTGTGGCACTTCTGTTTGGTCGCGGGGACCATATGTGATATTTGGCAGTTGCACCAGTTACTTTGGCTCTTCAGTGTATGTTGTTAAATCCTGCCTAGTCGTCAATTGTGGGGTGTGTAGGAAACCTGTTTTCTCGGATCACTAGATAACAATTCAAACAAATCATATTACTGAATTTTATTATGAAAAGTAAGCAAAGGCTGACAGACAAAATAAACAAGCATCTTCATTATATAAAATTCCTAATACTAGCGAAGTAATACAGTTGACGCCTCTATTCAGGTTGCTATCTTGAAGCTTCTCTTCAACTGGAGCATGACCAGTCATGTACGATGCTTATGTTCTCTTTGCATAGAGCCTGCTGCTGTCGCATTGTCACCCTGGACGTGGGTCAGTCAGTGTGCTGTTGGCTGACGTCTCACAGTCCTCTCTACTCTACCATTCCCAACTGACAGGACAGCACTTGACTTTACGCCATAACATATGTCATATGGGAAACCTCTTACACATTCTGGACTACCTGTAGCATGTTACCTTCCTCCCCAAAGGTTAGTGACAAAAGAAATATCTGGGAACCATTTATTAACATCCATGATAGTTCATTAACCAACCTTTCCAAGTCCATACTTGATTTGCTGTTTATTGCAATATATGCACAATCCAGAAACAAAATAAACTTACTTGTAATGATTAGTCTCAGATTTTCCATGGCATCTACTGAATACGTGGACCACATATTTTCAATAACAGTTATGAAATGGCTCTTAAAAAGTTTTGCGATACTGCACATATCTGTTACCAATGTATCATTTACTCTTAATTCTATCTGCTTCTGTTGATGTTTGGTTCTATCATTCTCCAATATATCCAATATTGTCTTCATTTTGTTATTTGATGTGATTGTCTGTTTCTCTAAATGCCTTTGCTTTTATGTCCATGTTGTTGTTGTTGTTGTTGTTGTGGTCTTCAGTCCTGAGACTGGTTTGATGCATCTCTCCATGCTAATCTATCTTGTGTAAGCTTCATCATCTCCCAGTACCTACTGCAACCTACATCCTTCTGAATCTGCTTAGTGTATTCATCTCTTGGTCTCCCTCTACGATTTTTACCCTCCACGCTGCCTTCCAATGCTAAATTTGTGATCCCTTGATGCCTCAGGACATGTCCTACCAACCGATCCCTTCTTCTAGTCAAGTTGTGCCACAAACTTCTCTTCTCCCCAGTCCTATTCAATACCTCCGCATTAGTTACGTGATCTACCCACCTAATCTTCAACATTCTTCTTATGTCCATATTACTTTAATATTTTGCATTGTGTCTTGTAATGAGCTATAGCATCAACATCAGAGCTGTTTCTGACATCAGTTTCTTTTTTATTTTGTAAAATTCCTGTATTCCTTGAGTAATCTGTTGTTTTTTTGTACAGATTTATTGACCTGCACTTTTTTGTTGAAAACTGTGAGGTCATCCTCAAAAGGTCAGGTGTGTACAACACTCTGAAAGTAACTACTTGGGTACCTGGTTGTGTGTGGATGCACATAAGGATGTTTTTGGTTATCTGTAAACTGATGTGATCAACATTTGCTCACACCATTTATGGTGGAATCTGAGCAATGTGTTCCTGTATACTGGCCTTCAGGTCAGGTAGACAATAACCATGTCCCTGGTACACACATTCTTCTAGATATCCCCAGAGCCAAAAGTCAAACAGATTCAGATCAAGCAATTTCGCAGGCAACGCATCTAGAAAACCTCTGGAGGTAACACGTTCATGGAAGCTTGCTTCAAGCAGGTCTTCTACTGAGTGAGTGACATGAGGTGTTGCCCCATCGTGCATGAAAGTGGTGGTTTCCACACAGTTGCACTCTTCCAAAGCAGAAACCATATGCTGTACAAGGAGCCCTCAATAACATGCAGATGTCACGGTACATCTGACAGGCCCTCTGGGGTGTATCAAAGAAGAACAGACTGAGAATAAAGGTGCTTGTGAATCCACACAGTCACATGTGGTGAGTGCAATCAACATGCAATTTAACAGTACCGCAATTACAGCAACAATAACTTCGTCAATCTCTTCCACTGGGTTAGGATGCCTTCCTCTTCCATCTACCATCCATGTTTTCGCATTTCATTATCATCTTCTTTAAACCATTTAATGACATCAGATCTCTCTTCAAACCTTCCATCTGAAATACTCTCCCAATGCTGCACTGTAATGGCTGCCATTCACCTAAAACAGTTTCACATGCAGCGCACAGCCCCTCATATTGATAGCCGTACTGTTCACTCACATTATAGCTTGTCAAATGACAATGTGGATGTCATAACGCCATACAAACAGTGTACAGCACTAGATTTACATCTGGTGGCCACAACAGGAACTACTTTGTTTTCCAGCATAAATTGCTTCCTTATTAACACATCAGCATATCTATCAAGTTCCATTGCCATACAATAATTACAACCCACACTGGATCTCCATGAGCACCTGTACTTTAATTATAACCACTCAGTAGTAGCCGGATATTTTACGTGACTCGTCCTCACAGCCTAAGGTCTGCCAGCAGCTCTCTCATACTATCCAAACTTCCCAAAAGTGCTTTGCATATCCTGCTGGACTAGCACTCCAGAAGGAAATGATACGGCAGAGAAATAGCTTACATGCAGTCTAGGGGCTGTTTCCAGAATATGTCTTTTACTGTACAGTAGACTGTGTGGTGTTTTGAAACTTCCTAGCAGATTAAAACTGTGTGTTACACGTGGACTTAAATGTGGAATCTTGCCTTCCAATAGCAATCCTCTTACTGACCAACCACAACTCATAAACTGTCCCTGCAGCTGCAATGCTGTAGTGCATGTCTCCTACATTTCAAATTTTACAGATCCTGCATATTTTTATGGACTGGAATTTCTGAAAGAATGAAAATGGTGAAGAAGTGGCTTAGTCACATACATTCAGTAAGAGCACTGACGACAAAAGGTGCAGAGGTCCAGGCTCAAACCCCAGTGCAGCATCCTTTTTTAGGAAAATTCAAAACAACGCACACTCCACTGAAGAGTGAAAGATTCATTCTGCTAATATTTTTGTTTGTGTGTCACTGGAAGTAGGTACAGTGAACAAGGATTACAAGGTCTTCTGGTACTTAATAGTTGAACATGTTGATAAATTGTGAGTATATAGAGGTGCAAGAAATTTCTTCTCTGGCTGACTTGCAGTAGAACAGTCTGTGCAACACATCAAGGACCATCTGTGGCAACAGACACACAGTGTTTGAAATTAAATGAATAGTATAATGCTTTCCTACAAGCATTTAATATATTTTATAGGAGCTACTATGGGACACAAAGTAAGCATTATTATGGATTAAATTAGATCTTATTTTAACTGATTAGACTGTGAGGTTAGTGGAAATGTCCATAAACAAGAAAAGAAAACAAAATACTCTCAAAGTAAGCAAGATGCTGAAAAGTGTTGAAGTCGAGGTGCAACACAAATTAGTCGCAATCTCTGGGGTCTCTGCTGCACTCCAGTTGTATTTGTTTGGCTTAAGGCTCTGCTGAGGCTCAGCTTCATTTCCCTTGCTATGTGATAGGTGAGTAACCTGTCTATATTAAAAAACCCACCATTCACAGATGTGTTGTGCCCTATGAAGATGGTATGTGTTGACTTGGAAGTGAAAACATCATAATGTTTCATTTGCCATTATCGTTAGAGTACAAGTAGCATTCCTTCATCTTCAGATTTGGCCATATATTTGTAATTCCATGTTGTGTTTTAATGCCACTATTATTATCCCTGTTTTTTAGGATGTAACTGCCATAGAATATGGAGTAGAAGTGTTAACTAACTTTATGAATTGGGCATTACATTATTGCATCTATAACCCAGTAAATTTACAACCTTTTATTTGTGTAGCATACCATTAAATCATAATAAACAGGGATAAACCTATCAGTTGTTGGGTACACATATTGACAAAAACTTAAATTGGAAATATTATGTAGTAGAATTTCTAAAACATCTAGCGCCAATTAGTTTTGCTGTACAAATAGCTGCCAACTTTGGGGACAGTAAACCTGTGTCATCACCATGACTCATTAGTCACCTACTCTTGGATAAAGACTACTATTGGAATTTCCAAATGCTATGGTCTTATCCTATATACGTCCATGTTGTTCCTGCATTTTGAGTAGCGTACCCTATTAAGTTCATAAGTATGAGTGATATTCAAATGTTGAGAAATATGGCAGCCCATTTTAAGTCTCTTCCCCCATGAACCATAGACCTTGCCGTTGGTGGGGAGGCTTGCATGCCTCAGCGATACAGATAGCCGTACCGTAGGTGCAACCACAACGGAGGGGTATCTGTTGAGAGGCCAGACAAACGTATGGTTCCTGAAGAGGGGCAGCAGCCTTTACAGTAGTTGCAGGGGCAACAGTCTCGATGATTGACTGATCTGGCCTTGTAACACTAATCAAAACGGCCTTGCTGTGCTGGTACTGCGAACGGCTGAAAGCAAGGGGAAACTATGGCCATAATTTTTCCCGGGGGTATGCAGCTTTACTGTATGGATAAATGATGACGGCGTCCTCTTGGATAAAATATTCCGGAGCTAAAATAGTCCCCCATTCGGATCTCCGGGTGGGGACTACACAGGAGGACGTCATTATCAGGAGAAAGAAAACTGGCGTTCTACGGATCGGAGCGTGGAATGTCAGATCCCTTAATCGGGCAGGTAGGCTAGAAAATTTAAAAAGGGAAATGGATAGGTTGAAGTTGGAGGAGTAGGTTTAATAATGAATAAAACAATAGGAATGCAGGTAAGCTACTACAAACAGCACAGCGAACGCATTGTTGTGGCCAAGATAGACACGAAGCCCACGCCTACTACAGTAGTACAAGTCTATATGCCAACTAGCTCTGCAGATGACGAAGAAATTGAAGAAATGAATGATGAAATAAAAGAAATAATTCAGATAGTGAAGGGAGCCGAAAATTTAAGTCATGGGTGGCTGGAATTCGGTAATAGGAAAAGGGAGAGAAGGAAACGTAGTAGGTGAATATAGATTGGGGGTAAGAATTGAAAGAGGAAACCGCCTGGTGGAATTTTGCACAGAGCATAACATAATCATAGCTAACACTTGGTTCAAGAATCATAAAAGAAGGTTGTATACCTGGAAGAATCCTGGAGATACTAAAAGGTATCAGATAGATTATATAATGGTAAGACAGAGACGTAGGGACAAGGTTTTAAATTGTAAAACATTTATAGGGGCAAATGTAGACTCTGACCACAACCTATTGGTTACGAACTGTAGATTAAAACTGAAGAAACTGCAAAAAGGTGGGAATTTAAGGAGATGGGGCCTGGATAAACTGACTAAACCAGAGGTTGTACAGAGTTTCAGGGAGAGCATAAGGGAACAATTGACAAGAATGGGGGAAAGAAATACAGTAGAAGAAGAATGGGTAGCTTTGAGGGATGAAGTAGTGAAGGCAGCAGAGGATCAAGTAGGTAAAAAAACGAGGGTTAGTAGAAATCCCAGCAGGTCACCTCTTATATGATCAAAAAACGAAAATTACCAAAACTCTAATGATAGGAACTTTGGAATGTTCAAATCTTACTTGGTTTGAAAGACAATGACAGGCCTGAGTGAAGAACAGCACTTGTCACCCAGGAGCTTAGTCAAATGAACATTGATATTGCTGCATTAAGTGAAACCAGATTATCCAGTGAAGGTAAAATTACAGAGTTCAGTTCAGGTTAGACAATCTTCTGGAAGGGGAAAGATGAGGGTGGATGCTGCATTCATGGTGTTGGATTCACTGTCAAGACAACATCGGTGAGTGACCATAAGCTAACTCCAATTGCTGTCAGAGAAAGAATTTTGTTTCTCCAAATCCTGCTGTCTGGAGGTAAATTTATGACTCTGGATAAGATCCCACCTTGGATGCTGATGCAGGCACTGAAGATCAAACCTATAACCTGCTGAGCAGAACCATCACCAAAGAACCACCACGAGACAAGCTCTTATTACTTGGTGATTTTGACACCAGAGTTGGTAAAGATCATCAACTACGGAGCAATATGATGGGAGAAACAAAGCTTTGGCAGCTGAAACCTAATGGTCTACTGCTCCTTGGTTTGTGCTGAACATGAACTCTTTAATTATCAACACCCAGTTCCACCTGCCTAATCACTACAAGACCAATTGAATACATGCTCACTCAAAGCACTGGCACATCATTGACTATATCATCCACATGCAGTGCAATAAAAAGGTGTGTGTGTGTGTGTGTGTGTGTGTGTGTGTGTGTGCACTCAACGTTGATGTCGCCAGCGCCCTGACACACATTAAAAGAAATGAATGTGGACAAATTTAGTAAAATGGAAGCATACACACAAAGAAAGTGGGAAAAGATGCAAAATGCTGCATAAGAAAATGAAATGTAATGAAAATGAGAAAGGAGCGTCAAGGATGGTGCAGTAAATTGTCACTGGCTGGCCATTTACGTAAAATATGGGCGAGCCAGTCATTCCTGAGAACAAGTTAAGACCCTCTCCCTAAAATCTTGGTAAAAACATTGGACAAGTCACAGAACTTTAACATTTTAACCACATTCATTTGAGTATTTCCTAAAAGAGATGGCATATCCACCAGCAAGTAAGCCGCTGCCTGTTGGTCAGAAAATAAAACGCAATCCTATAAAACGTGGTGCACAGTGACCTGGACGCCACAAGTACCACACACTGGAGGGTTCTCTTGCTGGAGCAGGAAGCCATGCATCATATGACTGTGGCTTATCCGAAGCCGAGTGAGGAAAACCTCGTCCCTTCTGCAGGGCTGAAAGAAGTACACCACACACGCATTGGAGCTTATTGTCAGTCATTTCCAGCCACTCATCCTTCCACTGACGCATGACTCATGAGCTCAATAGTGAGGTGAGTGCATGCAGGGGCATGGCACACTGAAATACTTGTGGAATGAGACATGCCTCCTTGCCTGCAAGATCTGCCCTTTTGTTCCCAGCAATGCCGGTGTGCCCTGGAACCCAGCAGAAAACCACCTCCTTCCCCAGTCATTGTAGTTGGAGGAGGGCATTCTGGATGTTCTGGACTATTTTATATGCTGGATATAAGTGTTGCAACAAATGAAGGGCACTTAGTGAATTGGAACAGACAAGAAATTTAGGACAGTAAAAGCATCTCATCTACTCCATTGCCTGCAAGATTGCAGAAAATTCTGCAACAAAGACAGTAAATGCTTAAGGTAGTCAGACCTTGAGGAAATGATCTGGAAAAACAACAGAGCAACCAACAGAATCCTCCTATTTCAACCCAGAGCAACCAACAGAATCCTCCTATTTCAACCCATCTGTAAAAACAGCTACATAGTCGTGGTGCTCAGATGAAATGGCAGAAAATGTTGCATTAAAAACTGTGGCAGGAGTGCAATCTCTCTAGTACTGCACCAAATCTAAAATCACTCTGGGCCTCTCCAGTAACCAGGATGGTAGACAGTTAAAATCCTGAATTTGGGGCTGTAGGCTCCACATCGAGGGACTCCAGCACATGTTGCACATGGACCCCCAGCGGCATCATGGCTGGTGGATAGTTGGAAAACAGGTGCTCCAGAGGCGGACGAGCAACAATATGGTGAGCGGGTGAGGTTGGAGCTGCAAGAAACTTAAAAGCCTGGTGCATGAACAGGAGCTGCCGCCAGATGGTAAGTGGTGGTTCTCCTACCTCAGCACAGAGGCTGGGTATGGGACTAGTCCGATAAGCACCCATGGCCAGTCGAATCCCCGCATGGTGGACAGCGTTAAGGATCTGCAAATAAGAGGACCTCGCTGGCCTCTAGCCACGAACGCACAAAAGCCCAATAAAACTGGAGAATATGTGCCCTGTCCACTCGCCAGGACATGTGGCTAAGGCACTTGAGGATGTTCAGTGCCTTCAGGGTTCTGGTTTTCAAGTCTTGCAGGTGTGGCAACCATGACAATCTGGAGTCAAAAATGAGGTCCAGAAACTGCACTGTGTCTCTAAAATGTAGGATAGTGTCCCCTATATGCAAGGCAGGCAAGTTAAAAGGATGATGAGAATGATTAAAATGAACACACACAGACACACACACACACACACACACACACACACACACACACTTATCGGCAGAAAACTGAAAACCTGTCTTTGCAGCCCACTCCTCTAACTGCCGCACTGTAAGTTGCAACTGATGACTCACCATTGCAACACTGGAGGAGGAACAGAAAACAGCAAAGTTGTCCACAAATAAGGAGCACTGTACTGGACTCCTTGCCGTAAAAGTTATACTATTGATGGCTATGGCAAAGAGGGTAATGCCTAAAACACTGCCTTGGGGGACACCATTCTCCTGCTCAAATCAATCAGATGGTGTGTGACCAACTCGGGTCTGAAAAAACTGCTGAGACAGGAAAGGCTGAATGAAAATGAGGATGTGCCTGTGAAAGCCCCATTGATGCAGTTGTGTGAGAATACTGTATCTCCAAATAGTATCGTACGCCTTAATGATATCAAAACATTAGAAACAGTCAAAATCTAAATGCAGCAGCCCATTACAAACAGTATTGTAAGATGCTTAAAAATGTTATTAGGAAGGCAAAAAAGTATGTGATATGCAGATAGAATAGCTAAGTCTCAGGATAAAATTAAAACCATATGGTCAGTCGTAAAGGAAGTTGCTGGTCTGCAGAGACAGGTCGAGGATATAGAATCAGTGCGTAGTGGGAATGTCCGTGTTACTGATAAGTCGCATATATGTACAGTATTTAATAATCACTTTCTGAATATAGCAGGTGAACTAAATAGAAACCTAGTCCCAACAGGGAATCATGTAGCGCTCTTAGAAAAAAGTGTTCTGAGACTGTTACCTGAAATGCTTCTCCATGATACTGACAAGAGGGAGATTGAGTTAATAATTAAATCACTAAAGACCAAGAACTCTCATGGATATGACGGGGTATCTAGCAGAATACTGAAGTATTGTTCTACGTATGTTAGCCCAGTTCTCAGTCATATCTGTAACTTTTCCTTTAGGAGTGGTCAGTTTCCTGACCGATTAAAGTACTTGGTAATGAAGCCACTTTATAAAAAGGGAGACATTGATAATGTTGACAATTTTAGACCTATTTCTATGCCATCGGTGTTTGCTAAAGTTATCGAGAAGGTGGTGTTTACTGGAGCGTTTAAATTCACATAATTTGCTGTCAAATGTTCAGTTTGGTTTTAGAAATGGTTTAACAACTGAAAATGCTGTATTCTCTTTTCTCTGTGAGGTTTTGGACAGATTAAATAAAAGGTTGCGAACGCTAGGTGTTTTCTTTGATTTAACGAAGGCTTTTGACTGTGTTGACCACAAAATATTACTGCAGAAGTTGGACCATTATGGAGTAAGGGGAATAGCTTACAATTGGTTCGCCTCTTACTTTAAGAACAGAAAGCAGAGGGTAATTCTCCGCAATATTGGAGTGGTAGTGATGTTCAGTCCCAATGGGGCACTGTTAAGTGGGGCGTTCCCCAAGGGTCAGTGCTGGGGCCACTGCTGTTTCTTATTTATATAAATGATATGCCTTCTAGTATTACAGGTGATTCAAAAATATTTCTGTTTGCTGATGACACCAGCTTGATAGTGAAGGATCTTGTGTGTAATATTGAAACAGTATCAAATAATGTAGTTCATGAAATAAGTTCGTGGCTTGTGGAAAATAATTTGATGCTAAATCACAGTAAGACTCAGTTTTTACAGTTTCTAACTCACAATTCAACAAGAACCGATATTTTGACCAGACAGAATAGGCATATTATAAGCGAGACGGAACAGTTCAAGTTTCTAGGCGTTCGGATGGATAGTAAGCTGTTGTGGAAAGCCCATGTCCAGGATCTTGTTCAGAAGCTAAATGCTGCTTTAATTACCATTAGAACAGTATCTGAAATAGGTGACACTTCAACACGAAAAATAGTCTACTTCACATATTTTCATACGCTTATGTCGTATGGTATTATTTTTTGGTGTAATTCTTCTGATTCAAAAAGGGTATTTTTGGCTCAAAAACGAGCTGTTCGAGCTGTATGTGGTGTAAGTTCGAGAACCTCTTGTCGACCCCTATTCAAAAATCTGGGAATTCTGACATTGCCCTCACAGTATATATTTTCTTTAATGTCGTTTGTTGTTAGCAATATTAACCTATTTCCAAGAGTTAGCAGCTTTCACTCAGTTAATACTAGGCAGAAATGAAATCTGCATGTAGAATGCACTTCCTTGATTCTTGTGCAGAAAGGAGTGCAGTATTCTATTGCATCCATTTTCAATAAGCTACCACAAGAACTCAAAAATCTTAGCAGTAGCCCAAACTCTTTTAAGTCTAAACTGAAGAGTTTCTTCATGGCTCACTCCTTCTATTCTGTCGAGGAGCTCCTGGAAGAGCTAAAAAATTAAGCAAATTCCAGTGCTACATTGTTGATTTTCTTCATTTAAACTTACGGCTTGTCACCTGAATATGTTTTTTCATATTTCATTTTATCTGTTTTTAATATCGTGTTATAATTTCATGTACTGACTCGTTCCATGACCATGGAGACTTCTCCTTAATTTGGTCCCACGGAACAATAAATAAATAAATAAGTAAAATATGGTGATACAGTGATGCTGACAGAGGAAAGCCTGCTGAATAGCCACTTCTAGGAGGGTCAGGTAGTCGACTGTGGACCAAAACTTTCGGAATCCACACTGAGAGTGGTTAAGGAGTTGCCTGGCCTCTAAAAGCCGGACCAGATGACGGTTAACCATCCATTCCAGGGTCTTTCCTACACAGCTCATCAAGGTTATACTCCGATAACTAATGGGGCATGTGGGATCCTTTCCTGGTTTGAGGAGAGGGATTTGAATTGCCTCCCTCCACGAGTTGGGGAAGACACCTGTCTGCCATATTAGATTAAAACATTCGAGGAGGATTTCCTTTGACGCTGCTGGCAGATGTCGAAGCATGCAGTACCGGATTTGGTCATGACCAGGTGCAGTGTCAGAAGTCTCAGTCAGTGCCGATTTGAGCTCCCACATCGAGAAAGGGGAGTTGTAGGCCTCCGAACTGTTCCACCTAAAGTCCAACTTTTCCCTCTTGACAGTCACACGGTAGTGACAAAATGCTGTATCCTGGCTTGCATTGGCTGTAGTTTGTGCAAAATGCTCAGCCAGCATCTGAGCAATGTTTCTAGGTGTTGTTTGGAGGCTTCTCTGGTTCAACACTGCAGCTATCGATAAATGGCTGTGTTTACCAGAAATCCTCTGGATGGCTTCCCATACTTTTGAGGAACAAATGGAATGATTGATCGAGTTCAGGAACTCATGCCATGATCACTTTTTGCTCTCTTTAATGACACAGCGAGCCTTGGCTCTCGCAACTCGAAAGGTTGAGAGATTGTCCGCTCTCAGGCAGCACTTAAACCCTCTAAGAGCCACACGCCTGTCCCGAATGGCTAAATGGCACTCTTCTGTCCACCAAGGGACAGGTCGCTTCTCAAGAGGTGGTATGGATAGATCAGCAGTGTGATGGATCTCATGCGTGATGTGATCCATCCATTCCTGGACGCTGTCACGGTGTTCAAACAAAGCCAACTGGCCAAACAGCATCCAGTTAGCCCAGCCAATCATCCACATTGGTGACTTCTGTTCCAGCAACACATCATCGAGTAGCTGAAGGTGGGTCAGGAAGTGGTCGCTGGAATGAAGGTCATCAGTGACCTCCTAGTAAACAGACTCAGCGAGGGCTGGAGAGCAAAGAGATAGGTTGATGACTGAGACTGACCCAGTAGCACCACAGAAACGAGTCGGAGTACAAGTGTTTAGGAGGCACAGCTCTTGAGATGTCAGGAGGCTCCCCAAAACTCGACCCTGATGGGAAGTAGACGTTGAGTCCCACAGGACATGGTGGGCATTGAAGTCTCCCAGAAGGAGAAATGGTTGGGGGAGTTGCATGGTAAGATCTGTGAGAGCCTCAGAATCTACTGCATCCAGTGGAAGTAAATAAAGAGAACAAACTGTAAGCCACTGACGTGCAGAAATTTCAACTGCAACTGCTTGCAGATTGGTGTCCAGGGGAAGGGCAGAGGAGTGGTGCACATTACTGACAGACACAGCAACCCCTCCTTTGGCTCTTTCCCCAGTCAGTTCATCCTTGCAATATAAGGTGGATGGGGTTCTTGTTAAGTCTGACTCCTTTATCCTGATGTTTAATAGCACGAGACTCCCTGAGCATATTAAGGCAGGTTTCCTTCGCTTAAGTGTGCGGCCTTACGTACCCAACCCAATGATGTTTCAAATGCCAGCACTCTGGGCATACTACTCTTGGGTATCGTGGAGAAGCTACTTATCGCAAGTGCAGTCAGGTCACCCTTGATTATGTCCATTGTTCGTCCCCATTGAAGTGTGTAAATTGCTCTGGACCTCAACCTGTCTGGAGCCAGGACTGCAGCATGCATCTGGAAGAACGGAAGATACAGGAGCTTAAACCAATGAAGCGCAACCCCTATACTGAAGCAAAAGAACTGTATAAAGCCATGCTGCCCCCGTGTTTTGCCACCTCCTCCACTTAGTTGTTAAACAGCCCACATGGAAGGCTTCTACTGTTGGCATTAGTACCCGTGAGTGTCCCTGCACTTGTGCTGCTGCAGTTGTATCTAAGCCTGTCCCTCCCCCGAGAACTTAAGAAAAAGCTGTGGTTACTGACATTGTGGAGCTCCCTCCTCTCCAATGGTTCCGTCTGGTACGCTGTCAAAAGCTGCCACACCCTCAACCGCAGTTGCGGCTGCAAAGTCTACTCAGGGAAAAAATCCAAGGCAAAACGTCCAACACTGGTGAAATTGGGCAGAAAACAGACTGATGATGTCAACTTTGACCTCTCTGACATCTTAGTCGATTTTTATTTAGAGGCTATGGAGCTTGATGTCGAATTGGGGCAACCACCTTGCTCCAAACTGAGCCTCCACCCATTGTGGGCTCCCCTCCCCACCAGACAGTCAGGATGAAAGAACTACCCTCCCTCCCCCCCGATAGATGGCTCCCATTATACAGTGGAACATGAATGGCTTCAGTACGTTCATGGAGGAACTGAAACTGCTAGCACAGCAACGCCCTCTGTGATAAAAATGATGTCCTCATCACTGCAAGAAATGACTAGGACTACTGGACAGAACATAAGCTCTTTTCTGTCAGTTGAGGATCTCAGTCTGTCACAAACCAAAAACATCTGTCCACAACCTGCCCTGACGGAAATCTGACACCTCTAAACTTGAAATTAAATCCATTGCTAAAAAATACAGAAACACAATCTCAGTCAAGCTGACTAGTCATCCAGTCAGCGCTACTAGTGCAAATCATGAGTGGGCCACACTTCATAAGGTCATTACTGACTCATCTAAAGAAACAATGGGTTTTGCGGAGAAAAAAAGACGAGACTTGTTTGACAAAAATAATGAAAAAATTATGCATCTGATAAATGCCAAACAAGAAGCCCATCTATCCTTTCTTCAACATCTGTCTTCCCATGTGAAGAAATCATTGTTCATGGAACTTAAAGAGGACATCCCAGGTACAAATTAGGGTAACCAAGAATAACTGGTGGCAACAAAAAGCTGCATAAATGAGATATATGCCCCAATTTGATCCTCATCAAGAACACCGAAGACTGCTGGTTATTCCATCACTATAACTGAGAATAAAAAGTCTTAAGAGTGTTGGAATGAATGTTTCTCTGTGGTTCTAAATTTTCCTCCATTGTTGCAGAGCACTTCTTACACAGCATGTCTCATTTATCTTGACCACCATAAATAACTGTTTGTCCAGATGCAACATACAAAATGTTTCAAGCAAATGTTCTTTAGCCATCAGGGGACATCAATCAGCATGATTACCCTCATTGTAGCTTTATTTTTTTTACAAAGATTGAACAGTGGTATAACTTTTTAAATGGTGCCCTGTATTTTTTATTTGGTAATTCATTTCCTGTCCTAAAGACCTATTCAAAAATGTATCACAGTGTACCATTTACTGACACACAACATTATTAGTTATATAACATAACATTGTCTTTGAGCCCGGAATCACAAACTTGCCCACTAGCTGGAGTTGTCAGAAAACAAATGAAAACCAAGTAAAAACATAACACAAAATTGATTTTGACTCTCCCGTACCATCACCCAGGAGTAGAACATTCAAAGGTGCTCAAAGTGGTGACCCTGGACACTGATACGCTGGTGCACTCATTGAATGAAAGAATTATTTACTGCTTCCAATGTTGCCTGCTGAAGAGAATTACAAGCAAGCACGATATGTTCCTGCATGTCCTCTGGAGTTGTTGGCATATTGTGATAGACAACGTCTTTAATGCATCCCCAAAGAAAAAAGTCCAGATGATTTAAATCAGGAGACCTAGCAGTCCAAGTAGCTGTTCCTTGTTCCTCCTTGACCAATCCATCTGGCAGGATACCTTCAGTTCAGAACATGACGTGCATGCAAGGCACTGTGTGCTGGACATCCATCTTGTTGATACCACATAAGCATTCTGGTTCTTAGCAGCACTTCATCCAGAAGAGGAGGAAGAATTCATCTGAGGAAGTTGGCATATGCTGTGCCATTTAGACTACCATTCATGAAATAACAGCCAATAATTGTTCATGAAATAACAGCCAATAATTGTAGTACCAACCATCTCACACCAGACATTAACTCTCCATTTACGATGATGTTCCACCTGTCTAAGCCACCGTGGGTTGTCGCTGAACCAATAATGCATGTTCCTTGTATTTACCTGTCCTTTGTTTGAGAAGGAACATTCATCAGTAAATAGAACATTGGAGAAGAATTTCGGGTTGGCGAGGATTTGTTGCTATGCTCACTGACAGAACTGTACACAATTCTGGAAATCATTCCCATGCAATTCTTGATGTAGGTGCACATGTAAGGATGGAACCGGTGACATGTAAGAATACTGGTTTTAGGAGTGCCAATCTCGTGTTCAAGCTATCACGTGTTCACATGTGGATTCTTAGCAACGGAAGCAAGAACAGTAACTTCGGCAGCTTCATCTTTGTGAGTGCTATGACAATTGCGTTGTCGTGGGATGAAACTTCCCATTTCCTGAAGCGTTGCAACAAGACAAGAAAACATCCATCGAGGAGGTGGGTTCTTGACAGGATATTGCTCTCTGTACAGTTCTGCTGGCTGTGTAGTATTTCGCCTACCTTCAACAACAACAACAATAAAAGAAACTTTATGTCGAAACAGTTTGTAGGAAGGACGGCCTTTACTGTATGCCTACTCGACACAACAGTATTTAAAAGGATTAAACTGCTGTACTAAATGTAACCATACATAAGGAAACAATATTGCAATTACTGTCTTAAATTCCCCATAGAGGACTAGCATTTCTACCTTCTCTTCATCGATGTACATTCTATTCCCACAACTCTTCAACTGACAATGGTTGACTGAATGACGGGTGTGCATTCTACTTATGTTTACATTTGTCCTCTGGCAATGTCAGCACGTGGATGTGTTCCATTACCCCAAGTACCTGCACAAAGCGCCGGAGGCGTCAACATCAATGTTGTGTTTTGTAGCTAATAACATTGTGTTTCACTGAATGGTACACTGTGATACATTTTTTAATACGTCTTTAGGAGACGAAATGAATTACCGAATAAAAAAATAAAGGGTGCCATTTAAAAAGTCATACCGCTGTTCATATCTTTGTAGAAAACAAAGCTAGAATGAAGGCAATCATGCTGATTGATGTCCCCCTGACAGCTAAAGAACATTTTCTTGAAAATTTTGTAATTTGCATCTGGACAAACAGTTATTTAGGATGGTCAAGATAAATGGGATACCCTGTATAATGTCCCTCGGCAACCCCAACAACCATTGATGGCACTTTCACCCACATACAGAGACTTTATCAAACCACTCAAATCAATTAAGATCAAGTAAGGCTCCTAGTCCTAATAACAATCCTCTGGAACTGATACAAAATAGAGTTACACCCTTGAAGACTGGACTTTTTACACTGATCCTCTTAATGTGGGAAACTCAAGAAGTACCTGATGACTTGGAGACTGCTTTATCACTATCTCCAAAGAAGGGCAACTGTATTGTATGTTGGAACTACGTGGTATATCACTGTTGTCAGTTGCAGGTAAAATTCTCACAAAAATTGTATTAAATTGGCTCCAAGTTATTTCAGAGAAGATTTTGTCTGAATCACAAAGTGGTTTCCAAACCTCCAGAGGCATGATAGATATGATCTTTTGGGCTAGGTAACTCAGGGAAAATGCAGAGAGCAACATGAGTCTCTATATATAGTCTTCTATGGCCTGGAAAAAGCCTTTGATTCAGTACCTAGATCTACCACATGGAAGGTACTAAGACAGTCTGGATGTAGTGAACACTATGTGGATCTGGTCCATGCTCTACATGATGGCATGTCTGGGCAGGTTTTTCATGGTAACTCTGCATTGGGTTCATCTCCAATCACCTAGGGTTTGAAACAAGGTAGTGTGATTGCTCCAATCCTCTTTGCACTGTACATGGCAGCCATATTGCATGAATTATCTACAAACATCCAAGGTGTGGAGATTAAATTTTGTTTTGATGGAGATCTCTTCAATCTGACAAGACTTTGTTCACAAAGACGTACCCAGATTACCCAAGTGACGGAACTACAGTGTGTTGATGACACTGTATTGCCTGCTCTAATACCGGCAGAGTTACAACTGTCAGTTAACTGCTATAAAACTGCATGAGATTGCTTTGGTCTTACCATCAATGTGGGAAAAACAAAAGTATTCACCTATTCTGTCCCAGCTTTAACTCTCCCTGTGTTTGGTATGTCTATCCTGGACGCAACACTGGAGCAGGTCAAGCAATTTTCATATCTCAGAAGCATATTTTCTAAACAGTGTACCTGCAAACAAGATATTGATAAAAGAATTTGGGCTGCCCATACAGCATTTGGATGGTTGATATACAGATTCTTCACGAATAAAGACCTAAAGCTGCACACAAAACTCATGGTGTACAGAGCTGTTGTTATTTCTACACTCCAGTAGGGCTGTGAAACTTGGAAACTATACCATCATAACATCAAGAAACTTGAATGCTTCCACCAACAAAAAGTCAGATATATCTTGAACATTAAGTGGGAGGACCATGTGACACACATTGTAGTTCTCAAGGAAGCACATCTAAACAGCAACAGTATTGAGGCAGCCATCATCACTCATCAACTGTTATGTTTAACCCATGTTCATCATCTGAGTGATACAAGGCTTCCCCCCAAATCCTTCATCATGAAATCCGCTCCGGCAGCACACCTTATGGAGCCCCTCTCAAGCACTTTACAGACCAGATAAAGCACATCATGAAGACAACTGGCATAAACATACAAATGTGCGAAGAATGTGCTGTGGACCACTTACTGTGGAGGAACACTACATGCATCACTGTCAACTTGGTTGAAGGAGAATGCCACAGACACGAAGAGTCCAAGCAATAAGCAAGAAAGCTCTGTCAGTTACAAACCTGCCCTCCCCCAACCATTCAGTGTAATGTATGTGGACATATGTTTTATGCCAGGATTGATCTGTTCAGCCCTGGAAACACATCCAGAAGCTGAACTGAAATGGCTGCATGGGGCAGCCGTGTGGTCTAAGGTGCTTGCCATGGTTTCCAGAATGAGATTTTCACTCTGCAGTGGATTGTGCGCTGATATGAAACTTCCTGGCAGATTAAAACTGTGTGAAGGACCAAGACTCGAACTCCCGAGTTTGAGTTTCGGTCCGGCACACAGTTTTAATCTGCCAGGAAGTTTCTTACCATCATATGGTTTGCAAGGCTGCCCCCGTCAGAGGTTTGGGTTCTCCCTTGGGCCTGGGTGTGAGTGTTGTCCTTAGCATAACTTAGTTTAAGTTACATTAAGTAGTGTGTAAGCCTAAGGACCGAAGACTTCAGCAGTTTGGCCCCATAGAACTTACCACAAATTTCCAATTTTGAACTGAAATGCTCATAATATGCAGGAAGAAGCTGTGCATACTCAGAATTGAGTTGGAGCCAATTTACATCTACATCTATGTGATTACTCTGCTATTCACAATTAAGTGTCTGGCAGAGGGTTCAATGAACCACTTTCAAGCTCTCTCTACCGTTCCACTCTTGAACGGCACACAGGAAAACTGAGCCCTTAAATTTTTCTGTGTGACCCCTGATTTCTCTTATTTTATCATGATGATCATTTCTCCCCATGTAGGTAGGTGTCAACAGAATGTTTTCGCAATTGGAGGAGAAAACTGGTGATTGAAATTTCATGAGAAGATACCGTCGCAATGAAAATATGTCTTTGTTTTAATGATTGCCACTCCAATTCACATCTCATGTCTGTGGCACTATCTCCCCTATATCACGATAATATAAAACGAGCTGCCCTTCTTTGAACTTTTTCGATGTCATCCGTCAGTCCCACCTGATACAGATCCCACACTGTAGGGTGGACAAGCATAGTGCAAGCAGTCTCTATAGTAGATCTGTTGCACTTTCTAAGTGTTCTGCCAATGAATTGCAGTCTTTGATTTGCTCTACCCACAAATTATCTATGTGATCATTCGAATTTATGTAATTGTAATCCCTACGTATTTAGTTGAATTTACAGCCTTCAGATTTGTGTGACTTATCGTGTAATCGAAATTAGAGCGGATTTCTTTTAGTATTCATGTGAATAACTTCACACTTTTCTTTATTCAGGGTCAACTGCCACTTTTTGCACCATACAGATATTGTATCTAAATCATTTTGCAATTAGTTTTAGTCATCTGATGAATTTACAAGACAGTAAATGACAGCATCATCTGCAAATAATCTAAGAGGGCTACTCAGATTGTCTCCTGTGTCATTAATATAGATTAGGAGCAATAGAGGACCTATAAAACTTCCTTGGGGAATGACAGATATTACTTCTATTTTACTTGATGACTTTCCATCTATTACTACGAGCTGTGACCTTTCTGACAGGAAATCACGAATCCAGTCACATAACTGAGGCGATATTCCACAGGCATGCAGTTTGGTTGGAAGAGGCTTATGTCGAACGATGTCGAAAGCCTTCTGGAAATCAAAAAATATGGAATCAATGTGACATCCCCTGTTGATAGCACTCATTACTTCATGAGTATAAAGAGATAGTTGTGTTTCACAAAAACAATGTTTCCTGAATCCGTGCTGACTGTGTGTCAATAAACTGTTTTCTTTGAGGTAATTCATAATGTTCCAGAACCCTACTGCAAATTGACATTAGCGATATGGGCCTGTAATTCTATGAATTATTCCTACTTCCCTTTTTGGGTATTGGTGTGATCTAAGCAATTTTCCAGTAGGTATGGAACTTTCTGTGAGCGAGCAGTTATATATAATTGCTAAATATGGAGCTATTGCATCAGAATACTCTAAAAGGAACCTGACTGGTACACAATCTGGACTGAAGGCCTTGCTTTATTAAGTGATTTAAGCTGCTTTGTTACACTGAGGATATGTACTTCTAAGTTTCTCACCTCGGTAATTGTTCTTGATTGGAATTCAGGAATATTTAATTCCTCTTCTATGGTGAAGGAGTTTTGGAAAACCGTGTTTAATGACTGCTTTAGTGGCATTGTCGTCAGTGGCTTCATCGTTGTTATCGCGCAGTGAAGGTATTGATTGAGTCTTACCACTGGTGTGCTTTATGTATGACCAGAATCTCTTTGGGTTTTCTGCCAGATTCCGAGACAGAGTCTCATAGTGGAAATTATAAAAAGCATCTCGCATTGAAGAACGTGCTATATTTAGAACTTCTGCAAAACTTTGTCAATCTTGGGGATTTTGTGTTCTTTTAAATTTGGAATGATTTTTTCGTTTATTTTACAACAGCGATTTGACCCATTTTGTGTACCATGGGGGATCAGCACCATCACTTATTAATTTATGTGGTATATACATCTCTTTGAAATCATTTCACATCTTTTCAATGCTTATGTGAGCAGATCAGAAGGAGAGGAGACTGTCTCTTAAAAAAGTGCTAAGAGCATTTTTAACAGTTTTTTTTTTAAATATGTGTACTTTGTGTTTCTTTTTGATGGTTGTGGCTGTTATGGTATTCAGCCTAGCAGCAACTGCCTTGTGGTCACTAATTCCTGTATTCGTCATGATACTCCCTATTTGTCCAGGATTATTTGTTGTTAATAGGTCAAGTATGCTTTCGCAACCATTTATGCTTTGAGTGGGCTCATGAAGTAATTGTTCAAAATAATTTTCTGAGAAAGCATTCAGTGCAATTTTGGATGACATTTTATGCCTGCCACCAGCTTTAAACATATAATTTTTTCAGCATGTTGAGGGTAGATTGGAGTTGCCACTGACTATAACCATATGAGTGGGGTACCTATTTGAAATGAGACTCAAGTTTTCTTTGAACTGTTCAGCAACTATATCTTATGCATTTGGAGTTGGTTAAATGATCCAATCAATAGTTTAGTCTGATTGTCAAGTATAACCTCTACCCCTACTATTTCTCAGAAACTATGTAATACAATTTCACTACAAGGTAAACTACTCCTGACAGCAAGAAATACTCCACCACCAACTGTATTTAATCTATCTTTTCTGAACACTATTAGGTCATTTGAAAAATTTTTGGATAAGCTTATTTCCGGCTGTAGCCAGCTTTCCGTGCCTTCTATTAGAGCTTGGAGCTCTGGTTCTTTCCCAACACAGCTACGACAATTTACAACTACAACACTGATCGTTTCTACAACTACCTTACTGAGTTTTACCTGCCCCCTTTTAGACGGCCGCCCTTTCTGTGGTTTCCTGAGACCCTCTAACCTAAAAAGCCGCCAAGTCCCTTTCACACAGTCCCCGCTACCCATGTAGCCACTTCCTGTGTGCAATAGGCTCCTGACCTATTAAGCAGAACCTGGAAACCCACCAACCAATGGCACAAGTCAAGGAATATGCAGCCTACTTGGTCACAGAACTGCCTGAGCCTCTGATTCAGACCCTCCACTTGGCTCAGCACCAAAGGACCACAGTTGGTTCTGTTGACAATGCTGCAGATGGTGAACTCTGCCTTAGTCTTGCAAGCAAGACTGGCGGTCTTTACCATTTCCGCTAGCCACCCAAAACCAAAGAGAATCTCCTCTGATCCAAAGCAACACATGGCATTGGTACAACATGGGCCACCACCTGCAGCAGTTGGCTGGACCCCATACTCTTCCTGGCATCCGGAGGCACCCTTTCCACATTCGGAATGACTCCCCTCTGGTATGCACATGGAATGCACACTGGCTTCCTCCCCCTCCTTGGCAGCCATGTTAGAAGGGGCCCCATAATGCACCTAACATTGGAGCTCCTAACTGCCAGCAGACCCAACCTCTGTGAATCCCCAGACCATACAGGCCGAGAAGCTTCCTCTGGAACTGGGTGGACAACTGCATCCAGCTCAGAGACTTCATCAGCCACAGACAGGACCCAAAACCTGTTCGTCAAACGAACCGGGGAGGCCCTATGATTGGCCCCTCAGAAAGTCTTTCACTGCCTGCCAGACTTTGGAATGATCTCCCTCTTGACCACAGGTGCAGGCAGTACCGGGGGGTGGTCACAGCAGTGGACCGATCGGGGAATACATGGGATGTGCTCGATGTCCCTCACATCCCCGCATCTGAACCCCCACAGTGATGCTCCTTGGCAGCAGCCTCAAGCTGTGTAACGGAAGCCAGCACTGCATGGAGCTGTGAGCAAAGGGTCACCAACTCAGCTCGCATCTGTACACAGCAAACACAGTGCCTATCCATTACTGATGTCGCTCCTGTTTGAAACTCATAAAAATATGTAATAAACCAACAGTTTACTCACCTTATTAGCAACAGGAACTTGTGGTGTTCTCTCACTGACAGTCTAACCAACACTAAGCTGTTCTAACCAAAACAAACAAAATCCTGTATGATAGGAGGGTCAATACAAGGGTCGATAGCAATGGCAGTACTACACTTTCTAAAATAAAAGGTTGTTCCCAGTAAGCACTCAAACATGCAAGAAATTACAAAAAAATACTAGTAACTACACAGGTAACTGAAAATAAGTCGCTCCTGTTTGAAGCTCATAAAAATTAGTAATAAACAAATGGTGAACTTGCCTTATTAGCAGCAGATACTGACAATGATCAATGAGGCAGAAATTCTTTCAGCACGGGCACAATAACCAGCTACAATGGAGCATCCAGGACTGTTATGTTTGCGGATTTTGAGGGGCATGTAGAAGGTGGCTGTACTGGTTGAGAAATGGAAATGGATTCAGGAGAGAGGTTCTGGGAGAGACCTAAGGCTTTAAGCAGGGATTGGAGGTTATGTTGGACTTCTGGGGTGGGATCACTCTGGCACAGTTTATAGGTGGAGTAGTCAGATAGCAGAGGCTTTCCACAAGGTAGTTACTGCGATTCACAATGACAAGGGAGGAACCTTTGTCTGCAGGTAGGATGATTAAGTCAGGATTTGTTCAGGTCTCTCCCCCTCTCATCCTACCCATACCCTGCTATTCCTCTCTGCCCACTCCAGATTGACACTCAAATTGACACTTGCATTCTGGTCTGAGCTGCTGGTGATGGCAGTCATGTGTGTGTGAGGTGTGCTTGCTTGTGTGGATTTTTGTGTGTTTTCTTTTCTAAACAAGCTTTTTGCCAAAAGCTAAATGTGCAAGTGTTTTCATTGTGCCTGCCTGCAACTTAGCGTGTCGTCTGTACAGTGAGTAGCAATCTATTGTTTTCCTAATATTGTTGATATTCCAACCAGAGTTTCCATTGTTTGATTTTGCCTAATGACTTTTCTTCCATCCCACAACCCTGTGATTTTTTCCTTAATTACTATTTTCTAAAGCATTAGTCTTCTCAGTGCCTGTTCTTTCCTTATTTCCTCTGTTTTTTCATTGCCTTCCAAACTGCACATGCTCTGACTTCCGAGCCACTCTGTATCAATGATCTTGTCTGCGTACAACAGAAGGCTATGTGACTGCTCAGATTGGTGGTAGTGTTGCATCTCATGCTCCACATTCATCCCACCATTAATTATAATTCTTCTTATTGATCACATTTCCTCCCTCATCCTTGTGATTTTCACATTTTATTTTCCACACCTACCTGTACTACACGGACTTTTGAACCTCAACCTAACCAACCCCCTCCAACTCTCTTCCCTTGACCCAACATGCACTTAATCCTATACCTAATCCATTCCTTTTCTCCCACATTTTTGTACATTTTTACATGCTTGTGGCTTTTTTTACAGTGTCACGCATTTGTTTATATTTTTATGTATTTGTGCTGGTTTAGCATGTGCCTACATATTTGTACACATCATTTCTGTTATCCAGCTCATCTTGCAACTATCTAAACCTTCATTTGCCGATTTACACATCATTTCTGTTTCCTCAATACTATCCCTACCACAATGGTCCCCTGGTCCATCTTTCTGTACTTGTTCAGAAAAGTATCCCTTTCCTTGGCTAAAACCCAGTCCCATACCCTGTTCCCTAAATGCTGCCTAAACCATGGAATCCCTCCCAATGACCTTGCCACAAAAATTCCTTTCTCTGCAACCCACCCCTCCTTTTACAGTGATCTTCTCTTTTTGAGATTCTGGCAGACCCTGGTCCTCACAACCCTGGTACGGTACTACAGAAACATATCTGTATGTCACATACATGCCAGAACCACCTCTGCTCCCTCCACAAGATGCTGCTACTGTGAAATCCCTTCATTTCCGAAAGAGAATCCTCTTCTCTCCACTACCTGTAGGAGCCTTCCAGACACCATCTCCATAAGTTATCCAAACTACTGTCATCCTACTGCTACTTTGGGACACCACTATCCAACCCCTACCCTACCCACAGTGTCCCTCCTCATCAACTCCTCATAGCACCCAGACCCTGTCTAGCTGACATTATCATCCTGCTGTGTCCTCCAAAACTCCCTCCAAAGCCAGAGCTGAAGTGTCCTCTACACTCTGTTGTTAACCTTTTCACCGAAATCCTCAGCCCCACGGAAGTTTGTCCTATCCAAAGGCATCACCTTTACCCTAAATCCACATTGGCCCCCTTGGCCAGAGAAGAAGACGAAGATGCATAAATCTCTGGATGTACCCCCCCCCCCCCCCCCAACATCCCAGGAGGTATTACCCTTTCCCTTTCAATCAGGGTCTGATCTTACATTCATGGATGTCACTTCATCCTCGCTGGTGACGCACACTGATTCGGCACAATGAACAATTCTGGCCCTTTCAACATCCATCCAGCCTTCTGTAATACTCTCTTCCAATGGAACAATAATGTTTAGTACCCTCACCACCTGGAATTGCAGCCTCTTCTTTGTCTCTACTCTCTTGCATTGCAAGAATCTCATTTTATGGATTTTCATTTGCTGATTCTTCGTGGTTTCCATGCCTTCTGCTGGAACCAGTCAGATTCAGTCAGTCTTTTGAGAGCCTCCATTGGTGTCTGCACATTGGCCTGCATGGACATTGTTAGTTCCTGGGTTCCTCTTCATACTGCACTGAAAGAGGTGCCCAATCAGATCCAGACTCTGTGGTAATGATATACAATCTTTATCTCCCCACAGACTGGCCTCCTATGCTTCCTGCTCTTCTTGCCGTCATTCAACAGTTCCCTCCTCCCTTCCTTTACTTTGGGGATTTTAATGCCCATAACCTTCTGTGGGATGGTGCTGTGACCACAGACCAGGGAGGATTGATGAAGACCCACTGGCATGGCTTGGTTTCTGCCTCCTAAACACTGAAGCCCACACACACTTTAGTGTGGTACACCGCACTTTCTCAGTTATTGATCTTCGCATCTGCAGCCCTGGATTCCACCCCCTGTTCAATGGGGAGTTCATGATGACTGTGTTCTTTTCTGCAGCCTCACTCACCTGGACACCCTTCAGGTGGGCCTATACAAATGTGCATTGGGAGACCACTTCCTCAGCTATCATCCTAACAGTGGCACTCAATGGCAGTGACGAGTCCATACAGAGTTTGACTGATGCCATCCTCTCAGCAGCTGCTTGAATTCTCCCCGATAGAAGACTGTCCCTTGATGGACCGCTGAAATTGCTGTGGATGTTGAAGGCCACTGTTGTGCCCTCCAACACTACAGAAGGCATCCATCTCTTAAGCTCTTCCTAGCCTTTAAATGGCTTTGTTCCTGGGCACGTTATGTTCTTAGGCACCAGAAACGGATTTGCTGGGAATGACATGTTGCTGCCATAGTGCTGTATACTCCCTCTTCCCAGGTATGGACAAAGATCAGGCACATTTTAGGTTGCTGTCCTCCTGCAGGTGTCTCGGGAATTTCTCTGAATGGTGTTATCCTCAACAGCCTGGACTATATCACTGAGAACTTTGCTCAGCATTTCATCCAGGTCTCAGTGACTGTCCACTATCCATCTGCATTTCATTTTCTCAAACACCGTCTGGAATGACTCCCTTTATCTTTGTTTCTCACCACCTAGAATCTTATAAAGTCCCATTTAGTGAGTGGGAATTTGCCAGCACCCTTGCTCTCTGCTCCTGAACTGGACGGCTGCACAACAAGATGCTTCAACACTTATTGGTGCCCAGCCAACATCACATACTTGCTCTTTTTAACCATCTCTTGAGCTAGGAGGAATTGTCTTCCCAGTAGTGAGAAAGTATCATTGTTCCAGTTCTGAAATTGGGTAAATTACCTCTTTAGATGGACAGCTATCATCAGATCAGTTTAATTAATGTCCTCTACAAGTTACTTGAACATATGGTGAGTCAAAGGCTGTCTCAAATCCTTGAATCCTGGGACCTTTCGGCTTCGACCCAGGTGGTTTGCACCAAGACAGCTCCACTGCAGATAATTTAGTCCATCTGCAGTCAGCTAGCCAAACAGCTTTGGCTGGCATCAACACCTTATTGCAGTCTTCTTTGATCTGCATAAAGCTTATGATACAACATGGTGCCACCACATCCTCACTGCCTTACATGACTGGGGCCTCTGTGAGCCATTCCTGAGTTTTATCTAGAACTTTCTTTCATGTTGCACTTTTCAGGTACACATTGGAGCCTCCCATATCCCATCTATAGGAAAATGAGTTTCCACAGGGTCTGTTATGAGTGTACCTCTCTTTTTAATGGATGTCAGTGGTCTGTTGGTGTCTGCGATGCTTCTGGTCCCCCTCTTTGTATCCTGCTGATTTTTGCATTTTTTTTTGTTCATCCATGATGGGTGCTGCTGAACACAGACTGGAAGAAGCAACACACTGAGCGCAATCTTGGGTTCTTGCTCGTGGCTTTCATTTTTCAGCTGCCAAGACAAGCATTGTGCATTTTTGCCATTGCCAAACCCTTCATCTCTGTCCACATCTGTACCCAGATAGCCAGGCTCTCAGTGTGGTGGGCTCTCGTTTTATGGGATGGTCTGTGATGCCCGGTTGACAAGGCTTCCCAATCTTCGTCAACTAAAGCAAACATGTTGATTGCACCTAAATGCTCTTCAATGCCTTAACAACAGCAACTGGGTCATGGACTGCTCTGCTCTAATATGGCTCTACACAGTACTGGTCGAGCCCTGTGTGAGTTACAGGAATCTCGCATACGGCTCGGCATCACCTTCACCATTACTGATGCTGGACTTTATACACAATTGTGGAGTACAACTGGTAACTGGTGCCTATCGGACTAGCCCCATGATCAGCCTCCTACCATGATCAGCCTCCTAGCGGAGACAGGGGTTCCACCATTATGAGTTCTGCACCAACAACAGTTGATCACTTTTGCGTTCCACATTCGCTGCTCCCTGGTGCACCCAAAGTGCGGCCTCCTCTTTCCAGATATGCAGATCCACCTCTTGCAACAGTGGTCCAAATCTGGGGTTATGATCATCATCTGTATCTGGTCCCTTTTTTCTGATCTCCAGCTTTCTTCTCAGCCACCTCTTCTTCGGGCGTACCCATGTACACTTCTGTGGTGCATCCTGTGTCCACAGCCCTTCTTGGCCTGTCACGAGATCCGAAAGACTCACCTCATCCTGAAGTTCTCCACAACCAATTCTTCTCCATTCTTGGTGTATTTCGGGGATTGGAAGTAGTCTATACTGATGGATCGAAGTTTGCCGATTATGCTTGCTTTGCTTACATTCATGCAGGATGTAATGAACTCCTCTCCTTTCCAGATGGCTGCAGAGTTGGTAGCCATCTCTCATGATCTTGAACATGTCTGTTTGTCTGTTCCTGCACCAGTGACTCCTTCTGTATCTGTAGCAACTCCTTGAATAGATTACAAGCTCTTGACCAATGTTATCCTCACCATCACTTGGTCTCGACTATACAGGATTCCCTTTTTGCCCTCAAAATAATATAGATGCTTAGTGGTCTTTGTCTGTACCCTGTGTCACATTGGGATCCTGTGGAAATAAACTGGCTGACAGGCTCACCAAATTGGCCAGCAGCAAGCTGTCTCTTGATGCTGGTATTCTGGAATAGGAACTTTGACCAGTTATATGACGTCAGGTTCTAAGGGTTTAGAATGTGAAATTGCATACTCTGACTTTGCCAAACAAACTATGGGCAACCAAGGAGACCACGAATTTGTGGGGGCCCTCTGTGAAGACCTCTCGCAAAGACTCCATCATCCTTTGCCGGCTCCACATTGGCCATACTGGGCTGAGTCACAGTCATCTCATTTCATCACAAGGTTTGACCCCGTTGTTATTGTGCTGCCCGTTTGACAGTGGTTCACATTTTTCTGAACTGCCCTAACCTAGGTGCCCTGCAGCAATCTCTCAATCTTCCTGATTCGCTAACACTGGCGCTAGCAGATGATGCCTCAGTGACTGACCTCGTTTTATGATTTATTTACGAAGGGATTTTTTACTATTCTTTCAAAGGGAGGGCCCCTCAGCCTTGTCGGCCTATTGAAGGACTGGCAGGATGCCCTGTTGCCTCATCTGCCCTGAATGGGTAGCAGCTGTCTGGGCTTGATAGTCCACTCCAGCACTCTCACTACCTGCCCTTCTTTCTCCTTCTTCCATGTTCTGTTTCACTTGGTGTTCTTTCTCTATTCTCTTGTGCTTCTCTCACTCTGTCCATGTCACTTGTATATTTTCTAGGTATTGTTGGGTGAGGTGCCTTTAGTACATGGTGAGGGGCCTCCAGCTGCTACCTGGATGGGACATCTCACCCATCTTTCTTACTTTCGCTCCTTTTCTTCTTCTTTCCTCTAAGTGTTGTTGACCTCCAGTAGACCTCGGGGTTTCCTTTCCTTCAGTTTTGTGCACTCAGCCCTCCTCTGGTATGCAGTTTTCCTTGTTCCTGGAAGAAGGGGCTAATGACATCATAGTTTGGTCCCTTTAATTAATAAACCAACTAAACAAAATCCACAAACCCAACAATCCTGGACTCTCCATTGTAACTGGTTATTGTGCCCCCACTGGAACGGCCTCATTGACAAACACCTCCAACCAATTGCCCAAAATGTACCCCCCCACATCAAAATTACCAACCACTTCCTTCACCGACTCTACATCATCCCCACCCTCTTACCTTCTGGATCCCTATTCATCACTGTTGATGCGGCTTCCCTATTCGCCAACATCCCTCATGCACATGGTCTTGATGTTATTGAACAGCTACCTTCCCCAACATCCTTTAGATTACAAACCAACTACCTCATTCCTCATACCCTTTACTAACTTTGTCCTCACACACAAGTACTTCTCCTTTTAAGGGGAGGTATACAAACAAATCCATAGCACAGCCGTGGGCACCTGCATGGCACCACCCTATGCCCACCTGTTTATGGGTCATCTAGAGGAAACCTTTATAGCCTCCCAAAATACTAAACCCCTGGTCTTGCTCAGGTTCATTGATGATACATTATGTGATCAAAAGTATCCGGACACCCCCAAAAACATACATTTTTCATATTAGGTGTATTGTGCTGCCATCTACTGCCACATACTCCATATCAGCAACCTCAGTAGTCATTAGACATCATGAGAGACCAGAATGTAGCACTCTGCAGAACTCACAGATTTCAAACGTGGTCAGCTGATTGAGTGTCACTTGTGTCATACGTCTGTACGTGAGATTTCTACACTCCTAAACATTCCTAGGTCCGATGTGATAGTGAGGTGCAAATATGAAGGAACACGTAGAGCACAAAAGTGTACAGGCCGACCTCATCTGTTGACTGACAGAGACTGCCGACAGTTGAAGAGGGTCGTAATGTGTAATAGGCAGACATCTATCCAGACCATCACACAGGAATTCCAAACTGCATCAGGATCCACTGCAAGTACTATGACAGTTAGGTGGGAGGTGAGAAAACTTGGATTTCATGGTCGAGTGGCTGCTCATAAGCCACACATCACGCCGGTAAATGACAAACGACGTCTCGCTTGGTGTAAGGAGCATAAACATTGGATGACTGAATGGTGGAAAAACATTGTGTGGAGTGACGAATCACGGTACACAATGTGGCGATCCAATGGCAGGGTGTGTGTATGGCCAATGCCTGATGAATGTCATCTGCCAGTTTGTGTAGTGTCAACAGTAAAATTTGGAGGCAGTGGTGTTATGATGTGGTCATGTTTACAATGAGAGGGCTTGCACCCCATGTTGTTTTGTGAGGCACTATCACAACACAGGCCTACATTGATGTTTTAAGCACCTTCTTGCTTCCCACTGTAGAAGAGAAATTCAGGGATGGCGATTGCACCTTTCAACACGATCGAGTACCTGTTCATAATGCACAGCCTGTGGTGGAGTGGAACCTCCACAATGTCCCAGTCCATTGTTATGATGCCACTCCCAACCACAACTGCTTGCCAAAGGGATCATATCCCTGAGGTAGATCGAGGTGCAAGACATGCCCAATCTATCCACCCTTACCCTTTCTAGTCCAGTTCTATCACGTGCTTATCCTACCCTATCAGAGGCCAGGTTCCCTGTGAAAGCAGTCGTGTCATATAGCAGCTCTGCTGTAATCACAGCACAGCTTTTCATACTGGTATGACTAACAACCAGTCATACACCAGGATGAATGGCCAATGCCAAACTGTGGCCAGGACCATATTAGATTACCCTGTGGCACAACATGCAGCTGAACGTAACATGCTCAGTTTCAATGGCCGCTTCACAACTCGGGCTGTTTGGATCCCTCCCTCCACCATCAGGTTTTCTGAACTGCTGCAGATGGGAGTTATCCTTACAACACATTCTCCTCTCCCAACATTATACTGGCTTCAACCTATGGTAACCTACTATGCACACACCCTCCATCCAACAGTTTCCACCCCCTCTGTCCTATCACTTCCTCACTACGAACATTCTCGCACTGTCATAGTGTGGCGCCCTCTGCCAACACACCTGCCTGTCTTTCTCCTTCCCTGCTTCTCTCCTATTCTGCCCCCATGCCCTCAACCTTCCTGCCCCACAACCTTCCAACGCTGCCCCTGGCAATCTTGTCATGCCTCCACCTAGGTTCTGGATGCTCAGCCAGACAGCATTATTTTCTCCCTCTGCCCATACTCTGTTACCCCTCCCACTTGCCTACACCACTCCAGATTGCAGCTCAACATGGCAGTTGCATTCTGGTTCGACCGCTCTCATTGTGTGCCACCCTCTACCAACACACCTGCCCATCTTTCTCCTTTCCTGCCCCTCTCCTATTCTGCTTCCAACCTCTCTGCCCCACAGCCACTCAACACTGCCCCTGGCAGTCTTGTCATGCCTCCACTTAGTCCCTGCATGCTCTGCCAGACAGCACTCTTCTCTCTTCCCCCCCCCCCCCCCCATCCATACTTTATACTTTGCTATCCCTCCCCCTTGTCTGCCCCAATTCAGATTGCCACTCAATATGACAGTTGCATTCTGTTCCGAGCTGTCGGTGATGGTTCTCGTGTGTGTGTGTGTGTGTGTGTGTGTGTGTGTGTGTGTGTGTGTGTGATGTATGTGTGTTTTCCTTTCTGAATAAGGCTTTGGACAAAAGTTAAATGTGCAACAGTCTTTTCATTGTGTCTGTCTGCAACACAATGTGTCATTTTTATAGTGAGTAGCAATCTATCTTTATTCAAATATTGTTTAAAATTATATGAACAATTTAGTATGTGGCTCAAGGTACACAAACATGTAGCTTTTCATGCACTCCATTTACAAGTAGTGCAGTAAAGCTCCTGAAATTAACCCACCCTCCACCTACTGTCCGCGCACCCTCCAGCCAACAGTTTCTGCCCCCTCTGTCCTATCACTTCCTCCCAATTGTCATCCCCTCAACCTCATTGTTTGCTGCCCTCTGCCAAGGCATTCGCCTGTCTTTCTTCTTCCCTGCCCCTCACCTTTTCTGCACCCGCTCCCCTCCCTGCCTTGCAGCCTCCCAACATTTAACCCAGCAGTCTTGTCATGCCGCCATCTAGTCCCTGCATGCTCTGCCCAGCAGCACTCTTTCCTTCAACCTGTACCCTGCTATCCCTCCCCCCTCACTCTACCATTCCAGACTGCTGCTCAACGTGAAAGTTGCAGTCCGGTCCAAGCTGCCAGTGATGGCGGTCATGTGTGCATAAGTGTGTTTGCTTGTGGGAATGTGTGTGTGTGTTTTTTGAGGAAGACTTTGGCTGAAACCTAAATGTGTAACACTCTTTTCACTGTGCCTGTCTGCAACAGTGCATCATCTCTAAGGTAAATAGCAATCCATTCTTTTCCTAAAATTGTTAATATTCCAACCTGGAGTTTCCACTGTTATCTTCTTTTTATGGTTCTTTCATGATTGTGTGATGGCAACAGCAAAATGGTTTTGTAGTTTCCCTTGAGAGCGTGTGACTAACTATATCAACAATGCTGGGTTAAAACAGTCTTATCCTTCTTCGAAATAGCTCTGTGTAACAACTGTGAAAATCTCCATAACAGTCCCATACTGACCTGAATGGTTATAAATCTGGTAGCCTGACTCTGAATTCCTTGTACCTCCTCCTTGTATTCAGTTATTTCATTTACAGTATTTTATGTATCGGCATTTCTGACAAGGAGATATTTGTTAATGCTGACTATAAATCAAAGTGTTTGGAAGGCGTTCCTAAAGGTGTCTGTTGTGGTGTGGCTTTGTATGGTAGTGAAACATGGAAAACAAACAGTTCAGCCAAGAAGAGATTAGAGGCTTTTGAAGTGTGGTATTGCAGGAGAGTGCTGAAGATAGATGAGTAGCTCGAGTGACTTATGAAGAGGTAATGAGTTATGAAATCCGGGAAATGACTAGCTGAACCCTGGCTTCCAACTCTTCAAGCATGTGTGGACAGGTTGCATGCACCTTGTTTTTTTAACAGTCCCCAAAGATAAAAATCACAATGTTTTCTACCTGGAGAAGGAGAAGGCCAGTCAACTATTCTATCATCGAAAGCACTTCATATTGCTGTCATAGAAGCATAGGTGATGTGTGGTCTTGCATGAAATAACCATACATCTTTGCATTAGGTATTAGTGCTTGAAAAAAAAAAAGGATGCAGTATATTGGCCACATATCTGTCAGACCATATTGTTTCATGAAAAAGATGGTCCAATATTTTGTCTTGCACTAATTTCACACCACACTCCTGTTTTCACATCATGCAGATGTTGTTTATGTAATTCATGAGGATTTTTGGAGCTCCAACATCGAATGTTTTGAGAATTTACATACCCTGATAAATGCAGCCATGCTTCATCAGGGAAAAAAAAGTGTCTCAGTATCAACTTCCCCATCGTGCAAAGACTGTAACAATCAGGTGCAGTAACGACCTTGTGCAACAGTATCTGAGTTCCTCAGTTGATGCACTACCAGTATTTTATATGGTTTCAATTTCAGTTTGTGCACAGCTCTGTGAGCAGATGCTCTTGACACACTGAAGCCCAGAGATTTTCTCAGACATCTTTCCAAGGCCTCCCTTATCTCATATAATTTATTTTTGGTTAAAACACTAGGCCTTCATTTTTGTAACATAGATCCAGTCTCTTGAAATTTCATCACTAATCTGTATATTGATGAATCATTGGGAACATGCACAAAGCTGACATTCCACATATGATTCTGTTTTTGCATAGTTCAACTCAAGAAACACCTATTGATCCTTTGCGTATACCATACCAAATGGAAATTCAAAATGTAACACCTGAACACTCAGTCACATGGTATAGAAGACACACAAGGTGTTTCTGTCTGAGGACAGAGCCCAACAACGTACCCCCGACTCAGCGTAGCTGCAATGACAATGTCTAGCTGTTTTGACAGTGCCACGACATTTAAGAGTGCCGCCACGTCAGTACGCGCAAACGGCGATAGAGGCGCTCCGCAACTCGGCTGAGCGCGGGAGCGCCACCTAGCTACGAATGGCGCCGGCCGCATGTCACAGCACGGCAGTCGAATGACCGATACGGAATTGGTAGCATGTAACCAGCTATTGTTTCTACGTTTGTATATCCACGCAATTTATTAGTGATTAAAGGTTATAACACTTTTTGGCGATGAGGATGGGATATTTTTGTTCCTGCGTTGTGGATTTGTGTGTTCGTGTCGGGGCAGGCATGGAACAGCTTATGCAAGCGCTCATTGAACAGCAAACAGCTGCTATTCAGGCGATGTCGATGGCGCTTACTCCTCGTCTGTCTTCCTCTTCTCTGCCTCCATTCCCTCCTTACAACGAGGCCGCTGAAGACTGGGAGGATAATGAAAAACGTTTGCGGCAACACTTCTTGGCTTTCAGCGTTGTCGATGCTGCTATGTGTAAGTCGTTATTTCTATCTTGGATTTCCCCAGGGATCTATCAGCTGCTATCTCAGTTAGCCCCGCTGCGGGAACCTGCCTCTCTGTGCTTCCAAGAAATGTGTGACTTATTGTCTAACTATTACCGAAAAAACACCCACGTCGTTGCCGCCCACGTGGCGTTCTACCGGTGTCGTAAACAGCTCCATCAATCTTACCGGGCTTGGGCGGCGGAACTACACGGTCTGAGTAGGAAATGTCAGTTTGTCACGGACACTCATCATGAGTCTTATGCTGATTCAATGGTTAGGGATGCTATTCTACGGCTTGCTCCTGATAAAGAAGTTCGGCGACATGCCTTACAACTGCCAAACCCGTCGTTGTTGGAAGTTCTAAGCATCGCTCAATCTTTTGAAGTGTCTCACGCTGCTGATGAGCAAATAGACGCGTGGTGTGATGTAGGCGCTATACAGACCACTTTCGACATGGACAATTTGCCTGTTTCCCAGGGGACCAACGATGTGGCGGCGGTTCACTCGCGTCAATAACGTCGCATTGGGCCGCCACACTCGCAGCGAAAACAGCAATGACAGAAGCAGGTTTGTTCCGCACTTCCTTCTTTTCCACGTTGTTTCGTACAGCATGACAGGGCCGCGTGTCCAAAACGTTGGGCCCCGTGTAATTCATGTAGGAAAAAAGGCCACATTGCTTCTGTGTGGCAGTCCCCTGAAGTTCCTGTCGATGAGGACTAGGCATCGGACATGGATGTTAACTGTGTGCTTTCTCAAACAAATAAGTTGTTTGTTACTGTTCGTGTTCTGGATAAAGACATTCGCATGCAAGTGGACACTGGCTCTGCAGTAACTCTCATTAATTCTTGCACGTATTTGGAGTTGGGCTCCCCTCCCTTGTCTCCAGTTACGCGAAATCTGAGAACTTATAATAAACAGAAAATTCCTATTGTTGACCAGTTTGATGCTTCCACTGCCTACAAGTCCGTTGTTAGGCCCCTCACGTTTTATGTGGTGGATCGTGCGGGCACTGAAAACCTGTTCGGTTATGATGCTTTCCAGTTGTTCGGGTTCTCCATTGATGATGATGTGCACCTCATATCTGAGGATAATCCGTATCAACAGCTGGATGGATTGTGTTCTGATTTCTCGTCCGTGTTCTCTGCTGGTCTGGGTCGTGCCAAGGATTTTGAAGCCCACATTACTCTTAAACCTACAGCTCTCCCTAAGTTTTTCCGGGCACGCCCTATTCCGGTGGCGTTGCGTGCACCCGTCAAGGCTGAGATAGACAGGTTAACAGCTTCAGGGATTCTCCTTCCTGTTACCTCCAGCGAATGGGCATCGCCGATTGTGGTGATTTGTAAACCAAACGGGAGTCTGCAATTGTGTGGTGATTTTAAAGCCACTGTCAATGCTCAGAGCCTCATTGACACTTATCCTCTTCCCCGTCCAGAGGAGTTATTTACCAAGCTTGCTGGGGACCAGTTCTTTTCCAAACTTGACTTATCAGAGGCGTACCATCAGTTGCCGTTGGATGCGTCTTCCAAGGAATTTCTCGTCATCAACACTCCTTGTGGGTTGTATCAGTACCAGTGGTTACCATTTGGCTTCGCTAGCGCGCCGGCCATTTTTCAGCGGTTTTTGGAACAGCTCACGGCTTCCGTTCCCGGCTGCATCAACTACCTGGATGACATTGTTGTCACGGGGGCCTCCACTGAGGAGCACCTTCGCAATTTGCGTTCACTGTTTCGGGTTCTGCATTCGGCTGGGTTGAAGTGCAATCTGGACAAGTCACAGTTCTTCCAACCCTCCATCGTGTACCTTGGTTTCCACTTGTCCCGTGAGGGTATACGTCCTCTACGTCAGCATGTTGCGGCCATTACCGCTCTACCCCAGCCATCTACGGTAAAAGAACTTCAGGCGTTTCTAGGCAAGATTACTTATTACACAAATTCATTCCATCTGCGGCGGCGGTAGCTCATCCTCTGCATCAGCTGTTACGCAAAAACGTTCCTTTCTGTTGGTCCAATGAGTGTGAGCCGGCTTTTGTCCGCCTGAAGGCTCATTAGCAGTCGGCGCCTTGTCTTGCCACATTCGGTCCGGGTCAGCACTTGGTTCTGGTGACTGACGTGTCCCAGTATGGCCTAGGGGCTGTTCTTGCCCATCGGTATGAGGATGGGTCGCAACGACCCATCGCCTATGCTTCCAAGACCCTCAACGATGTGCAATGGCGTTATTCTCAAATCGAAAAGGAGGCGCTTGCTATCATTTATGCTCTAAAAAAGTTCAGCGTTTTTTTGTATGGTTCTAAGTTTCACCGCATCACCGACCACAAGCCGCTGGTCTCTCTGTTCAGTCCATTGGCGTCGCTTCTGGATAAGGCAGCTCACCGCCTGCAACGTTGGGCCTTATACTTGTCTCGTTTTCACTATGAGATTCACTATCACCCCACAGCGCAGCATGCCAACGCTGACGCGTTGTCGCATTTGCCGATGGGCCCCAACCCGGTTTTCGATTGAGATGAACTACTCTGTTTCCACATTGATGAGGCAGCACGTCGTGCGGTCGAGGGTTTTCCGCTTACAGGGTCGCAGGTCGCGTCGGCTACTGCGCGGGACTCGGTCCTGCGTCAGGTGATCGGTTTTATTCAACAGGATTGGCCGGACAGGACCAAGGGCCGGGCATCGGATCCCCTTCGCAACTACCATGCCTTCCGCCTTCGTCTGTCTGTTCGTGATGGTGTTCTTCTTCTGGCCACAGATGGCACGTCTCCACGGGTCGTGGTGCCAGCCTCTCTTCGCAAAGATGTTCTCAAACTGTTGCATGAAGGCCATTGGGGGATTTCTCGGACTAAGTCCCTGGCCCCGCAGGCACGTTTATTGGCCCGGTATTGATTCGGACATCACCCACATGGTCGCTGCGTGTGGTCAGTGTGCTCAACAACTGGCTGCACCCCGTACAATGCCCTCTCCGTGGCCTGACCCGGCGCAGCCATGGGAACGGGTGCACGCTGACTTTGCCGGCCCCTTCCTCGGCACTTATTGGCTGCTGTTGGTTGACGCCTTCTCGAAGTTTCCATTTGTTGTTCGATGTCCATCGCCCACCACTGCAGCGACGACACTGGCTTTGTCCAAAATCTTTGCACTAGAAGGTCTTCCATCCATGATCATGGACAATGGCCCTCAGTTCTCTTCGCAGGCCTTCCGTGATTTTTGTATTGGACACGGGATTCATCATGTTACAGAACCGCCCTTCCATCCGCAATCGAATGGGGAGGTCAAGCGCCTTGTCCGCACTTTCAAAAGCCAGATGAAAAAATTCCTTAGTGATTTTTCCACAGATGACGCTCTGTTGCATTTTCTGAGTTCTTATCGCTTCACGCCTCTGGGTGATCGCAGCCCTGTTGAACTCTTGCATGGCCGCCAACCGCGCACTCTACTGCACCTGCTTCACCCTGTCAGGCTTTGTGCGGGAAAATACTCGGTGGGCACCGACGTGTGGGCACGAGGGTATGGATCTCGCCCTAAATGGATTCCAGGGGTGGTCAAGGCTCTTCACGGCTGCCGGCTTTGTGAAATACGTACGGACGACGGCATGGTTGTTCGCCATTACGACCAAATGCGCCCACGAGTGGTGGCCACGCCGGTGCCACCGCCCCTTCCTTTGCCTCCACCAGCCCGAGAAGCCAGTCCTGTCACTGCTGCCGATCTCCTGTGCGTGTTGCTGCAGCCGACGTCGCTACCGCTTCCGAGTACGCCGGAACTGGCCCCAGTCGCAACGCCGCCTTCTCCGGGACCCATCTTGCTGGAGCACACCCCCAGGTCCACGACACCTATGGATGCTGCTCCGGAGTTTTCACCCGTCATCTCGTCCAGGAGGCACGTTCCACGCACAGGCTTCCATCCTGGACATTTTCGACCGTACTCTCATGTTTCTCCGCGGGATCTTCTCGGGGCCTCCCAAGAGGCCATGGATGTCTCCGCGCAGTCCGTGTCTCCCAGGAAGTGAGGTTTTTTTTTTTTTCTTTTTTTTTTTTTTCAAGGGGGAAAAAGTGTCGTGACAGAGCCCAACAACGTACCCCCGACTCAGCGTAGCTGCAATGACAATGTCTAGCTGTTTTGACAGTGCCACGACATTTAAGAGTGCCGCCACGTCAGTACGCGCAAACGGCGATAGAGGCGCTCCGCAACTCGGCTGAGTGCGGGAGCGCCACCTAGCTACGAACGGCGCCGGCCGCATGTCACGGCAGGGCAGTTGAATGACTGATACGGAATTGGTAGCATGTAACCAGCTATTGTTTCTACGTTTGTATATCCAGGCAATTTATTAGTGATTAAAGGTTATAACACTAGCAACAATATTTGAAGCAATTAGACTTGACAAAAAAACACAAAAGAAAACCCCAGTACACTCAGTCACACAGTGTAGTGGGTACTTGGGAAGTATTGGTATCCAAGAACTATGCATAGCAAAAATCGGCATACGGAGTGGCAACAGCCTGCAAATGCACCACACAACCTGCGGACGCCTCCCGGGTGTCTTTCAGAGATACCCTGTATTTATTAATGTCTATATCAACATAGAATTTTAATTGTATGATTATTACATGCAATTCTACTGACAAATGCAGCTGCCAAAGCACAGTTCTTGGAAATCACTCTTCCCGCGCTCCTTACGTGAATGGAACAGGAGAAAACCCTAATAACTGGTACAATGGGACTTATCATCTGCCACGCGCCTCATGTTGATTTGCAGAGTATAGACGTAGATGTAGTGCAGATATCTAATGCAACTGCCTAGTAAGCAGGAGGCCTGGTTTTGACTACCGGCCTTGGTACAAATTTTCTTTGTAGCCAATGAGTTCTTTCATTCCCCGAATGTGGGAGAGGTAGGAATTTCTCATTTCTGAACATATTCTATGTCCAGCCGTGGGATCAAACACAGAAATGGTGTGTGTCCTTTCAGACATGTCCAAAAGGACAGGCAACATTCATATGGATAAATACTTTATTCATTGCCCATAAGAAAATTTCACATAATAGCTCATAAAGTACATAAAATAAGCTAATGTCCTTGTCTAAAAGTCAATGCAATGTGAGCTATTTCTAAGTGAAAACATGCTGAATTTCTTGATTAATTTTCTAGTAGTTGATTCCAATTATAGTTTGTTATGCAGTAGGACACCAATGAATTACACACATTGTGCTTTACTTTGAGCATGACCAATCATACCTATTTGTGGATCCAACACATAATTTTTGTTTGAAAAATTGAACCAAGCTATGCTATGACCAATTGTAAGCTTGTTCATCTGTCATCTGGACTGTGTTTGATATGGGCATATTTGGACCCTTGATAAGTGTGGTTGCATCATCAACCAACCATACAATTGCCAAAGGCTCTTTTAAAAGCTTCGAAATGTCATTTATAAGGGATACAGGCCAATAATAGCAACAATTAAGTCATCTACACCTATACTCTGCAAACCTTTGTGAAGTGCATGACACAGTGTACGTCCCTTGTATCAATTATAAGGCTTTCTCCCAATCCATTCACTTATGGATAACAGGAAGAGTGATTGCTTAAATGCCTCTGTGTGTGCTGTATATAGTCTACATCTTGACTTCATGGTCCCCCCCCCCATGAACCATGGACCTTGCCGTTGGTGGGGAGGCTTGCGTGCCTCAGCGATACAGATGACCGTACCGTAGGTGCAACCACAACGGAGGGGTATCTGTTGAGAGGCCAGAAAACATGTGGTTCCTGAAGAGGAGCAGCAGCCTTTTCAGTAGTTGCAGGGGCAACAGTCTGGATGATTGACTGATCTGGCCTTGTAACATTAACCAAAACGGCCTTGCTGTGCTGGTACTGCGAATGGCTGAAAGCAAAGGGAAACTACAGCCGTAATTTTTCCCGAGGACATGCAGCTTTACTGTATGATTAAATGATGATGGCGTCCTCTTGGGTAAAATATTCTGGAGGTAAAATAGTCCCCCATTCGGATCTCCGAGCGGGGACTACTCAGGAGGATGTCGTTATCAGGAGAAAGAAAACTGGTGTTCTACGGATCGGAGCGTGGAATGTCAGATCCCTTCATCGGGCAGGTAGGTTAGAAAATTTAAAAAGGGAAATGGATAGGTTAAAGTTAGATATAGTCAGAATTAGTGAAGTTCGGTGGCAGAAGGAACAAGACTTTTGGTCAGGTGAATACAGGGTTATAAATACAAAATCAAATAGGGGTAATGCAGGAGTAGGTTTAATAATGAATAAAAAATAGGAGTGTGGATTAGCTACTACAAACAGCATAGTGAATGCATTATTGTGGCCAAGATAGACACAAAGCCCATGCCTACTACAGTAGTACAAGTTTATATGCCAACTAGCTCTGCAGATGATGAAGAAATTGATGAAATGTATGACGAGATAAAAGAAATTATTCAGGTAGTGAAGGGAGACGAAAATTTAATAGTCATGGGTGACTGGAATTCGTCAGTAGGAAAACGGAGAGAAGGAAACATAGTAGGTGAATATGGATTGGGGGGAAGGAATGAAAGAGGAAGCCGCCTTGTAGAATTTTGCACAGAGCATAACTTAATCATAGCTAACACTTAGTTCAAGAATCATAAAAGAAGGTTGTATACCTGGAAGAATCCTGGAGATACTAGAAGGTATCAGATAGATTATATAATGGTAAGACAGAGATTTAGGAACCAGGTTTTAAATTGTAAGACATTTCCTGGGGCAGATGTGGATTCTGACCACAATCTATTGGTTATGAACTGCAGATTGAAACTGAAGAAACTGCAAAAAGGTGGGAATTTAAGGAGATGGGACCTGGATAAACTGAAAGAACCAGAGGTTGTAGAGAGTTTCAGGGAGAGCATAAGGGAACAATTGACAGGAATGGGGGAAAGAAATACAGTAGAAGAAGAATGGGTAGCTCTGAGGGATGAAGTAGTGAAGGCAGCAGACGATCAAGTAGGTAAAAAGACAAGGGCTAATAGAAAACCTTGGGTAACAGAAGAAATATTGAATTTAATTGATGAAAGGAGAAAATATAAAAATGCAGTAAATGAAGTAGGCAAAAAGGAATACAAACGTCTCAAAAATGATATCGACAGGAAGTGCAAAATGGCTAAGCAGGGATGGCTAGAGGACAAATGTAAGGATGTAGAGGCTTGTCTCACTAGGGGTAAGATATATACTGCCTACAGGAAAATTAAAGAGACCTTTGGAGAGAAGAGAACCACTTTTATGAATATCAAGAGCTCAGATGGTAACCAAGTTCTAAGCAAAGAAGGGAAGGCAGAAAGGTGGAAGGAGTATATAGAGGGTTTATACAAGGGCGATGTACTTGAGGACAATATTATGGAAATGGAAGAGGACGTAGATGAAGACGAAATGGGAGATAAGATACTGCGTGAAGAGTTTGACAGAGCACTGAAAGACCTGAGTCAAAACAAGGCCTCGGGAGTAGACAACATTCCATTAGAACTACTGATGGGCTCGGGAGAGCCAGTCATGACAAAACTCTACCATCTGGTGAGCACGATGTATGAGACAGGCGAAATCCCCTCAGACTTCAAGAAGAATATAATAATTCCAATCCCAAAGAAAGCAGGTGTTGACAGATGTAAAAATTACCGAACTATCAGTTTAATAAGTCACAGCTGCAAAATACTAACGCGAATTCTTTACAGACGAATGGAAAAACTGGTAGAAGTGGACATCGGGGAAGATCAGTTTGGATTCCGTAGAAATATTGGAACATTTGAGACAATACTGACTCTACGACTTATCTTAGAAGACAGATTAAGGAAACGCAAACCTACGTTTCTAGCATATGTAGACTTAGAGAAAGCCTTTGACAATGTTGACTGGAATACTCTCTTTCGAATTCTAAAGGTGGCAGGGGTAAAATACATGGAGCGAAAGGCTATTTAGAATTTGTACAGAAACCAGATGGCAGTTATAAGAGTCGAGGGGCATGAAAGGGAAGCAGTGGTTGGGAAGGGAATGAGACAGGGTTGTAGCTTCTCCCCGATGTTGTTCAATCTGTATATTGAGCAATCAGTAAAGGAAACAAAAGAAAAATTCGGAGTAGGTATTAAAATCCATGGAGAAGAAATAAAATCTTTAAGGCTCACTGATGACATTGTAATTTTGTCAGAGATAGCAAAGGACTTGGAAGAGCAGTTGAACGGAATGGACAGTGTCTTAAAAGGAGTATATAGGATGAACATCAACAAAAGCAAAACGAGAATAATGGAATGTAGTCGAATTAAGTCGGGTGATGCTGAGGGAATTAGATTAGGAAATGAGACACTTAAAGTATTAAAAGAGTTTTGCTATTTAGGGAGTAAAATAACTGATGATGGTCGAAGTAGAGAGGATATAAAATGTAGACTGGCAATGGCAAGGAAAGTGTTTCTCAAGAGAAATTTGTCAACATCGAGTATAGATTTAAGTGTCAGGAAGTCGTTTCTGAAATTATTTGTATGGATGGTTGGTTGGTTGTTTGGGGAAGGAGACCAGACAGCGTGGTCATCGGTCTCATCGGATTAGGGAAGAATGGGGAAGGAAGTCGGCCGTGCCCTTTCAGAGGAACCATCCCGGCATTTGCCTGGAGTGATTTAGGGAAATCACGGAAAACCTAAATCAGGATGGCCGGACCCGGGATTGAACCATCGTCCTCCCGAAATTTGTACGGAGTGTAGCCATGTATGGACGTGAAACATGGACGATAACTAGTTTGGACAAGAAGAGAATAGAAGCTTTCGAAATGTGGTGCTAGAGAAGAATGCTGAAGATAAGGTGGGTAGATCACGTAACTAATGAGGAGGTATTGAATAGGATTGGGGAGAAGAGAAGTTTGTGGCACAACTTGACTAGAAGAAGGGATCGGTTGGTAGGACATGTTTTGAGGCATCAAGGGATCACAAATTTAGCATTGGAGGGCACCGTGGAGGGTAAAAATCGTAGAGGGAGACCAAGAGATGAATACACTCAGCAGATTCAGAAGGATGTAGGTTGCAGTAGGTACTGGGAGATGAAGAAGCTTGCACAGGATAGAGTAGCATGGAGGGCTGCATCAAACCAGTCTCAGGACTGAAGACCACAACATCAACATGAGAGAAGTACACAGGAGGTTGTAGTATATTCCTAGACTGACCACTTAAAGTTGGTTCTAGAAACTTTATAAGTGGGTTTTCATGGGATAGTTTGCATCTATCTTCAAGTGTGTGACAGTTCTGCTCTTTCTGCATCCTTGTGACCATTACCATGCAGCAAACAGAGCTGTAACCTTTTGAATTGCCCTTCTTTCTATCAGCTTGTATGGATCAAATGCACTTGAGCAGTATTCTAGGATGGGTCACAAGAATATTTTGTATGCAGTCGCCGTTATAGACTGATTGCATTTCCCTAGTATTCTACCAATGAACTGCAGTCTGTCATTTGCTTTACCTGCGACTCCGAGTATGTGATCATTCCATTCCACATCCCTACATATTGTTACACACAGGTATTTGTATGGGTTGGTAGATTCCAGCTGTGACTCAATGGTATTATAGTCACAGGATAGTACATTTTTTTATTTTGTGTGATGCACAATTTTACATTTATGAACATTTTGAAATCTTATCAAGATCTGACTGAACAGTTGCACAGCTTCTTTCAGACAGATATTCACTGTAGATAACTGCATCATCTGCAAAAAGTCTGAGGATACTATTATTATTGTTTACAAGGCCATTAATATACAACATGAAAAGCAATGGTACCAATGTGCATCCCTGGGGCACACCTAACATTACTTCTACAAACTGTCAATGACTCTACATCTTAGATAATTTGCTGTATCATCCATACCAAAAAAAGTCCTCATCTAGTCACAAATTCCAACAATGGAAAATACAGGATAGAATGTAACAGTATTATGAGAAGGAAAGTTGCTACGCACCATATAGCGAAGATGCTGAGTCGGAGATAGGCACAACAAAAAGACCCTCACAATTACAGCTTTTGGCCATTAACCACACTGCCAAGTGTGGTTTCAGTTGCCTGAGACTGCAGGCATGTGAGTTGCATTGGTGTGTGTGTGTGTGTGTGTGCATGTGTGTGTGTGTGTGTGTGTGTGTGTGTGTGTGTGTCTATTGTTGACAAAGGCCTTAACGCCGAAAGCTATAATTGTGAGAGTCTTTTTGTAGTGCCTATTTGCGACTCAGCATCTCTGCTGTATGGTGAGTGGCAACTTTCCTTCTCATAATATAGTCACAAATTCTGCATGATACCCCATATGATCATACTTTGGATAATAAGTGTTGATGTGGTTCTGAGTCAAATGCTTTTTGTAATTGGAGGAATACTGTGTCTGCATAACTGTCTTATTCCATGGCTTTCAGTACATCAAGTGAGAAAATTGCAGATTGGATTCCATATGATGTATGTTTTGGCATCAATGATAGTTGGCAAGGAGAAGACCATTCTGTTCAAGATACCTCATTAAGTTTAAGCTCAGAATATGTTCTAAGATTCTACAACAAGTGGATGTCAAGGATATTGGCCAGCAATTTTGTGGATCCCTTCTGCTACCCTTCTTGTAGAAGGTTGTGACCTGTTATTTCTTCCAACTGCTGGGCATGGTTTTTTGTCCGAGGGATCTAGATTCCAGGTAAAAGAGGGACTAACTGAGCTGCAAATATAGTACAGAATCTGATAGGGACTCCAGTGGGCCTTGAAGCTTTATTCAGTTTTAAGAATTGCCACTGTTTCTCAACACCACTGACATGAATATCTATTTCACTAATCTTTTCAGTGGTAGGAGAATTAAACTGGGGAAATATGACTGGGGTTTCCTTTGTAAAGGAACATTTTAAAATGAAGTTAAGCATTTAGCACTAAGATATTCATTCATTGTCGGCCATAAAGCTGAAATGGGAGCTTTCTGTGGATAACTACGTTTTCAGAGACAATTTGAAAGCAAATCTGTGCTTTATGTCATTTGAAATTTGCATATTGTCTTTCAGTGGTAACAATATCTTGACCTTTCAATGAATCGATGCCTGATATAAATTCTCTTTATCTAAGATTCAAGTAGGTCTGAGCATCAAATAAACAGCTACTGTGGAAGAAACTGAGTTTCATTTCCAATATGCTTGAAGAAGAGTCACCTCCTAACACTCACAGTTCAACTGCAAGGAATAAAAGGCTATCTTGAAAATCATTTATGAGTATCTTTATACAAATAAATTTTGTGCTCCATTAACACTGTGCTGTCTAACCTAGAACCAGAATGTTAACTGACTGGCTATGTCAATAGGTGGCCGTCAAGTTTAATTCTGGCAGATACGAAACAACAACAAAAACCACAGATGGTGACAGACTGTAGCTGTATCAAATCATTCAAACACAGTCATGGATCTGGATCTTCACCAATAACACTCATCCAAGATAAGTGTAGAGCACAAGGAAACAGAGCAAAAGGATGGGAATACATTTTCTTTGCAAATTGTGATATAAGCACATCATTTAAAGAATGAAAGATGGTAACAGTGGACTGATATAGTGAACAATGCATTGTTAATTAAGATTTGGAGAGAATCAGAAGTGAACAGTAAGCAGTGTTTGATGTTGGGCCAATCATGGAGATGCAGTAGATAATAGGATTCCTTAAGTTTTCCTTGTGGAATCCCAAATTGAAACATACAAAGATTTGCCTTCAAGGATAAAGCTTGTCCTGTATGATTTCTTTCTCTCCCAAAAATTAAGAAAGCTATCTGTGCAAAGAGAAACAGATATTTCTACCAAAAAGCATTTATGAACAGATTTATGAAGTAGATGTATTACAGGACATTTGCTAAATAATTTGAGAATATACTCTGGTGCATAAAATTTGGTGGACAGTATTTTGAGATGATTTCGAGGGAAATTTATGGGAAAAATAAAATTTACATGGATTTTGGTAATTTCATGTTACATAACTTGAATATCTAATGATCAATATGTATACAGATGTGAGTCACAAAATTTTATCCTTTGAACAATTCTTTGGCAAAAACACCCTGTGGTATAAATTAATGTTGATGAACATGGAGGAAATGTTTTTCTTTTGCACATTGTTTCAATTCTCTAAAGTTGAGATGATTATTTATTTACCTGAATCTAGTTTAAAATCAATAATCTAAATGATTTTTCCTGTGATTAGTAACTATTTCTCAAGCTGTTATCATATTTTCAAATTACTGTGTGATTTATGGTGTCCATAGCATGGTCCACAGTCCTGGGAATCCTTACTCCCATAAACGCCAACAACAGGTGGAAAATGACATGTTAACCATCATACAGTGCTAAAGTTTATATGTAATTAGGCTTTCCCTAATTTTCACTCATTTCCTTTCATAATACATCTTCTTTGCAGCCCTCTCTACAGATCCATTTGCAATGGTGTATCATTTGATTTGATGTTCTGCTAGTTGGAGAACAACCCAGCTGTCACAACTAGAATCACAATAAGAGTGGTCCTTCAAGTATTTGTTCCATAAAGTATGAGTATTATTATTTAACAGTTAACTGTTTAGCTTTAAAAATAGTTTCAATAGCTTCTTTTATACTAGCAAATTATAGTTTGCATGATAACTATTGCATTTATTGGTAAATTCCATTAACCCAATTTTTTTCTTTATCGTGCATTTAATGAATTTTCTTGATTGTCTCTAGGTGGAGAGAATGAGGCTATATTACTTAAATTTGATTTGCTTTTAAAATATTCTGACCTTTTAGCTAAATTGGATCCATTAGATACTGGTGGTACACAGGAAAGGTCAGAACACTCAGATGTAAAGGACAGCAGTAGTTACAGAAACCCGTATTTTATTGCAGATCTAGGTTTCAGATATAACACAGTCATCACCAGTGCATTACCAGAAGAGTCATAAAGATACAAACATGTCAGAGCATAACCTTGTAACAGTTAACGCTAGCATTTGCATGGTAGAATCAAAACCATTCTGACTCTGCCATGTAAATGCTAATGTTAACTGTCACAAGTTTATGCTCTGTCACATTTCTACCTTTATGAATCTCCGGGTAACCTTCATGACTCTTCTGGTACTGCACTGATGATGACTAACCTACAGTCAAAAATCTAGCCCTGGAATAAATTATAGATTTCTAAGACTGACTGCTGTCCTACTTTGCATCTAGATACCTTTCCTGTGCCATATTTGCTTCTGAAATACATAGCTGTAGTGTCTGAAACAATCACGAGTGGAAACATAAGAGACCATCATAAGTGAAATTTCCTCATTGCAAAAGAATAAAGAGTTGTTTCAATAAAATAAAAAACTTTTTATTGTGTAACTACGTCAATATAAACATAATTTTAGATCAAAATAGGAGCATTTAACACAATCACTTCTGAAAACATTTATTAGATCTTTTGTCATTCCGTTTATGCCATGTGATTTCGAAGGGCTTTTTAAAAGGTACCTGATTTCTTGCCCCATGATTAATAAGTGAAAACTATAAAATATATTATATATTTATAACAACAGCCATATCAGATTAACACACAGTTGGTACAGAATTGCTGGAATCAGAACAAAATTTAAAATATTAGGCCACTGCAAGGACATAATTAAAGGTTTATAAAGTCAGTAACCGATACATGGCAGTATAGTTTCAGTTTCACATGCTCACTTTCTTGTCTGAAATTTCCAAAACAAACTGCATTTAACAACTTCAAAACCGGAATGTAACATACAAACAGCTTAGAATAATTTAATGCACTTGCTAAAATGCAAACGCATTCATAGGAGAATATCTACTTAACATGTTTCAACAACATTTCTGCATTGTTAATAAGTTCAACAAATAAGGTAACAAACATTATATACAGAATACTTCTTTATGGAAACATTCTCTCACTCTCTCTTAACAACAAACATAATCTCTCTATGTTGCTGTCCATCTAGAACACACGACTGAATGAAAGCATTCACTGTAATTCTTTTAGAAATCATGAAATGCTTTTTGAATTCATTTCTCCATCAGTAAAGTGACACACATACAACAAAAATAAAATGTGAAAATAAATATTCTGCAATGGCAGCAAGGCATGTTGATTACTATGTACTTTCTCTAACTCTATATACTACAGATCACATTGACTCACTGCAAAGTAGCATTTTGCACACTAACCAACCATATCCAGAGGATTTAAAGCTGTGTAAGTGTTATTTTAGTAGAACATTAACAACATTGCATGAGTTATTTAGCTTTTCTACACATTTCAATAAATGTGCTCGCTGTATGATATTTAGTGTTCACTCAACTATGCATACAAATTAATTGTGTTCAATGAGGAGTTGCCATTTTCTGCAAAACTTTTCTGTTTTTTTGATGTACTGATACTCGCACTTGAATACGTTTAAAAACTGTTTACTCAAGCCTGTTTACCATTAAGAAAACCAATATTTCTCTCTATGCATATTCCCTTACACTGACCTTAGTGAAACATTGGGGCATTCATATCTACAAGCTTTCAAACAGACCATCATACAAAGAAAAAAAATACTTTATATTCTTCAGTCTGATGAAGTAAAATCACAGCTACATACTTCATTAGATATGTGGTAAAAGTTATTGCTGCAAACACATCATTACAGTAGGCATCACTTGTGAGATCTAACAGGGCAGCCACCTCTACACAACAGATCAGTTTATGATTACATCATATTTGGTAAACAGTTCCAAGTTTACATAACATGTAGCTACTCTGTTGATAAAATACAATGAAACAATGATCCTGGGTAATGCGAGGATTTTCTTTAATGTAAGACAGACAAGAAGCTCATTCTTAAATGTGGTATACATGCTGTAATAATAATACATTGAAACTCTCAGATGATAATTATATGGCATTTTTTTTACTGTTACTGGGATGTTATAGCTCTGGAAGTTAATACAGTATGTTATTTTGATGGGGAAAATTGATGGAACACAAAAATTTATATCACAATAAAAATACTGAATACCACCAGAACAGCTGTCATACAAGAAATGGAAGTCAAAAGCCTCCCCACATCTCCAAGATTATGATTAAAAATTGTTCACACTATTCTGAATAATAATAAAATACTTTATCTGGTTCACTATTTCAGGCGTTTGAATGGTTAATGTTAGTCTGTGTCAGCATCTTATTAAATAGTATTAATTTAAATTATAATTCATTTGTTTAAAATTATTTATTGTACAATAATTAAAATGCTATTGTAAAACCACTACTTACATATAACAATACACTAGAGTTTTTAGCCCATGAACACTAGTGTGTCAATACAGCTTCTGCTCTAGTTTTTAAGTTATAATATTTACATATTTTAAAACATATTACTTGACTAATAGGCTTTTATTCCCTTCTTAAAGCATATCTTATGGAACCTTCTAACACTTCTTGTTACATTTGTAATCACTAAGACTTTTCCACACCATTACCTGACTTAGAAGCAGTGTGCACAGAAGTATGTTAGTTTTGTTCTTTTGTTAATGAATGAACATATACGTGTTTTCTTAATATTTCTGATTGTGCAACAACACTTACACAAATGCATAGTGTGCTGCCATATGTGGCTGTGGTAAAGGTGCATGTGCTTTTGTTTCCAGTCAGTTATGGTATCTGAAGAAATCCGTGTATGAATTACTGTGAAGTGATCATCAAACTCTGTTAATGAAAGTGGCTCACTGTTCATTTATTCCATTTCTTTTGATCTGCTAAGGCCTTTAACTTTTTCTTCAGTTCTTACTTTTCATCCCTCTTCAATTGTGGGTGTACTGGGGTTTATAAGTGCATTGTTACCATTTATTGATTTATAGTTAAGTTATAGGCTATAAGTGTACCTTGATTTTTAACAATATATTTAGGGCAAGTATGTAACTAAAGTGGAAGAAGCTGTTGTCTGTTTCATAATGATGGACACATCAAAAGTGTGAAATGTAGCAGCAGGTTCTTCCGAGACACACATCAGACCATGTTGTATGGGCTGCTATGGGTTTATTAGACCAAAATGTGACTATCTAAAAAAAAATAAAAAAAAAAAACAACTCTGAGACGTTTTGACACATTTTAACAGAAGCTTCATTTTTAACACACTGTGTGCAAATATATATACATAGAAAACCAGCCATTACACTTACTGATTTAGTACGCAATCCAACTGATCTTAGACAGAAAGATGCTATACATTTAAAATACTGAATGAAGCCAAAGCAGGAATGATCCAAATTCCACACTGAAAATAAATGTATCTGGTTTTGAGGTATGTGTGTTATGTAATATACATTAATAAAGGAAGCATTAACGTAACAACAGTTATTCTTGTGAGTATTGAACAATATTGACAAATGGATCACTGAAGTTAAGAAATAGTCTAATATGTTATCAGACCACAAAGCATTTATTGCAGTTTGATAGTAATATAATCACTGTAACACTTAATTTTCTACAAGGAATTTCCTTGACATAAATTTTTGTATACTTTGCTTATACTGAATTCATTATAGTGGTATAAATAGTTATTTATGGCCAGTCTGATTAACAGAAGACAGTTTTATATTCCACAGATTACTGTATGCTGACAGGTTGTCATCATACTTAACAGAGGCCGAAGGGCATTCCAGCATTTCATGTTGTCTAAATTGAGCAATCTGCACAGGAATATTAATGGTGTGAGATATAGGCAGTGTCGGTCTGAAATTACTTGGTTTCTTTTTGATAGTTATTTAATAAAACTATAATAGGCCACCCGCATTCATCACATTTGCCCAGTGCATACCACCAGCAGACTTAAGCCGAACAATTAGTGTAATTAACACTGCACAGGTGAGTGTGTTGCATCCTCATGTCACTGCAAGTAGTTTTGGAACATATGGTTACTAATGCTGATATCGTAGTGTTTTAATTAACTCAAAAATTGTAGATTAACATAATTGTTGTAAACATAGCCTGTTGTTCTTATTGTGAGCAGTCTCCAAGTGTATTATAAAAAAATAGTAAAGAATTATTTTTTCCTTACAGAGTATGCAATGTTTACTTATCTGAAAGCTCAAAAGATTTCACGTCACAAGCTACGATATTTGTAACTCAAACCAACATTACTTACATTTCCTTTTTCTGAGGTACGTGAAGAATATCATTAGTTGTAACATTCTAGTTCTTATTATTTTTTATTCATGCAAATATAACACAATAACTGAACATTTAATAATTACATGAATCCTTTTGCTCTGCTTTCTAGTTATTGCCCATGACAATTAACATTTTATCAGCGACACAAAAATGAAAGATGAAGAAACAAACAATGTCGCCACATTTCACGCACATTATGTAGCTTCCACCATATTACTTTATCAAAATTGCAGTTTCATTCTTTACATTGATCAAGCATGAGCCACATGTAGTAAGCAAAATTCACGTTGTATTGAAACACTTCCCAGCAAAGTGTCTTTAATATTACGGTTTCCCTTCCTCACTGTGGTTGATACGTATTTCTGGATCTCATTCGTGAACTATTTTCCATCGTGTATACAACTATCCAACTACAGACGAGCTGCTGATCATAATACTTTTGGTTTACAAATACACTTAACTACTTAAAACCCTACTTATTATAACTTTTAAATAGAACTTTTTTTCAAAGGCTTAACGCATCTACACGCAGGCAACCTCATACGTCATCTGGTAAGAAATTTGCAAGTGATCTGAAAAAAAAAATCAAATAATCCTTCTGGCAAAATTCTGCTCTGCTGCAATCTTGTAGCATTAAACGTCTTCCTCAAGCGTGACGCCTACTACATTTTATGCTACATTGTGTTTTTTCCTTGCTACATACTGCGCATTTGCAATACCACCGGTGTCGTAACACAGTTAAATGGTCTAGTAATTTCTGTACGAATTACATGGTTCTTCTCATCACAGTTCCACCACTACAATTTTAACGCAGAACAGTCTAATTACAATATCTATAGGCTAATGACTGCTATCGAAATAGCCGAGTATGAAGCAATTGTCGCTTAGTACCTTTCTTGTACTGATTTTTATATTGGCTGATTTGGACTGTCGATTGGGTGTCGTACTGGCAAAACAGTTAAATTTAATTAATCAATCGATGTACTGTTCTTTTTGTGCCGTAGTACGGTAAGCCACATCAAAATTAGAGACAGTGTGACTTGTGAATCGGAGAAATAGCTTAGTGAAAGAAGTATTTCTCATGTCGCTTTGCCATTAATTTCTTTTACTGCATGCCGACATTCTGTATTTGTTACCGAAAGTATTACCTCTCTATTCGGATGAAATATTCGTGCTGTTCGTGAAAAATAAATCAGTTTCATATATACTTCCAACGCACAAACCGTGGTAAATGTGCTATTACTTCGTGCTTAATGCGACGAGGTACTGAACACAGACTGCAACGCTTCTAAACTAAGCAAATTTTGCAAGAAAAGAAAGTACAGGGGAGACTGAAAAGCAGTAGATTTTGGGTGTGTGAAATCTAAACTTAAACATTCGATACGACACTGCGTACGAGGCTCGTGTGGGAAACGTAACTGAAGGCGGGTGACGGGTCGTGGCGAGACGTAGGTGTCGACTGCGACGCGAGAGGTTTTGCAAACGCGGGGTAACTGGCGTTCCGTGGCGTCTCTGCTAGCGGGCTTTGCTGCTGGTGCTGCCTGGAGGTCGGATGGTTGGTGTGGCGACAGCCGGCCGGCGAGGCGGCGTTATAAGGCGCTGGGGGCAGCCGACACACTGGCGCCAGCGCCTGCGCCAGCCGCCAGCAACGCTATCGCCAGCAGCGCACCCGCCGCCGGGCCAGACCGCGAGCGCGCTGAGTTGCAGCGGTCCTCGTTGCACGTGCAGTACTGCACGTGCACATCGTGTGTGCCCGATCGCTGGAAGCACGAGCGGCCGTCGGAATTCGAGTCATCCGTCAGGTAGCCGCAGCCGCGTACCACACGAGTCTTCCCGTACACTGCAAAATTAAGAAAAAGGAAAAACTAGGTTACAATCTTTGGTACAACAGATTCAGAAAAGCAGTAGCGTGTCACCTCTGCGAGTTGCTGGTGTCGGGCGTCCTACCGCCCGGCGCCAACGACCCCAACTGTTCTCCATTCTAGCAACTGGCTCGCCATGTACGATAATATACCTAGAAAGAACTAACAACGCTGGCTATTTACACGTAAGCACACTCAACAAAAAATTAATCGACCCCAGAAGACATGTTAATACGTTTAGCGTCCACGAGATTCTTCCAGTATCCTGTATCCAGCTAAAGCCACTCATTGATGATGAAAGTGGACTATCAGACCAATTGTGTGATTAGATCGAAGAGTTCCTAGATAACAGAACGCAGCATGTCATTCTCAATGGAGGGAAGTCTTCCGAAGTAAGAGTGATTTCAGGTTCGCCGCAGCGGAGTGTCGTAGGACCGTTGCTATTCACAATATACATAAATGACCTTGTGGGTGACATCGGAAGTTCACTGAGGCTTTTTGCGGATGATGCTGTGGTATATCGAGAGGTTGTAACAATGAAAAATTGTACTGAAATGCAGGAGGATCTGCAGTGAATTGACGCATGGTGCAGGGAATGGCAATTGAATCTCAATGTAGACAAGTGTAATGAGCTGCGAATACATAGAAAGAAAGATCCCTTATCATTTAGCTACAATATAGCAGGTCAGCAACTGGAAGCAGTTAATTCCGTAAATTATCTGGGAGTACGCATTAGGAGTGATTTAAAATGGAATGATCATATAAATTTGATCGTCGGTAAAGCAGATGCCAGACTGAGATTCATTGGAAGAATCGTAATGAAATGCAATCCGAAAACAAAGGAAGTAGGTTACAGTACGCTTGTTCGCCCACTGCTTGAATACTGCTCAGCAGTGTGGGATCCGTACCAGATAGGGTTGATAGAAGAGATAGAGAAGATCCAACGGAGAGCAGCACGCTTCGTTACAGGATCATTTAGTAATCGCGAAAGCCTTACGGAGATGATAGATAAACTCCAGTGGAAGACTCTGCAGGAGAGACATTCAGTAGCTCGGTACGGCCTTTTGTTAAAGTTTCGAGAACCTTCACCGAAGAGTCAAGCAGTATATTGCTCCCTCCTACGTATATCTCGCGAAGAGACCATGAGGATAAAATCAGAGGGATTAGAGCCCACACAGAAGCATACCAGCAATCCTTCTTTCCACGGACAATATGAGACTGGAATAGAAGGGAGAGCCGATAGAGGTACTCAAGGTACCCTCCGCCACACACCGTCAGGTGGCTTGCAGAGTATGGATGTAGATGTAGATGTAGAGCTACCAAATTGTGAGGATGTTATTGCTACATTTCACCAATGTGATAAAAGTGCGGTAGTTTCACGTACATAAGTTATAAAAGAGCAGCGCACTGGCGGAGCTGTCTTTGGACTCAGGTGATTCGTATGAAAAGGCTTGCGACGTAATTATGGTCGCACGAAGAGAATTAACAGATTTTGAACTCCGATTGGTAGTTGGAGCTACACGCATGGGACATCCCGTTTCGAAAATCGTTGCGGAATTCAATATTCCGAGATCCATTGTCAAGAGTGTGCGGAGAATACCAAATTTCAGGCATTACCTCTCACCATGGACAACGCAGTAGCCGACGGTCTTCACTTGATCGTGAGCAGCGGCGGTTGCATAGAGATGTCAGTGATAACAGATAAGCAACACTGCGTGAAATAACTGCAGAAATCAATGTGGGACGTACCACGAACGTATCCGTTAGGACAAATGGTTCAAATGGCTCTGAGCATTATGGGACTCAACTTCTGAGGTCATTAGTCCCCTAGAACTTAGAACTAGTTAAACCTAACTAACCTAAGGACATCACACACATCCATGCCCGAGGCAGGATTCGAACCTGCGACCGCAGCGGTCTCGCGGTTCCAGACTGCAGCGCCCAGAACCGCACGGCCACTTTGGCCGGCTCCGTTAGGACAGAGGGGCAAGATTTGGCATTAATAGGATATGATGGCCGACGATCGACGCAAGCGCGTTTGATAACATCACGACATCGCCCCTCCTGGGCTCGTGATCATATCGGTTGGAAATCTGTGGCCTGGTCAGATGACTCCCCTTTTCAGTTGGTAAGAGCCGATGGTAGGGTTCAGGTGTGGTGCAGACCCCACAAAGCCATGGATCCAAGTTGTCAACAAGGCACTGGTGGTAGCTCTATAATCGTGTAGACAGTGTCTACATGGAATGGACTGGGTTCTGTTGTCCAACTGAACCTATCACTGACTGGAAATATTTATGTCTGGCTACCTGGAGACCATTTGCAGCCATTCATGTTCCCAAACAACGATGAAATTTTTGTGGATGACAATACGCCATATCACCGGGCCACAGTTGCTCACTATTGCTTTGAAGAAAATTCTGCAGCGAATCATTTGGTCTCCCAGATCGCCCAACATGAATCCCATCGAACATTTATGGAACATAATCGTGAGTTCGGTTTGTGCATAAAATACTGCTGAGGCAGCATTTCCGCAGTTATGGACGGCTGAGAGGCAGCATGGCTCACTATTTCTGCAGGGGACTCCCAACGACTTGTTGAGTCCATGCCATGTCGAGTTACTGCATTAGGCTTGGCAAAAGGAGGTCCGACACGATATTTGGAAGTATCCCATGACGTTTGTCACCTCATTGTAGTCCCAGATATTTGCTATGGGATTAAGGCCGGGTGATTTACCACGCTAGTCGAGGTGCCTGAATGTTTGTGAAATCAGTGCAACCCTGTGAACGTGACTGTTGTCGTAATGGAAGATTGGAGTGTCCATAGCATACTTTTCTTAAACTTACAGAAGTAAGGGCAACATCTGGTCATGGAGAATGTTGAAATGGATATGGAAATGCCCTGTGGCTAGGGCCTCCCATCGGGTAGACCGTTCGCCTGGTGCAAGTCTTTCGAGTTGACGTCACTTTGGCGACTTGCGTGTCGATGGGGATGAAATGATGATGATAAGGACAACACAAGACCCAGTCCCTGAGTGTAGAAAATCTCCTATCCAGCCGGGAATCGAACCCGGGCCGTTAGGTATGACATTCCGTCACACTAATCACTAAGCTGCCAGGGGTGGACAGTCTTGAAATGAACACCCTGCTTCATGTTCACAGTAACCTGAATGATTGGGGCCAAGTCACAGTGCGAAAAACACCCAGAAAACATCACAGAACCACCTCTGGCTTAGCCTGAACTACACCTCCACATACTGTAAGCTAAATATTTCAGTGAGCCGTCGGTGCACTCGATGTGTTGCATGATTTTAAAAGAGACTACATCGCAACTCATCAAATCACACTACATGCCCCCAGTCAGCTACTGTCCAGTCTCTGTGTGCTTGGCCCATTGCAGACTTCCAGCTCGATGTACCACTGTGAGAAATGGCTTATTGTGTGATACCCTATACCAAATGTCCGTTGTACGCAGTTCATTCGCAATGTTTATTCAAAAACTAGTTGAAATGGACTTGCATTAATTGACGGCATTATAACCTGCCAGGTTTTTAACTGATCGTCAGTGAAGAGGCATGACTCATCTCTGCTCCCTTTCATTTAGGATCTAATTATGACTGTTGTTCTTACGTCATGTTGCATTGCTGTGAGCAGTATGTCATTCCTTGTAGACATGCTGTGTGGTACGTGTTGACATGCTAACAAGCTAGACAACTTCGTTCCCAGTGCGCTCAAGGGTACATCCAACCACGATAGCTCTTTTCTATCCTTCAGACACATCTCCACGTTGACTCAACTTACTGCTCTGATTCCAAACAACAGACCGGCAATTACTTATCACTTCACTGTTGTGGCTTACGTCAGCAGTGGAAGGTCACATGACAAACCGGTACTTGTTCTACACCATCTACAATGCACCAAAGCGACCAGTTTGCTCGTATGAGGGAGTGACTGCTCCGTGAACTCATACGAGCAAGCTGCCTAAACAAATATGACTTGATAACAAACTCATCAGAATATTCTAATAGACATGAATTTCTTACGTTCGTAACATATGATGAAGATAATGACGGTGATGTTTATGAAACGGGTGATTAACTGATGAAAAACATATTAGATGATAGAATTGCTACACCAACATTTTCTCCATAGTCACTTATCAGATATACACCGAGGTGAAAAAAGTCATGGGGTACCTCCTAATACAGTGACGAACCTCCTTTTGCCTGGTGCAGTGCAGCAATTCGATGTGGTATGGATTCAACAAGTAGTTGGAAGTCCCCTGCAGAAATATTCAGCCACACCGCCTCTATTGCCATCCATAACTGCGAAAGTGTTGCTGGTACAGGATTTTTTTTGCATGAACTGACCTCGCGATTATATCCAGTTCGATAGGATCCATGTCGAGCGATCTGGGTGGCCAAATAATTCGCTCGAATTGTTCAGAATGTTCTTCAAACCAATCGCGAACAACTATGGTCCCGTGACATGGCACATTGTCATCTACAAAAACATCATCGTTATTTGGGAACATGAAGTTCATGAATGGATCCGAATAGTCTCCAAGCAACTGAAAACAATCAGGACCCAGTCCATCACATGTAAACACAGCCCACACCATTAGCGAGCCACCACCAGCTTGACAGTGCTTTATTGACAACGTCGGTCCATGGCCGCGTGAGGTCTGCAAACGCTGCTACTCTCGGTCGTTAAGCGCAGGCCGTAGACCACTGCGCAGTCCGTAGTGACAGGTAATACCAATTGAATTCCCTAACAATTTCCAAAATGGAATGTCCCATGCGTCTAGCTCCAACTACCATTTTGCATCCAGAGTCCGTTAATTTCCGTCGGGCGGCCATAATTACGTCTGAAACATTTTCACCTGAATCACCCGAGTACAACTGACAGTCCCGCCAATCCACTACCCTTTTATGTCTTGTTCATGCGACACTACTGCCATCTGTGTAAGTGCATATCTCTGTCCGATAATTTTTGTCACCACAGCGTACGTACGACGAGTGAATAATTGACACCATGTATATCAGATGTAAGAATAGTTATACCAAAATGTTCTCTGTAGTAACATACCAGATATAGGTAGAAAAAGTGGAAATGTAAGGCATCACAACCATACAACAAGACGTGGTTCTCGAGCTTCAGCAGAAAAACAGGATGAAGGGTGGGTACTTCAGGCACCCATCGTCAGCTTCATGTTCCTGTGGTGAACGGAATCAGGGTAGGATGCCCTTATCGATCTCTAGACAACACTCCCGTAATAAAATCGAGGCCTGGCGAATGCTCTGTAGAATTGCAGAGCGCCGGAGTCGCGATCTGAGCTACTAAAGTCTCTTCTGATTGTTTTCTCAGATGATAAACTGAGTAGTAACCTGACATTTTCTACCGATTCTACGAGTCGTTTAACAGTCAATTTCAATTAAAGGGATGGTTATGACGCTGAACGAAGAGAAAAAAATGGAAAATTATTCACTCACAAAGAACATTCTACAACTCATAGATACTCCGCAAGCTCCCGTATGGTGCGTGTCGGAGGGTACCCTGTACCACTACTAGTCAATTTCTTTTCTATTCCATTCGCAAATAGAGCGAGGGAAAACGACTATCTGTATGCCTCTGTACGTGCCCTGATCTATCTAATTTTATCTTCATGGTCCTTACGCGAAACGTACATTGGCGGCAGTAGAATCGTTCTCCAGTCAGCCTCAAATGCCGGGCCTCTAAATTTTCTCAATAGTGTTCCTCGTAAAGAACGTCGCCTTCCCTCCAGCAATTCTCATTCGATTTCCCGAAGCATCTCCGTAATACTTTCGTGATAATTCGAAACTTCCAGTAACAAATCTAGCAGCCCGCCTCTGAATTGCTTCGATGTCTTTCCTAATTCCGAGCAGGGGCGGATCCCAAACATTCAAAAGTTACTCAACAGTGGCTCGCACTACTGTCCTATATGCGGTGTCCTTTACAGATGAACCACACTTTCCTAAAATTCTCCCAATAAACCGAAGTCGATCATTCGCTTTCTCTACTACAATTCTCACACGCTCACTTCATTTCATATCGCTTTGCAACGTTACGCCTAGGCATTTAATTGACGTGACTGCGTCAAGCGGCACACCACTAACACTGTATTCGAACATTATGGGTTTGTTCTTCCTGCTCGTTAACTTACATTTTTCTATATTTAGAAGTAGCTGTCATTCATCACACCAACTAGAAATTTTGTCCAAGTCATCTTGTATGCTCCTGCAGTCACTCATCTTCGACATCTTTCTATACACCACAGTGTCATCAGCAAACAGCCGCACACTGCTCCTTACGCTGTCCGACATATGATTTATGTGTATAACACACTTGCCTGGGGCAATCCTGACAATACGCTTGTTGTGATGAACACAAGAAGTGTTTTAACGATGGATGGAACTCTGATTGGCTTTGGAAAAGAAGCTAACTCTTAAAACATTGCCTTGAAGGTATTTATTCTTCTGATTTAATCAGCTTGGCAGAGAATCACATGAACCAACAAAAAATTATATTACGAGGGTGAGTCAAATGAAAACCTTAAATTTGTAATAACAAAGCGAAATTTCAAGCAGTTATCCGGTAAGTTGGTAAGCGTGCTACAGCGTGCAGAATGGCCTGTAGGTGGCAGCATAATGCAGATGCACACATACCGTCGCAGTATCAGTATAAAGATGGTCGCCCCACTTGCAACTTGCACCAGGGGAGAACAGCGTTCTGTTATTCGGTTTTTGCGTAGTGAAGGTGTGAAACCTATTGAAATTCGTCGACGAATGAAGGTTCAGTACGGTGATGCATGTTTGTCACAGCAGCAAGTCTACGAATGGAATAGGAAGTTCGCAAATGGTGTGACTTCAGTGGAAGACGCTCCTCGTCCAGGTCAGGCACAACGAGTTGTGACTCCACAGAACATTGCAGCAGTTGAAGCCATAATGAAGGAAAGCCGCCGAGTGACACTGAATTACATTGCAGCATGTTTACAGATTGTCATGGGTCAGCACACCACAGTTTCACAAAGTTTCTGCAAGATGGGTGCCTCGGCAGCTGACTCCTGAAATGAGAGAACGACATGTTGATGCTTGTGAAGAACTTCTTCGGCGCTTTGAACGAGAAGGTGATGGCTTCCTTGCAAGAATCGTTACTGGGGACGAAACCTGGGTTCACTTCCACCACCCAGAAACGAAGAGAGCGAGCAAGGAATGGCGCCATTCCTCATCACCAAAACCAAAGAAGTTTCGAACAGAACCATCAGCAGGGAAGGTTATGCCGACTCTCTTTTGGGACGAAAAAGGCGTCATTTTGGGGCATAGCATGCCTAGAGGGACCACTGTCGCCAGTACATCATACACAGATCTCCCAAAAAATCATCTGCGGCCTGCAATCAAATCAAAGCGACGTGGATTGCTGTCAGCAGGTGTCCTTTTGCAACATGACAATGCAAGGCCCCACACTGCCTGTACAACAGTTGCAACCATCAGAGACCTGCATTTTGAGTGTCTTTCTCATCCACTATACTCACCAGAGCTTGCCCCAAGTGATTTCCATATGTTTGGACCACTCAAAGACGCAATGGGAGGAAAGAAATTCGGTTCTGATGAAGAGGTACGGCACGCGGTGCATGAGTGGTTGCGCGAACTACCAAAAGAATTTTTTTCTTAAGGAATTTATGCACTTTGTAAGCCCCGGAGGACTTGCACTGAGCGTGGGGGAGATTATGTTGAAACGTGATACAGATTTGTACCACTTCTGCGCAATAAATAATATTTTTTAAAAAATTTAAGGTTTTCATTTGACTCACCCTCGTAATACGAGTAAATCGACGAAACTAAAAGTATCTTAATGTAGTCTCGTAAGTATTCTCCAAAACAAGAAACACGCTGATATAGACTGATCAACCAAAACATTATGACTACCTCATTTGAAACGTAATACAGAAGCGGTTTACGTAGCATGAGTTCGACAGGCTCTTGGTACGACTCCAGAAGTGTGTGGCACAAGCTGTCTATGCACAAGTTACGCACTTCCCGTGGTTTGTGGGCACAGAGCTGGCACCTCTTAACATCTCATATGTGTCCCATCGAGTTCAGATCAGGCGAAATTGGTGGCCACTACGTCGCTGTAAGTTCACTATCACGCTACTCACACCAATTGCCTTATCGTAGGTATAGTTACCTGCTGGAAGATACCATCGCCTTCAGGGAAAACATGTATAATGAAAGGATGTAGGTGGTGTCCGATAACGTTCACGTAGTCCGCAGTTGTCATGGTGCCATCAGTTACTGCCGCAGGTCCGATGGTAGCCCAGGTGAAAGCCTCCCATAGCAGAATACTGCCTCCGCCAGTCTGTACCCGTAGCGCGGTGCACATTTCAAGCAGCCGTTTTCGCCTGGATGACGGCGCATCCGGACATGACAGTCCATCTGGTAAAAACTAGAAACGTGGTTCATACGACGAAGTGACAAGTTTCCACTAATCTATTGTAATTGATGACGACGATGGGTGAACGTGGGGACGCGTAGCGATCGTTTGTTGTGGAGCTCCATGATCAGTGTGCTCTGAAGCCCTCGTGCCTGCACTGGCATTGTAATCCGCCATCAGACCTCCTGCAGGTCGCCATCTGCTCTGCGTTACAGAACGTGCAAGCCTCCGAGTTGTGGACATGCAACAGCTTGTCGCCCACACGTGGTTCCACCGTCCTTCAACCACTTTCCATATTATGCTCATGACAGTTGCACACCTACGGCCGACGGGTTTCGCAGTTTCCAAAATGCTCGTTGCCTGATGTGGCGCCGTTTGGCTTTTGGAAAAGTCACTTGTGTCCTTATTTGCGACCCGTGTCATCGCTAGAAAGATTTCCCATTTGTGTCTGCCCCGCTTATGTAATGCACTTTCCGCACCGCGTCGCATGCCCGCAGTGCAACCAGGCGGCGTTTAATCCCGCTGTGAGCAGTAATGGTAATGCTTTGCTCATCAGTGCAGTAAGCGCGTGAACGAAACATCTGTATGACGCCTCCACGAGGAGGAGATGTTTCAGTGGAAACGGGACCAGTACCATCAAATTCACACTGCGTACTGCTCGATGGATAAGAAGCTTCGAGGTGCCACACACAGCGGTGGTCAGGCCCATTTCTACCATTACGTAAGACTGGGCGGCCGCCTGGGGCGGCTAAGGGCAGAAAAAATTAAGTTCGGATCAAACAATGAAACAGTTGGGCAAATGAGGAGAAAAATAAATGAAAAAGAGGAAATATGAAAACACCGAACTATTTTCAAAAGCGTACGGAGCAGTTACTTAATAAGCATTTACTTACTTTGACAAAGGTAAAGACATTGCCTCTATCTAACTCAAAACTAAAGCACCCGCTACTGAGTACGAAACGGTTACAAACATGACCAAGATTCATCTCGCCCGAGCACTGGAGAGGTGCACGTTCGCTGCCTTGCGATCATAACGCGACTTTATGCTATACCTCCCTCAGTCCCTCTTTTTGTTTTTGTGACTGCAGGTCATTTGTCAAGTGCCAGTTGTATTGAGTGGTTCTGTTGACGTTTTTAGTTCTACTGTTATTTCCTGTCGATAATCGATCACGTATTCACAAGTTAGGTTTTAAACTTCTCTTTTAACATAGTAAATGGTGAGTGCAGTTCATCATACCCATGCATAAAAATCTGTCTCTGATAGTCTGAGACTCGCAGAGAGAGGAGGAGGAGGGAGAGGAGGAGACTGGTGTTTAATGTCCTGTCGACAACGAGGTCATTAGAGACGGAGCACAAACTCGGATTAGGGAAGGATGGGGAAGGAAATCGGCAGTGCCCTTTCATAGGAACCATCTCGGCATTTGCCTGAAGCGATTTAGGGAGATCGCGGGAAACCTAAATCAGGATGGCCGGACGCGGGTTTGAACCGTCGTCCTCCCGAATGCGAGTCCAATATGCTAACCACTGTGCCACCTCGCTCAGTCGCAGAGAGAAAAGAGCTGCATTGTCTTTTCTCAAACAAATTAGCTGTCGTTTCCTTAAACTAGGACGTATGTATTTGTTGTTCTCAATCAGCTTTAAAGAACTGGCGACAAAGCGTGAAAACTGACGACTGTCCCCAGAAAATGAGGACGTCTGCTCGCCTTAGTTTAATGGGAGATTTGAATTGTAGTGCCGTTGGCTGTTGGTGGTGGTGGTCGTGGGAGGGGGGATATCAGAGAGACCTATAGTAGTAAAATAAATAGAGGATAGTCATTTTTCAACTACAGCCTAGGGCGGCAAAACACCTAGCAATGGTCCAGGCGGTGGTTCATCATCTATTTTGAAGCGTTTGCATTATCGGTATTGATTCGTATGGTGTTTTACCAGTCTTTGGATTGGGAATTACTATTACAAGGGTCGAATGAAAAGTAATGCCTTCAGTACTGAAAGGAACCAACGGGGTTAGCGATTATCGGTAAAGAATTGTAATATTTCTTTATTTACCGCCTATGTCGTAGCAGAGAATTAGATTGTTTCATAACAGATATTAAAGAGAATATCAATGAGTAATTTCATCCTGAAATAACGTAGACCACAAATCATAATTATAGTTAATTTGCGCCTGAAGTAGACTGGACGCATTCTCTTTCTTGTCCGTCATTAGTGGTAATCTGATGTATAGAAACCTTAATCCGCCATTTCATGCAATCCCATTTGATACGACAGCTTATGCAATAATAATATAAACATTGTGGAAAAAGTATTGTTCAACTGGACATACCAGTGAACTGGTGCGAAAAAAAAGATATAAAATAAATCAAGCTGTGTTATGTGTCTCGTTAACTTCATTAATCAAAATATGAGCGTTTTCTACCCTCGACGAAATTAACTGCTTATAAGCATACAGAGAGGTGCATGGTCAAATAAATTATTCACTACGAAGTATAAGTTAGAATGTTACAGAGCACATTGAAAGGTGATAAAATCGATTCGGATTTAGTATGGACTGTCGACTGTGCGGCAGATAGCAAATTTATACCATGATACGATATGTGAACCTTCCAAGTAATAATGAATTACAGTATCATTAATTTCTGAAATGTAGCACATGCCAATCGAAACGACACAATAAGAATTCGAGAAAGTATTTTTTTTTTAAAAAAAAAGCAATAGTGATGATTTAAGTCTCAATTTTGAGAGAAATATGCTTGCCTAAAGTTTAATCGACATTTTTCTTTCAACCTGTCTTCTCTGTCCTCAGTTAAACTTGCTAGAGCTACTCTATTCTTTCCGATTAATTTCAACAGATAAAAGGCCGAAACGTGACCCACGCGTCTACCACAAGTAGAAGGAACTTCTCGTACGATCACATTTTCATGTTGTACCTGCATAACGAATTGATAAGAGAAATAGAATATCATTTGGAATATTATAACTCATTTTTGTTAAGAATTTTTGATGGAGAACGTAACAAGCCACAAATTCTCAGCTGATTTACAGCCACGGAGTTCAACAAGAACCAGCATGGAGAAAACAAAATTGATTGTTGTTGTTGTTGAAGAACAGTGTTGCTCATGCTAATCGGCCTCGGCTCCCAGTAAAGAGTGGTCTTCGCGGTTTCAGATTTGAGCGTAACTCTGTCCGAATGGCCGGGTTTCTTCAGAGCCCAGAGAGCCTGTGCGTGTGTCCTGCGTTACATAAGCGGCCCTGAAGCCTTAAAACAGCGAGGCGGGTATCGATCTGTGGCTTCCAAGTTGACTACCCCCTCTACCACTACCTACAGGGGTTGGACAAAAATATGGATACATCGCTAGAAATGCATGCTTGGACATAAATGCGGATGTCAGTCAAGTCTGCAGATTGCACTATTGTGTTTGACAATGAACGGCACTTGTCCAATGTCCTCAATACGTTGCAAGTGTGAATCGTGGTCAGAACAGTGTTGTGTGTACTCGTTAAGTGCATCACGTCGGAGCTCGAGGCATTCGAACATGGGCAGATTGTTGGTTCTCGTACGGTGGGTGCTTCCGTAACCATGGTAGCCGAAGTGTTTGGTGTTTCAAAAGGGACCGCATCATACCACATGTAAGGAAAGCGGAAAACATCATCCGCTAAGTCACAACGCGGACGTAAGTGTGCGTTGAGTGATCCTGATGGAAGGCCATTGATGAGGACTCTGATGAAAAATAAAAAGATGGCAGCTGCAGAGGTCACTGCAGAGCCGAATGCCGCAATCACTAAATCTGTCAGTATGAAAACAATATGAAGGGAGCTTCATAAGCAGGGGATTGCAGGGCAAGCTAGAATTCCAAACCCACACATCAGTGCCGAAGCCATAAAACCTGGACTGTGGAGCAATGGAAGAATGTCATCTGGTTGGTTGTTTCCAACTTCTGCCTAACAAGGGGAGGCCACGACGTTTGGAACGTGGATTTACTGCAAACTTCGTACACTCGTAATACTCCATGAGGACAACAAAATGTGTAAGCAGTAGCGCGTACTTCTCAAGCGTTATTGAGAAAATCGCAAGATAATTTCGGTCGTCAAATAAATACCTGCGCGTGGCCATTTTTAACATGAAGCTGCGGCAGCCGAGTGGTTAGCGTTCAAGCACCGTAATCGCTGTATCGCTGGATCGAGTTATTTTCTTTACTATTGATATTACAATTGATATAATGGGAAAAATACGTGTAATCGGATGAACTTTTATTGAATTTACAATGTTATTTGGCAGTCTACAAATTTTTTTTATCACAAATAATATAATATTCATAACTTTATGTTTTCCATATTTTGACGAAAAATACTATCCTGCAACTTGTAATGTCGAAAGCGACGATTAATTGTACATCTCTCGAAAGCCTTGTGTGCCGGTCAAAACTTACCGGTAACAGGTAGTTTCGGGCTCCTTCCAGGTATAATGGATTTCTCAAATCACGGACAAGCATACATTTTCAGTATCACTTTATGCGTTTGGTCGATAGTTATGAATATTATATTATTTGCGATATTAAAAAATTTGTAGACAGCCAAATAACATTGTAAATTTAACAAAAGTTCATCCGATTACACGTATTTTCCCATTATATCAATTGTAATATAAATAGTAAAGAAAATGATTATGTTGAAAATAAAAAAAAGAAACTGACGAACGGGACTCGATTCATTGATCCAGCGATTAAGGGGCTTGAACGCTAACCACTGCTTTTTATTTTATTTTTTATTTTTTTTATTTTTTTAAAGGTGTGTTTGGTCACAATGACATCCCTTAAAGTTCGTTTGTTGATCCTTCCACTCAGTTTCTTTTTATTACAGAGGCCAACCGGCTCTCTGACCGAACACGCTGAGCCACCGTGCCGGCTATCACTCGCCTGCCGCCGCTTCACGGCAAAAATGGCCACGCGCAGATATACTATATTTGACGACCGAAATTATCTTTCGATTTTCTCAATAACGCTTGAGAAGTACGCGCTACAGCTTACACATTTTGTTGTCCTCATGGAGTACTACGAGCGTACGAAGTTTGCAGTAAACCCGCGTTCCAAACGCCGTGGCTTCCCCTTGTAAGTTTATGTTCCAAGATTAAACATGACTGGAGTTCGGCGACGATATGGGCAGCCATATCGTGGTATTCCATGAGTATAATGGTTACTCTGCAAGGTCTCTCTAGTGTCAAACCAGCCGCTGTGGTCGAGCGGTTCTAGGCGCTTCAGTCCGGAAGCGCGCGGCTGTTACGGTCGCAAGTTCGAATCTTGCCTCGGGCATGGATGTGTGTGATGTCCTTAGGTTAGTTGGATTTAAGTAGTTCTAAGTCTAGGGGACTGATGACCTCAGATGTTAAGTCCCATAGTGCTTAGAGCCATTTGAACCATTTCGAACTAGTGCCAAGGACTATGCGATCATTTTGGGCAATCATGTCCATCCCATGTACAATGTTTGTTACCCAAATATCACACCGTTTTTCCTGAAGAAAGACGCCCTGTTCGCACAGCTCGCATCGTCCAAGAGTCGTTTTCTGAGCATGAGGATGAATTGTCGCGCCTCCCCCGGTTATCACAATCACCAAATCACAATGTTTTTTACATTTCTGGTCTACTTTGGAGACTAGGGTGTGTGATCGCTATGCACCTCCATCATCGTTACCTGAAGTTGCCACCATTTTGCAACGAGAATGATGTAAGATTATATTTAAAACTTTAAAGGGCCTGTATTTACCCATTCCGAGACGACTGGTAGCTATTTTGAATGCTAATGGTTTTCCAGTACCATATTTGGCATGACAGTTTGTTGTGCTTTTGGTGTTTCCACGTATTTGTAACCCCCCCTCCCGCTCCCCCCTGCATATCCCAGCGCATTGCACAGTCGTTTCCGCAAGACGAGCTGTCGGCCCTGTCTGGTGAGGGTGCACTGATAGGCATGACTCAGAACTTCAAGGAATCAAGAACTCTGTTCTCGAGAACAAAAGGGAATTGAATACACCTCCGAGAACCGAGAACTTTTATGAGAACAACCAAAAACCCGTTCTCGTTCTGGTCTCGAGCGACGATGACATGATCTGCGGAACGGAAGGTCTCGTTCTCGGATGTGGAATTCGAACAACTGACGTCAGTTCTTGAGAACGTAGAGAACACGTTTGAATCAAGAGCTCTTCATTTCTCGGTTTGCGCAACACTAGTCTTGATCGTCTCTCGACGCTAATACTCTGACGAAAAATAAATAAATAAATAAATAAATATTCGCAAACGGAAGAAAGAGTTGTGCGACACACACGAAAGTTGGTAGGCGTGGTTCTACATCTGAAAGATGATGCCTACTCAAAGATTAGAACCGAACATATCAGGAAGAAGTCAAAAGAAACGGGATGCTGATTGATTTCTAGGATCCATAAGAGAATCAGCAATAAGCCTTCTGAAATCGCCAGAAGGGATTCGGGAAAACCACAGCAAAAAATTTTCAGGAAGGAAATGCGACCGAGTCTCGTCCAGATGCAAATCATGTGACTCAACTACGGGTTCACATCGCGCTCATATCAAGGAAAACCCTGGTGAGACGGTTCACTTAATTAGGGAAGTTTTTTTTTCGTTCTTGGAATACCTGACGGCTTCCAGAAGACGAGGCAAGTTGTTACAGTGGAGATTAATGAAACACGTACGGAGTTGTGGAAACGAAAGTCTACACACTGTTGATTTATCAAATCTGAACAGAGTATGTCTGCGTCGATGGTCCAGCCCGATAGAACCGCTTTGTGTTAGCATGTTTAGTCTGACCGCAGAAGGAGCACCACCACTTCTTTCGAACTATTCCAATTCTCGACGTCATTTACTGGAGCCCTGTTATATTTTCCACATTAAATTGTCGCAATCGATCATTTGAGTCAAACTGTAATGCTCTATTCACTCCTTTCATTTCACTTCAGCAGTTTATTTGTTTGTAAAATAATTTGCCTTTCTCGTTGATTAAATTTAGTTGTACTTTTTAAATGAAGAAGGAAAGCCGTTTCTAGAGATAGAAGTACCAACTCTGAAATGCATTCTTGATTCTGCGAAGACTTTCGTATGTTTTTGCCATTTTTATAGCGGAGACATGGACTTTCAAAAGTTTTTGAGCATGGCAGAGTAACAGTAATGCCAGCCTTGGGTAAAGCTATATACAAATTTCTACCCCTTAGATAACACGCTAGTTTACAGAGGTTTTTTCTCAGTGAATAAGGGACAGTGAAATAAAGAATGTGGCTTTGTGAAGTTCTGTTAACTCGTCAAAAGCAGAGACAGGAATGGTGGCTGTTAGTGCTAGGGGGGATCAGGAACAAAATTTTCCTTCTGCAGATAGTTCACAGTTTTTCGCCTTTATATTTTGCACAACGTTTTTGTGGGCACAGGGTTTGCAGCCCCTCATCCCAGTGAACATTTCTCGTAAATTTATGCGTATTATGTCGCACTATCAACGTGACACTCACACGAGGCGGAAATATTCAGTGGCATGCCGCAACATTCCTTATAGTGGAAGCGACGCGTGTAAAAGAAAAGGACGAAAATAAATGTAAAGAGAAATGAGTCTGCAATTTTTTGTTCAAGTCTCGTGGATAAGAGGCACTTAATCAGTACACCTAACATTCACGCGACAGGCCCCGTAGCAATCTTTCTGCAAAAAGCTGCTTTGGTTTCCTTCGACGACAGCCTTGATAGACGATGTGCCTTTTTTAGACAAACAGAAAGCCTGATAACGATTATCGAAATTTTCAAACGGTATTTCCAAGCTGCTTCTGCATGCACCATCTTCTATGCCATTTTAACATTTTCTACTGCAGAATCTGCTAGATCGAGCTTCTCTTTCTTGAAGAAAAAACATAAAGCAAAATCTGACGATCTTCCAACTTATTTCCTATCATTTTCGAAGTTATTACAGAAAATCCCGAAAACGACTTCAGTGTAACGTGTGCTCCCTGGCATGTTACGTAAACCTGGCATTTCAGCTAGGTCATCGAGTTACGCAACAGCATTCGGAAAAGCAAGAGTGAATCGGAATGAATCTACACGAAATAACAAACCCAAAGAAATTATTCATCAACGTAATACTTCATGTTGGCTTAATCATTCTACTCTACTTAATCGTTCTACTGCTCAGTTTTGTGCATTTGTTAAAAGGTCATAAAGGTACGAGTATCTCGACATAAGTTTACGAATTACATAGGATGACATTATCACATTATTTACCTGATTGTGTCCTCTAGAAAGTTCGCCCTCTACCGATCAAATTAATCTCCTCGTACAACAGTTTACAATGCAAATTATAGCTTGGAATAACGGTTGATCATATTCTAGATTACTGTACTACAATTAGAACTTTATTGACAGAAAATTGTTTCAGAATAAGACTCACTATAATCGCTTTAGTCATATTTGTTCTGTGCGGAAACGCAGTGGATTGTCAATAAACGGAGTGTGCCATTATGAATACATTAATTCGGGTGATACACAAGCTTCTAGCATTGTAGTTTCCACGATCTTGTTTCCACATCTTATTCGATACGCCTTGACTTTTGCACATATGATGAAAGGCTGTGGTATTTGTGAGCTAGAGATAATAGTGTGTCAGGTGAAAAGAAACGAAGACTTTCGGATTTTTAGCATGGTAGAGAAGCCAAGGCAACAGGCAGAGTGCAGTCTAAGGAATCACAACAAGACATTAATTATCTATTTTCAGATAGCCCATTAGACGATGCGGATTCGCTACATACAGGAAGACCACTGGGCTTTGTTGCAGGCCTTTTGAGCAGTTTAATCCACAATGAAACATGACAGTCAGCCCGAGAACAAGCAGTCGTGATGATTTGTGACTAGTCAACGGTGCGTCTCATTTATAACCCGTAGGTTTGCAATGGAAACCTCACTCTTTAAGTGAAAATATAAAAAAATCCGCGGGTTACCATTTGTACATTAACGTCTACAATATTGCAATGCCTGTGTTGTTAAGAAGTACGATGTAACGTTCCTTTGTAGAGCCATGCACGCGTGTATTAACAGGTATCATGATTACTTTTGAAGTAATTAACAGTTTACTTTCTTTTTTTTTCATCATTTGACTGCCCTTTGTAATATTCCTTGTGTGTGTGGCAGCGGTTGTGTGGGAGTACGATTACTGTTGATCGCTGTTTTGAACATCAACGTCACATTAAGTATAGTACATAACTTTTAAAAATGATCAGTTTCCGAGCATAGCCTAAGGAATAAACACAAGATTATGTTCGCACAGACGAAGATTCTGGCTCACACTTCGAATTATTGGGACTCTGTTCATGGAAGCAGTGGAAATTAGAATTTGTGACAGCAATTTCAATAGCGGCTATGCACTCAGCAGTGCCTGGAAGCGTCGCTTGATAGAGAGCGGTCATAGAGGAAGACTTCACGTAATTCACCACCTGATAGGGGTGGTGACGCTTGTAACCCCTCGTTACATATCGGGTCTTTTTTGAAGCTAAAATTTATTCGAACTGGCAGTGAAAAAGTCCCATATTTCATAAAAAATTACGAATTCCCGTTTTAAAGTAGAGACAATTAAATAAAAAATAATAAGAGCCAGTGGAATAGAGTATTATATGCAAAGTAGCAATGAGCTTTATTCAAAAATGGCTCTGAGCACTATGGGACTTAACTTCTGAGGTCATCAGTCCCCTAGAACCAAGAACTACTTAAACCTAACTAACCTAAGGTCACCACACACATCCATGCCCGAGGCAGGATTCGAACCTGCGACCGTAGCGGTGGCGCGGTTCCAGACTGTAGCGCCCAGAACCGCTCGGTCACCCCGGCCGGCGTGCTTTATTCAAAGAGTCTCTAACGCACTTTCTTTTGTTTTACAACTACTACATAAATCCAATGCACGTATCTTTAGTGTATGGGAGTCTTTATCGTTTGGGATTTTGTAGCATCTGGGAGTCCTTGTGTTCGAGATTTTAGTGTTCAAGCTTTTAGCGTTTGAGTCCTGAGTATTCGCGTCTCTTAAGTTCATGCGGCACTGCGTGCAACTGTTAACTTCATTGGAAGCCGGGTCGATCAAAAGCAAATTTCTGTTTGTTTAATTTATTGCCAAAAGTACGAAAACTGACAGAAATGAGATAACGCTAACATCCAGCGAACTTCTCTGTCGATAAAAGATCGCTACCACTACCCCAGCTTAAGAACCTCAGTTGTTGCCGAAGCAACCACGCGTCGCAACTTGACTTCGTGTTAAAGACTCTGTTTGGACATTTATTACCGGGCTAAAGCGGACCATTCATATCAAGAAAACAGTGTTAATAAAAACCGAGTGAAGAGGAAAAACTATAGTGTCCTCTGATTTCGAATAGAGTATGACGAGAAGTGTATCTTGTATTTGATTATCTTTGGACAATAATAATAGTGATATTTTATTTCACATTAATACTAAAGGGAATAATTTTCAACGGTGCTGTGTTAAATGAACCGCGTGACTTTTGAAGGAAGTAATTTGGTGTACATGTGCTACGCAAATCAAAGATACCAATTCATTCTGAAACGCGAATGTAACTGTTATGAGCATCTTGGGCGGCAACTGCTAAACATCGCAGTTCGCCAATAGTGATAAATTGAATCTAAACTTATTAACGAAAGATTCTGACGAAAATTAGTACAGAGAGCGGACATAATTAACAAATATTGACTGCAGCAACAAATACTATTGTGTCGCCTCGCTTTCGCGTATCTCGACGAGGTGAAGAACACTGGCTGGGCAGAGAAAAAGGACATTACAGCTTTTGTTGATCGTGGAAGTGCCAGTAGGCATCAATAAGAGGAGTCACACGCTGTAAGCGACGCTGGACTTTGAGCACAATCACGGTAGAGGGTCCCACCTCAGCATTTACCGTCACCATGGCGTCGTCATGGCGCTATCTGGTCCTCCATCGTGATGCTGTACGCCCGACCGGGACTCGTATGGCAAGACGACGTGCTGATTCTCCTGCGTCCAGAGTTCCCGTCCGGCTCACAACTGTCGGCGCGCCTGGCTCTGTTGTCGCGTCAGGGCAATCCGCAACGACCTTAGCCGCGCTCACAGTCCGTGGTGCTCCACATGCCGGCACGGTGTCCGTCACTATACATAAAATGGCTGCAAACAAGCTAGTTTCCTGACTTGAGGTAGGCGACGTGTCTGTGTGATTATGCACGCCTCATCGAACAAAATTTCTGTTCTCTCAAGCACTAAAGTGCGCATCATATATCTTGGCGGCCGAGTTTAGGTTCGTTCTGCGCACCTGACGTCACAAAACACAGTCAGCCAATGAACAGAGAACGACGTTGCCAGATCTCGACAGCAGTGCAGAGCACGGACGAGTGTCTTCAGTTTTAGAAACGTTCAGTCATAAATAAAGTAATAGAACAAAAGCAATGTCTTGATAGCAGACTTTCTTTTACAGAAAGTTTGAAAAAAGCATTCTTTATACCAATTGCTTCATATTCTATTAATTAATTAAACCAAACAAGCAATAAGACTCCTAATTCAGGCAATAGCAAGGAAAGGTGTTTGTTTCAATCTCACGAACTGCTTTTTCGCAATAAAGAACAGCGGTAATTGTTTATTTCCTATTGTACTTCGACGAAGCGTGAGTAATTCATAGTCATACCAATAGTGTTTATAAGTAGTTGCGTGAGGTGTTAGAGTCCTTATGTAGTTACACTGTTCGATGAGCTGAGGTAGCGGAACGGTTAAGGTGTTGGGCGGCCAAGTGAAAGGTTATGAGTTCAAACCTTGTGCGGTGCTAAATATCTTCTTTATTTAAAAACAATATTGGAGTGCCTTACTTCACGAATTTTATTCGTTTGAATGAAATTTCTAGTGCTTTGCCTCTTCATTAACTTTTTCGCTGCTGCAGACACGTGCTCCCCGCATTCTGTGCTGTGCGCGATTTTGTCATCACTGCACTTCTCGCCTGTGCAGACACATGCTGTTCCCACTGCTTTGACACACTTATCATTCGATTTCACAAAAACTATTTGGCCAAAAAATTTGATTTTTACACGTCTTCTTGCCTGATACCTTCCCCCCATAAATGACTTAATTTTGTTTTGATGTGCAGCATTAAATGTAGTAAACCATTGCACGAAATTTTGAAGAGTTTGCAGAGGTAAAAGTCCATAGCGTATACTTTCCGTATGGTCGATTTTAGTTGCCACAATGTTGAGAATGAAATGTGGACAAGATACCTAAATTTCATATAATATTTACTGTATAACAATATCTCATTTAATTTAAGTACCACATAGGTGTCGTATGTAATATTGAGAAATATTCCGTCTTTCGCGACTGTAATAAAAGTTTTATATACACACGGCGCGTTTGGCTTTATTTTAAAGCACTTCCATCGGTGAAAGGTATGGCGCATACACAATGGTATTCATGTTCTCAAAAATGGCTCTGAGCACTATGGGACTTAACTTCTAAGGTCATCAGTCCCCTAGAACTTAGAACTACTTAAATCTAACTAACCTAAGGACATCACACAACACCCAGCCATCACGAGGCAGAGAAAATCCCTGACCCCGCCGGGAATCGAACCCGGGAACCCGGGCGCGGGTAGCGAGAACGCTACCGCACGACCACGAGCTGCGGGCTATTCATGTTCTATTTCTTGTTTTTGTTCCACAGTCGCAGTTTTACCAATGGTATTGAAATATATCCCTCTTCTGCAACTGTAATAAGCGACTTATTTTGACTAGACGCGTTTCTCTCTTTTGAAGCATCATAAGAGGACTGTATTTTGTGTCCTCCATTGCCAAGTCACCTTTCGTAGTTTTGTGCTGCGGTAGCACAATATTCAACGTTTGTGTTGGCTCATCATTGTTTTAGCAAATAAATGCTGTTTGTGTGTGCCACATACAAAATTATATTTGACATAGCTCTGAGCACTTCACTGACAGACGGTATATTCAAGTCCTAATGGTTTTGTAAGTCCACAGTTTTGTTTAATGTATTTTGTCTACTTCCTTTTGATTGATTGAAGTGCTTTAAAATAAAGCCAAACGTGCCCAGTGTAAGTAAAACTTTTGTTAGAGTCGCGAAAGGTGGAATATTTCTCAATATTACATACGACACTTATGTGGTACTTAAATTAAATGAAATATATAGGTATCTTGTCCACATTTCATTCTCAACATTGTGGCAACTAAAATCGACCATACGGAAAGTTTACTCTATGGACTTTTACCTCTGCAAACTCTTCAAAATTTCGTGCAAAGGTTTACTATATTTAATGCTGCATAATGACTGCGTTGAACATCGAAACAAAATTAAGTCATTCATGGGGGGAAGGTATCAGTCAAGAAGATAGGTAAAAATCTAATTTTTGAGCCAAATAGTTTTTGTGGAATCGAATGATAAAGAGTGTCAAAGCAGTCGGAACACAATGTGTCTGCACAGGCGAGCAGTGCAGTGACAAAATCGCCCACAGCGCGGAATGCAGGGAGCACGTCTTTGTAGCAGCGAAAGGGTTAATGCGGCCGTGGTGGCTTTATTTCATGAACTGCGCGCTCCCCCCTACACTTAAGCTTGCGAACTATGCTATACTATGGCGCTGCTTCTATTGGCGCGTGCGTCGTGTGCAACTGGCAACGCAGCAATCTCCAGCGTCTGGGCGGGCATGCGCGAGCCGCCAACATAAAAGAATTGAACTACATTTTCCCCTCGTACATTTTACCCTGTGTCAGTTATCGTTACTAATTGTGATACGCACTGTATACAATCTTGCACTGGGCGGCCCTAGTGCCTCTCCCAGTTGACGCCCAAAGCGGCTGCTTCTAACTGCGATACGTCCTTTATAGAAATCTTGCTGTTGTGTCACCTCTGCGCCTCTCTCAGCTTGGAGCCCCGAGCGACGGCTTGTGTCGCTTGGCCTCAAGCCGGCCTTGAAGATCGTACAACGATAAATTGAAGTCTCGTTAGGGAACGATCCTACTGATGAGTAATTTCGACGTATGTTGGCAGGTGATTCTTCTCCTCAAACGAACATGATATTCTCACAAGCAACCAACATCCAAATGCAAGTTTTGAATGAGAAACTCACTCCGCAACCTTTCCTTACACACAGAATGCAGGTGGCGTTACTATTGCCTACAGTCCGCATCATGTAAGGAGGCATAGGGATGGAAGTAATGGCTGCGATAACCGGTTTTCGCCTGTACCGAATTTTTTCGTCCCCAGCTTAATCTGACTGTTAAAAGCACTCAAAATAACTGGTTCTATTTTTTTCCGATAATAAACTAAGACTTCGAACAAATATTGAAAAATTGTAATGAAGTTGAGAGAGTAGGAGGTCTCGATCGATATGCGATTAAAGCTGTAGCAGAAATCGGTCTCAGTGTCTCCAGAAGCCGGCCACTGGTGGCCGAGCGGTTCTAGGCGCTTCAGTCTGGAACCGCGCGACCGCTACGGTCACAGGTTCGAATCCTGCCTCGGGCATGGGTGTGTGTGATGTCCTTAGATTAGTTAGGTTTAAGTAGTTCTAAGTTCTAGGGAACTGTTGACCTCAGAATTTACGTCCCATAGTGCTCAGAGCCATTTGAACCATTTTTTTTTTGTCTCCAGAAAAGACAGCGAATGTGAAGGAGGCGGGCGCAGCGACAGCGAGAGCGCAGGGTCACAAGTTTATGACTTCACTGTATCGTCACTTTTGGGTGGTATCAATTTTTCAGCCAGAAGCAACCACAAAATCAAAAGTTCGGTTATTATCCCAAGTTTATAGCACGTGACTAGAATTACAGGTATGTCAATCGAATTAACATGCTCCTCCAACGAACATTGTAGATGTTTTCTCGTTATATGAAGTCGCATTTTGTTGTGGCTCACGCTGTTTTTTTTTAAATTTTTTAGAGCGGATAAAGTATTGTACTTCAATGATACCGCGACTCATAAAATATTTCCAAACTAGGAATGGTGCCATTCCGCAATACGTGTCTGACAATGACAGCGAAAAACCATATACAACAGATGTGGACAAGATCTTGCGCACTGCACGTACACGCATCCTGTCTAATAGGTCACGCCGCACGGCAACATGTGCAACTCAGACACTGTTGTATTGATTATCATGTCATGTGTTTCTTGTTAATTTCTGCAGGATTGTTATTAAAATATCACCTAGCGCTTTTCCCACTTTCTCTGATAACCCAACATTTCATATCAATGGAAGTTTTTGCGAATAAACTTTATTCGTTTTTAAACAAAAAATTTATTTAAATTGCATTACTTTTAGCACTGCTGCTAAGGCAGACCTATATGTCGGTTTTTTTAACCCGGTTATAAGCAAAAATAAAAAAAACTGTGATAATCGAGACCGAACAAACACCGAAAAACATCAATTATTCGGAACTAATATACCATTATCGGTTTTTCCCATCTTTAGGAACGGGGCCCAATTTTCAGCCGTTTTGCGCAACCCGCTCAATTAACCGCTAGCAGCCAGTAAGATTCATTCTTTTTCCGAGTGGCTAAATACTAGTTACAACTATTTGACGAGAATCTCTCTCCTCATGCATTAGTCTTTCCTACCAGTAATTCTTTTTTATTCACATTGATTTATCATTAACTACAGTCAAACAAACCCACACAGAGATGCATTTTAAAATTACACATCTTTTTAAAAAAATTCTGTGGAGTACAAGCAGTTGTCAAAACAAATGTAATGATTTCGGTTAGTGTTTGATGTTAATTTTGTCGTGTATTACATTTTTACTTATACTACAGTCCAGTGCGAACTAAAATGACAAATATTGTAACTAGTTTCAATGACCTTGTCGTTAGACAGTCGCATTTTTGAGAAAAATTGCACCTGACGCCTTCACAGAGCTGCGTCAACTTCCTCGCCTTTCGACGCGACGCAGAAATGTGGAGCACTGGACGCAACGTCTCTCATATAGACAACTGATCAAAATAGATTTTAAAATTTATTATTCTCTTCATAGATTCGAACGTATAATACAATAATACAATGTACCGCAGACAAATTAAGTTGACTGTTGTTCTCAACAACACGGTCCGGCAACCCAGACATTGTTTGCTCGCTCAAGGCCGACATGTTTTCTCAAATCTCAGTTCGTCCACTCTCCCCTGACGCTGCTTGTGTCTGCCCGGAAGCGCCTCCCTACATGATGCCGACTGTAATACGAACTGTTGCGCAGAAATGCTAACCATTTGCATAGCCAATCATGTCAATTATATCAATTCGGTATTTGTTTAATGCCGTTCCGTGGTGTTACAGTTTTAATGACCAACAGTGTAGACAGCGTATTAAAAAAGTATTCTGTGTTTTGAGGGATGGTAGTAAGGACCAAAAGAATAAAAACGTCCAGTAGACTCGGATTCTAAAATCAGTATCTTAAGAACTATGAGCACTTGTTAATCTTCTTTACTGCGAGCTCTTTGCTATCTGAACGACCTACAGAAGCCAGTTAACAAATGAGAACACATTATTCCGTTACTGTGAAACAATAGCGCTTCTAGTGTAATCTGCTTGTTATTACATACGATGTGCACTTGTGAACCATCGATACATGAAGTGCTCAATATGATGTCCATTGAGAGCAAGATATGCTTCTGTCCGACGTCTTAAGGAATTGCGCACTCTCTGAAAAACTCCAGGTTGTGATATTTTTCAGCATACGGGATACGGGGTCAACGGTTGCTTTCATTTGCCAGATCATAACAGATCATTTACCGCGTGGAATAATAGGCTTCCATTATGCTGGTAACTCCAAAGATAAAACTACAGTGCAAAGGCACGCCAAAACTTATCAGACCACAAACTGGTTCCAGTAGAAGTAGTGTAAGCGCTGCACTTATCGAGAACTGTGGATACAGTTCGAAATAACAATACTAACATATTTTAACTGCATCCTGTATCCGTGGAAAATGACAGAGGAGTGTGTCCTCATTGGTTTTTACTGCATTTTGTAGGCAGCAAAGTTCTCGCAGTAGAAGAAATGTTTTTCACAGTAGCGAAGGTGCGAAGTTAACCCAGTCTTCATAGCACTTACGGTACGGTGTGCATTTTATATAGTCCATGTCTACTGGGTATACACAAGTCAAAATGTTTTGCATCATCCCGTTTTACAGAACTCCTTAAGACAGACGTTGACTGTGGATATTGTATCACAAACACAGTCCCTTTGACTGTTCAGAGATGTCACTAAACCCGCCCAAAGATGTAAACAACCATGTATGAGCAGCGCCTACTAGACGGAGGGGATCCGACAGCCGTACAGTTCCCGTGATTCCTCCAGGAAGGAGGCACACGGCTCGTGTTGTCTGTAGTTCAACCATGCCTAGACGGTCAATACCGCGGTTCGATCGCGCCCACATTGTTACTTTGTGCCAGGAAGAGCTCTCAGCAAGGGAAGTGTCCAGGCGTCTCGGAGTGAGCCAAAGCGATGTTGTTCGGACATGGAGGAGATACAGAGAGACAGGAACTGTTGATGACATGCCTCTCTCAGGCCGACCAAGAGCTACTACTGAAGTGGATGAACCCTACCTACGGATTAATGCTCAGAGGAACCCTGACACCAGTACCACCACGTTGAATAAATGCTTTTCGTGTAGCCACAGGACGTCGTGTTACCACTCAAACTGTGCGCAATAGGCTGCATGATGCGCAATTTGTATCACGCTCTCTTTACCGATGAGTTTTGCGTATGCCTTCGACCCGACAATCGTTGGAGACGTGTTTGGAGGCAACCTGGTCAGGCTAAACGCCTTAGACACACTGTCCAGCGATTGCAGCAAGGTGGAGGTTCCCTGCTGTTTTTGGGGTGGCATTATGTGGGGCCGACGTATGACGCTGGTGGTCATGGAAGGCGCCGTAACGGGTGTACGATACATGAATACCATCCTCCGACCAATAGTGCAACATATCGGCAGCATATTGGTGAGGCATTCGTCTTTATGGATGGCAATTCGCGCCCCCATCGTGCACATCTTGTGAATGGCTTCCTTCAGTATAACGACATCGTTCGACTAGAGTCATCAGCATGTTCTCCAGACATAAACCCTACCGAACATGCCTGGGATAGACTGAAAAGAGATGTTTATGGACGACGTGACCCACCAACCACTCTGAGGGATCTACGCCGTATCGCCGTCGAGGAGTGCGACAATCTGGACCAACAGTGCCTTGAAGAACTTGTGGGTAGTACGCCACGACGAATACAGGCATGCATCAATGCAAGAGGACGTGTTACTGGGTATTAGAGATACCGGTGTGTACAGCAATCTGGACCACCACCTCTGAAGGTCTCGCTGTATAGTGGTACAACATGCAATGTTTGGTTTTCATTAGCAATAAAAATGGCGGAAACGATGTTTATGTTGATCTCTATTCCAATTTTCTGTACAGGTTCCAGAACTCTCGGAACCGAGGTGATGTAAAACTTTTATTGATGTATGTATTTGTTTTGTCATACTACCACCTCTGAAAATCTATACTAATAATAAATCTGTTGGTTGGTTGGTTAATGTGGAGGAGGGGACCAAACTGTGATGTCACTGGTCTCATTGGATTAGGGAAGGATGGGGGAGGAATTCGGCCGTGCCCTTTCAAAGGAACCATCCCGGGATTTGCCTGAAGCGATTTAGGGAAAACACGGAAAACCTAAATCAGGATGGCTGGACTCAAGTTTGAACTGCCGTCCTTCCGAATTTGAGTCCAGTGTGCTAACCACTGCACCACCTCGCTCGATAATAAATCTGTAACACTGTCATGTCTGTTTGAACACACTTTCCAAAACTACTAGATGCATTTTCATGGGGTTTTACCGAGCAAGGTGGAACAGTGGTTAGGACGTTGGACTCACATTCGGAAGAACGACGGTTCAAACCCGAGTCCGGCCATCCTGCTTTGGTTCTCTGTGATCTTCCTAAATCTCTTCAGGCAAATGCTGGGAAAGTTCCTTTGAAAGGGCACTGCCGACTTCCTTCCGCATCCTTCCTTAATCCGATGAGACCGATGACCCAGCTGTCTGGTCCCGTCCCCCAAATCTAACAACCAAGCAACCAACCAAGGGGTTTCCGCAGATAACTTAAGCGTAACTTGGGGCACCGAATTTGCTTTATTTCTTCAAAATCGGATCACGGAAAAAATATATCGTAATGCAAAATTTTATCAATAACAATATTATAAATGCGAAAGTAACTCTTCTGTTTTCACGACTAAACCACTGAATCGATTTCGATGAAATTTGGTAGACAGATAGCTAGAACCCCAGGATGAACACGGGCTGCTTTAGAAAAATGAGTAATACAAGATGCTTATTGAAATGAAGAACATTACGTGAATCATGGGAAAATATTTACACAAAGGAATTATCGACACTGACTGCGAGTGGGGATTGATTTAGATCAATAGGGAAAGTTGAAATTTGTGCCTGGCTGGAATTCGAACGCAGTCTCCTGCTTACTAGTAAAATGCGCTGACTACTGCGCCATTCAGACACAGCGGTCATCGCCACTGCACGGACTACCCTAACACGCCTCCTGATCGAGTGAGATGCCGCAGTTAGTGGTTAGCACACTGGACTCACATTTTGGAGGATGACGGTTCAAACGTGTGTCAGGCCATCCTGATTTACGTTTTCCGCGATTTCCTAAATGGCTTCATATAAATGCCGGGATGGTCCCTTTGAAAGTGCATGGCCACTATCCTTCCCCATCCCTCCGCAATCCAATGGAGTTGATGATCTCACTGTTTGGTACCTTCCCCCGAATCACCCAACCAACAACGCCTCCTTCCTGGCACAAATTCTCAATTTATCCTCACGATACTAATGTAGTGCCCCTTGCCGACTATACTCGTTACTCGCAGAATTTCGCAGATTCCAAAAAGAGTTCGAGCCTGAAGGGATCACCGGCTGTCTCGCCTTGGTTATATATGTGTGGTGTTTGTTCCTTCGGATCTGACCTAAAGAACAGGCACCACATCTATCAAAATATTTACTGTTTCACTTCTGTATTTTATCATATTTGTGAAAAAGCTTTTGTTGGTTAATACGTGCTGCATGATACGATTCAAAGCAATGAGCTCAATATTTATACAATTTTCAGTGCGGTTAATCCATACTTCCATCACTATTTGTCGCATTTGTCTAATGTATAGGTAGTTCAACACCACGATGCATGGATGCGCGCTCCTGCCCATGCCCCTCTGCTTGGCAGCGAGTCTACGCATGCCAACGCATCGTGCATTGGGATACCTTGGGCGGGGGAGAGTGGGGAGCAGTCAGGAGATATCCTTACCCGACCAGGCAGCCATATGAGGGCAGCTGATTTTACTGCATGTACTGTAGCTTACTTAGAATGAGAGTTTCACTCTGCAGCGGAGTGTGCCTGATATGAAACTTCCTGACAGATTAAAACTCTGTGCCGGACCGAGATTCGAACTCGAGACCTTTGCCTTTCGCGAGCAAGTGCTCTACCATTTGAGCTACCGAAGTGCGACTCACGCCCCGTCCTCACAGCTTTTACTTCTGCCAGTACCTCACCTTCCAAACTTTACAGAAGCTCTCCTGTAGATTACTTGTTCACCGCCGGCCGGTGTGGCCGAGCTGTTCTAGGCGCTTCAGTCTGGAACCGCGCGACAGCTACGGTCGCAGGTTTGAATCCTGCCTCGGGCATGGATGTGTGTGATGTCCTTAGGTTAGTTAGGTTTAAGTAGTTATAAGTTCTAGGGGACTGAAGATCACAGCAGTTAAGTCCTATAGTGCTCAGAGACATTTGAACTTGTTCACCGTCGCTCATCACAACAATACAAGTGATATGTGAGCGGAGCTACAGGTAACAGCTAGTATGGAATACTTTTTTTTTAACACCCTGTGTATTAAATTGATGGGTGTGATGTATTGCTGGTGATATGTGGATTAAGATTGTTATTCTTCATTTTCGTTACGGACGGTCAAAGATGACGGTGGAGAGAGGGTGGTGGAAGGAATAGGGGGCACTACGAACTATCGGCGGAAGTGTGTCGCAGCGGCTCCCGCTGGGAATGGGCCGCGTGGCGTGTGGTGCAGCCCGTCGGCAGAAGCACTCGCCGACGCAGGGCCCCTTGTGGCGCAGTGGCCGCGGGCCGCGGAGTCGAGGGCGCCCCTAATTGGAGCGCTGTCGACGTCGCCGTCGCCGTCGCCGGCGGCTCGAGGAGCTGGCCGGCGATCGGCCGCCACGGCCAGGTGGGAGGCGCCGGGGCCTCGTCAGCTGTGTGCGAACCCCGCTAATCTGTGTGCCGCACATGCGGGGCCCGGCCGCCTCACCTACCGGCAACTGCCGCGTGAGGGGATGGCAGCGCAGTCGTGTCTACTTATGGAGGTAAGGAGAGGTCCGTCTTCAACGTTCTGTCCCCGAGAAGGTCATTTCGAACGGAGCATAAAGCCGTCGACGCGTGGGACGATGCAGCTACCGTTGACGTGGACGCAGATATGGTATCCAATGTGACGAGGCACAGCGACCCCGGCCTGCTGCACGAGCTGGTTAAAGTGATTTTGCGCTCTCAGAGCTCTCCAGTCGCAGTTCTCGGCTTTATTTGCCTCGCAAACCACTTAGTTTGTTCACGAATGTGGACGCGTGTAGAATTCCTACGTTAGCTCTATTAAAACGCACGTTTTCTTTCTTGAACATATGCTAGTCATGTTGTCCTTTCTGTGATCTACATAAATAAAAACTTCAAATTCATGAAGGAATGGCCAGCTGGTGTGGCTGAGCGATTCTAGGCGCTTCAGTCTGGAACCGCGCGACCGCTACTGTCGCAGGTTCGAATCCTGCCTCGGGCATGGATGTGAGTGATGTCCTTAGGTTAGTTAGGTTTAAGTAGTTCTAAATTCTAGGGGACTGATGACCTCAGACGTTAAGTCGCATAGTGCTCAAAGCCATTTGAACCGTGAAGGAATGAAGATACACGTTCACTCAGTAACGACTTCAGCTTAAAAGTTCACCAAATCGAACAAACTCACTGCTGACAGACAGCGCCCTTATATTTATGTAACACCAAATATTACAGTAATTATTTCTATTTATTTCTTAGGAAACACCCACAACCTAGTAGAAAACGCGAAGGTGAGAAACAAATTTCCAAACAGCAATATGGGAACCCTCTACCGATCCAGGCCAGAAAAGAAAAGCACTCCGTCTTCAGGATACAAGTGGCCCATCGTGACCATCTGACTGCCGTGTCATCTTCAGTTGAGGATGCGAATAGGAGGATCTATGCCATAAAATGGCGCCTTAACCAAAGATGCTGTGCTGAAGCTCTACTTCTAGTGACCGCGTATTTTATGTTACAGTCTTCTAAAGACTTTAATCGCTGAAATGTTATTGACAATTATAACAATTCGTAACAAGAACGACACATTTTCATGAGTTTTCTATAGGTCGTTGCCTTGAAATAGCTTACTGTCATAACAAGTGTATTATAACGTGAAAAGAACTAAATACGAAAATTCTTTAACCACTAATAACGAATCGCTCTCGAGGCATCCAATATGGTGGTCCTTAGACACAGTATATGTTCATAGGGTGTAAAGTACAACATAAAACCCACCGAATATGGGCTTCTACTGAACACGACAAATGCAGTATGACGTCTTGCTTTGTGGTCCTAACATATGGAGCTTTCTTGCTCCCTACTGATTCTATTTTACGCGGCACATTGCCGAAATATTGCAGGATTTATTTTGTGTTGCACATGACAAATAGGCTCCTTGAAAAGAAATAGCAGCAAGTGACATCACAAACATCGTGGAGCGCAACCTCAATGTTAGCTCTCATCCCGCGTGCCGACGGCTTAAAGCATATGGGAAAAAGAACGATTCACGCACAACCGTGACAGTGTTGTGACCGCTATCATTGCTGTTGATGTCGGGGTTTACGGTAAGCGTAGTGATGTGGGAGCTTGCGAAGATGCTATTGCAATACGACGTATTTTGTCTTTTCTTTTCTTTGCACTTAGGAGAGAGTTGCAATAGTGTACGTTTTGTGTTTTTGTCCCAATGCACACTCAAAAGCAGAACACCTTGAAGGACTAGAGATAGGACGTTCCTATTCACAGGACATGTACATTGTTTGTTCTGCAGAAATGATCAGCATTTCAGTCACTTCAGTTCAGCCTGTGTCCTGTTGCCTAGTAAGCACAGGTTCCGCCATGGGCTCTGAAAACCTGTTCCAGGCGTGATGGCATCGACGCGTATAAGACGCGAATGGCGTCCCGTGGTATACCCATCCGCGTTGCACTCACCTGGTGTCAAAGTTCATGTATGGTATTTGACACTGGGTCACAGCACTGCACCTGTCGCTTCACCATATCCCACACGTTTTCGACTGGCGACAAGTCTAGTGATCTTGCGAACCAGAGCAAAGGCTGACGTCCTGTGATACCAAGAAGGCACGTGTTCGTACAGCAACATGTGACCTTGAATTGTCTTGCTGAAAAATGGCGTCTGGGGTGTTGTGCAGAAGGGTATTGCTATGGGTCGCAGGATGTCATTCACGTACGTCAAACTGGTCACAGTGACCTGGACACGCACCAACTGTAATTTGTGGTTGTACCCAATAGTACCCCACACCATGTGGCCTTGAGTTGGCGTTGTATGTCTTGTGCGAATACAGTCCCTGTGACTCTCCCTGTCTGCGGCGAACCAAAATGCAGCCATCATTTTCAAACAAACAGAACCTGGATTTGTCCGAAAACACTATCTGATGCCAATTCTGTCACCAGTGACGTTTTTCATACACGCTTACCCTCTAGCATCTTTCTTCATATTTGTAAAATGTAGGCGGAGAAGCCGGCCGGAGTGGCCGAGCGGCTTTAGGCGCTACAATCTGGACCCGCACGACCGCTACAATCGCAGGTTCGAATCCTGCCTCGGGGATGGATGTGTGTGATGTCCTTAGGTTTGTTAGATTTAAGTAGTTCTAAGTTCTAGGGGACTGACGACCTCAGAAGTTAAGTCACATAGTGCTCAGAGCCATTTGAACTATTTTTAGGCGGAGAAGTTGACGACGCGCACATAACCAGTGCTGTAATTATCGGTGACGAACTGTCATCCCTGATAGTGTACGATGTGTTACACCGTTCCACTGTTCGCTAGAGCCGAGGAAGATGCAGATCTGTCCTGTGTCCTGCAATGCCATTCGGATGTGGTGTCGATCTTCTCGGGGGGGGGGGGGGGGGGGGCGGTGGTTTCGGTGGTGCGACCTGACCCATCTCGTCGTGTTCTACGGCCTTCCGTGAACCATTCAGCACACACCCGTCGGGCTGCCGAAACACCTCGTCCCACACGAGCAGCAATTTCGCTGATGCATGCATCACATTATCTCATGCCAATAGTGCGCCCTCTTTCAAACTCACTGATTTGACGGTACAGTTCGCGCATAATTCTGCGAGACATCCTGCACGTCTGCTCAAGTCACAGTGGTCTATTACCTTCGGTTATAGCGACAACGAGAGCCGCAGGCACAGTTTAACGGTAGGTGGTATTGTGCCGCGGTATCGATCTTGACCTCGAACTTGCGGGCTGACATAGTTCAAATGCTAACCATTTCTGCAGAACACACTAATGTACGTGCCCTGTGAATATGAACGTCCTATCTCCATTCTGTCGAGGTGATCTGTCTTTTTCTGAACATGAGTGTACGTTCCATAATTGCCATTTCTGAAATTGTTATTTTCCATTCTCCTGATGTTGTGTACTTACGCCTTTATTAACGTGTGGTTAAGATTTCTGCGAACATAATACAAGGCGTCCATAAAAGAATATCCCACTTGTATATTTGAATAGTATCAACTGTAAGTGATGTACGGGGGGCTTTCAATAAGTAATGCAACACATTATTTTTCTTGGCCGATTTCTGTAGAAAAAATGCGAAATCTGCTGTGGGACGTCGTGAAATATTCCTATTTCAGCCCCTATAGTTTCATGAAGTTCCGACAGGTGGTGGCGCCATATGTAGCCTTCTAAAATGCGTCTGTAAAGAAGGTTAGTCCCAAGCAGAGACCCGTTATTGAGTTTCCTTTGGCGCAAAAACCAAAGAATCGCAGATATTCATAAGCGCTTGTTGAATGTCTACGGAGACATGGGGGTGAACAAAAGCACAGTGAGTCGTTGGGCGAGGCATCTGTCATCATCGCAACAAGTTCGCGTAGATGTGGCCCACTCCCGCGTGCCAGCCGACTGTGCACACGGCTGTTATTCCTGCAATATTAGAACGTGCGGACACTCTCATTGGAGGTGATCTACGCATCACAACCAAACGCCCCGCTGCTCAACAGGGCGTCTCTGTTGGTAGCGTCGACATACGCGGCCACCAGTTGGGTACTCAAAGGTGTGTGGCTGCTGGGTTCTTCGACGGGTAGCGGTAGATTTCCATATCTTTAGCACTCTGCGGGAAGCAGTACGTGGATGATGGGGAGGTAACTGATGCAGCAAGGCGTCGGCTCCGACGTCGACCAGTGGAACTCTCCGGACATACGGGCCCTCTGAGTAACGTGGCGTAAGGCTGTCGCATGGAACGGAAATTACGTTGAAAAATAGGATTTTGTTGCCGAAAGAGAGGGGAATAATATGGTCTATTGAAAAAAAAGCCAACTTGCTTTCAGAACAAGATCTGGTACATTACTTATTGAACACTCCTCGCAGAGTACTGGTTTCTTGATTTGCCGCTTGGAGCACCACATAAACAGAATGGCGACTCCTGAGCGTAAAGCGGTTAGTGTTCCGCTGCTGCCTAAGAGTGAAACTGTAAACGTGCGTTTTGTTTAAAGCTTAGTTGTGATTCTCCATGTGGCAAAAGCACCGCCGATGATACAGTCAGTTCGATGACCAGAATTCAGTGTAATGGAAAAAGCACGGGATGATCAAAAGTGTTTGAAAAGGATATTGACCGTGTCAGAGCGTGTTGCCCTTGTAGTTCCAAGAAGTCTGTTCGGAAAGCAAGTATTGAACTTCATTTGCCAAGGACGACAGTGCGGAAAGTTTTAACAAAAAGTTTACACACGATTCCGTACCGAGTATAGTTGGTACTGTACATGATTTAAAGCCAGATGACTATGGTGTACGTTGTAACTTTGTAAGTGAAGTATTGCAGCGAGAAGATGACTTCCTTGATCATGTGCTGGTCAATGACGAGGCAAATTTTCATTTACGGGGAAAGATAAATACCAACAATGTTCGTACCTGAGGGTCAGAATATCGTCATGAGCTTCTACAATATGAAAGAGATTCCCCAAAATTAAACTTTTCCGTGCTGTGTCCCGACGTGAGGTATGCGGATCACTTGTCTCACTGCAGTTACGCTAATAGGGGTCGCTTATCTGGTTAAGCTTCCCCAATTAGAAACTGAAACTGAAAATTTTATTTGCCAACAGGACGCAGCCCTCACCATTGACATCTCTTTGTGCGAGAATGGTTGAACCCTGACCATTGGACTGGCCATAATGGTCAATGCGACTGAATTGTTTTACGCTGGCCTCCACGTCCAGCTGACCTCTAGCAAGATGATTTTTTCCTTTGGAGCTTTACAAAAGATCGTCTCTAGGTTCCATGACGATATAATCATTTGCCAGAGTTGAGTCACAGAATTGAAGAGGCTATTGCTTCCATTACATCGAATGTGTTAACCAAAGTTGAGAGGAATTGGATTTTTAGACTGGATGTGTGCCGTGTAACTAAGGGTGCACATATTGAACATTTGCAAGAAAAACTACCGTACCATAGTTTACCAAAATTTGGTGTATGATTTGTTATAAAAAGTCTAAATTAAACTACTGAAACTGGGACGTTGTTATATGGACGTCCGCACTATAAAATTGTAGTTTCGCTTGAGAATTTGAACGTTCTGATTTGTCTAGTGTTCTACGGGAGAGGTCGAGTCTTAAAAATCTCTCGAGAGGTCACCAGATAAAACCGACGAAAGAGGTCTAGAGGGAAGTGAAGGAAGAATACTGTCACACACATACTGTCACGGAACTGCAGCTCACTTTTGTTACACATTACGATAGCAGCGCGCCTAGCGGGCAGCAAGCTACACAGTTAAGTACAATATCGGATCAAAGCGAACAACATCGTTCTACAAAAGGGGGCGTACGCAGCGCAAAAAACTGTAGCAATCAAAAAATATGACGCAAAATTTATGCTCCTGTAGGTTTCCTAAGGCCCGAAAAAGGTATGAAACAGCATATTGCAGGACTTAAAATGCAGACTTAAGCGGCCGAAATTTGGGTTTTTGGTGATACTTGTTTTATAGGCAGAAAGCCGTGGTCAAAGGCATAATTCTCAGTCCAATGTTTCGTCTTCAAACACTCGAACAGCATCAAAGGCTTTAACCACTCAGAAAGTAGTTACAGTCGCGCCGATGTATTTTATGATGTTTGTGATGGGAAGAGTTGACGCTGTTTCTTTTATTTATCACTGCGGCCACAACTTGTCTGATTTCAACCTTTCTTCTTTTATGTTAAAATTGTTTTTGTGCTTTTGAATTTCTTTGGCCTCTCTGTACATCCTAGTATAGTAACGATTAGATCTTCTTAAAACTACAGTGTCAGAGTACTTACGAAACATTTTACTGACACAATGTTTACACCAACTAGAAAGCTTCACGAGCATCTCAACACTGCAAAGGACTTACGTCCACCGCTTGTCACAACAGGAGTGTAAAAAATCCCTTGCACTTGCGGTCAAGTGTTTTAGGGACCACAAAAACGAACATTAATATCCGCCTTAAGGAACACAAGTACAATTGTCGCTTGGCCAAGATGGACAAATCAGCAGTTGCAGATCATGCACTGGGACGAGGGAACCAACAAATTCGCTTCCCTAACACTGTGGTTTTACCAAGATCTAATCATTACTATACTAGGACGTACAGAGTGGCCACAAAATTCAAAAGTGCAAAAACAACTTTAATAAAAAGGAGGAGTATTGAAATCAGACAAGTTGTGGGCCTTAGTGCCAAATAAAACAGATTGCGTCTACTCTTCCCCACTACAAGCACCATAACATACACTGGTGCGATTCTAACTGCTTTCTGAGTCGTCGGCGCCTCTCATGATGTCCCCAGCATTGAAAGACAAAAAGTTAGTCGGGGAATTATCCTGGACCACAGCCTTATGCCCACAAAAAACGACTGTCCATTTAAGACTTTCTTGAAACTCGCAGACGTTTACTGGAGAATAACGTTTCTTTTTTAAAAAAGAAATCGGTAGTAAACAGAAAAGACATGATGAATGGCAAAAAGTTGTAAATCTACACCTACCAGTTTACGAACCCGTACAATAGGAAATTTGTGTGGAATGCAGAACCTACATTATTTAAGGCACCAGATAAGCCAGCATTACCGTAGCTGAAGAGAAAACTACAACGCAAGCATGACAATAAAAGGACAAAGAACAGTACAACTGCTTTACAACTCAAAAAAAGTCATTTCCGCAATTGTTGCCACATCAGAGCCACGGATTTAAGAAATTTTCAAAAGAGTCTATATTAAACAAATAACTGTGAGCTTGAAAGTCGAAGAAAGTGGAACAATGAGCTGATCTTTAGGTTTCGTGCAAAATTTTTGCTTAATAAGGAAAGTGACAATCGTAACAGTCAGCAACAGAAATAAATGCTTCTGATGGATGAAATATTGCATTTATATTCTATTGTTTTCAGTGGGACAAGTTGTAATAATATAAAATTTCAAAAGTATTTCTTCATGAAGACATCGTAGCTTATGTCATTTCATTAATGAGTTTTGGCTCTGTTTACATTTATTTCGCAATATTCAAGTCTCTTGATAGTTTACTAACGCTTGGGATGTAAAAATATATTAACTATTTTGTAAATTAAGTAGAAGAAGTTAATGATCTTTCCTTCGAGAGGACCACAGTCATACAGTCAGTTGAACAGAAGCGATGATTGCAGGTCACAGAAATATATTAGGTGTTAAATACGCCGTACTGTAGTTAACGGTTCCCAATTGTGCACAATATCAGCCATTTTATGTATCTCGGATATGTACTCGTATCCTGTTATACGATAACTGGTCTATAAGACAAGAAATATGTTTCTTCGACGATGGCATGTCACTGACAGGTCAGAGATACGTATTTCAACATTTCAACAAGCGCTTGAAAATGACCACAACGCTGAAATCATGATTGTGTAAAATACGTAAGTAAAGTATTAAATCCAAATGGCGTAAATTTCTTTTTTAAAAAACAAAAAAACAAAAAACAGCCGGCCGGGGTAGCCGAGCGGTTCTAGGCGCTACGGTCGCAGGTTCGAATCCTGCCTCGGGTATGGATGTGTGTGATGTCCTTAGGTTAGTTAGGTTTAAGTAGTTCTAAGTTCTAGGGGACTGATGACCTCAGAAGTTAAGTCTCATAGTGCTCAGAGCCATTTTAACCAGTTTTTTTTTTAAAAAAACAAGCATTAATGACGCTTATGTCGTTAAGTGAAGAACTACTCTGTTGCCGCCAGGGGCGCTAGTATGTCTTCAACTGTCAGACTTTGACAACTTTCAAACAGTTAGCGTCGCGATTATATGATTATGTCAGAGTTGTGTCGTCCGCGAGAGAGTAAAGTATGAGTTCGCAGTAGCACCTTTAGACTGTGCTTTTCCGGTGTATGGCGCGAAGTGTTTCGGTAGATACCGCAGACTATGAAATTAAAATCGTGTTTAACTGCCTCATATTCAGAACTGACATTTCGCAAGGTGGATTTGAAAATGCGACGAGCAGACAGTAGTCACGTGTTTGGGGAGTAGACTGTTTTCGCGGTGTCGAGCGGGATGTGAACTTAATGGAACCACAAAGTAAAGTGATTCTCGGTGTAAACTGTTGTGCCAGAACTTAATAAAGTGAAAGCTATCGATCGTGACGGTTAAGAGAATGCTGTACGTAGTTGACCGCTTTGTATGAAGAGTACAAACTGTGAAGATGAAATAAAAAAAATTCTTAGGACGAAGTAACATTTCACAAACTAATAATCCAAAAGCTGTGGTGTTTGGACTGTGGAGTAACGTTTCTGCAAAGTGAACGTTTTCTGATGCATATCGTGGACTGTGATTATAAAGTGATTCTCGCCGTAACTAGTATGAAGACTACCATGTTCGAACTGTGGTGAGAAACTATAAATCAGCGCAGCGGCGTCAGTACAAACCATGTGTTGGCTGCACGAAGCTCATTTGATCTATTCGCCGACTATAGCTAATTCATTCAACGAGGAGACTCCAAATGTTGCACTTTCTTTCTGCATCTATAAAGAAGTGGCCGTTTTCAAAGGGGACAAGCACAGCAGCAATTATTAATTACTTCACTATTGGTTTATGGATCGCCAACATGGGACGACGACACACTGAGTGATTCTATTCATTGGGCGTTATAAATTATGGAAATTTCTCCTCTCGTGGACAAATATCAGAAAGAATTTCTTTGTAACAAAAACATAATTTTGTGCTGAAGTTACATTTACGACGTCTCATTGTTGCTACATTTATCATGTAACTTAAAACCCAAGCATTTTAAATAAGACTTTCACTGATTACAAAAACTTAAACTAAAATTAATTTCTTTTATGAAATGACTGTCCATTGCTAATATTATACTTTTCCGAATATTTTATCTTCTGACGCTGCTGTCATTCTTGTTGCAGTAACAGGTACTATGTATTGATCTGCAGTGATAAAATTTTTTTCAGTTTTTGTTTTCTTCATCTTCTGCTACAAGTAAATGTGTAATTACGATGTTACTCCTGTCTTTTGCATGTTCATTCAGACCGCATCTTCTAGTGAAATACGTTCATCCTGCAGCTTCCGCTATTAAACCAAATGGTTACGACCAAGCAGGAACGCGTAGGTGAAATTTGATTGGTGCAGCATTTATAACGTATGGAATATTTGAATCTGCATGTTATTTGTTAACGTATCAGATTTCGTCACACTCTGGTATTCCAGATCCACTGTTGGACCTTGCTTACTTGTTTGATGAATACTGATAATCGGTTCAGTCTGAGTGAGTGTAATATTCAAAGAATTGAGAAAAGTTAAAATTTAACTGCATACCACTGATCATATACATGTTTGATTAGAAACGTATCAAGTTTTCTCCCCTATTAATATGTTTTCTTGGATTAAATTTTGCTACAGTTTAAAAGATCAATTATTTTATTACTAAATTTTTATATGGTCATTTCTGGTAGAAATAATCTTAGGGAGGCTCCTTTATCATTACAAGTTTTGGCTATTCAAAGAATGTTCAAGGAAACTCTGCTCTGCGAAAGATATTATATACTCGATATACATATGTTACTGCAGATCGTGAGCCATTTCTCTTTAAAACGTATATTATGAGGGAATAATTTAGACTGGTCCCAGGAGCCACTTAACCCATCGTCTGAGCCGTACCAGAAAGTAATCAGCAAACCCTTTTAGCGTTGTCACTCAAAAATTTAGACTTCGCAATAGGCAGATTCAGGCTTCTTCAGAAATGGAGTACATGGTTTTAGCTACTTGCTTACTGCAGAATTTTATAGAACATACGACAGAAATACGTAGGGTAAGCTGTTCTAAAACTTACACAACTAGAGTTTTCCAAAAAATGATACATTCTTAAGAAAACAATACCAATGACAAACATTCCTACTGTCAGTATTGTTTGAGAATAGTTAGTCATAATTTGTTTTTTCATTATAACTTCATTTTGGAGGTAAAAATAATTTTGACAAACAGTACTTTCAGACCGAAATGTGCACACAGTACTAGAACGTTTGTCACTTTTACGCAAATATTGACTAACTACTAACCGAATTTTACTTACATACACTCTCATATGTGGTAAATTATTCAGTCTCGTTTATTATATGGAAATAATTATTAAACAGTCAATATAATCTTTAAATACGATATACACTGAAGCGCTAAAGAAACTGGTACAGGCATGCGTATCCAAATACAGAGGTATTTAAACAGGCAGAATACGGCGATGCGGTCGGCAATGCCTATATAAAAAAAACAAGTGTCTGGCGCAGATGTTAGATCGGTTACTGCTGCTACAGTGGCAGGTTATCGAGACTTAAGTGAGTTTGAACGTGGTGTTGTAGTCGGCGCATGAGCGATGGGACACAGCATCTCCGAGGTAGCGATGAAATGGGGATTTTCCAGTACGACCATTTCACGAGTGTACCGCGAATATCAGGAATCCCGCAAAACATCAAATCTCCGACATCGCTGCTGCCGGAAAAAAGATCCTGCAAGAACGGGACCAACAACGACCGAAGAGAATCTTTCAACGTGACAGAAGTGGAACCCTTCCGCAAATTGCTGCATATTTCAATGCTTGTCCATCAACTAGCGTCAGAGTGCGAACCATTCGACGAAACATCGTCGATGTAGGCTTTCGGACCCGGAGGCCCACTTGTGTACCCTTGATGACTGCACGACACAAAGCTTTAAGCCTTGCCTGGGCCCGTCAACACCGACATTGGATTGCTTAAGATTGGAAACACGTCGCCTGGTCTGACGAGTCTCGTTTCAAATTCTGTCAAGCGGATGGACGTGTACGGGTATGGAGACAACCTCATGAATCCATGGACCCTACAAGTCCACAAGGGACTGTTCAAGCTGGTGGAGGCTCTGTAATGCTATGGGGCGTGTGCAGTTAGAGTGATATGGGACCACTGACACGTCTGGATACGACTCTGATAGGTGACACGTACGTAAGCTTCCTGTCTGATCAACTGCATCCATTCATGTCCATTGCGCATTCCGATGGACTTAAGCAATTATAGCAGGACGATGCGACATGTACAGGATTGCTACAGAGTGGCTTCAGGAACACTCTTTTGAGTTTAAACACTTCCGCTGGCCACCAGACTCCCAAGTTATGAACATATATGAGCATATCTGGGATGCCTTGCATCGTGCTGCTCAGAAGAGAGTTTCACCATCTCGTACTCTTACGGATTTATGGACAGCCCTGCAGGATTCATGGTGTCAGTTTCCTCCAGCACTGCTTCAGACATTAGTCGAGCTCATGCCACGTCGTGTTGCGGCACTTCTGCGTGCTCGCGAGTGCTCTACACGATACTAGGCAGGTGTACCAGTTTCTTCGGCTCTTCAATGTATGATACAGGTTGACTTGTAAAAGCGATACACTGTCGCCTTCGACCTAGCCACCAACCATACACTGTTGTACCGCGGGTTGCCGCCGTTCCAATACTCCAGGAGCAGACCGGTGAGCGACATGTCCAGCAGGTGCCACAGTACTATTTGGTGCTAAGCTGGCCATATGCAGCGCTTCTATCCTCGGTACTAAACTCACTTCCGTGAGTCACGTGACACCACCACGCCCTCCAGGTATCCTTCCTCCGGACAGCTTTATAGGATGCTGCCCGTACGCTCTCCAGACACCCCACATCGGGAGTTAGCGGTACACGATTTTCTGGGCTTAATACCAACCACGCCTAGTGGTTCCTCAGTCAGATTTCCTTCACCGAGCACAAAGTACACTCCGGGCTTTAGCAAGGCCACTTCAAGCGGATCACCCACTCAAGACACGTAAGAAAGAAAGTCCCGAGTATTATTCCTCCTGAACCTCTTTTATAGACATGTATTAGCTACATTCTGATATATAATGTCAAGTCGCTCCTGCACTTAAATGTAGGGTATGCCTTTATCATATAATATTATATTGGATCATGTTGGGTTACAGCAGGAGTACTACGGCGCCTGCATATAAGAAATAAGAAAGGCCGCACACTCAAGACGTTGCTGCAGCTCTAAAATAGGTGAAATGTGGGGCAACACTTCGGGCGGTAACATTGAAATATAAAATTGATAAAATGATCCTGCATAGGAATGCAGGTGATGCTCACTCAGGTGTGCAAGGAAAGAAGACAGCTGATGAAAAAACAGATTTATCTACCCATTTCAAGGCACTTGCTACATGAATATTTCCGTTGACAAGAGCTGAGGTCACATTAGTTATTCAGGACTTCGTAGAACACAATGAGTTGACAATTCGTTTTAAATGTGGTACGCCTGATGCAAAGTGGTTTAGAAATTTTTCTTCGCACATTTCGTTGACAATGAAGAAGCCTGAAGCTCTTGAAATGAATCGTAGGAAAGCCATAAGAGATCCCTTTACCATTTGTGATAAACTGAGAGAGTACTTCCTCGTGTGTCAGCTGGGGGCAAAAGTCTTCCGCAACTTATCGTTTTTGGTGGTATATCATAGCTAAGTTTCGAAGCGGAAAGAGAAATGCATGCGGCTACAGATATGCCTGCACCATACAATGATCTAGAAGTTATGGCTCTAGAGTCTGTGAACGAGGACAAAATAGTTTACATATTAAATTAAAAAGAGATTTCGCTTATTAATAAGAGTGATCTGATAGGGAAGCTGCCAATTCTTCATGTTACTGCTGGGGTGGGAAATATCAAAGGAGTAATCTGCTTTGTGATTAAAGGTCTTGTTCATGATAAAAATTGAGACTGTGACTGTCTTTTGTGTACGTTTTTGCATCAATATATTAAGTATAATAATAGTAAACAGTTCCTAGGCATTGCTGGTTGACTTCATAGTATTTAAAGTACGCAATTCCTATACATTGCTGGTTGACTTCATAGTATTTAAAGTACGAAAAACAGATACGTTTCATGCCATAAATATCCTAGCCGTATACCTCGCAAAAAAAAACAGTTATACGAGCACGTACGTATCAGTTTGTTTTTTCTCTGTCTTAATTTTAGGACCTCGACCTTCTATTTCAGTGTACATAACAGTATCATATGTGTATCATATTTTGGAGCAGACGTATCGCATTTACGAATTTCAGTTCAAAAATGATACACTGTTTTTATTTTTTCTAGCCTGCACTTGTAACTCTAAAGAAATAAGTACAGTAACATTATATCAGCTTACTCTCTCTAACGTTTACAATTTTTTCCTAACAGTTACTCTTTTTCTTTTCAAATCTACAGACAAATTTTGTGACTTTGTATCACACATTACTTAGGTCACCTTACCCTTTTTTTTTGGTAATACAAACTTAAAAAGACGTTTATAGTTTTCGTTCGACAGGAAATGTTACTACAATGTAATAAAGGAAAACACTGATAAATAAAAATTTCGTTACACTTGTTTCCACTCTAGTTCCAATACAGGTAGAATTCTTGAAATCAGTGTCCATGTATTTTGGGTTGGACAAACCAAAAAACAAAGGATACGTGCAAATTGACCCAATTAGTTTTTGTCATTCATGTTTATGATGACAAATGAAACAACAAACTAAAAAAATTAAAAATCAGAAAATTCGAAAACTCCACAATCTGCAAGGAGAGTAAGAAAATACAGTACGGTGCCGACAGCACTATCATCCACAAGAAATACAACCATCATAGCACATGAACGTGACAGCACTACTAGGGATGGCGGTTATCGGTAAAACAAACGGCTTTCGGTGAAATCGGGTTTTTCCAACGCCAGTTTAACCTGCGTGTTAAACTGCTCAAAGTAACCGATTTCTCAAATAACCGATTTTCGGTTTTTTATTCCCATATCATGTAATAAACGTAAAAATCGAAAAAAGATAGAAAAATTTTAACTTTCTCAGTTTCAAGATGAATATAATGCAAATATTAAATTAAGTAGGAAAATAAAACTTAGTCCTTTTTACTCTTCGCTGCTTTTGATAAGCGGTTGAATAATAAGAAAAAATCACCAGTATTCTCCTACTGATTTTAATTTTTTGAAACTTAGCTCAGAAATTATGTTGTAACCGAGGATCATATCAATATTTCTAGATTGCAAATAGTCAGTGCTAAGGACTGAAAACTGAGCTTGAAGAACTATTTTTCGTTTTAATTGTCCGTTTCCAAGGGCTACAAGCCGATAACGGCATATTGTATAGATACAGACAGCAGATCAACTACTTTTTTTTCTTATAACTATAACTGAACTGTTGATTTTTATGATTTCTCCTTTCATTGTGGCATAAGTTTGTTGCGGCTTCTCCCATTTTCAGTGTTGTAAAGCAAATGCTGCATCGTAACTCAGTGATACCGCACTTCGTAAAATACTTCCGGACTAGGGATGATGCCGTTTTCTCGCAATACAACTAACGTCCGACGATAAACTACAATACATAGAAAAGATGGGGCAAGTCTTGCACATTGCATGCACACGATTACCATATAAGAGGCCACGCCACATGGTTCAAAATGGTTCAAATGGCTCTGAGCACTATGGGACTTAACATCTGTGGTCATCAGTCCCCTAGAACTTAGAACTACTTAAACCTAACTAACCGAAGGACATCACACACATCCATGCCCGAGGCAGGATTCGAACCTGCGACCATAGCAGTCGCGCGGTTCCGGACTGAGCGCCTAGAACCGCTAGACCACCGCGGCCGGCACACCACATGGTCACTGATACATTATTGTCTCAGCAATGCTGTTCCAGTTCTTCAGCAACGTCTTGAACGATTTCTTTTTCATTGCCACGGGTTGATTAATGCTTCGTAGCTTATTGCCATAGGACCGTCACGCCATTAAACGACAAAAAAAGGATCAAATGGCTCTGAGCACTATGGGACTTAACATCTGCGGTCATCAGTCCTCTAGAACTTAGAACTACTTAAACCTAACTAACCTAAGGACATCACTAACATCCATGCCCGAGGCAGGATTCAAACCTGCGACCGTAACGGTCGCGCGATTCCAGACTGAAGCGCCTAGAACCGAACAGCCACAACGGCCGGCCATTAAACGACAACCTCCCTTCAACATTCAGCAGTTCTGGCAGACAGAAGATACGGTATAGTATGTGATCTCTGTAGGTGCACTCATACTTTGTATGTAAGTATCTATAATGGATGAACACTACATAGGCATTCTTCAGTTCATTGGCATTCTGCGACAATTTCGAAGGACTGCTACATTTTTGAAGACTGATATACTCTACACAGGAAGAGCACATGTATTGTATTACAGTTGACTTATATTTAATAATGATAACATACAGTGTCTGAACAAAAAAAAAAAAAAAAACAAAAAAAAACGGTGACTCACTCAGAAGACACTCAAAAAATGTTTGTGAACTCCTAAGGGACCAAAATGCATAGGTCATCGGTCCCTACACTTACACACTACTTAAACTAAGTTAAACTAGCCCGCCCGGTTGGCCGTGCGGTCTAACGCACGGCTTTCCGGGCTGGAAGGTGCGCCTGGTCCCCGGCACCAATCCGCCCGGCGGATTTGTATCGAGGACCGGTGAAACGGCCAGTCTGTGGATGGTTTTTAGGCGGTTTTCCATCTGCCTCGGCGAATGCAGGCTGGTTCCCCTTATTTCGCCTCGGTTACACTATGTCGGCGATTGCTGCGCAAACAAGTTCTCCACGTACGCGTACAACACCATTGCTCTACCATGCAAACATAGGGGTTACACTCGTCTGGTGTGAGACGTTTCCTAGGGTGTCCACAGGGGGTCGAACCGCACAACAACCCTCAGTTCGGTGTGGGACGGCGAAGGGGTGAAGTGGACTGCGGTAGTCGTCGTGGGGTTGTGGACCACAGCGGCTGCGGCCGGGACGGATCCTCTCAGTCGTTTCTAGGTCCCCAGTAAACATACAATACAATACAATACAAGTTAAACTAACTTCTGCTAAGAACAACACACACACCCATGCCCGAGGGAGGACTCGAACCTCCGCCGGGAGTGGCCGCGCAGCCCGTGACAGGACGCCTCAAACCGCGCGGCCACACCGCGCGGCTCAGGAAACACTGTCGGATGTCAGTGTAACTTTGTATGCACACACACCATTGACTGGTATGTAAATTATTAGAGTTGTAATTCTCTGTGTAAGGTAGAACAGCTATTAGAGTGCATTAGTGTTGTTTTTGTTTAGTGTTGTTACCAGGTTCAAAATGGCTCTGAGCACTATGGGACTTAGCTTCCGAGGTCATAAGTCCCTTAGAACTTAGAACTACTTAAACCTCACTAACCTAAGGACATAACACACATCCATGCCCGAGGCAGGATTTGAACCTGCGACCGCAGCGGTCGCGCGGTTCCAGACTGTAGTGCCTAGAACCGCTCGGCCACCCCGGCCGGCTGATACCAGGTCTGGGAGGGTCTATAAGGGAGGTAAGTGATCACTGTGAAGCACACGGAGATGCCACGTTGAGAGGTGATAAAGCGTTGTAAGTACCTGACACCGTTTGAAACGGGCTTCATTGTGGGTCTCCATTTGGCTGGCTGGTGGAATCGTACAATATCCATAGTCGTGGGGGCATTCGCATGTGACTGGCCCCCTGCTGGACTGCATGGAAACGTTAGGGCAGGCATACTCGGCGTCAAGGTCCGGTCGAAAATATCTGACCACCGCAGTGGTGGATCCTCGTCTTGCGCTCCAAGAACATCGTAACCATTCAAATCTGCGCCTGTCATTCGAGAACAGGAAATGGACTCCCGGACACGTTCTGCGTCATTAATCGGAGACTATCCACGACTAGACTAGGAAATTATTGTCCCAAGTGTAGGCTGCCGTTAACATAACGACACAAACAACTGCGTTAAGGGTGGTGCTGTGACCGGGAAATATGGACTGCTGATGTATGGCTGGCGAATACCGATTCTGTATTACCCTGGACAACGACCGTCGGCCAATATACGATATTGTAGTGCCTGTGTTATTCTGATTTACGATGCAAAGTTCCTCTGGACCCGCATGCAAATTTTAATGGTCATTATTCCATTTTATAGTCGACTGCTGTCCATATTCGCAATTGCGAATACATTTAATGTATTTAGGCGAATATGGCCAATGTCTTGAAGAGGCGCAACGACATTAAGCGGCCCCTAGACCATCAATAACATCACGCAATGACACTGCGCTATATTACTGACGTTCTCCCTGGACTGCTCAATAATATTGTCAATTATATCGTTAATAATAATGTGCAGTAATGCTGTGATTCGGAATTGTACGATAAAGACGCTGCTGCTGTGGTAATAGGTGGATAAAATATTGGTTCAAGAAGCACCGAAGATTGCTCACGAAAATCTGTTCAGAGATATTGCGGTTTAAGAAGCCGCTTCAGCTGTGTTTAACGTTTTTATTATCAGATCACAACCGGTTTCGTGGCACTGAAGACCACATCCTCAGGTGACATCTGCACAGTAGCGAATCATGAAAGACTAACAGACCCTAAAATACTCACTAGCATGAAAAAAAACTTCTAAAATAGAGAAAATTCTACTCACTTAGCGAAGTCATGAGAGCTAAGTAGTCCGGAACATGGAATCCAACATTCGTTATCTGACCAAACCAATAAACTGCTAAATGGCGGTACGGCAATGAATCTTAATCAGCCGTACGTTGGAATCTTGATCCCTGACTCCGGCTGATTTTGATTAATTATTAGTTTGCTCAGACAACGAATATTTGGTTCCACTTTCCGGGCTACTTAGCTCTTATGACTAAGTCAAACTGGCAACAACACAATTCAATATATCAATTTTTTACAGCTGCCTGGTCAGTCACGTCAATGAATTTACTTCCGTACCTGTTAGAAAAACACCTGTGTTGTGTTTTTTATTTAATGTAACAGTTAATTAGAATTGTAATAGGCAGTCAAATGAAAAGAAGACACAACATATAACGACCTTGGGGCGGACGTTAGTGATGCAGGTAGGTGTATGTATAGAAGTGCACTCTGTTGTGAATCGGCAAGGAACAACGTGAACCTTCACAGCTCTGCCGTTTGTTAGACGTGCTGGATCCGGGGTCACCGAGACGTGTGTGCGTCCAGCTGCACTGAGGAGGCCGGGAAAGAGGAACAGTGAGATGTAATGCAGTTTCTGATAGAGGAAGGGGTGCCAGGCAGTGAAATTCATGCTCCTGTGTATGGCGAACACAGTACGTGCGCATGTGTTTGCGTGGAATAAACGATTCCAGGAAGGTCGGGTGTCATTAAAAGACAGCGGTCAGCCAGGACGGGATTATCGTGTCATTACGCCTTCTGTCATTACTGTGGTGGATGCTGCCTTCAGAAATGACAGCCGGCGGACGGTGGAAGTCATTCGGCTCATGTTGAGCATCAGTTATAGTACCGCTCACGCCTTCGTGACAGAGCATCTTAGGTTCCGGTAAATCTGTCGAGTGGGTTCCACAAAGCCTGACGGAGGAGCAGAAGCTGAACAGAATGTCAACATCACTGCAGCGCCTGCAACGTTATCAAAGGTATCGTTTCCTGGCCCATACGCTCGAGGCAAATGAAACATGGTGTCAATCTTTTTGAGCCGGAGAACCAGAGCTAGAGACGGCAATGGAAGTACATGGATTCGCCCCCAACGAAAAAATCCAAAACCGTTGACGTCAGCTCCAGCAAGGTCACTATGACATTTTTCTTTGACTGCAAGGGCCCGTTGCTCATTGACTTTCAGGAACACGCGCCGCAATTAACGCACAGCACGTGGCAACTTTACAAAAACTGAAGCGCACCACAAGTCCAAACACCCAGGAATGTTGACGACGTCATTCTGTTGCGGGATAATGCCTGCCGGCATGTTGCCAAGGTTGTTTCAATAAGCTGCTGAAGTTTCGCCGGGAAGCTCTTACACTGCCATCATACAGCCCCTATCTCTCCCCAACGATTTCCATATTTTTGGAGCTCTGAAGAAAAACATTTGTGGTCGTGAATTTGCTTCGGACGAAGAAGTACACGACAGCGTACAAACACGGTTCCGTAGGCAACCGCAAACATTTTTTCCTGAAGGCAATGGCCGTCTTCTCTCAAAGTTGGGTAAATGTATTAAGAGTGATAGCGATTACTTTTGAAACAATAAAGAGTTTACTTAAGTAATGGAAACTCTAGGTTGGAATATCGGGAAAGGATAGACTGCTGCTCACCGTAAAGGTGACATGTCGCATTGCAGACAGTCACAACGAAAAGGCTGTTACATATTTAGCTTTCGGCCAAAGCCTTCTTCAGAACAGAAAACACACACACATTCTCACAAGCATGCAAGTATTCCGATCCGAGCTGCCGAAGATGGCGATCATGTGTGCTTGTGTGACTGTGTGTGTGTGTGTGTTTGTAGGAATGTGTGTGTGTGTGTGTGTGTGTCTTCCTTACTCAAGAAGGCTCTGACCGAACGATAAACGTGTAACAGTCTCTTCGTTGTGCCTGTTTGCAACTCAACGTGTCATCTTTACGATGGGTAGCAATCTCGTAGACTGTGGGGAAATACAGGAAGACTTGCGGGGGAATTTTGGTGGACGAACTGACAGTTACTCTGAACGTAAATGTGTGTCACGTATTGCACATTAGGTGAAGGAATCAATTACTGTTCGATTACGCTATTAGCGACAAACCACTAGAGACAGTAATAATCGTAGGACACCTGAAGTTAACCGTACGGAGCTTCCTTAAGCGGAATGACCACATAAAACGATTTGTGCGAAAAGAGATTGGAGACAAAGGGCGCCCATCCGATAGTTGGTTCAAATATTCATTACTCTGTGACAAGCAGTACTTTCCAACTGAGTTCCAAGTGCCATGTGTCAAGGTCTCCTCCACTTAGCTGGGAGTGTTTAACGAGATAACACACGAGTATCTGGACACAGCTTTTTGGGCTGCCACAGAAATTATAGAGGAATGAAAGAACGTAAACAAGACTTTTGTTCCGCAAGATTTACACAAGATTGTTGAGTCAGCTAAAATTATGAACCCATTCCACGTAATTCCAATGCATAAAACCGATTTCTTTGATTTTTAAAAATGCTGCTAGAACATTATTGTCAATGCAGGCGTGTAAGATCTCCGAACGCAGCATGATCAAAATGTCTCATACTCATCCTCCTCAAATATCTACATAAAAATTGTTCTTGTGAACCAGAAGAATGGAAAAATGCCAGTGTATTCAAAAGAGGAAAGACCATTGCGCATGTATGCCATACCACACTTCATCTGAAAGACCAACCATGAATAACAGTTGCAAAACAGAAAGACCTACCGAAGGTGTTGCCATATTTTCCTCAACGGCAAAGGGAGTTCTACAGTTAGCTTTGCAACATCTGATATCAAGAACTGAATTGTGTAAGAAACAGAAGTCAATACTGAGATATTATTTTTCTTGAATTTGATTATGCCAGTCTCCGGTAAAAATATTAAAAGAAATGAGGAATGGCTTTTGTTGCTACAATTCTCCTAGTTAAAATATTACTGCTGTATTTCTGTACATGTACCATTACAAATAAAATGGTTCAAATGACTCTGAGCACTATGGGACTTAACTTCTGAGGTCATCAGTCCCGTATAACTTAGATCTACTTAAACCTAACTAACCTAAGGACATCACACACATCCATGCTTGAGGCAGGATTCGAACCTGCGACCGTATCGGTCGCGCGGTTCCAGACTGAAGCGCCTAGAACAAATAAAATGTAGTGCTTCTCTATTAATGGATGTTTCCTAGTATTGCATTTAGAATATTCTTAATAAATTGTTTATTTTCTCATTTGTCACATTATTTTCAGATTATTCTGTGGTATCAGAATACCTTCTCAATTTTCCCTTTTAGGATCACTTTGTTATCCGCGTATCAGTCGGTCTGTCTGTCTGTCCGACAGGTAAGAACCCTATTTGTGAGGAACGGGTTCAGGTATCATGTTGAAATTTATGTCATATACCAAGGTTTATGATGCCTTGAGCATGTAAAAAATTTAACTTTCTATGTCAATGCAGTCGAAACATACGGCCATTTATGTCACGTATTTTGATACTCCCAAACTCACTCATCAATATCTGTAGGGTACTTCCCGTTGAACTAAAATCATCAAATTTGGCAAAACGAAAGGTTTTGCAGAGCAGGTAAAGAAAAACTCCGAAAATTGTTAATCTGTAATTAAATCAAACCAAAAAATATTTTTTGTCAAGTTATCCGACTTCCGAATATCGTCTAAAACCCCTTTTTCTCATAAACGGGTAGGTGCGTCGAGTTAAAATTAATGTCACTAAAGTCTGCGGTCCCTTGGCGGTGTACAGCATTTAACCGTCTGTGTCGATGCAAGCAAAAGATACAGCCATTTACGTCATATAGTTCGATATTTTGTCATTATCAATATCGACAAAAGGCGAAAATCATCAAAATTCTCGATACCCAGCAAGGATGAACTCTTAATGTACAGAATAAAGTTTGTACGGAACCCTCAGTGAGCGAGACCTATTTGCAATCAACCGGAGTTTTTGGATGCAAATAGGTTATGTGGATAAAAAGATAAGTTGTTTCTTATTTTCCTGAGAAATGTGGAATTTGGCACTTAGAACCTCTTCCATATCCACTCTTCAATAAAAAACTCTTAGATGAAGACGAGTTTCCTTTTAGGAAAGCTAAACACACCAGAGAAGCAGTTCCGACGTTAAGCTTGACAATGAAACCAGGACTAAAGAAAAACTAAGGTACGTTCACTGGGTTTGTCGAGCTATAAAACCGTTCGATAATTTAAAATGGTGCAGGATGTACTAAATTCCCAGAAAAAAGCTATAACATACGATACATATGAGAAGCAAGAAGAAACAATAAGACTGGAAGATCAAGAACGAATGGCTCGGATTAAAAATGGTGTAAGACAGGGATGCAGTCTTTCTCCCCTACTGTTCAATTTGTACATCGAAGAAGCAACGGCGGAAATAAAAGAGAGGTTCAAGAATGGCACTGAAATTCAGGCTGAAAGAATATCAACGGTAAGATCCCAGCGGATCTGCTGTCCTCGAACATACTGAATAGAAGGAGCAGTCCATTGCGCACAGAATATGGACTGAGACTAACCCGAAGAGACGAAAGTAATGAGCCTTAATAGAAATGACATTGGTGATAAACATAACATCAAAACTGGAGACCACGAAGTATATTTAGTGAAGGAACTCTGCTACGTTGGAAGCAAAATAACGTATGACGGATGAAGAGGACGTAACGAGAAGGCTAGCACAGTCGAAGAGGGCATTCCTGCCCAAAAAAATCTCTACTAGTATCAAACAGTTGCGTTAATTTGAGGAAAAAAAATCTGAGAATGTTCGTCTGGAGAACAAAATTGTATGGAAGTGAAACATGGAATAACCGAGCGAGGTGGCGCAGTGGTTAGCACACTGGACTCGCATTCGGGAGGTCATTAGGTCGCAGTCATTAGGGAAGGAAGGGGAAGGAAATCGACCGTGCCCTTTCAAAGGAACCATCCCAGCATTTGCCTGGAGCGATTTCGAAAAATCCTTTCTTAAACAACGCCTACAGTATAAGATCAACACCCTCTGCAAATTTAAAGTTTCTACCCTTAGTGATTTGGGCTGGGCGATGATGAGTCAATGAGTCAAGTATCCGGACACCTGGCTCAAAATGACTTTGTGGCGCCCTCCATCGGTAATGCTGGAATTCAATATGGTGTTGGCCCACCCTTAGCCTTGATGACAGCCTCCACTCTCGCAGGTGTATGTTCAATCAGGTGTTGGAAGGTTTGTTGGGGAATGGCAATCCATTCTCCACGGAGTGCTGCACTGAGGAGAGGTATCAATGTCGGTCAGTGACGCCTGGCACGAAGTCGCCGTTCCAAAACATCCCAAAGGTGTTATGTAGGATTCAGGTCAGGACTCTGTGCAGGCCAGTCCATTACAGGGATGATATTGTCTTGTAACCATTCCACCACAGTCCGTGTTTTATGAACAGGTGCTCGATCGTGTTGAAAGATGCATTCGCCATCCTCGAATTCCTCTTCAACAGTGGGAAACAAGAAGGTGCTTAAAACATCAATGTAGGCCTGTGCTGTGAAAGTGCCACGCAAAACAACAAGGGGTGCAAGCCCCCTCCATGAAAAACACGACCACACCATAACACCACCGCCTCCGAATTTTACTGTTGGCACTACACACCCTGGCAGATAACGTTCACCAGGCGTTCGCCATACCCACACCTCGCCACTGGATCGCCACATTGTGTACCGTGATTCGTCACTCCATACAACCGATTTCCACTGTTCAGTCGTCCAATGTTTACGCTCCTTACACCGAGCGAGGCGTCTTTTGCATTTACCAGCGTGATGAGTGGCTTACGAGCAGCCGCTCGACCGTAAAATCCAAGTTTCCTCACCTCCCACCTAACTGTCATAGTACTTGCAATGGATCCTGATGCAGTTTGGAATTTCTGTATGATGGTCAGGATATATATCTGCCTATTACACATTACGACCCTCTTAAACTCTGTCACGCAACAGACAAGATCGGCCTGTACGCTTTTGTGCTTTAAGTGTCCCTTCACGTATCCACTTGACTATTACAACGGAAACAGTGACCTAGCGATGGCTAGGAGTGTGGAAATCTCGCGTACAGACGTATGACCCAATCACCTGACCGCGTTCGAAGTCCACGAGTTCCGCGGAGCGACCCATTCTGCTCTCTCACGACGACTAATGATTACTGAGGTCGCTGATACGGAGTACCTGGCAGTGGGTGGCAGCACAATGCACCTAATATGAAGAATGTACGTTTTTGGGAGTGTCCGGATACTTTTGATCACATAGTGTATATAGAGATTAAGATCGACAGTAAATCCAACTAATTAAAAAATTGTATGCAGATTGCATTATATATGGTCTGAGCGGCTCAGCATTAGACCTGAGTTATTCTGTGAAAAGTATGTGTTTAGATGTTCGGTTTAGCTAAGATGAGAAATAGCATCACCTGAATGGCACGACTGTACTTCGTAACATCCAGATGTGTTCAATACTCGATACAGGTCGACTTAGAATGGACTAAAATGACAATAACAGAAGTCGGGATACTAAAAAAGACAAAATATAAACATGCGATGATTTTGTGAGCAATGAAAGAGGAAACTTTTTTCCAGAAAGGTGCCATGTAGCATACCGGATCCAAAGGGTACGAGAAATATGCAGTGATCAAAGTGCAGTATAACGAGAAGCGAAGAACAGTACGAAAATAGTTGAAAGAATTTAAAAGATCTTCTACTGTATTTTTCCAATCTCGCATTACGAAAATGGCATCGTAAGCGGTTCAAAATTTTTAGAAAATCGTCAAACAATAAATAAAGGGCTGCTCAGTCGTACTTTGAGGGGTTACTATCTGACGTGTTTACATCGAAATGCCATATGTTTTGAGCCCATTTAAAAATAATAAATGTTTCTTTGTTTCGGGTATGACTTTTCCGTGGGAGGCAGAAGTACCTAAAGTTTCTGCCTAATCCTTGTTAGCATTTGGCTCGTTTTTATTGCTTCCTTGTCGCCGTCTAAGCGAAAATGGTGTCAGTTCAGAAAAAGACACAAACTCCACGTTGGAACCCAAAGTTCAAATTCATTGTTACGATGTAAAGGCAGTTTCGTTCTGTTTACAAGAAGTAGTACCAGACGGCAAGGGGATAAAAGAGTGATACAGACAGTTTCCGGACGCTTGCAGCATTCTGAAGCGGCATGCAGGGTGTCGCCGTGTCTCTGAAGAAAAAGTTGAAAATGTCCGTCCAGCGTTCCAAAGAAATCTATGCAAATCAATCCCCCGGTTTTTACAGGAACTTCTGACGTAACATGCAGCTATTCATAAGTCCTCAAAAACCGGCTACGTCTGGATTCGTACAAGATGCAGATTCCACAGGCCATAAAACCCGATGACAGGCAACGGCGATATGGATACGTATATGAAATGCTTAACCGAATTGATCGGAATCCTGCTTTGAAAACTAATGTATCTGGAGCTGTGAACAAGCAAAACATTCGCATTTGGGAGTCACAGACTTCACACAGTGGCAGGGAAAGGGGCGAAATAACCCGGAAGTAACGTCTGATGTGGTCTTGGGTGCGACAAAATAATGGGAGGAGGCTGTCACAGGAACGACGTACCTAGACAAGTTAGAGATGTCTGCTTTTGCTCAGGCTGAATGCCTGCCACCAAATCAATGGCTTCAACATGATTGTACTTCACCTCACTGGTCGTTGGACGTTCAGAAAACTCTGAATCGAACATTTCCAGAACGCTTGATTGGACGTGACAAATCTGTGAACTGGCCTCCACATTCTTCTAACATCTCACCGATTTTTTTCCTCTGGTGCTACGTGAAGGACAAGGAGTTCGCCGCTGCAATATAGGACCATCAAGGCCTCCGTACTAGGATTGTGGAAGTCGTCAGTGCCACCCTCCGGACATGTTGCGGCGAACCTGGATGAAAATGGAACGCAAACTAGACATTTTACGCGTCGGCACAGGGACTCACGTGGAATTGATTTGATTTAGTATTTTTTTGAAAACTTGACATACAACTAATTTTTGAGAAGGAAATACATTTATTTTATTTTATTTTGTATTGGAAGGAAATTGTAAATAGAGTATTTCGGTGTAGGCGCCCTGCATTTTTATCTGCTGATGATGACTTTGTAAGAATTCAAAACCGAATATGATACAAATTGTTTGACCTGAGGCTGGAAAACGAAAATGAAAGAATTTGCTTTATCAGACGGTTACATGGTTGACTTTAGAGAGCATGCGTACTCTACGTAAGCTAAAATATATATAACTTAAGAATATTGTGATTGTAATTCGACCTAGGTACAGGATTGAGCAATGTCAAAGAGATGAGAGTACACTTCGACATTTGAATCTCGATGGACTATCCAATGGCAGCCAGTGCTTCTCGAGGAAAAATGCTACCAGTCGAAGTAATGGAATCGTGTTGGACTTGCTACTGCACACGCCACGTGGAAGTTACTCCTGCGGGAAATCAGGGTATGCTTCCTCGAACTATCCGAATGGATAAAGTCACGCATTACGTACAGTATTGGTGACGTCAGTTCTGACCTAAATGTAAATTAGCTGGAAACCAACTGTCGATGCAGCTACCTTATTTAAAGAAGAACCATGTCTTGGTTGGTCGCTCTATGAAAGGTCTTTAACAAAGCGGATTATTTCTTTGAATGATGGAGCTTATTCACTTGACAATACTTCACTTCTGATGAATGGGGAAAACGTAAAACAGAACAGTTTTCGAAGGCCGCTCTTTCAGATTAGCAGACGAGAATCGTGACCACAGCGTCTCCTCGTCCTGTGGACGTCAGAACGGAGCCGGGTGGTGCAGTGCTCGGCACACTGGACTCGCGTTCAGGAGGTCGCCGGCTCAAATGGTCGTCCGTTCGTCAAGATTTAGAACGTCCGTTGTTTCTCTGAATCGTTTAGGGCAAATGCTTGGTTGGCTGCTGCTGACATAACGAGAGTAACCGGCGCTCGGGGCAAACTTAGACTCTGACGTCCTTCCCTCTGACCCTCCTCTGCTGCCATTCCGCTCATTCTAGGGTAAAAACTGGGGTCCAACTAAACAATATTCTGAAAATATCTTGTAGCAAGTGTATGTCAACGGAGTATGGTAGAAAATATTCAGTGAGAACTATGATAGTAGTTAATGAAAACAAAGGTGAACAGGTAATATATTTTAATATGTTGGCTGTACAATATCACATGAATGCGAAAAAAAAGGTGCAGATTAAGTTCAATACATTCGGAAGTATCTGTGGAACAATTGATAGAACTTTACAGCAAGAATCACGGAAAGAAAGAAGCTTGAAATTTTATAAAACAGTCGATTAGCCAACCCTATGTGGAAGTGAATCGTAGGTATTGAATAATAAGGCAAGGAATGGAACTGAGGATTCTTATAGCGGCAAAGGATGTAAGAGAACAGATGAAATACGAAAGGAAGATATTCGTAAAGAGTTGAAAATTTGGAGTTTGGAAGAAAAGTGGATGAAAACAAATAAGATGGAATAGACATCTACAAATAATTCATCTGGACTCCCACGTCAGACAAAGAAGTTTAAACGGAAAGGGGAAAGAGATCCTGGCAGACCGAGAAAAAGATGGGAACCGTAACGAGCCACAACTGGTCTAATACGAAACGAGTAGAAGCAGAAGAAGATGTCCCCTTCCTTCCCGGCCGCTGTGGCCGAACGGTTCTAGGCGCTTCAGTCCGGATCCGCGCTGCTGTTATGGTCGCAGGTTCGAATCCTGCCTCGGGCATGGATGTGTGTGTTGTCCTTAGGTTAGTTAGGTTTAGGGGAGTGATGGCGTCAGATGTTAAGTCCCATAGTGCTTAGAACCATTTGAACCATCTGAATCCCCTTCCTCCTCCCATTTTACCACTTCCAATCCCTCCCCTTCTCTCTCCCTCTTCTCCTTTTCTTTTACCCTTCTTCATTTTATCGCCTGTTATAAACCAACGCTCACACGGAAACGGCGTCTGGACACGTGCCTCCGCTGCTCTGCCCCTTTGCAAACTCGCTTCCCCCTAGTCCGAACTTGCGCTCTGTAACGATCTTGACGGAATGTTAAGCCCCGATCTTCCGTCCTTTCCGGACGTGAGCGGCTAGTAAGCTAAGCAGCCATGTCGGGCAGCGGCTGGCGAGGAGGCGCTGAGGCTGTGGTGTGGTGCGGAGCGGCCTGCGACGGCGGCGGCGGCGGCGGCGGCGCAGGTGGCGGCGACCGTGTTTTGCGAGCCCCGCAGAGTGTTTGCCGCTGGCCGCCTGCCATGATCGATAGTGGGTCACCACTGCTGCCAACGCCGCCCTCCGGCTTCACCGCTGGGGTTCACCTAGCCTTCTGGGGAACGCGACACGTCTAGACAGCCACCGACAGCATTTGAGGCAGCCATCACTTGGCGATTTAGTGCGATCTCGTCCGACAGGCTGTAGCTTGCTTACCGTTGGAAGTTTTTTGGCACGCGGTCCAGTGGAAATAGAGGAGAGCGCATCAGAGTTCTCAGTCGGCACCAACTTCGATCAAGATGTTAATATAATCCATCTCATACACCCGAGATATACTGATAAGCCAAGACATTGTGACCACTGCCAACTGCGACATTGGACTCCCCCTAATGACGTTGCGGGGACGTGACGCTTTAACGAAAGTTTATAAGCGGAACAGACACGGACCGCGGATCACCCTAGAGAAGTTATCGACCGCAATTGGGAGCCGGCCGAGGTGGCCGAGCGGTTCTAGGAGCTACAGTGTGGAACCGCGCGACCGCTACGGTCGCAGGTTCGAATCCTTCCTCGGGGATGGATGTGTGTGATGTCCTTAGGTTAGTTAGGTTTAAGTAGTTCTAAGCTCTAGGGGACTGATGACCTCAAAAGTTAAGTCCCATAGTGCTCAGAGCCATTTCAACCATTTTTTTGCAATTGGGAAATCCATTGAAATAAGCTACTTTGATAAAGGGCATATTATTATTACGCATAGCTTGTCCACGAGTATCTCGAAAACGGTGAATCTGATAAAATGTTCACGTGCTACTGTCGTGAGCATCTATGGAAAGAGGTAGAAGGACAGTGACATCACCACTGAGCACTAAATGGTTGGACGTCCTCCACCCTTCAGAGATTCGGAGGCTTATCTGCTGTGTGAATTGCGACAGGTGGTGATCTCTGACAGCCGGCCGCTGTGGCCGTGCGGTTCTAGGCGCTTCAGTCTGGAACTGCGTGACCGCTACGGTCCTAGGTTCGAATCCTGCCTCGGGCATGGATGTGTGTGATGTCCTTAGGTTAGTTAGGTTTAAATAGTTCTAAGTTCTAGGGGACTGATGATCTCAGATGTTAAGTCCCATAGTGCTCAGAGCCATTTGATCTGTGACATCTCTGCCAAAGAGCACAATGCTGGTGCACGCACAAGTGTTTCGGAGCACACCGCTCATCGTACATTGTTGAACATGCAGTTCCGCAGTTGACTACCCCTACGTATTCACATGTCTGCCAATGACATCGCGTGTTACAGCCGCAGTGGGCCGGAACCATCGGGATTCGACCGTAGATCAATGGAAACGTGTCGGATCTTCGGGTGAATCACATTTTTACTACACTATGCCGATGGTCGTCTCCGCAAACACCGTGATCGGGATGAACGGCGGCACGAAACGGGCATCCCGCCACGGACGCAGGCTGGTGGGAACGGTGTTATGCTATGGGAGACATTCTCCTGCGTTTGCGTGGCATGCATGGTAGTAACCGAGGACATGCTGACCGCTGCGAACCACCTGCATGCTTGGTGTCTTCCCCAACGACGATGTCATCTTTCAGCAGTGTAATTGTCCGTGTCTCGGAGCCAGACCCATGCTACAGTGGTTTGAGGAGCATTATGGTGAGCTCACGTTGATGTCTTGGCGACCAAATTCACCTGTGTCGTTATCGGTCACCATCACCACGTACGCAAATCTACGGCCCGTAATTTATGTGAACTACATGAACTGTGCACAGACATCTAATGCCACATACCTCCATAAACCTACCAACAAACTGTCGGATCCCTGATACGCAGTATCAGCTATGTATTTCGTTCCAAAGACAGGAAAACAAGCTATCAAGCAGGTAGTCATCAGTGAAGTGAGTGTCAAGACAGTCGTTATATTCATTCAGCGTGCAACATACCAACTCACCAGAAGCTAATAGTAATAATTCCCTTAAAAGAGCATACTGGTCGCCTTACGCTTCTGTATATTGTGTAGAACTGGAACCAGGTGGTCATGTGGCCCTTCACCGATGACGTAGGTCATGGTTGTGCAGTGCTGTGTATGTTCCAGTCGGTTGTATGGAATCGGGGAAGTAAGATCAGTCGACGTGAAGATCTGACAGAATTTCAGAAAGGAATTATCGTGTTTGGACCCGTCCAAGACCACACCGTGAATGAAGTTGCTCGATTTGTTGGTTTATCAATGTGAACTGTTTGTAATCTACAAGATTTACTACATGTAGCCATGTCAGATAGCATGAGAGCAGTGATCCGAAAATGGTCCTAACCGATGGGGACCAGAGGGAAGTGCCACGCTTTGCAAATGACAATCGGTGGGAAGGACTCCGAGGCGCGCACGTTCAGCGCCTTATCATCTACCATGGTTTCACCGTCCTTCAACCTCTTTCCTCACGACAGTACCACAGGAATAACGGAGCAGCTTCGCCGTTTTCGATATCATCGTTTCCAGGTGTCGGGACATAACAATCTGGCCTTTGACTTGGTCACTTAAGTCAGTGAGTTTCCCCATTTTGCACCAGCATCGTGGCTAGGATGATTGCCCATTCATTTATACTCCGCTAATATACCTCCCTTAGCGAGTCACGTGCCAGTGAGGGGAGTCTCGCAGTCAACATCGGTCGTAATGTTTCGGATCATCAGAGTACATTTTATAATCTGTTAAAGTGTCGAAGGAGGCGTAGTAGACATCGTGATCACTGAATTGTGACCTCATACCTGATACCATATAAGGTCTCTGGTCGTCTCTAGAAGAACACTGGTCAAAGGTGAAAGATTCGTTTGATATGACTTACGTGTTGCGGAATGACCTACGTGAGATCTCGTAGAAAATGTCGCTGGTGCTCAATAGGACTGAGACCTGATCAGTTTGGGGTTAGCTTGAGGCGATGACAGTACGCGTGATACACCTTCGAAGCATTCTACGAGAGAGCGCGCTCGATAAATGGATGCTGTTGTTATACTGATAGACGTAATTGCCACTTGGGAATGAGTGCATCTGTGTCGGACACACCCAGTTCACGAGGAGAACTCGTTACTGGTAGTGAGGCGTAAAGGTCTCTACGGACACTATCCATCAGCGGCCCTGCTTAGCGTCGAGGGGGCTGGTGGCTGGTGCCTGAGGTACGGAGGTAGTCCCAGCAGTGTTTGCTCGTTACGCCCTCTTTCCTATCGCTACTAACGCGTCCAACAAGATCATTTGTTAACACGACAGAACTTGAACTTGAGACCGACGGTCGCATCAGTGGGTTTCTGTCAGCATTTGTCGAGTTAGTCTGTCTCTTAGAAGGCATTAGAATTGGGTGATTTTTGATGCTTTTCTAAGTGTAGAAATACTTCGATGAAGTCAACTTTGATAGAATCAGAGACTTTTACACAACTATCAAACCTATATAGCTAATTAAACTATGAAAAGTGTTGAATTGAAGAAAAGAAGATTCAGTTGTTGCTCGATTATATACTACAATTATCATTTCTGAAAAGTCAAAACACAGTTTTAATTTGTTACAAATCACACCGTTCAACTCACAGGATGTTATAGAAATGAAATAAACTAAACTTCGTTAATTTAAAACCACTGAATTCGAAACTGGCGTTAAAATTAGCGTATAAGTTCGATTTTCAGCCTTTATCAGTAATTTCGCTTTTATCACTAAATATTGGGCCCGAAGTACAAGCAGTCGCAGAATGCATGTGTTGATTCTCGCAGCATAGTATCATCTGGTAAATGCTCTGTTCGTATTTGTCGTACGTAAAATTTGTAAATTTATGGTAAGATCATATGGGACCAAACTGCTTAGGTCATCGGTCTCTAAGCCTACACACTTAGGTTAAAATCTAACTTAAACTAACTTACGCTGTGGACAACGCACATACCCATGCCCGAGGGAGGACTCTAACCAACCGGGGGAGCCGCGCGGACCGTGACAAGACGCCAAAGACCGCGCAGCTACCCCGCGCGGCTTTGTCGTACGATCAGTAGCATTGGTGTCACGTAAATACCCTCACTTCTTAACAACTGACATGTTAAAGCATATACTTCTCACAGTGCTTCCATGACATTTCTATCGTGCTATATTTCCAGCTGACAAGCTGCTCAATAGGCACCCACAAAGTGTCTCGTGCATGTTTCAATTGTGGAGATAACTTCCATATTTGCGGTGAAGTGGCATTTACTTCGAGAAGGTGATGAATTACGCCTTTTATTTTCGCTGTGAAATTGACAAGCAGAATAAAAATTTGGAACCACAAGTACGCTTACCATATGTTCGACCAATCTCAACGTGGATTTGAATGAAAAAGGACATCGTAAGCCATTAGTACTGCTGATGATTTGGATGCAGTCCAGCTACCATATAAATGGCTGTTATTTTTGTATGGTTCCACTATGAAACTTAGGAGTCTCCATGAAGGGAAATAGAAACAAGACTTGCATGCCCTAATAAACACTTCGAAATCATCCCTGTACTTCATAACAAAAAAAAAGAAAACTTCCTATTTATAAGCTTTCAGGAAAGGTTTCTGTTAACTGTAATGAATCTTCACTTGAGTATGAAAAAACTGCAGACATATCTCCCCGTACATTCGCCTCGATTCTCAAGATGGCACAAAATAAGTTCAAAAATCTCACCAGGGATACAGAACTTTCTGGAAATGCGGCAGAACTTGTGGCATTATATTTGAAATCCTGAAAGTACAAGACTCGTTGATTGCGTCAACGTTCCGGAATAGAATTGAAGAATTAGTGCAGTTCTTTAAAAACTGAAAGTGACCTTGTAGCAAAAAGTTTAACGCTCTTTGTTATTCATAAGATGTTGCAGCACTAATAACCATCCGCCCCGCGTGGAGTGAGTCATGATATTTTTCACAACGTCTAGAATGCCCTGCGTCTTCAGAATTGTTTTCACGTGTTGGTTCTTTACTTCGGGTATGAGGCTGAAGTAACAAGGAAATTGTACATCTACACAGCTTCTCTGAGAATCACTCTTAAGTGCCTGGCAGAGGGTTCATCGGACCATCTTCACACTAACTCTCTATTGTTCAACTCTTGAAATGCGCACGGAAAAAACGAATACCTATATCTGTCCGTGAGAACTCTGATTCCCCTTATTTTATTGTGATGATCGTTTCTCCCTATGGAGGTCGGCGTCAACAAAATACTTTCGCATTCGGAGGAGAAAGCTGGTGATTGAAATTTCGTGAGAAGATCCCGCAGAAAAGAAAAACGCCTGTAACAGGTCCGAAGCACTCTACATACACATCTGCATAGGAACTCTGCAAATCACACTTAAGCGTCTGGCAGAGGTAGTCTTCCCTATTTCTCGATAATACAAAACGCGCTGTCCTTCTTTGTACTCCGTTAACCCCATCTGGTAAGGATTCCACACCATGCAGCAGTACTCCAAAAGAGAATGGACAAGCGTAGTGTGTGCAGTCTCTTTAGCAGATCTCATGCGTCTTCTAAGTGTTCTGTCAATAAAGCGCAGTCTTTGGTTCACTTTCCCCACAACATTTTCTGTGTATTCTTGCCAGTTAAATAACAGACTCCAAGTAAATTGACTGACTACGTATGCTATGAGTGCTGTCATGAAGCTTATTTCTTTAATACTTCCTTCAACCACTTTCTTGAGAGATGTGACGGAAGTCCTGATGGTTTCTTGTTTCATTGGCAAGGTCAGAATGTTAGACGGGTCTGTATTCAATTTTGCGTTCTCAATAAAGTACCTTGAAATTGCTGTTGACGTGACCTTATTTAGAAGCAGCAACAGATCTTCACTTCATAGCTTACCGGTACGTTTAGAGCTAACTAGCTGCTTAAAATTCAGTATCATAGTTGAACAGGAGGCGAGTTAGGTGATAACTGCTCTAAGCTGTACAAACAAATCGAGTGTATCAGAGAGGAGGAGGTTATCTGGCTGTGTATGCTGGAAGGGTAAAGGCTGATTTAATGGGTAGTGAAAATTTCTTGAATGACAATCCAAATTCACTGACGGAAAAAAATAGCAACACAAAGAAGGAATTGTGAGAAATAAATGAAAGTTGTCAGGCGTGTTTCTACAGGTGTAGATGATGTCTACCCAAATTTCGCACCAGCCGCACAAGAGCGACTTGGCTGCTACGGGGTGGGAGGCAGAAAGCCAGTGCGCACTCCGTGTGCTTACCGGGTGGAGTCATTACAGATTTGGAGCGGGTCGTTCTGGATGCCATAAAGTGCGTAGGATGCAGCCAACGGCAGCCGGTGGCTCACGTCTGCACCAATGACGTGTGTCGCTTTGGATTGGAAGAGATTCCCTCTGGATTCAAGCAGCTATCAGAAGTGGTGAAGACTGATATTCTTGGTAGCCACAATAAAATAATAATCGGATCCTTTTACCGATCTCCCAACTCAATTGCCGAAAGGTCAAAGAAACCTTGTGTCTAATTTCAAGCACGTACCCGACTCGTACATGCATGGCTAAAGTCCATACAAATACTTTCAGAGTAGACTTCTTGACACTTAAAATCTTTATTCGATGTCAATAAATTTCTCTTCTTCGGTAACACTTCTCTTGTTATTTCCAGTATACATTTCATATCCCCTCTGCTTCGGCTGTCAGTAGTTATTTGCTGCATCAATGACAAAACTCATCTACTATTTCAAGTGTCCCGTTTCCTAATCTAATTCCCTCAGCATCAACTTATTTGATTTGACTACGTTCCATTATCCTTTTTTTTGCTTTCGTTAATGTTTATCTTATATTCTTCTTTAAAGACAATGTCCATTCCGTTCAATTGTTCTTCCAAGTCCTTTGCTGTCTAACAGAATTACAACGTCATCGGCAAACTTCGAAGTTATTTCTCCTCCCCCCACCCCCCTTAACTTTAGTTTCTCCTCCAAATTTTTCTTTGGTTTCCTTTACTGCTTGTTCAGTGTATAGGTTGAATAACATCAGGGATAGGCTAAAACCCCGTCTTTATACCCTTCTGAACCTCTGTTTCCCTTTCATGCCCTTCGACTCTTCTAACTGCCGTTTGGTTTTCGTACAAGCTGTAAATAGGTTCTCGCTATGTATGTCACCCCTGCTACCTTCAGAATCTCTTAACAGAGTATTCCAGTCAACGCTGTCAAAAGCTTTCTCGAAGCCTACAAATACTATAAACATAGGTTTGCATTTTCTTATACTAAGATAAGTCGTAGGGTCAATACTGCTTATATTGTTTCTACATTTCTCCAAGGTCCACATTGATCTTCCCCGAGGTCGGCTTCTATTTGTTTTTCCATTCTTCTGTAGAAAATTCGTGTTAGTATTTTGCAACCATGTCTTATTAAACTGATAGTTCTGTAATTTTCAAACTTGTACCAGCAGCTGCTGTCCTTGGAATTGGAATTATTATATTCTTCTTAAAGTCTGAGGGTATTTCGCCTGTCTCATACACCTTGCACATCAGGTGAAAGAGTTTTGTCATGGCTGTCTCTCCCAGGGCTATCAGTAGTTCTGACGGTATGTCGTCTACTGCCGGGGCCTTGTTTTGGCTTAGGTCTCTCAGTGCTCTGTCAGATTCTTCTCGCAGCATCACATCTCCCATCTCGCCTTCATCTACGTCCTCTTCCATTTCCATAACGTTGCCTTCAAGTACATATTATCTATATACTCCTTCCACCTTTCATCTTTCCCTTCTTTGCATGGGACTGGGTTTCCATCAGAGCTTTTGATATTCACACAACTGCTTCTCTTTCCTCCAAGGGCCTCTTCAGTTTTCCTGTAGCCAGTATCTATCTTACCCCTAGTGATATATGCCTCTACATCCTTACACTTGTCCTCTAGCCATCCTTGCTTAGTCATTTTGCACATCCTGTCGATCTCATTTTTGAGACGTTTGTATTCCTTCTCTCCTGCTTCATTTACTACATTTTTATGTTTTTTCCTTTCATCAATTACATTCAGTATTCGTGTGTTACTCAAGGATTCCTACTAAGCCTTGTCTTTTTAGCTACTTGATCTTCTTCTGCCTTCACTATTTCATCTCTCAAAGTTAACCATTCTTCTTCTACTGTATTCCTTTCTCCTGTTCTTGTCAATCGGTCCCTAATACTCCCCCTGAAACCCTCTAAAACATCTGCTTCTTTCAGTTTATCCAGGTCCCTTCTCCTTAATTTCCTGCCTTTTTTTAGTTTCTTTAGTTTTAATCTGCAGTTCATAATTAATAAATTGTGGTCAGAGTATCCCTGGAAATGACTTACAATTTAAAATCTGGTTCCTAAATCTCTGTGTAACCGTTATATAATCAATCCGAAACCTTCCTATATCTTCAGGTCTCTTCCACGTATACAACCTTCTGTCATGATTCTTAAACCAAGTGTTAGCTATGATTAAATTATGCTCTGTGAAAAATTCTACCAGGAGGCTTCCTCTTTCATTCCTTTCAACCGGTCCATGTTCATCTACTATATTTCCTTCGCTTCCTTTTCCTACAATCAAGTTCCAGTTCCCCATCACAATTAAATTTTCTCTCCCTTAACTATCTTAATAATTTCGTTTATCTCATCATACTTTCCTTTAATCTCTTCATTATTTCCAGAGCTGGTTGGAATATAAGTTTGCACTTCTGTGGTAGGTGTAGGGTTCGTGTCTATCTTGGCTAGATAATGTTTTCACTATGCTGTTCATAGTACTTTACCCGCACTCTTAGTTTCTCATACATTATTAAACCCACTCCTACATTACCCCTATTTGACTTGTATTTATTACCCTGTATTCACTTGACCAAAAGTCCTGTTTCTCCTGCCGCCGAAATTCACTAGTTCCCATTGCAACTATTTTCAAACTATCCATTTTTCTTTTTTAATTTTCCAATCTACCTGCCCGATTAAGGGATCTAGCATTCTACGCTCCGATCCGTAGAACGTCAGTTTTGCTTTCACTTACGACAAAATCCTCCTCGATAGTCCCCGCCTGGAAATCCCCGGAATATTTTACCCAAGGTGACGTCATCATCATTTAACCATACAGTAGAGTTGCATGCCCTCGGGAAAAATTACGGCTGTAGTTCCCCGTTGCTTTCAGTCATTCTCACTACCAGCACAGCAAGGCCGTTTTGGTTGCAGTGCAGATCAGTCAGTCATCCAAAAAATGTTCAAATGTGTGAGAATTCCTCTGGGATTAAACTGCTGAGGTCATCGGTTCCTAGACTTACACACTACTTAAACTAACTTATGCTATGAACAACACACGCACTCATGCCCGAGGGAGAACTCGAACTTCCGGCGGGAGGGGCCGCGCAATCCGTGACATGGCGCCTCAAACCGCGCGGCACAATCATCCAGACTGTTGCCTCCGCAACTACTGAAATATTGCTGGCCCTCTTCAGGAACCACACTTTCATCTGGGCTCTCAAGAGATACCCCTCTGTTGTGGTGCTTTCTGTATCGTTGGCGCACGCAAGTCAATCCACCAAAGGCAAGGTCCATGGCTAATGGGGCGTTGGTTCTTACACATACTGTGTATTACCAGTCTTTCCCTACAGCTCACATCTATTTTTTGAAAACTTCTAACGTCTTGCACCACTTTACTATGTCCAGCGCTTTTTCTAGGTAGACATGTCGTTCTAATATTTCTCGATTTTTTTTAAGTCTTGTTCCACCTGGTTTAGTTTTCTCATGCGCATCAGTCTGTCAATGACGGAATGGTTTCTTTAAAGGAATCCCGAGTGATTTTCTCTCATATCATTGCGAACTAGTCAAGATCAGCGTCTCTGTATACATAGACGTCGACAAGACGTTGAGCTGCAACCTTCCCTCCACACATCTTCCGGGCTATGTGTTATCCTATAGCGTCTTGATATGTAGAGGGCGTAGTGTGTACAGAGCGTAAAAAAAGTTCACTGATCAGTCCCACGAGAGAAGAAGCGATGTTTTAGTGATACACGTCGCAAAAACGGTAGCTGACACCGTCGGGTGTAGAGGCAGCTTAGCACACAACCACACTGCTCTACAACGATGGCTTCTTTCAAGCAATTAAACTCGGCAGCAGACAAGTTGTGCCCATAAAGACTCCCCGACGCCTGGTGATCATGGATGGGCCATTACTCTGTTAACGACGCCATCCGATGGAGATCTGCCATCGGGGAAGAGCGAAAGGCAGGTCAGGGAAGAGAGACCCGACCTCAGAGCGTGGGGATTGGACTCCGCCTGCACTGGTTCTCACGCCCAACAAGGGCCGCTGACGTTAATAAACATAACTTGTCACCACAAAAGAATTAGAGCGGAGGATGGCACCAAACGATAGACTACAGGACTAGCATTCTGGCCAGCTCGCTACCCAATCCGAGAATTTCAGTATCAACATTTCATTTGAGGCGCAGTTCAAGCCGAAATTCCTTTTTTTAATGGCAGTAATTTGGCGCTCTGACTGTCGTTCAAAAAAATGGTGCAAATGGCTCTGAGCACTATGGGACTTAACATCTTAGGTCATCAGTCCCCTAGAACTTAGAACTACTTAAACCTAACTAACCTAAGGACATCACACACATCCATGCCCCAGGCAGGATTCGAATCTGCGACCGTAGCAGTCCCGCGGTTCCGGACTGCAGCGCATAGAACCGCACGGGCACCGCGGCCGGCCTGACTGTCGTAATTCGGACTAAAATATCTTTTTATCCTGTCTTTTCACTGCTGCACAGTTTATGCTATATAGGCATTTTCAAATGTATGATATATCCCCCCAAATTAATATAGACTCACATAAGGAAACCGTAACACCAAAACAAAAAAGTTAATGTAGAGTAATGACACTTCGGAAATACATTTGTTTAGGTAACATATTCAAGTGATTAACATTGCAAGATCACAGGTTAATGTAAGTGCAAGATAAGCCATTGCAAAAGTGAAATGCCGCTATATTAATAACCGCTCTAACCGCGAGAATGTTGAATGTAAGCATGCAAACGTGCATGCTTTGTGTTGTACAGGCGTCGCATGTTAGTTTGTGGGATGGAGTTCCATGCCTGTTGCACTTGGTCGGTCAGTACAGGGACGGTTAATGCAGCTGGACTTGTCGATCGATGATGCCCCAGATATGCTTGACTGACACAGATCTGGTGATCGAGCAAACCAAGACAACACGTTAACACTCTGCAGAACATGGTGAGTTACAAAAGCGGTTTGTGGACAACTTTTAAGCTGTTGGAAAACACCCTCTGGAATGGTGTTTAATAAATGGCAGCAACAAGTCGTTTCATCAGATTGATGCACAAATATGCAGTCAGGGTGCGTGGGATAACCAAGAGAGTGCTCATGCTGTCATATGAAACCGCGCACCAGACCATAACTGCAGGTGTAGGTCCAGCGTGTCTAGCACGCTAGCAGGTTGGTTGCAGGCCCTCAGCTGGCCTTCATCTAAGCAACACACGGCCACTGATGCAGAGCCATCTTTCGTCATAAAACACAACAGACTTCCATCCTGTCCACAACGTGCTTTCGCTTGACACCGCTGAACTCCCAAATGACTGTGGTTTGGGGACGGTGTAATGCATGCTACAGGTCGTCTGTCTCGGTGCCGTCCTTGAAGTAAGCGATTTGTAACAGTTCCTTGTGTCACTTTGGTGGCAACTGCTGCTCAAATTGCTGCTGCAGACGCAGTACAATGTGCCAGGGTTATAAGCCGAACATAATGGTCTTACTTCTCGGTCGTACCACGTGCCCGTCCGCAGCCCGGTTTTCTTGCGACCTTTCGTTCATGCGACCACCGCTGCCAGCAACTATGTACAGTGACTATATTCCTGTCAAGTGTTTCTGCAGTATCGTAGAAAGAACTTACGGCTTCTTGCAACCCTCTTACACCACCTCGCTCAAAATCAGTGAACTACTGATAACGGCGTTTAAAGGCATTCCTGACTAAAATCAACTCACTGCGTGCAGTCTCAAAAGTAATTAACGCTCACGACCGATACAGCGTGAATTTAAAGCAAACCTGATTTGCATCCTGATACTGGCGCTCCTAACATTGGGGCTCCCAACTGCCAAAAATTCCACCCCGATCTTGCAGGCTAAGAGGTTTTCTCTGAAACAGGACTAGCGACTGCAACTGACTAAGCGACGGTGTTAGACATAGACAGCACCTGGAACCTGTTTATCAGACTAACCGCGGAGGCTTCACGTTCGGCCCCCGGCAAGTCTTTCGCCGCCTGCCACGCCCCGAGGCGACCTTCCACACGACCGCGGGTGAGGGGCCACCCTCAGTGCGAGCAGTAATTGGACTGGCCACCGGTGCGGACCGATTGGCGGACTCGTGGGTTGTGCTGGGTGCAAAATTTGTGCAAATGGCTCTGAGCACAATGCGACTTAACTTCTGAGGTCATCAGTCGCCTAGAACTTAGAACTAATTAAACCTAACCAACCTAAGGACATCACACACATCCATGCCCGAGGCAGGATTCGAACCTGCGACCGTAGCGGTCGCTCGGCTCCACACTGTAGTGCCTAGAACCGCACGGCCACTCAGCCCGGCTGGTTGTGCTGGGAATCCGATGGATCCCCATGGCTGGTAAACAACAGTGATGCCCATCCAATGCAGCCTCAAGTTGTGTAACGGAAGCCACATGACCTGGAGCTGGTGCGAGGTTCACCAACTCGACTCGCATCCGTACACAGCAATCACAGTGTGTATCCATACTAAAGACCGTGGAAAACTACTCTCCACAGACAAACAAACGACTGTTGACACGTGCTGTGGAACTCTACTGTAGACGCTGACGAAAACGCAAGAACTGTGTCTAGATTAACACGTAGAGAATCAAAGACTAAACTACCAAAACACACAGTTGAAACTATATAATTCTCTCCAGGTTAGTAACTCGTAAAATATCACAAAATCGGTTCCTTCCTTGTTGCTCCCTGTGCCTCAGCCGATTGGTGCTGTGAGCGAGAAGAAGCAAAGACGGAAATAAAAGAAAGGTTCAGGGTGAAAGGATACCAATTATAAGATTCGCGGACACGTTTCTGTCCTCAGCGATTGTGAGGAAGAATTGCGGGGCGCTGTTGACTGGACCGAACAGTCTAATGATCGAACGCTATGGACTGGGAATAAACCGAGGAATGACGAAAATAAAGAGCAGTAGCTGAAATTGGATTAGCTAGAATTTAATATCAGAATTGGGAACGACGAAGTACGCGAAGTGAAGTAAATCTGCTACTTTGGAAGTAAATAACACACGATACAAGAAGCAAGGAGGACATGAAAAGCAGACTAGCACGGCATAGAGGACACTTCTGACCATCGACCTTAATTTAGGGAAGAAATTTGTGAAACTGTACATTTGGAGCACAATGCATGGAAGGGGATCGTGGACAGTGGGAAAACTGGAAAAGAAGAGAATCGGAGCGTTTGAGATGTGGTGCTATAGAAGGACGTTGAAAATCAGTTGCACTGATAAGATAAGGAGTGAGGAGGTTTTCCACAGAAACTGCGAAGACAGGAGCATGTGGTGAATACTGACAAGAAGAAGAGGAAGAAGAAGAGAGAAGGAGGATGTGTGTACTTGAGGTAGCTCCAGAGGGTAAGAAATATAGGGGAAGACAGAGGTTGGAACATGTCCAAAAAATAATTGAGGAGGTTGGGTGCAAGCGGCACTCTGAGATGGAGAAGTGAAATAGGAGAGGCATTCGTGGCGGACCGCATCAAACCAGTAGAAGACTGACGACTTAAAAAATATGACGTAATTGAGCCTTTAGCCGCTACTGTAGTCTCCGATCTGCTCTAGCTCGAACTTCCAATTCCCCCCCCCCCCCCCTTTCGTGTTTAGTGTACACTCTAGCATCCGGCGTTACTTTATATTGGTAGCGTAGTCTTATAAAAACAAGTGGATTCTTCCATGTTAGGGCAGTCTTCAGCATTGCTTAGTGCACTTCCATATTCGTCACGAGTTCGTGTTGATGTTACCTGCTGATCTGTACAGTCGACTCACCCATTTCACCGCAGTATTCTCTCTTCCAGTAAGACATGCAGCAGTGCTTCTGTGAATTTGGAGAGGAGGAGAGAAGTAATGGCGGAAGTGAAATTGTGAGTGGGGTTATGAGTTTTACCTGACCCCATTTGTAAGAATACCGCTGGGTACTGGAAAAATGTGTCACGCTACATTTATCTGTTTAGTGAGTTTTTCCTCTATGATTTAAGTGCTACTGGAAGCTGATTGAATCTAAATCTCTTTATTACCAACAGTACGAGAAAGACGTCATTAAAACCAATTGCAAATGCGAAATACTTGACCATAATTGGCTTCTAACGTGGGATCGTAGAGTCTCATGTCTCGTCGGGATCAAACTCATTAGATACAGAGAACTCACTCCTCATGGACAAAAAACAAGCGAAGATAGTGACCACCGTGACATTCGCTTGAATTATGGAAACCATGGGAAATGTGTCAGCGCTTGCTGGACGGGGACTATGTGCGTCACACTGCTCCCGAATATAGTCCAATATTTTTACAACTACACCGATGGGGAAAAAATCGCAACACCAAGGAGGAGTTGTGCGACATAAAGTTGGTAGGCGTGTTTCTACACATGGAAGATGATATCTATTCAGATTTCGCACCATTCGCATGAGAGTTGCGCTAGTAGCGCCACTGTAAGAATAAAAATCAGGTTTTCTTTAAACGCACTCTGTAACGATCATGAACTTTCGATACCTTTGAGACTGGATGTGGTGAGCTTATGTTAGTCAAGAATGCATTTAAGGCGACGAGGACGCCGTTACCAGCACCTCACTGAGTTTGAACGACGTCGTGCAATAGGGCTAAAGGAGCTGGCTGTTCCTGCTGCAATAAAGCAGAAAGACTTGGCAGGAATGTAGTCACTGTGCATGATTGCTGGCAGCGGTGGTAACGGGAATGTACGATCGCAAGAAGATCGGGCTTCGGGCGGCCACATGGCACTACCGAGAGTGAAGACAACTGTGTTCGGCGTATGGCCCTGGCACATCGTACTGCACCTGCAGCAGCACGAAATTTGAAATTACCATATCAACACCGGTAAACCGTAACTTCCAACCATTTCGGACTTCACTGGTCGTTTTCGACCTTCCTCTTGCACCACACAATTCATTGTTACATATTATGATATCTGAAATTTGCTCGAAATCTCACAGACTGAGTCAGCGAATTGGTGAATGTGTTTGACTTAGATCTCACCTTCCATAGTTTCGTCGACTACAACTAACAATTTCATTCGGTATACACAACGTTATGAAGGCTCTTGATATGCTGTGGTGCTACATGGGATTGCTTCACTTTCGATTGTATCTACAGATGTTAAGAAAAGTATCACATCTTACTATAGGAAGCAGTACTGGTGAAAACTAGAATTTCCTATAACTATACGTTCCGAAACCAGTACCTGTTGGGATATAGGTTGTTTCAGTTGAGACGAGTAATGTTACTATTCGATGTTTCAGGCAGGATTCATAAGAGAAGGAATAGTAAATTACCACAGTACGCACTTGGCGGCACATGCAAATCCTCGAACAATCTTGGAGGTCAGACATCAGGATCGCCTCAGTAACAATGAATGGACAGGAATTGTCGGAGACACACCCATAGAGGCATACACTTTACCGATAAGAATGACAGATACTTCGTGTGTATCACGACGAACTACTAGCACTATTGGAGAAAGTTACCCTTGCAGATTCCATTTTCTACGGATCGTGCAGCGGTACCTCATCACAACGTTTCAAGGGCGATGGACTGATCAAAAACGTCCAGTAGCATTGTCTCCCTGTTCACCAGACCTGAATCCGTCGGATTTTTGGCTATGGGGACATTTAAAGGCATTGGTGTAAGCCCAACGTATCGTCCATCTTCAGATGTTGCAGGAACGTGTTGCCAAACAATCTGAAGCAATTGGAATGGAGCCAGTTCTATGTGAAAGAGTGGGCGAATCAATACAAAGAAAGGACTAAACGATGTTTCCGGATGAGTGGTAACCAGGTATAGCACTGCTTATTGTATCAGTTCTTATGTAACAGCAAAATGGATATGAGAAGGCAGATCGCTCCATATCTCGAGAGGTTTCGGTTTCCGAACATAGAATAATAGGAACTTTTCTTTTCATTTTGATCAATACTATTTTCTGGAAGAATATGTGACACTTTTTTGAAACACACAGGTTGTATATACTAGTGACCAGGCCTGGCTTCGCATAGATAGCGGTTATAAATTACACACACAAAGCTTCCTCGTGAATCAGTCTATCAAGTAGTGAAACTAGTAGCAAAATCCCTATTGCAGCGCCTTCATATACATACAGAAAAATGTGGCAGAGGACTCTAATTCAACATAATTCAGCCAAATTGCACACATATTTACAAATTATATACACAAATCTTACTGGCTATTCAATCTACCTGTCAGTAAGATAGTCTCTCTGGGCAGAACTTAAGCAACAAAACGTCTAGAGAAGAATTCGAGCAAGACGAGAAAATCCGCTTCAGAACAGGTGCCAATGGGCGTGGTTACAACCATCAGGTTCTTTAGGTGACACCAAAACTTTATTGGTATCTCACCAAAAAACAAAAGGTGTACATCGACTCCGAGTCACTTAATGTCAAAGACTTGGCCGTTGTGAGTCAATGTTTTAAGTCCTGCGACTATGGTCACTCCATCAAAATATGTAGAAACCAAGAGGCTATATGCGGCAAATTGGCCAAGCTGACCGCAAAAAGTCGAAATGCAGGGCCGGGGAACCCATAGCATGTATTCCATGTTGAAGCAACAGAAGACAACGTAATAACTCAAAAGCAAGAGAGTGTCAGACATAGACAATTACTACTCAGGCTCATTGACGGTGTTGATTATGATGATTAATCAATACACAGTGAAAAACATTGAGAATGATAATATACGCGACACTACTACAAGAAAGCACAAATTTCCCTCCACTAGAAGCAGAAACTTCGATGTGCCATCTCATGGTTCCGACAGCTGAACCTACTAACGAGCAGCACATACAATTACGACTATATACCCGCTCTATTACATTCAACAACACTAGGGGAGAGTTATACAAATACAACGGAGTATCCTGAGGACATGACCTTAAGTGGAGCGATACATAACGCGGTAGCAAAACTAATAAAGAAACAGATGTTCTACTGGCTAAACTTTCAAACCTCGTTAATCCAAAGAACAGAGGAATTAGAGAACGAGTAAAATCCACAACACTTAGATACAGGCATCGCAGTATCAACAACAGCCTTGAGAACAGACAATCCAAGCACTAGACCCAACGCAAGGCAATACGCAAAACACACAAGTAACGAAAACCAAACATAACTAGGAACATCAAGTAAGAAGGGAAGTAAATACGACACAACCAAGTGTGAGCGTTTCATAAAGCCTGTGGTTTTTGTATCAGGCGGACTACTGAACCCGGGCACAGTACCACCAAGTACTGTGACCAAACCACATATTATTGAACGCAATAACAACAAAACTGGTGAGAAAGTGGCGGTAGAAGAAGGAGACACAGATATAGAAACATCCATGCATTAATTCCTACTGACCCCAAAATCACAACCGGAAACTGCGAATACACAAAAGACAATACATTATGAAAGCGAAGCCAGTAACGCTGAAAAAAAATGATGATGAATACAGGTGTCCATTTGATACCTGTAACATACATAATCAACACACATCAGCAGGTGGAACCAACACAACAGTATCCGGTACTTCCTTGGTAGGACAATCTGCCACTGCACAATCCAACAATGTCACCAAACAGCAAAGTAACAAACCCCCACCTACATTCAGATCTCAGTCTTAAAACAAAAAAACGAATTTGAATAAACCTCTACCAGTGTATCAGCTGGTATTGTAACACCAGTAAAATCATACAAAAAGAGTCTTCTACAGACGCCACAAAGTATTTTCAGGACTTGGCGTGTAACAAAAAAGGCGATAAAAGCGTGTGACGTAGTGGAGGTAGTGCAACACAGCACACGCCACGAAACGCTGACGTCACACCTACGTCCCATGGTGCCGACACGGAGTCCAACACACCCTCCATCAACGGCGCCACTGCAAAAACAACCACACCCGTCCCAGAGATGCTTTCACCCGGCAACAGCCCGATGGCATCCGGTACCAAAAAAGCAGCGCCCATCGTAGCCAACAATATATTTAATTATAGTGACTTAGCACTTAACATTAAGCTAAGTAGATTAGAAAGAAAGGAAATTTTACAGGCAGATCAAAGAATGCTGCTTAGGCAGCTGCATTCAAAGGGTAACTCTCTGTTTCCCAGCTACGGAGCAAACAGACAGAATCACCTTTAAGACAGAAAGCATACCAACCGACCCCGATCAGTTGTTAGACTTAATGGTGCAAGTATGTATACGAAGGGAACAACCATTTGATATGGATAAGATTTATGCCGACTATTTCAGAGCACACGGACGGACGTACATCGACTATGCTCAAACTGGTAGCAAACGCTATGTGCACTTTAAGCACTCATAGCATCACTAATGAACATTCTTCAACTGAATGCAATTATGAGCAAGCAAGTTACTGCTAAACTCCCCAAAATAGTTAAAGACCTAAACATAGATATACTGTGTCTACAACAGCCATACACCAACCAAGGCAAACTGACATGCTTTCTGACAAATGTGATAACCATAACCAGTAATCAGGACAGCAAGGCACCAGTTTCCATATTAAATAAACATATAAATATTGTCAAAATAACCGAATTGTGTAATTAACACTTGGTAACAACTGAACTTTCATATCAAGGAGATACATGGATAATTGCTTCGCTATATGCCCAATACAGTCATTCCAAAGCGCCCTATGCAAATTATATAAAGCTAATAGCCGAATACGCAGAAGATAAGGACATAAACGCCAGTTCCACACTGTGGAATTCCAACATAACACACGACAGAGGACGCATAATAAACGACATCAGACAGAAACGCGACTACACGTAGTTAACGTAGAAGGAAACATACCAACGCACAGTGGACTTGAGGGATCAGAAGGCAATATAGATCACACTCATAAATAACGCTGCCAGAGAACGCATAATGGACCAGACCACATTACTGTCAGTGACAACAACGCTATCACTTTCAGACTAACAAGACAAAACAACACAGTACACACCCGGCACTTACTATTCCATGAAGCCGACTGGGAGAGACTAAGAGGAATAGTACAAGACGGAATCCTTGAAACCATCGACGAAAGCATTGACTTCAAGGCAAACATGCTTACCGATCTCATCGCAAAAGTACAAAATACATCCTTACCAAAAAAACAGAACACAGGACGCTCACAAATACCATGGACAAATAAGCTGACTAGACTCAAACAAGAAACACGAAGAGCGAGACGATTATACCAACGGTTGAAAGCAGACAGAGATAGACAAAGAAGACTGTAAGCATACAGGCTCGAAAAAGACCAATACAAAAACGGATTATTCAAAACACGTTAACAACACGGGGACAGACATATGGCATCGCAAATACAGACAAACATATGGTGGGAATCAAAATAAATAACTATTGAAAAATAAAGAGCCCACTAGTTCTGGGAACGCTAAGACAGGATGACGGCGTGATGACAAAGGGATGGAGACAAACAGCACAATTCCTGCTGCACAGTCTCCTATCTGATGAAATCGCCATCGGTGACACACACCAACAAGCAACACTGCGAGACGAACTGAACGCACCATATAACACTACCACAGTCACCTGTACTTTCGCGCAAGAAGAAGTGGCGATAGCTATCTCAGAGCTCAAAAACAAGAAAGCACGTGAACCAGACACAGTTCATTAGAACTATTAAAACAGGTAATACCACAGATCACCCCATTCCTTACAACTCTGCTAAACGACGCTCTACGACTGGGTCGTGTGCCTACAGTTTAGAAGGTCTCCAACGCAGTCGTAATAAAGAAGGCAGCTGACAGGGATCCATCAGATCCCAAGACGCATTTTCATTGTATACAAGAAACAGGAGAGGTGTGAATGCTAATGAAAGAATAAATATTTGGGTTAAGATTGATGGTGTATTAACAAGATACATCAAGGTGCAAGGAGATGTTACTGTATATTATCATCCTTAATAAAGAGAACCATCCTTATCTATCCCGTGAGATTTTTTTTAAAATAAAAATACTAATCAGCTAATGAAGCAGCTTTATTTATTGTGGGTTGCAGGGGTTCCGACCCCTGGGGAGGTGGGTGGGTGTTCATACATGGCTGTGTGCGCCGCCATATTGGCGAGTGACCTTGAACGAGTTTCGCTCGGCCGCTGCTAGGGCTCAGCGGATCGCCTCTAGTTTTAACTAAGGGCGATCCGCTCAAAAAAGGCACTTCCGGCGCCGCCATTGCGGTTTATCTGGGCTTCACTTCCTGCCGCGCCCATCTTATCAGTGACGTACTTCCGCTATGCAGGCAGCAGCACGCTCATTTGACTCGAGGGAGCCGCACGCAGCACACAGCCATTCCGTACAGGAGGAGGAGATACACTAGAAGATCAAGGATGCCTGTGTACAAGACTGTGGACACGTTTTCGATGACTCCAAATAATGTAGCACAAGAAGAGCTACTGACAGGGCCAATAACTTTTGTTGGTGCCAAAATTAATTTCTCTTGCACAGCAACAGAGGTTGTAACTGGAAACAGTTGGTTGACAATTGCTATTGTGAGAGGTAGTGATACGCCTCTTGAAGGTTATAAATACACATGCCAAGGTCCATGAAAAGCTCCTGTGCAGGCGTTTACAGGCGCACAGAGCTCTACATGGCCTAAGCCAACACCAGTTCGGCTTCAGAGAGGGAAAGTCGATTAATAATGCCATTAACCAAGCGTTACAACTTGCCAACAGCACCAGGGCTAAGTATGCAACGGCAGTTATGATTGACATTGCTGGTGCCTTTGATAATCTCTGGTGGTCCGCAATCTTCAAGAGGCTCAGAAAACTGTAGTTACCAGAAACACTATACGACAGTCTACTAGACTGCTGTAAGAACAGAGTGGTCGGGTGACATATGGACGGCCGAAAACTAATGTAATTACAAAAGGGTGCCCCCAAGGTCGATCTGTGGCCCCATCTTCTGGGACATCACTATTGAATCCCCTCCCGAAACTACTGGAGGGAACAACAACGACAGATGGAGTTATCGCATACGCAGACGACGTTTTGGTCGTAGTGTCTGCTGACAATACGTCCCAGGTAGAAGAAAGAGCAAATGGAACATTCAAAGCAATAAGACAATGGTGTCACAACAACAAACTCAAGATAGCCGATAACAATACAAAATACATTTTACTGAAAGGGTTTCTCTAGAGAAACCCTAGTCTTAAAGTTGGAGACAAGCATTAAACGAATAGTTTAATTTTTTTAAATTTCATAAATGTTTACTATCTTTTATCTATCCACTTTAAATGCAAGAATCTTGTTTATTGTAGAAAATTTTTTTTCGAATTTATAATACGTCTTAAACAACTTAAAAAACCCAACAAGTACTGGCAGAAGTAAAGCTGTGAGTACCGGGCGTGAGTCGTGCTTCGGTAGCTCAGATGGTAAAGCACTTGCCCGCGAAAGGCAAAGGTCCCGAGTTCGAGTCTCGGTCGGGCACACAGTTTTAATCTGCCAGGAAGTTTCATATCAGCGCACACTCCGCTGCAGAGTGAAAATCTCATTCTGGAAGAAACTGTATACTTGGAAGTCGCCCAACACAATGTTGGGTGAATTCCAGATAGACCATGTGGCCATCTCCAAGAGTAACACAACAGAAATTCTGAATGTGAAAACGAGAAGAGGATTTTTTAAATCAGACCACCATCTTCTACAGATAAAGACCAGATTACAACCCAATAGAAAAAAGCCAAAACTAAACAAAGTACTGAGACCAGACCCCGAATACATAAAACTCAACATGGAAAACATCTTACAGGAAATTAGTCAGACAAGCACTACAAACTGGATAGAACTTGTGGACGTCCTCAAATTCGCGATGAAATTGGGTCAACCCCCGAGAAGGATAAAACACAGGTGGTGGAATATAATATGTGACCAAGCAATATAAGGAAGGACCAATGCCTGGAAAAACTTCAGTAGTCACAAAACATCAGAAAAATGGCAACAATTTTTAGTAATCCGAAAAGAAACATCGAAAACAATTCGGAGGGAAAAAAGAAATTATGACAAACGGCGACTAGATGAGATAGAACAAGACTTTAAGAAGAACACCACCAGGAGTTTTTATAAGACGTTTAAAGAACGTATTGCAGGATACCAGCCATCCAATCTTTGCTTCTAGAAACCGGATGGTTCACTAGAAACTAACACGAAGAATAACTGCCAAATCTTCGCAGACTATTTCAACAAACTTCTCAACAGCGAAAGACCTACAGAGGATATTCACTACCAGACGCCTACACAAAATCCCGACGCTGAACCACCAACCGTCAACGAAACAGCAGAAATTATCAAGACACTGAAAAACAATAGAGCCCCAGGAGAAGATGGAATTACTGCAGAATTACGGAAGTTAAATGATGAAAGATTAACAGGAAAAATCCACAAAATCATATTAAACATTTGGAAAACAGAACAGATCCCTTCTGAACGGAAATGCGCACTCATCCATCCACTCCACAAAAAAGGGGACAAAACTGAACCAAATAATTACAGGGGTATCTCACTCGTGCCGGTCACATATAAAATCCTATCGAAAGTTCTCATGAATAGATTAGAAGAACAAGCTGACCCACAAATAGGAGGATACCAGGCTGGTTTTCGCAAGGGACGATCATGGAATCTGAAAATGATTCTCCAGATGAGAAACACCCGAAACACAGTGGTCACTTTTGTAGATTTTGAAAAGGCCTACGACTCAATAGACTGAGTAGCGCTCTGCAACACGCTGGAAGAATTCATCATTGACAGAAAGATAAGAGCAATCATTCGGCAAACATTAACTAACACAGTCTCCAAGGTCAACTTTATGGGGGATATCTCGGAACCATTTGAAATCCAAACTGGAGTGCGACAGGGTGACCAACTTTCACCATTACTCTTTAATATCATTCTTGAAAAAATTATCAGGACATGGGAAAAAGAAGTCAAAGGAATCCAAATTGGCATTATAAAAGATAATAGATTCAATGTGAAGTGTTTAGCTTTTGCAGATGACCTTGCAATCCTCACAAATAATAGAAAAGACGCCACTAACGCCATAGAGAAGTTACACGAAATTGCACAAAGAACTGGCCTGTAAATTTCATATGAGAAAACCCAGTACATAGAAAGAGTGCCACAAGACAAATTGCCTATTGTGACAACCCATGGGAAAATAGTACAAGTACCACATTTTAAGTACCTGGGAGAAATCATCCAGCCAACAGGGATCAACCTAAAGGCCAATGAGGAAAGAATAAAAAAACTACAGAAAGCATATTAACTCACGTGGAACTATTATAACAAAAAGTCCATATCCATTAACGCAAAATTGAGGCACTACAACACTGTCGTACTTCCGGAGACACTGTATGCATCTGAAACAACACAAATAAGTGGGCAAACTAAAATCAAAGAAATAGAGAGACAAGAAAGGAAAATTCTAAGGAAAATTTTTGGTCGGATACAAGAGCAAGGAATATGGAAGAAGAGACCAACATCAGAATTATATAAATACACAGACATGATTACGGATACAATAAGGAAAAGAAGAATGCAGTTCTACGGACATATCCACAGGATGAATGAAAACAGAATTTCAAAGCGAATTCTTAATGTCATCAACTCAGGCAGGGGAAAAACAAAATGGATAAAAGAAGTTGAAGAGGACCTCAGACAAGCACACATAACAGTAAACGATGCAGAAAATAGAACTGAATTCAGGAACATCATCAAAAAACATAAATTTGACACCACAACACAGAAGAGACCAGGATGCAAATAAACAGCGGAGCGAAAGAAACAACACAGTGAACACATGAAGAAAATTTGGGCTCAGAAAAAACATAAACAATCATCATAAAGGAATTCAAGTTCAAACGCTCTCTTTAAATGGGAATAATCGAAAATAATAATAATAATAATACGTCTTAAGTTATAATATGTCTCTGTCTCTGTCTTCATAAATTCCTATCTTCCATTCATAAATTGCTAATTTTAAGATTTTAGTTTCTTAATTACTTTTAAGTTTATAAGTATTTAAAGCTGAAATATTATTAATTCTTATTAAAATAAGAAATAACAAATAAGTATCACATTCTGTACATGTACAATTTTGTATTGTGAAAGTATGACCTGTCTTAGTAACAAGATGGCAGGTCATTTGTAAATGGCAGCAAATAAATAAGGAAATATCAGTAAAACCGTATCAAAATGTTTACAGTTAATTCTTGAAATTAGCCAGATTATACAGACAGGGAAACGCGACGGAGGACTTAAGTTATGATATGTAATGATACATATACCTTGCCAGACAGAAAAAAGTGAAGCACCCAGGCGATATCGTCGGATGTTAATGTGACTTCGCACAAGTACGAACCATCCATTAGGAAATGTTTAGAGACGTAACTATCCGTAACAGGTAGAAAGGCCGTCAGAGTGCATTAGGGTTGTTCGTGTTTTGTTTTTTAAACTATGCCTAATAGGATATACAAGAGACGCGAACAGTGGCAGATGTTGAATGATCACAGATGCCAGCCATGTACTAATATGAAGCAGTGGTATCAGTATCTGTCAGGGTTTGGAGGAGACGTCGTTGCGAGCCTCTGGCTGGTTGAATCGTGTAATATCCAAATTTGTGAGGCATTTGGATGTGCCAGTGCCCCGATATTGGACTGCATCGGACTGTGAGAGCAGTTATATTCGACGCCACGGTTGCAGTCGATCTGTCTGACCACCACAATGGAGGATCACCATATTGCGCAGCAAGCACATCGTAACTCCTTCACACGTACGCCTATCATTCCACAACAATTAAGCGCTGTCGGGCGTGGCCGGCGCTTGAATGGGTGACCATCCGGGCTGCCATATGCTGTTGCCATTTTTCGAGATGTACTCAGCCTAGTGATGCCAATTGAGGAGCTACTCGACCGAATAGTAGCGGCTCCGGTCAAAGAAAACCACCATAACGGCCGGGAGAGCGGTGTGCTGACCTCTCCTATCCGCATCCTCAGCTGAGGATGACACGGTGGTCGGCTGGTTCTGATGGGCCACTTGTGGCCTGAACACGGAGTGCTGCTACATCACTGCTTGGGGTCTAGGAGCAGCTTGATAAAAGTATTCCCGTTCCATTCGTAGGCTGCTGTTGACACCAGAACATAAACGGCTGAATTTGGAATAGTACTGCGACGGAACTGCTGATGAATGACGTCGCATGAATCATTGTTCTGCACTACCCTGGGTGACCTTCATCCGCGAGTTTGGCGACGACCTGGAGGGAGATCTCATTCTTCAAATGTTTTCGAGATGCACTGCAGTCTTACCCCTGGCGACATGATGTGGTGTGCCATTGCGTATAACTTCAAGTCATGGCTGGTAGTACTGAGGAACCCTGACGGACCAACGGTATGTAATGGACATGCTGCGTCCTCACAGACTGTCTCTCAAGCGACAATACATACTGAACAACCAGAACATTATGACTATCGACCCACTGTCGACATAGACGCGTCCAGGCGACAGCAGCGTCACCTGGCGAGGAATGACTGGCAGTCAGACACACGCACGATGTACGTAGTATCGGTGAGCATGCTGTCCGCTTGTAGAATGTGGAAGATGCGCGATCTATCTGAGTTTGGCCAAGTGCAGATTGTGATGGGCCGGAGGTTCGGCACGAGCATTTCGGAAACTGCACGACTTGTCGGGTGTTCAAGGAGTGCTGTAGTGAGTGTCTTCAACACGTGGCGAAACCACGGTGAAATCACGTCCAGACGCGGTGGGCTTAGGTGGCAACCCCTCAATACAGATGTCGGACGCCGTAGGCTGGGCAGACAGGTAAAACAGGACAGGCGGCTAGCGGAACTAACATCAGATTTTAATGCTGGGCAGAGTAAGGTGTGTCCGAACACAGAGTGCACCGAACTCTTCTAACGACGGGCCTCTGCAGCCGACGACCCGTGAATGTGCCAACGTTAACATCACGACACCGGCAGCTGCCACTGAAATCATGTAACCGTCGGCGCTGGACGTTGGCGCAATGTCAGAGCGTGTGATGATCTGACGAACCGCTATACCTTCTTCATGCTGCCGATGGGAGGGCGCGAATTCGTCGTCTTCCAGGGGATCAACGCCTTGACACTTGTACTGCGAGACGGAGACAGGCTGGCGGCGGCTCAAGTATGCTCTGGGGAACTTTAACGTGGGCATCCATGGGTCCATCAGAGATCGTGCAACACAACATGACGCCCAAGATTCAAAATGGTTCAAATGGCTCTGATCACTATGCGACTTAACTTCTGAGGTCATCAGTCGCCTAGAACTTAGAACTAATTAAACCTAACTTCCATGCCAGAGACAGGATTCGAATCTGCGACCGTAGCGGTGGCTCGGCTCCAGACTGTAGCGCCTAGACCCGCACGGCCACTCCGGCCGGCAGACGCCCAAGGCGTATCCTACATCGGTTGCAGACCACTTACACCCCTTCATGATGGTCATGTTTCCCGACAGCAAGGGCATTTTTCAACAAGATAATGCACCATATCACAAGGCCATGAGTGTGATGGAGTGGTTCAAGGAACACAGTGGCGACTTCCAATGGCCCCCCAACTCGCCAGGTCTGAAACCGATCGAACACATCTAAGATGCGATTGAACGTGTCGTCAGAGCTCGGGATTAGGTGACTTGTGTGTGCAGACATGGTGCTAGATCCTTCCAGCGGCCTACCAACGCCTCACTACTTCCATGTCACGACGCGTCGCCGTTGTTATCCGTACCAAAGGTGGACATACCAGCTATTACGTAGATGATCATAATGTTCTGGCTGATCAGTATGTGTGTGTGTGTGGGGGGGGGAGGGGTTAGCCGCTTTTTAACAGGACAATGCTCGTTGACAAATAACACATGCCTCTATGAACTGTCTGCGTAATGTTGGGGTGCTTCTACGGCCAGCAAACATCTATTCCCGACAGAACATGTGTAGGTCTGTCTTGGGCGTCAACTCTGTCCCAGAGTTAGTATCCAGGATAATATAACCAGTTGCAACAGTTGTGGGCCACCTTGCCTCAGGCGAAGTACAACGCCTTTATGAGATCCTTCCCAACACAATCAGCACATGCATCTAAGTCGGAGAGGGTGCAACGTCATGGTGATGATGGGCCCATACTGCCAATTTCTTTATAGATTTGACTCGATTTTGCAATCACTAAAATAACATCACATACTCTCCCAACCCGTAAGGTTTCATTTCGTTTCCTCCTTTCCTTTTGGGTGCTTCACTTTTTTTGTCAGGCAATGCAGCTCCTAGTGTTGCTCAGATAATTAAATTCAATGGTGTGAGAACCTAATCTTGCTGTCGGCTACTTTCGGGTGGGTATTGAGGGCTGGTGGATGGTTCATGCTGAGCAGGGTGCTCACCTCTCTGGACGATCTTGCGGCAGATGGTGGGCTGGATCTTGCCCAGGTGCTCCAGCGGCGGCTTCATGCTGCAGTTCACCTCGCCCAGGGTGTACGGGTCGAATGGGTCGCCGCACCGGGGGTCGTACTGCGAGTTGCACTGGTAGCACACAACCGAGAACCCTGCAACAACCAACAACAGCGATGAGTGGCAGCTTCCATCAGAGCAGACAGTTACAGTAGCTACAGGATCAATTTCAATTAATTTTCATTTAATAGTGGAGCATGGTGGACTGCTCCCATCATCCATGCACCATTGCGAGCCTGGCACTAGCGGCTCGCACTGTGTTTCCAGTTCCTCTGTGCAAAACAGTGCCTGACAGTTTTCTAGTAGCAGACTTTTCATGGTGCGAAAATTTATGCTATTTCAGTAAAAAATACAAGTCTGGCCTCACTTAAAATCAAGAATAAATTTTGACATCCTTAGAGACTTTATAAAGATATATGCAGTATGTGAATACAAGAATTTTAAATGTTTTTTGTAGGAAACAGAGTCTTTATTGTTATGAATTGCATGTTGTCGAAACTACAAAAGAATGCCGTTTTCTGGAAATTATGTATACAGATGCCACAACTGATGTCGTTTCATGCAATCCGTAATGTTATATCTGGCATTCAAAAACCACCCGTTAGATTTCCATGTACTCTCAGTCAATAGGCGGAAACTACTAGTCCTACACTACACTACAATGAACAGGACCTTTTTGTAGGAAATTTAATGTAGTTCAATTCGTACCGGAGTAAGTTTCCGCTAGTTGCCGTAATTTCAGAGATATTAAAGAAAAACGTACAAAAATGACCTTCAAACGCACCCCAATTCCCATGCCCAGCCCCACCGATCAGTATTTCTAGTATGTTATTCAAGGCACCTCCTACAAAAACTTGCGATAGCAAAAATTATATCCCACATTTTAGTTTACATCGACTGGCCTTATTAGTCGAACACTTGCAAACTGTAAAATTGGCGTTTATGTAAATTTTACCTAACAGTTTTTAGAATTTTATCAGCATAAAATAAACAATTGCATCGTTATATTCGTCAGGCCTTCTGATAAGAAACTACTGTGCTTTTAAGGGTTACATTTGGATCGAAATGTTAACATAATTAGTTTTAGCGTAAATTTTTGTACAGTGATATGAATGAGTGCCACAAACAACATACTAAAAATCGTAACTGGTGAGGGATGAGTATGGGTGAGAAAGTGCGTCTGAAGGTCATTTCTGGCGTTTTTCTAGAATAATTCAAAAAATATAACCTCTAGCGATAACGTTTCCCAGTACAAAATTTAAAGACATTAAATTTCTTACAAAAGGCCCTGTTCATTTTTCCTGTAGAACTAATAGTTTGCGCGTAGCGCGCCAGAGAATATGAAAATCTCACGAGTGTTTTTGGAGGCCAGGTATAACAATGCAGGTTGCACAAGGCGACATCGGCAGGGCAGCTAAATCACCCTGTATATACAGCCTGGTTTCTTTTTTTTTTCTTTTTAAGTGTAAGATATTCATACATGAGATACTTCTGATCAAAACTTGAAGAATATTTCCTAAAATCGTATGTCTGGAAACCAATACCTAATGAGTTATGGCCACTTTGCTTGTGACCAATAGTGTATGGTATTCGGTAGTGTAGGCTGCGCTAATAACGTGCTTCATTGCACATATCTGAATGGTTGTAATTCGCAGGACACTGGTGATGGCAAATTGTGATATATACACGACGAGGCACCACGCCAGTTTCTACACATCGTGCGATAGCAACTCGCCGCAGCAATTCCTGGATTGAAATTAGTGCAGACGTTACAGGAGCGTGTGACCAACCACGTGAAATAATCAGGAAGCAGCGAGGGGTATTTGAAAGATATATCCTGAAGAAGGGCTTAAGGATGCGTCTGGATACGTGGAAACCACAAGTAGCACTGCGTGTAGTGTCTACTTCTAAATAGCAGACAGATAGGAATGAGAGGACGGATTGGCTCGTATTCAACAGGTATCAGTTCCTGGACGTATCATGTAGGAAACTTTCTTCCAGTTTTGACTAATATTGCCTCCAGTAAGAGTATGTGGCGGATTTTTTATACGCCTTGTACGTATACAGTGAGGCTGCAAAAGTCGTGGGACAGCGATATGCACATACATAAATGGCGGAAGTATCGTGTGCACAAGGCATAAAAGGGCAGTCCATTGGCGGAGTTGGCCTCTGTACTCAGGTGAATCACGTGAAAAGGTTTCTGACGTGATTATGGCTGCACGACGGGAAAATTCAACATTCTGAGCTCCACAGTGTCAAGAGAATGTCGAGTATACCATATTTCGGGAATTAGCCCTCATCATGACAATGCGGTGGCCGACGGCCTTTACTTAACGACCAAGAGCAACGGATTTTGCATGGAGTTATCAGGGCTGCCAGACAAGCAGTACTGCGTGAAATAACGTCAGAAATCAATGTGAGACGTACGACGAACGTATTCGATAGGACGGTGCGGTGAAATCTGGCATCAGTGGGCTATGGCAACAGACGACCGACGCGAATGCTTTTGCTAACAACACGATATCGCCTGCAGAGCTTCTCCTGAGATCGTGACCAAATCCATTGGATTCTAGGAGACTGGAAAACTGTGGCCTGGTCAGATGAGTCCCGGTTTCAGTTGGTAAGAGGTGATGGTAGAGTTTGAGTGTGCCATAGATCTCACGAAACCATGGACCTACAAAACACTGTGCAAGCTGGTGGTAGCTCCTTAATGGTGTCGGCTGTGTTCATGGAATGGACTGCGTCCTCTGTATGCACGGCTACTGGGAGACCATTTGCAGCTATTCATGGACCTCATGTTCCACACAACGATGGAATTTTTATGGATGACAATACGCGACATCACTAGATGGCGATTGTTCGTGATTGGTTTGAAGAACTTTCTGGACAATTCGAGGAGGAGGAGGAGATTAGTGTTTAACGTCCCGTCGACAAAGAGGTCATTAGAGACGGAGCGCAAGCTCGGATTAGGGAAGTATAGGGAAGGAAATCGGCAGTGCCCTTTCAAGGGAACCATCCCGGCATGTGCCTGAAACGATTTAGGGAAATCACGGAAAACCTAAATCAGGATGACCGGACGCGAATTTGAACCGTCGTCCTCTCGAATGCGAGTCCAGTGTGTTAACCACTGCGCTATCCCGCTCGGTGGACAATTCGAGCGAACGGTTTAGCCACCCAGATCGTCCGCCATGAATCCAGTCGAACATTTTTGGGACGTAATCGAAGGGTCAGTTTGTGCATAAAATCCTGCTCCGGCAACATTTTGGGAATTATGGGCAGCTATAGAAGCTGCACGACTCAATATTTCTCCAGGAGACTTCCAGAAATTTGTCCAGTTCATGCCACGTTGAGTTGCAGCGCTAAGCCGGGCAAACGGAAATCCGACACTATATTAGGAGGTATACCATGGCCGGCCGGTGTGACTGAGCGGTTCTAGGCGCTTCAGTCTGGAACAGCGCGACCGCAACGGTCGCAGGTTCGATTCCTGCTTCGGGCATGGATGTGTGTGATGTCCTTAGGTTAGTTAGGTTTAAGTAGTTGTAAGTTTTAGGGGACTGATGACCTCAAATGTTAAGTCCCATCGTGCTCAGAGCCATTTTGAAGGTATACCATGACTAATGTCACCTCGCTGTACAGTAGAGAAAAGCCCTGGGATTGCAAGTGTCCCTACTATGACTCGACTGGCAGATTTTTTCTGGTGTTTCTGCAGATATTTTCAGTTCCGTTTTTGCAGCGTTCAACTGTATTCAGCGCAAACAAATACTGGTCATTAGGTGTTTCGTGCGAGTACAGTGTCAACGGAAAGTTTCCGTTTGCTTCCTGTTACAAACTATGTGATTTTGGAAGTGTAATTTTACATACCCACTTGATAGAGCGGTCCAAAATTAGAGCGGCTTTAGTTTTGTCAATATGTATTAACAGGGACAGTGAAACACGAGGAATAATCAACGCTCCAGCAGCGACTGAGCTGCGCTGCTGCATGACACTAGCTGTCAGAGCGGGCCAGGACGGCACCAGATTTCCCGTTTCTACCGCAAAATAAACAGACGCTTTCTGATGACACTGCGTTTAGCATGAAATACGCATGTATGATGAGTACTATTCGTCTGGACTGACACCTGCTACACATTCGAAAAGCTAAATCGAAAATATCTGCCGCAACGCCAGCGACTCTTAGAAAGACTCTTAAGAGGGACACCTTGTACATATATAGGGTGAACCAGAAGTCCACCGACAAACTTTAAGAAGTAGGAGTAGTATAGCTCATGAGAACTATGTGCACTTCTACAGGTTCGCTCTGTGACACACATCTCTTCTACCGCAAGCTTTTCGCGTTTCATATTATGCGAGGCGGTAATATGGACCAGAAGAAGAAAAAACGTCCTGTAAACATCGGCCCTAAAATACATACCTTAACAGTTATGAGCATTTTGTTCAGTGTTTTACGACAGCAAAAATGAACAAGCGGTAATTGTTCTTAAGATATGCGTCGTAGAGCTTATGTTTACTGGACTTTTTTTTCTTGTTTTGGTTCATACTACTACCTCTCAAAAAATGAAAACCAAAGGGCATTCAATAGAAGAGATATGCCTCACAGTGGCGAAAATGAATAACAGTTCATAGCTGTTAACGTGCGCATTTTAAAGCCCTCTTCACTATACTTTCTTCCTTGTATAGGTCCATGCTACCTCCTCAGAAATTTTCGTTGAAGTTCTTGCTCAACCTATATATGTTGTACCAAACGAGGGAATATTTCAAAAATTTCCACACAGACCACCACTTTATGATGTGAGCGAAAATCGTACAGAAAAGACAGCAAGTAAAATTACACCTCAGCATCTTTCGTAATGAATTGTTTTTAGATCCAGAAAGCAAGGTAAATTGTAAATATATTTCATTACATACAACTGTGATGTTTTACACCAATAAAACGAACGCGTTTCGTGACAAAAAAAACATTCCTTATAGTAACTGCACAGACATTTAAAATCCTTTCAGTAATTATAAAGCAACTGCAGACACTATGGACACGATTGTGCTGAATTATGGACAGCAAGCGCAATGTGTTATGATGGTTACGAAAGATCTGTTGCCGAGCAAAGTATATTGAGAATCAACGGAAAAAGTATTTTAGTGAGTTTAACAGTTTGCGAGATACGAGGTTATAGATTTCTTTCTTCTGGAACGGTAAAATGCCACCCGTTTCATGGATGTTATGATGACTCCACCTCTAATTAATTTCATAATTTTTACTTGATGTCTGCAGAAATTAGAGACTTTAAATTGATGTTTTTCTATCACTATGGAGAGCAGAGCACTATGTTCGCTGATAGCAAACAATACTTCGGGTACATGGATACCTCGGATCTCAGGTGTCAGGTGCCAGCTAACTTAAATAAGCCTATAGCTCCATTAATTCCTCGAAAATGCACCACAGACCCAGATCCGCCATACACTCATATCTAAGTTACAGAAACGGAGCGAGGTGGTGTAGTGGTTAAGACGCTGGACTAACATTCTGGAAGATGGGATCAAATTCACGTCCGGCCATCCATATTTGGGTTTTCTGTGACTTCCCCAAACCGATTAAGGCAAATGCTGGGACGGTTTATTTAAAAGGGACAAGGACAATTTACTTCACTTTATTGTCAAATCAGAACTCGTGTTCTGTCTCTAATGATCTGGTGGTCGACGAGACGTTTAATCCTAATGTTATTTTCTTCCTAATTTATAGATTATGCATCTCTTAAAATTCCAGATTTCGCCGTAAAGATTAGTGCCGTATTCAATGCTAAGGATGTTTTATAATTCCGCATTAATATTATAGCAATGGGCATAACACTGTCGATTTAAAGTCACTATCATCGTTAAATACGAACCATTCACCGAAAACATCGATGACGTTCAGTTATTCAGTGAATGTGGGTAGTTTATGTCTCAAGAATCTTTACGAGATTTTTATATACATTCGAAAAGTCAAGTTCTCAGAAGAGCTGATAGTATCCAACCGCTTATAATTTGTGGCCTGGTATAAATGGATACAGTAGTCTTATGTCGTAAGCTTCACCGCCGGATTCTGTGTACTAGTAACATATTATCACCTACCAACAATCGTCATATGAAATGCTGTGATGTACGTGTGTCAACTGTGTGTCTCTGTTTTCGATCCTCTTAAGAGCAGAGCAGAGAATGGACATATTACATTGTGCCAAAATCAGACTCAGTTCTGTTATGCATTTATTTAATAGGCTGAACGCGTCAGAAGGGGCGATGTATAGAATGATTACAACCCTGTGTTGCCATAATCAAAGTGATTTGTGTATTAATACGCCCAGTTCGCAATATTTCCCGTAAATGTTTCTGTAGCTTCCTCAAACAGACCCCCCCAGAGAACGTCTCACACCAGACGGGTGTAACCCTTGTGTTTGCTTGGTAGAGTAATGGTGGCGTTCATGGAGAACTTGCCTGCGCAGCAATCGCCGACATAGTGTAGCTGAGGGGGAATAAGGGTAACCAGCCCGCATTGCCGAGGCAGATGGAAAACCGCCTAAAAATCATCCACAGACTGGCCAGCTTAGCCAGCTTACTGGGCCTCGACACAAGTCCTCCGGGCGGATTCGTGCCGGGGACCGGGCGCTCCTTCCCAATCCGGAAAGCCGTGCGTTAGACTGGGGTTTGAGTTGGACGAATATCTGGCGAAATTTACCTGCATCATGTGTAGAGCCACCAGTGAAGTACTGAAGTGATGGTGTTACTGTATTAGGATGTTTTTCATGGTTAGCATGTAGTCCCCTAATATGTAGGAATATGAACACATATTTCAGGATTGTGCCCTTCTTACCTAACGCCAGCCTTCGGCCAACAGCCTTCATGAACTGACATAGCACATCATGTAAGCATGGCTAGCATCTCCGCAGGATGACATTGGGAAGCTATCTGCTTCTATACAACAACAAATGCAAGAGTATATATTCGTGGCTGTGGGGTCACATTTAATATTCAGTGATTGAAACTAAGGTTTAGCTTGTCACGGAGGTCCCATGTGCGCTGTAATTACCGTACGGCAGCGAAACTTGGTGCATATGCTAATGCGGAACCGATTTACGCTGAAAAAATTAGTTCCTGTTTTGCCACCATGTGCTAATCTGGCACAGTCCAGCATCTCGCTGACATCTCTTGTTCTCATAGTGAACTAACTGCGTAAGTGGACTCGCATTCGGGAGGACGACGGTTCAATCCCGCGTCCGGCCACCTGATTTAGGTTTTCCGTGAAGTCCCTAAATCGCTCCAGGGAAATGTCGGGATGTTTCCTTCGAAAGGGCACGACCGACTTCCTTCCCCGTCCTTCCCTAATCCGATGAGACCGATGACCTCGCTGTTTGGTATCTCCCCCAAACAATCCAATCCAACTACGTAAGTGTTAATAATAAAATCACCGACATGCCTTTGTCACTTGTTTGACCTTTTCTGCCCCTGTCCCGATCCTAGTCCATTAGATATGGACATATTTCCGTACGATACGTCTTTCTCGCATTGACAGTGCCAGATTCGCAATAGTTGGCCAGAATTGGAACTAATTTTTTCCCCTCGTAAATCGGTTCTGCATTAACGCAGTAGAATATCTACCAAGTTTCGATGCCATACGATAATTGCAGCCTACTCTGGAACTCTGTGAATAGGTGAATTTAAGTATAACCATCCTGTACTAATTATGTCATCATATACAAATGGATGGACGTTTAATAATTTAATATCCATTAAATTACGAACTTATCCACGAAGTTTGATACAGTTTGGACTGATACTTCATAGCGCAACACTTTCAGTCTTCGTCAGTGTAATTTGCTACAATTAGCCGCCTGATAATATTATTTAAAAATTCGTCCTGTAACTTCTGTAAGAGGTGGTGTACTGTTTTTTTGCGGACTGTTGTAGACGAACACTGATTAGCTACAGAAGAGAGGGAGAGAACAGGTGAGGAATGAGGCGCTAGACGCGTTGGAGACAACGAGGGCACTCGAGGCGCGCTGACAGCCGCGTAATGCGGCTTGCATCGAGGGGGCGTTAGGCGCTCCACTTGAGTGCCGCGCTGTTTGGTAAGGGCCGCAGCGAATAAACAGCCGCCGTGGCACACGGAACAGGCGAAGCACGGGCTGGCAGTGGGGGTGGCTGCTGCTGGAGAGGATCAGCATCCCCCCCCCCATCTCGCGTCGCGCTCCAAATTTCCGGCGTGAAGCGCAGCGCCCGCGGCGGCTCTGCTCATCAGCAAGGCGTGCTGCCTGGCGTTCCATCACCTGCCACTATCGCACAGCCACTTCCAACGAGGACAAAGCGCCCCTTCTTCTCTACTCGCCAACGCCGCTCCATACGTCTCTGTGCCGCGCATTCCTAGAAAGCTTCACATGCAGCACACGTATTCAGCTGTTCCTGCAGACTGTGAAACATTATGTGCGGTCTCTGTTTTATTTATCAACGGAGATGGCGCAAGCCTATCCGTCGCCGGGGTGTGAACATTTCTTTCGTACTCCCAGCAGAGGTTCAAGTTTCGTTGACTAGCTAACCCATTTATACTAAGAGGGCTATTGTTTATTCAATCTCCAAACCACAATTAAAGTCAAAATTGAAACTTGCTGGCAGATTAAAACTGTGGGCCGGACCGAGACTCGAACTCGGGACCTTTGCCTTTCGCGGGCAAGTGCTCTACCAACTGAGCTAAAGTCAAAATTGTTTTATTTGCAACTTTTAACTACTACTTCCAGCTACTTCCTCTCTTAGTCGCCACTCCAATTCAGCCATTTGTCGTAGCATGGCACAAACTTTCTAATACCTTTGTCTTAGACGGAAGAATGGATGAGGACTATAGGTTGCGAAATGGAAGACAGTGAAAATCTGATGACTCTTTGCACCGATGTGTTGGACAGTGTTTGTAGTATGCCTGACGATCGCGTCACGTCGCTCTGTTCAGTTCTGAGCAGGCAGTGAGCACATAAAGATGCCTAGGACAATAGTGTCTCCTGCCAAGTATCTGTACCACGAGGTTTTGCCAGATTTCATGCAACCCCACATAACGTACCTGTCATGCATTTCTGTCTTAATCACAATTCTCGGCCGTACACTGCAGGGGCAATGAAGACGCCCCTGATGCATTTTCTACGAGAAGTGTTTGATCGTCCACCTTACAGCCCAGACTTGGCTCCCTCTCATGTTAGTGTCTACTCACATGAAATTCAGGCTATGAATACAACATTTTGGCACATACAACGAACTGCTGACAAGCGTGGAGAAGTGGCGAAAAACACAGAGGGAGCTGCCTTCTACGACGAAGGTATTTGAAAGTTATTACAACGCTACAGCAATTGTCGAAGTCGGAGTGGCGTCTACAAAGAGAAGTAGCTAGAAGGTGTGGCAAACAGTTGCAAATAAAACATTTTTGATTCTCACTGCGGTTCCCATTTCGCTACCAATTGGATCTTACTTTCCTAGTAGCCCTTGTACAAAGTGTAGATTGAAAACTAATTTTGAGAAGGCGGAATATCTATGCTGCAAAGAGGAGGGAAATAACTTTGGCACTAGTGGACACCGAATTAAAGTGCTTAAAGAGTTTAAGTGTCTGGAGTATGTGAAACAGGTATGCAACAACAGATCAGGCACGGAAGAGAGAGAGAGAAGGATGAAGAAAACAGGTGAGGAATGAGACGCTGGACGCAATGGAGGCGGCAAGGAAGATTTCTGCTAATTCCACACACTGCTCGTTGTGTGTACCAAAATGCATTCCTCGCAGACAGCTGTTCATGTGACAGAAAAGATGAAAATCAGAGGATGCCAAGTCTGTGATGTATGGTAGATGATCAGATACTTCTCACCGAAAACATTGCAGGAGCGTCTTTGTTGCATCTGTAGTATATGACCGAGAAATGTCATAAAGAAGGAAATCAGGCAAAAGCCCTCAGATGGATTCTACACTTAGTCTTCTTCCCCTCCCTCTCCCTTCGGAGAACACCTCTTGCAACCCCGAATAGGGGCACCTGTGATTACCAATATGATGTTCTTCTTCTCGACACAGGGGTCCTATAGCTGTCGCTGCAACTCCCATATCTGTCGCTAGACGCCTCGATCTCACCATTCTTTCTTATCCACTTCGATTCCTCTTCTCTCCATCGCTTTTGGACACACCTCAGTCACTTTTTTCGTGATGTTCCTCCTCCTTTTTTTCCAGAAGATTGCCATGAAAGTTCTTTCTTTGGCCATCTGTCTTCTTCCATTTTTTTGGCATGCCCTAATCATCCAAGCTGTCTTTCTTCTATACTATCTGTAACACTATAATTGGTCTAATTCCTTCCTCTTACTTCCTCATTTCTTACGCGGTCATGTCGGGAGATTCTATACGCTCTTTCTAAGTGGTCCATTTCTAAACCCCGAAGTCTCCTTTTATTCCTTTCTGTAAGTTCCCAACACTCACTCTCATAACTTGTTATTGGTTCCACGCTGGATTAATATACCCACATTTTAACCTTTAAATTCATTTTAGAGGACCAAAGTGCTATCTGTAACACTGTAATTGGTCTACTTTCTTCCTCTTACTTCCTCATTTCTTACGCTGTCATGCCGGGAGATTCTACACGCTCTTTCTAAGTGGCCCATTTCTAAAACTCGAAGTCTTCTTTTATTCCTTTCTGTGAGTTCCCAACACTCACTCTCATAACTTGTTATTGGTTCCACGCTGGATTTATAGATCCACATTTTAACCTTTAAATTAATATTAAAGGACCAAAGTGCGGGATTTAATTTTTGTACAGCTGTACTCCCCTGACTGATCCGTTGATGGATAGCTCTGTCACATCTTCCATCATATAGGATACTCCACAGACACTTACACTCTGTAGACATTTTAATTTGTTATCCACCAAAGTCCAACTTAATTCCCTTCTCTCTGCAACGTAGATACTCCGTCTTCTCAAAATTAATTTTCAAACTCCACTTTTCTATTCTTCCAACAACTTCTTAAGTTTGTAACATAACCAGTATGACTTCCGAATTAATAATTTAATTACTGCTGAGTGTTCAGTTTCACAGCTCCCTGGAGTTAATTTGTAGAGCTACAACTTGTTCAGTCTGTTGGAGATATGCTGTAGAGGTAGTGAAACTTGAACAGTGTGCTGGTATTGGAAGGATTTCAGTTTGTGTTTGATGCGGATTGCGAGTGGAGACAAGTTCACATACTTTATTTTAGACTGATGCATTTGAGCTTTCGGGTTCTCTTTTCCAAAAAAGCTTCGCGATGGCACAGGATGTCTCGAAATTGATAATGTGAAATAAAATGGTTCTCTGACACGTTCGTATCGATATATTGTGGGTAAGCCAGAGTCAGTGCTTTGACTTTGAGTTCCTTGGCGCGCCGCGGGAGCACGCTGCTCCTGGATGGGCGGTCTGGAGACACAGCACAAACGCCAAAGTGAAGTCTGGGACCTGGTCAGACAGTGGTAGTCATATCCCTAGAAGCCGGAACTCGCGAAGTTCTCCTGTACAGTGAGGAAGTTGATGTTGGAGGCAACAAATTATCCTCTTTGGCGGTGTCTACGCGAAGGGTAGCCACAGACAAAATTGTCGTTTTCTTCATGGCATCTCCATTGCTGATATGGAACATTCATTCCGCTGAACCAAGGTTACTTCACCACGAAGGTGTTGCTGGGAGACCGTGTGGCCGCTGTTATCACCACGCAGTGAGTTGATGGTGAGCTCCTGACTGCTGCAATGGATAATAATTGAGTTGTGCCAAAGCCCTGAATTTAACAGCCTTCGTGGGTCCCAATCACTGATGAGTAATTTCATCTTTTTGAAGGAAGTGGCAGCGCTAACGTGATTGCTTTGGGTTATTTATTTGTGTTAAGCTGTAGCATCACCCGAGCCGTATTTTGCCATAAATGGCGTTCACTTGGAATCGCCCGAGTTGTTATTCGCTTAAAGGTGTACTGTTTGATAAAAAGGGGCCATGTGAGAACCAATTACTTGCTGGTAAATTTATTGAGGCGATTAAGCGATGAAAAAGATGCGACGCTGGTCCCTTATCTTAAATGATTCGTATTTGTTTTTATGACACTTTTACGTATTGTAGTATTGTTGTTTTTCTGTTTTATAGCTCTAAAACCTAACCATTTTTCATTCCACTATGTAAAAATTAATGGGATCTTCTGTTGAGACCGACGTCGAATGTGAAACCCAATCTTTCCTGGCAAAGTCCTCGAGGTGGGGCCTAGGCATTCGCCATTTACTACCTGAGAGTTTGGTATAAAGCTACCATTCTAATTTCTTACCTGTGTCGGTGGAAACCTGTTGGAATTAAGTTGATCCTTGAGATTGTTAGACGAGTTTTCTTAAATGTTAAGTTATTTTGAATTATAATTGGTATTTTTTAAATACATTTTCGTGTTAATTTTCAAAGACACCTTTTGAACTGAGTTGATGTTTCATATGATTATTGGCGCCTTGAATGTTTGGAGATTAGCGCTTTTTGATTGAACCGATAGCGCTATAAAACCTTTTGATGTGCCATTATTTAACTGAATCCTTAGCTGCTTTAAACTGTTTTGGAAGTCTTTCACTTATTCTGAGTGACAATTTTAATCAATGCTTTGTGACCTTACATAATTGTAGTGTGAGGGTTTGCCTTAAAGATTAAGTTTGTTAAAGTTTCCGACGTGTGCTTTGTGCAAATTGCTTTGCGATGCAATAAATTTGTCATTTTTCTGTTTAGTCTGGGCTCGCAAATTTCTCTCACAGCCGGATCCCGGTATCCTATACCCTTTCAGTCTCACTCGGAAGATGGAGAGAGGTACACGGCCGGAAATGAGTTAGGGAAATGATGTTTCTGTGGCATCACCGCACATATCTAATGGATCAAAATATTGAATAAATACAGCGCAATCCAAGAATATAAAATTACAGCTACACGTTCCGCAAAACCACTGGGAACGATATAATACAGGATAATCGTAGTCTGAAAGTGTAAACTCAAACTCCACAAAACAATGTACTACCTCGCCCTACCTTAGGAAAAAGTCATCTTGTCTGTCATCTCTCCTCCACTTCTTCCCTTACCTTCGTCGAGCCATTCGTCCCGAATGGGTAATAGTGGTAAAAATACGTTTCGGACTGTGTAATGACTACAGTCTATGACATCTCTTCCGTGTGATGAATGTTGGTAAAAGTATTAGACTGTTTGCGTACTCGTAGGGTAAATCTCTCTCTCCCTCCCTCTTACTGTAATTCCACTCACTTCTAAGCATCGTGACCCATGATTTAATCCTCGTATCCCAGTACTGGATTTTGTTATCAACATTGTGCTTCTTAACAGACTTTTCTAAATCACTTGCATGCATTCTTCACAGCAGAGAAAAGCAACCGCAGTTACCTTGCACTATTACGAGAAGAATTAAGTTTTTCAGAACCCACGCCTTCTTTCAGTACATGTGAAACTTTGTGTCAACACCGCATTTCGAATGTGAAATCTGCGATGTAACTTACAGATCAAGGTATCACTGTCCTATAAACAAACTGATAACAGTATCGGATGGACAGGAATTGAATTGTTATTGAAAGTGCAGATTCTTAAGCACTGTCCTAACCGTCTCTTTCATAAAACTTCGAATACCCGAATATGTTCTTTGTGCGCTGTTGGACAGAAAGTACTCAGACATCACTTAATATAAGTACAGGAGGACAATTATTGAATTATATGAAATAAAATCGTCATAACTTCTGAACGGTTTTTGTCAGGGCGTTCAAATTACGCGGTTGGTCGGGAGGCATGATGGGAATTGTATGATTTGGTTTAGCGACGAAGCCCACTTTCATTTGGATGCGTTCGTCAATAAGCAAAATTGGCGCATTTGGAGGACTGAGAATCCGAATTTCGCGATGGAGAAGTCTCTTCACGCTCAACTGGTGACTGTGTAGTGTGCAACGTCCAGTCACAGAATAATAGGTGCGATATTCCTTGATGAAACTGTGACTACTGAACGATACGTGAAGGTTCTGGAAGATGATTTCATCCCCATTATCCAAAGTGACCCTGATTTCGAAAAGATGTGGTTCATCCAAACGGAGCTCGACCCCTTCGAAGCAGCAGTGTGTCTGATGTTTTGGAGGAGCACTTTGGGGACCGCATTCTGGCTGTGGGGTACCCAGAGGACACTGGCAAGGGCCTCGAATGGCCGCCATATTCACCGTATCTGAACAAATTCGACTCATTTTTGTGGGGCTATATTAAAGAAAAGGTGTACAGCAATAATTCCAAAACCATTGCTGAACTGAAAACAACCATTCCGGAGGTCATCGACGGCATCGATCGTCCGACACTTCAGCCGGTCATGCAGAATTTCACTATTCGTCTGCGCTACATCATCGCCAATGATGGCAGGCATGTGGAACATGTCATAAACTAAACCCTAATATCTGTAGCGACGTTTACATGGTGAATAAAGTGCGTTTACGCCGTAGTTTGTAACTAATTTACGTTTTTTTTTTTTACATATAGTTCAATAATTGTCACCCCGTGTAATGACTGTAACTTGGTACTCAGTCGGCAGCGGCAACATGAATACTCGGAAAACTGAACTATTCCTTCCAGTTAAGTCAAGGGTCCGCAGGGTGGAAGATTAGTATGTGCCACTGGTTTAAAAAGCCGGATTTGGATGCTGTGAATCCTAACACTCTCCAAGGCAACTGTTTCTAGGTTAGGTTCGAAGAGTAAACGTCTACTCAGAGGGAGGTAGACTAATTAACGCAGAGAAAGGAGAGCACTGAAAAGGTCATCCTGACGAACTGGCAGTCTTCCAAGGCGGCTCGCACCAAAGGGCTCTACACCATTTCAGTGAACAAGACATCACTTATAATAACGATAGTTCTGACACATCGTCACCGTATCAAAATCTCGAAGTAAGACGTTTGACAAATTCTGTGTGTTTAATACTCGAAATGTTTTGAACTTCTAGGGATAGTGGGGGAAATATGGTTTTTAAAATAGAACGGTGTACTTTTCAATAACGAGATATACTGATATAAAATTAGACAAAATTTTCGTAGTAAAGTCGGTAAATGTGCTAAATGTAAAGCATCATACTCTGCACATTCAGCTTCACCTCTGTTATGTAAACGTCATACAATATGCTGAAAACTGTGCCATGCCAGTAGCTCTGATTTCCAGATTAGCACATTTCTCCAATTTTTTTCCGAAAAACTCATTACAAATTTTATAATAATGTATTACATCACTGTCTTTCTGTTTTCAAAAGGTTTAAGGGGGGTAGGACGTCAAACGAGCCGACTTGGAGCAGGAAAGGCACCACAGGAAATTTTAATTTCCACTGTCTATACTTTTACAAGTAAATTCATAAAACTTTGATAGCATGATCAGGAAGGATTCAGGATTCATACTCATAGCAGCGGAAGCTCAAAAACGTAACAAGATACATTTTTTACATGTGAAATTTCATCATTTTTTCACTTACTACTGGCTGCATTTGTTGCTATAGGTACACTTTTCTTCCTAAGTAAGAGAGATTCTTCGATGAATTTTGAGCAGCGTACAAACTATAGCTACATGTGTATGAAACTCTAGAGTTTATTTAATTTATGAAAAAATGAATGAACTGTTACATTTTAAACTTCATGTTTAGAAAAAACTCAAATTTTATAGTTAATTATCTCAATTTTTGCCACAGTTTGTAATAGATTTGGAAAATTCTAGAGTTCCATACACCTGTAAGTACTGCTTGTATGCTGTGCAAAATTCATCGAAGAATCTCTCTTACTTAGGAAGAAAAGTGTACCTACAGAAACAAATGCAGCCAGTACTAAGTGAAAAAATGATGAAATTGCACATGTAAAAAAAAAGGTATTTTGCTATGTTTTTGAACTTCCACTGCTATGGGTGTGAGTCCTCAATCCTTCCTGGTCATGCTGACAAAGTTTTATGAATTTATTTGTAAAATTATAGACAGTGTAAATTCAAATGTCCTGTGGTGCCTCTCCTGCCCCAAGTCGGCCCGTTTGACGTACTGCCCCCGTTAAAATGCTATGTCGAATTACCGGCACAGATTTTAAAGCACTGGATCGAATCTGGGAGGAGAGAGAGGGAGCGTCAAATCCCCGTAATCAGGTTCAGTCCCCGTGCCTCCTCCAAGTCACTCCAGTGAACGCGTTGACAGTTGCTCTGAACAGACCATTACTGACCCCCCTGCCTGAGCCTTGTGCGATCAGAGTTTGTGCTCTTTCTACACGGTACAGTCACAATGACGTCACCACCGCTTACGTTCGACGTCAACGTACAATAACTACCCACTGATGGCAGGTAGCAGCACTAACAGTAGAGAGTGTATAAATAGTGTCGGGAGAACGCGGCAAAATGTGAAGTCGTTGTCGTAATGCGGAAACTGAGCGATTGTCTGATATCCAAAAAGGGGCGATCATTGACTTTTGGACGAAGGGTGGAAGCATTTCTGAAGTGGCTAAGGTTGTAAACTGTTCGCTTGCTGCCATGGTTAGAGTATACCGCGCATGGCGAATTTGTGCTATCCAAAATCGGTGATGAGGCAACTGTGGTGCACCACGGGCCTTGGATCACAGGGGTGAACGACAGCAGTAGAGATGTGTTCTGGCGAACAGATGTGCAATTTCCGAGCAACTGACCTCCCAGTTGAACCAAGCGGCTATCAAGAGTGTCTCCTCAACGACTTTTTGGCGAACGTTGATGCGCATAGATCTCTGCAGCAGGCGCTGGTTCGTGCTTCCATGGTGACAGCTGTTCATCGGCAACGAAGGCTTGAATCTGCACGCCAGTATCGCAACTGAACATCCACCGAGTGGCGACAGGTGGCCTTTTCAGATGAATCGTGTTTTATGCTTCATCGGACAGATGGCCATTTGCGTGTAGGGCGTGAAACGTGTGAGGTAACGGGCGAGTGTGGCGCCCTGAAAATATTCTAAGTTCGGAGTTGGCATGGCCGCGCGGGGGCCTCTCGGCGGTCCACGGCCCGGCAGCAACCACGTGGCGCCGAACGTTAGCTGAGCAAGGGGAGTAGCCCCAGCGTTTGGTCCAGCCGACCACGTGGCTGGGAATTCCTTGGTGACACTGTGTCGATGAAGGAGAGACGCCGAGAGTGCCAAAGATGGCGGACTTTGTGAAACCGTAATGGCAGACATTTCACAGTTCGTATAGAAATTAATAGTAGCCAGATGAATCATGATACCTCAAAAAGAAACATGTACATTACATTATTTGCACGACGATTCTGAGGTGTAATGAGATTTTCAATATATTTCTTAGTTTAAAGTTTAGTATCTGACTGTAAATTATACAAGTAACACCCAGCAACGAATTTCCAAAGTCTAAACAGTTCATCCGATTTCGTCCATCCACGTGTCTTTAGAAAGCTATTAGTGTAAACCTAAATTGGTATGTGCCTTAAATAGTACATCAATCATTGGAGGTCAAATTGACCAATTATTACTAATCGCATCAGACCATAAGCACTCCACAGTGACACGAAAAAACGGTAGCAGCAGTCTTATAAAGATATTTATTCGTCTATGTCTTTGTTTATATCCGATACATACTATTCACGAAGAAATTTGTTAAATATTTACTGTGTTTTAGAAAGCACAGAGACATTACGCTACTGGCCTACCTTTTGTTCTATTCCTTTGATATATGTTTATTTAATTTATTTTTGTATCTAATAATGTGTGTTAGAACGTGTTTATGGTTCAGCCGTAGGAATATTTATTTAATTTCAAGTTATTTAAATGTAAATCCAGTATTTCGAATGGGTTTCAATATGTTTGTGAGTGTACGTTGGCTTGGAGACATGGAGGGAGCAATATAGCCAACCACACGGGGTAGTTCTGAGCAGGGCTTCTGCAGTGAAGACGTAGTATGCGTTCACAAGTGAATATCTCGCAAGCTATGTTGTTGTTCATAACTAATTACGTGAAGTAGGAATCTATTGTTTCCCTGTTATTCAACTCGTATTTTATTTAAGTGCTAGAGCATCGACACCAATAAGTGTTTGACAGAAATATACCGCATTCTCAAATGTACTTCTACTATTGTACTCGTCATTTAAGGTTGTTGCAGATTTTATTTAATTCCAATCTTTCATTTATAAATGTCTATATTACATTCAAAATTCACAATTGCCAAGTGATAGGAACCTTCGACCATTCGATGCATGTGTCTATTCATATTGTATTCTGTACACTCAGAAGTATTAGGCTTGTAATGCGGCAACTACGTATTCCAGCCCCTAGACAACGAAACCAGCCAACACTTTTCATATTTCAACTCTGAATCCGAGGGTACATAGTTGAGGGCCACACCACCACACATCATTTCATTTTGTATAATTTGAAAGCCCGCAAACGTTAGAATGCAAACACAGTGCAACAATCGCCGGAAGAGTCCAGGGCAAAGGAGGGACCGTTATGGTCTGGGGAATGTTTTCATGGCATTCCCTGGATGATCCCATCATTGTGGAAGGCACAATGGATAAAAACATGTATGCACCCCCCTGCAAGCAGTTTGCTTTTCCTCTGCACGATGGCATCTACCAACAGGACATTGAGACGTGTCACACAGCTCGCAGTGAGTTTACCGTATTCCTCTGGTGACCAAAGTCACCGAATTTAAACCAAATCGAGAGTCTCTGGTGCCACCTCGATCGAGCTGTTCGCACCTTGCTCTAAAACTGAGAAACTTAGCGCAGTGCTGGAGTCGGCATGGCTCCATATCCCTATCGGTACCTTCTAGAACACCACTGACCCTCTTCCTGCACGTCTCGCGCTACATGAGGTGGTCATTCAGGCTTTTGACATGTGGTACATTAATGGGACTGGACAGTATATAATGACGTAATCGTCCGCTGGCAGATAAACGCTTATCGTTATTCTACGCTTCCTTCTTGAATGCTGTTAACGGAGTTAATCATTTATTTCTAAAACATAACCGAATTTAATAGTGATGGATAAAAGATCAAGGGTGATAATTATGAAGCAATAAACTATTATGTCAGTTTTTGAAATTCTGGTTGAGACGTGGATTCGTTTGTGAAATAGTATGGGTTTCTAAATTTCTGAGCTGACGTGTACAAACGTGTCGTTAAAAGCTGACACTGGAAAAAAAAGATGGACAATTATTTCACTTTAAGTGACCATCATCATTTCCCCATAAATCTAAATCGTACTACTTGCGCAGATAACAATAAACTCCCTGCTCTGAATAAGCACATGATTTAAAATAGCGAGAAGTGAAGCACTGCACCCCCGGCGTCGAAGTCATATCTCCAGACGTGTTAAGACAAAACAGTTACGCTGTACATCGAGTTGCCAGATATTCAGGGATATGGTCCATACGGTTTTCATCAGTTTCTAAAACTTAAAGAACATGTTCGAGGACATCACTTTGACAGAGATAAAGCTGTTCTCTAGTAACAGTATTAAGAAGCTGGTCTCTCGTTGGGAGAAGGGAGAAATGTGTTCGTCGCAAGGGTGAAAGTGTTGAGAAATAAATATTTAGACATGAAGAATAAAGATGCAAAACGTTAATAACGTTTCTCGTACTTAAAAAGCTTTAAGAGTTTTCACATAAAAAATTCGAAAGGATTACATTTCAATACGCCCTCGTAAATTTCCCTAATTTTCTTCCAGTGATTCTCAACTTGGTATCTGCATTTCCTATGATTTGTTTTATGTGGTCATTCCTCTTTAGGTCGCTCTGAACGGTTAGTTGTTTGATTAAACATGACGTTATTGAAAGAAGAAGATAATCTCGTAAGTTAGATAATTCCACCGCATAAGCATACTCGACTTTCCCAAAATTTAGAAATTTTTTTAGGACAATCCTAAAGTTTCTCGGACTGGAGTGTTGGTGTATAAATTTAAAGCCAGAGAAATTGGTGTAGGCATGCGTACTCAAATACAGAGATATGTAAACAGGCAACGCCTGTAAAAGACAAGAACTGTCTCGTGCAGTTGTTAAATCGATTACTGCTGCTACAATGGCAGGTTATCAAGATTTAAGTGAGTCTGAACGTTGTGTTATAGTCAGCGCACGAGCGATGGGACACAGCACCTCTTAAGTAGCGATGAAGTGGGGATTTTCCCGAACGACCATTTCATGAGTATACCTTTGAAAACATCGGCGCGGCCGGAAAAAGATTCTGCAAGAACGGGACCAACGTAGACTGAAGAGAATCATTTAACGTAACAGAAGTGCAACCACTCCGCAAAAACTAGTTAAATCTAACTAACCTAAGGACATCACACACATCCATGCCCGAGGCAGGTTTCGAACCTGCGACCGTAGCAGTCACTTGGTTCCGGGTTGAAGCGCCTAGAACCGCTCGGCCACAGCGGCCGGCGAAACATAATCGATATGGGCTTTCGAAACCGGAGATCCTCTCGTGTATCGTTGATGACTGAACGACACAAATCTCTACGCCTCACCTGACCCCGTCAACACCGACATTGGACTGTTGATGATTGGAAACACGTTGCTTGGTCGGACGAATACCGTTTCAAATTGTATCGAGCGGATGGAAGTGTACGAGTATGGAGACAACCTAATGAATCCATGGACACTGCATTTCAGCAGCCGCGGGGGTTAGCCGAGCGGTCTTATGCGCTGCAGTCATGGACGGTGCGGCTGGTCCCGGCAGAGGTTCGAGTCCTCCCTCGGGCATGGGTGTGTTTGTCCTTAGGATAATTTAGGTTAAGTAGTGTGTAAGCTTAGGGACTGATGACTTTAGCAGGTAAGTTCCATAAGATTTCACACACATTTGAACATTTTTTGCATGTCAGCAGGGGACTGTTCAAGCTGGTGAAGCCTCTGTAATGGTGTGGGGCGTGTGCAGTTGAAGTAAGATGGGACCGCTGATACGTATAAATACGACTCTGACAGGTGACACGTAAGTAAGCATCCTGTCTGATCACCTGCATCCATTCATGTCTATTACGCATTCCGTTGGACTTGAGCAATTCCAGAAGGAAAATGCGACACCTCACACATCCATAACTGTTTCTGAGTGGCTCCAGGAACACTCTTCTGAGTTTAAACACTTCCGCTGTCCACCAGACTCCCCAGACATGAAAATTATTGAGCATATCTGCGATGCCCTGCAACGTACTGTGGAGAAGAGGTCTCCACCCCATCGTACTATTACGGACTTTTGGACAGTCCTCCAGGATTAATGGTGTCAGTACCCTCCAGCACTACTTCAACCATTAGTCGAGTCCATGGTAGGTCGTCTTGAGGCACTTCTGCGCGCTCGCGGGGGCCCTACACGATATTAGGCAGATGTAACAATTTCCTTGTCTCTTCAGCGTATAACGTCAAAATTGGCAAGTACTGCACTTTATGGAAGTTCCACATTTTTAAAAATTTGGACCATTTCATAACTATTCTTAGTAGTGAAAGACTGGCGAAAGGCATAAACCATTCACAAAATAATTAGAACTTTTACATGCACTGACAACTGGGCAAATCGTATGACACTGTGTAGCCTACTTTTCGAACGTAATATAGGCATTTTTTGGTTCGTCTTTATCAGACATTTCTTCTTTAATTTTGAATTTATCCAAAATTCCGACTTATTAATGCAAGCTTTTGTGTCAATTGGCAAAATCTTATTAAGGTTGTTTGTTAGGACATAATTTTGTGGAAAATGGTCGCGTGCCTCTTTAATGACTTTAATGATATTTAAAATTTGCGGTATTTTGTCACACAAGAAAGTTCGACCGACGAGTGAATAGACGTTTTCGCCCCCCTCCCCCCCCCCACCCTCCCAATTTCTTTCTTTTAAAGAGCAATCACACAAGATACTGCGTACTCTCATTCACATACTTACTATCATTGAGACCTTGGAGAATAATTGGCTATCTTTTTGAGCAGAAAAATTCCTGCTGGGGTGGGCTCCGTGGCGGAATTAGGAAGAGCTGCATTTGGAGAGCGAGAGAGCGTGTGCAAGCAGCTGCGGCTGGATTAGGGTCGCGCGCGGAGTTGCTGGGTTTCATTTGCCCGCAGTGGCGGGGGACCCACTACCACACTTGCCGGGATTCTGCCTTGGCGGCGTATCCGATTGCACGTCGCTTCAGCAGTGTGCCCGGATTATACGACGGCGGGGGGCCATTCGCTGATAGGCTTGAGGTTTTGGATGTTAATGCCAGAGGCACTTGTCGCAAAAGTCAAAAGGGCACGGAGGAAGGATACATAAATAGAAGTGCTGCATTTACTCCGTGGAACAGAGAGACGAAGAATTCAAATAAGGTGTTCCGGAACGAGGAACATCAGTTTCTAAAAGCTGTCGATTGCAAAAACTGCTGACACGCCTTTATTTCTCGTTAGATGATAATTTACAAATTATTTCTCGGTGGCAAAAATTGTATGTATAAGTAAAGGTGCATAGTACTTTAGCAACGCAGTCCATTCAGATTAATGTGACTACCACCTATGTTAGACTCAACGTGCGGTAACCACTTATAGACGGTAGGTGGCATCACTAGGAGTGGAAGGTATGCAGGGAGGCCCAGTGAGCGGGCCAAATATCTCACGAAATAAGCATCAAACGAAGAAACTACAAAGAACGAAACTCATCTAGCTTCAAGGGGGAAACCAGATTGCGCTATGGTTGGCCCGCTAGATGGCGCTGCCATAGCTCAAAAGGATATCAATTGCGTTTTTTAAAATAGGAACCCCCACTTTTTATCACATATTCGTGTAGTACGTAAACAAAATATGAATGTTTTAGTTGGACCACTTTTTTCGTTTTGTGATAGATGGCGCTGTAATAGTCGCAAACGTATAAGCACGTGGTATCACGTAACATTCCGTCAGTGCGGACGGTATTTGCTTCGTGATATATTACCCGTGTTGAAATGGACCGTTTACCAATTGCGGAAAAGGTTGATATCGTGTTGATGTATGGTTATTGTGATCAAAATGCCCAACGGGCATTTCCGACGTAATGTTCTACCGATGTTACAACAAGATGTTTCACTGCATGACAGAATGGCGATGTACTTCCAACATGATAGATGTCTGGCATATAGCTCGCGTGTGGTTGAAGCGGTATTGAATAGCATATTTCATGACAGGTGGATTGGTCGTCGAAGCACCATACCATGGCCCGCACTTTCACCGGATCTGACGTCCCCGAATTTCTTTCTGTGGGGAAAGTTGAAGGATATTTGCTATCGTGATCCACCGACAACGCCTGACAACATGGGTCAGCGCATTGTCAATGCATGTGCGAACATTACGGAAGGCGAACTACTCGCTGTAGAGAGGAATGTCGTTACACGTATTGCCAAATGCATTGAGGTTGACGAGCATCATTTTGAGCATTTATTGCATTAATGGGATATTCACAAGTAATCACGCTATAACAGCATGCGTTCTCAGAAATGATAAGTTCACAAAGGTACATGTATCACATTGGAACAACCGAAATAAAATGTTCAAACGTACCTACGTTCTGTATTTTAATTTAAAAAACCTACCTGTTACCAACTGTTTGTCTAAAATTGCGAGCCATATATTTGTGACTATTACAGCGCCATATATCACAAAGCGAAAAAAGTGGTCCAACTAAGATATTCATATTTCTTTACGTACTACACGAATATGTGATTAAAAATGGGGGTTCCTATTTTAAAAAAGCGCAATTGATATCCGTTTGACCTATGGCAGCGCCATCTAGCAGGACAACCATAGCGCCATCTGGTTTCCCCCTTCAAGCTAGACAAGTTTCGTTCTTTGTAGTTTTTTCGTTTGACGCTTATTTCGTGAGATATTTGCCCGGTCAAGATCAATGGACCACTCTGTATAAAGCGTGTCGGGGGACACTGGAAACAGCACAGTCGTTGTCGTAATGCGGAAACGGAGCGATTTACCTGACGCCCAAAGGAGCCTGATCATTGGCTCTCGGAACAAGGGTGGGCCCAATTCGGAAACGATTAAATTTGTAAAGTGTTCGCGTACCGCTGTGGATAAAGTATAACGTGCATGGCAACATGGCGCTATCCAACACCGGCGCCGAGACAACTGTGGTTCACCACGGGGGTGAACGACGGCCTCGGAGATGTGTACGGGTGAACAGAGGAGCAACTGTTGAGCAACTAACCGCCCAGATGAACCTGAACGACCATTCAGCGAACGTTGCTGCGTATGGGCGCCCACAGCAGGCGCCTGTTTCATGCACCCACGCTGACTGCAGTTCAAAGGCAACGAAAGGTGGAATTTGCACGCCACTATCGCAACTGAGCATCCACTGAGTGGGACAGGCAATCTTTCCAGATGAATCACGTTCATTCTCCATCCGACAGATGGGCGTTGTCAAGTGCGGCGTAAAACGTCTGCATTATCGTGTGGGGAATGCTTCCGTGGTATTCCCTGGGTGACTTCGTCGTTCAAGAAGGCGCAATGGAACAACACAAGTATGGGCGTACCCTTGGGGATTACGTCCACCTCTACATGCAGTTTGCTTTTCCTCGGCACGATGGCATCTACCAGCTTGACAATGCAACGTGTCAAGCAGCCCGAAGTGCTAGTGCGTGGTTCGAAGAGTACTACGATGGGTTTAGCGTAATTTTCTGGTCTCCAAACTATCCGTTTTTAAGCCCAATCGAGGATCTGTGGGACCACCTCGACCGCGCTGTTCGCGCCATGGATCCTTAATCGAGAAACCTAGCGCAGCTGGTCGTGGCATTGGAATTGACATGGCCCCACACAACCTATCTAGAACCGCACTGACTGTCTTCCTGGACGTCTTGCAGGCTTCTGACAAGTGGTAACTTTAATGTGACTCGATAGAATTGTACAGGTATCCCATGAAATCTAGTGGCATTACCTCTGTTGAGCGATTTCAGCTGTTTATGGATTCAGGGCTTATTTATTTCGACGTATTGCATTTCGATGTTGGTACGAACTCTCGCAGTACGATCTTCGTGAGCGAAACGTTTTAGGAAAAAGGCGTATAGTATTACGTTCTTCTCTCTACCATCTAGCGATTCAGTGCCATTATGGTCACGGAGTGTCTAGGCTTCGATGCGTTTATTGATTTAACACAAGATCAAAATTTCTTAGGATTTTGTGTCATGTCTGTAAATACTGGACTGGTGCCCTTGTCCCACCTCAGATCATGCTACATAAACATAAATTTCGGTTTTTTCCCTGGGACTGGCTAGACGGTGCTTCTTGGACGCAATCTGACTGTGAATTTCATTCTGTAACTGTCCGGAATTGGCGAAGTTTAAAAGTTTCCGCGGCTGGCAGTCAAATACTATATCTCGACCTTCCATAATAAATCTCACGAGAAAGCTTTTGACGCCGCAGCTTTATCCGACCTAAGGTTTAAATTTTGTACCGATGCCCAGGCATTTGCCAGTGATGATTTTATTAATTATGTTGAACAATCTATTTTCGAACAAGCTCCTGATGCTGCGTGGCAGGCTAACAGGGAATCACGTCGTGTGTTGACTGGAGCACGTCCACGCAAGAGTGATATAACAGCAGCAGAGTAGGCAGCTTTACGTTCACTTAGACTTGGCCCGGATATTGTTATTTTACCCGCGGCCAGGGGCTACAGTTGTTCTGGACAAGCAGGATTAAGGTCAAAAGCTGCAATGTTTATTATCTGATTCAGTGTATTACAGGGTCGGTGCTGACCCCGCAAAAAGTGTAGAGAGAAAGACTAACAGCTTCCTGAAGGAAAGAACGCTGTCGCAGGAGACTATCGAGAGTCTTAATACTTTCCACGCTGTTCCCCTTAGGTTATATAGCCATCCGCAGATCCAGAAAGAAGTGGTTCCTCTTCGTCCGATTCTGAATAACACTGGTGCTCCGACATATCATCTACATCTACATCTACGTGATTACCCTGCTATTCACAATAAAGTGCCTGGCACAGGGTTCAATGAACCACCTTCAAGCTGTCTCTCTACCGTTCCACTCTCGAACGCCACGCGGGAAAAACGAGCACCTAAATTTTACTGTGCGAGCCCTGGTTTCTCTTATTTTATCGTGATGATCATTTCTCCCTATGTAGGTGGGTGCCAACAGAATGTTTTCGCAATCGGAGGAAAAAACTGGTGATTGAAATTTCATGAGAAGATCCCGTCGCAACGAAAAACGCCTTTATTTTAATGATTGCCACTCCAATTCGCGTATCATGTCTGTGACACTATCTCCCCTATTTGGCGATAATACTAAACGAGCTGCTCTTCTTTGTACTTTTCCGATGTCGTCCGTCAGTCCCTCCTGATGCCGATCCCACACCGCACAGCAATACTCCAGAACAAGGCGGACAAGCGTGGTGTAAGCATTCTCTTTAGCATACCTGTTGCACCTTCTAAGTGTTCTGCCATTGAATCGCAGTCTTTGGTTTGCTCTACCCACAATATTATCTATGTGACCGTTCCATTTTAGGTTATTTGTAATTGTAATCCCTAGGTATTTAGCTGAATTTACAGCCTTCAGATTTGTGTGACTTATCGTGTAATCGAAATTTAGCTGATTCCTTTTAGTACTCATCGAATAACTACACACTTTTCTTTATTCAGGGTCATGTAGAAAAGCGCCTTGCTACACTGCTGAGCCCGCTAGTTGGTCGATGTGAGCATCACATTAAGAACTCGGAGAATTTCTTACGTCGATTAGAGAGAATGCGTTTAAATGACTCTGATGTTCTAGTAAATTTTGGTGTGGTCTCTCTCTTTACTAGTGTTCCTCCTGCAGATTCGTTACCGTTAATTGAGGTTAGGTTTGGTGTTGAATTAACGAACCTGTTTGACTTCTACTTACTTTTTACTCAACGACCAGTACTATGAGCAGAAAGATGTAGTTGCGATGGGAAGCCCGTTGTCATCTATTATTGTCAACTTCTAGGAACGTGCCTTGGAGTCGGCGGCTATGAAACCTGCGTGTTTATTTAGATTTGTAGACGATACTTTTGTTCTGTAGCCTAAGGGCAGTTAGAATTTGAACAACTTTTTTTTTTTAGAAAACCTTAATTCATCCAGCTGAATGTTCGTTCCACGATGGAGATGGAAAATGATAGCTGCCTTTCCTTTCTTGGACATGCCTTTACAGGAAACCTACTCACACTGAATTGTATCTACAGGCTGGTAGTTGTCATCTCCCGGCTCAGCTTGAAGGGGTTCTCCGTACCTTGGTGCACAGGGCCCATATCATCTAGGACGCTGCGGGTTTGCTAGCAGGATTAGCCCATCTAGAGATCACCCGTCACCAGAATGGTTTTAGCGAAAGACAAATCAGACGTGCGTTGCGCTATCGACCAATCGTGCACCGGTGGAGTAATGACAGTACTAAGGTGGCACCAACGTATATGGTCTTTTTGCCTTAAGCAGGGAGCATTTCCAACAGGGTGGGTCGTATTTTGCGGAAATATAATGTGGAATGTATATTTCGACCACTATCTAGAAGCAGGGCCCTTTTAGGTTCCGTAAAGAATGATCTTGGTTCCCGTAAGGCGGGTGTCTACCGTATTCCTTGCAGTTATGGCATATCCTATATTATATGTGAGACTTAGAGGACCTTGGAGGACCGATGTACTGAGCGTAAGTGCCACACATGCTTACCACAGCCGAGCAAATCTGCTACTGCAAAACGTTATCTGTTCTATGGAATATAAGAGTACGGAGATTAGGGCATGCACTTCCAGCTATCGGGATAGCATTATTAAGGAAGCAGACGGAATTAAATTAGCAAGTGGCCTTATACATAGAGATGAAAATTTTTCCTTAAATTCTTGCAAGATATTCGCAAGGTGCAGGTCACAGTTATGAAGATGGAAGAACGGACGATGTAGGCAGACTAAATTTTCTGTAGTAAAATCTGTCTTGATTCCGCCATGTAACGATAGTTCATTGTCTACCTGTTTTGCCGATGAAGGGCTCAGTTTGGATCCCAAGGATCTGATGAGACATGAGACTTCAGTGTCTTATGTTCCATAGCATGCTTACACGGATAATATTGCCGTACGGGGTAGTCGTTTGGTCAGGGGCGCATTGTCACGGTTCGTGCCGCCCCCCTGCCCTTTCCCTCTCCTCCCCGTCGGAGGTTCGAGTCCTCCCTCGGGCATGGGTGTGTGTGATGTCCATAGCGTAAGTTAGTTAGTTTAAGCAGTGTGTAGGCTTAGGGACCGATGACGTCAGCAGTTTGGTCCCATAAGACATTACCACAAATTTCCAAATTTTCCAACGGATATTATTCCTAAGGGAACTGTAGACCAGCTGCACTACGACTCTTCTTAAAACGTCTTATCTACAGGCCCTGATGAGCAGATAGGTCGTCTCTGTTTCAGTTTCATAAGATGTTCACATAGTCACAGGTGGATTATGGGTATACATCGATTACCAGGGCCAGCGGTCTGAAGATCACAGACACACTGATCAATGAGTAGATAAGGCTGTACCTAAATGCCTCCAGAATCAGCACTTAAGTGTTGAGGATGGTGAGCCACCAATATCCACCGAGCTGTATCACTTCATGTAAGTTTTCTGATCCGTAGTCATCTGAATTTCCACCTGATTGAGCGCACATCCATGAAAATGAAGTTCTCCCCTCATCAAAGAGGGACAGACATTTGAGATCGCCGGCCGAAGTGGCCGTGCGGTTAAAGGCGCTGCAGTCTGGAACCGCAAGACCGCTACGGTCGCAGGTTCGAATCCTGCCTCGGGCATGGATGTTTGTGATGTCCTTAGGTTAGTTAGGTTTAACTAGTTCTAAGTTCTAGGGGACTAATGACCTCAGCAGTTGAGTCCCATAGTGCTCAGAGCCATTTGAACCATTTTTTGAACATTTGAGATCCAGCGAAAACAGCCCAGTGGCAGATGGTGAGAATCAGACTCGATTGCTTGCCCACGGTTGGAGCCAGCCGCCACTCTGGACTTCAAGAGGCCCAAGGTAATTCTTGATTTCCTCGAATATAACAGGGCAAGCGCTTAAGAATTAATTTCTGGCATGAAGTTTTGTAACATCTTATAACAGCACCCTAATTGTTTCACATTTTAACCTGTAGGATTTAATCTGTTCTATATCCCAATACTGCTTTTAAGATCCGACTACCATATTAAAGTACCATCTCCAACATTGGCATAAAGGCAAAAATGAAAGGAAATGATCGTATGGCATTGCTGGCCTGGAGGTCCCATCTGGGGAAGTTCGGCCGCCGAGTGCGAGTCTTATTTCAGTCGACGCCACATTGGGCGACTCGCATGCCGGTGATGAGGATGAGATGATGATGAGGACAACACAACACCCAGTCCACAAGAGGAGAAAATCTCCAACCCGGCCGGGAGTCGAACCCGGGCCCACTGCATAGTAGGCAAACAGCTCAGCAGGCGGACAGCATAAAGGCAATGGTCAGAGTACTTGAGCAGATTACATGCGTTCGTGTTACGAAATACCTCATACACTGTGATACCCTGGACTTAGGGGAGAGTGTTGTACCTAGAGGATAGTGTGGCTAGGAACAGATGATGTTTTTTGGTCGGTACATCAGTCTCGTGACTGATCTTAGAATCAGATGAAAGAATGTGGACTAAAGACCATCATCAGCAGTTTCCGGAATTTTCTATAGTTTTTGTTGTTGTTAGGCATGAAGTTCAGTTTCGTGCAGCATTTGTAAATATTTCGCATTATACACGTGTAGTGCTGTATAATATACTAAAAATATTAGGAATATACTGTTAATTCTTCAGATACGGAATTTTATGGTGAGTAAAATGCTATATGTTTTTAGAACTATTTATGTAACATGCGGACAGCTAAGCCATATTTCGTCGGTCGTGCACCACCCTGTACCATGAATCAGATGGTCTTTTACCATGGAACATGTGATAGTTGCAAATGAAGTGAGTTTCTTTAATCTCTTAATAATTTTATCAGCTTTGAAAATGGAAATTGGGTTTAGTTTCCAGTAACTCCTATTTCAAAATGTATTTGACTTGTAACCGGTTTTTGATAATACTTCAGCTTGATTTGATTTCATGTTTTCAGATTCAGAGAAACCTTAATTTTCCTGAATATATTTTCGTAATGTCGGAAATAGAGTGAATACCATCATTTAAAAATGGATTACGAAAGTACGAGGTGCGACAATAAAGTAATCAGACTGATTTTCTTTGCTAGATGTGACAACCCTGCAGGCTTGCATAGGCACGATATCTTTGACCTTGGTCTATAAGCTGCTTCTAGTCCAAGCGGCACATCGATGCAACTGTTCAGTCGTGAGTTGTGCTGTAATAAGTTAACACGTGTTTGTGTCTCTCGTGACGGAAATGGAACCGCATAATATTGCGCAATGGTATGCCATTTCTTTTTGCGTTAAATTGGGTGAAACCGCGACGACAACTTACAGTAAGCTTCAGAAGGCTTTTGGAGAGGAGGTTATGTCAAGAGGTCAAGTTTTTCGTTGGCATAAAATGTTTAGTGAAGGCAGAACGAATGTTGAAGATGAAGACCACAGTGGACGACCATCAACCTCACGGACGTATGTCAACTTGGCCAGGGTGCGTGAACTCGTACGATCTGATCGAAGATTATCCGTGAAAATGATTGCAGAAGAACTGAACATCAATCGAGAAACAGTTCGTCTAATAATAACTGAAGATTTTGGTATGAGAAAGATTTGTGCAAAAATGGACCACAAAAGTCTCACACCACAACAGTGAGAAACACGGAAAAGTGTGGCAGCCGATCTGTTAGAGCAAACGGTAATCAATCCAGAATTGTTAAGCCTTGTTATCACTGGTGATGAAAGTTAGTTTTTTCAGTACGATCCAGAGACAAAACGCCAGTTCACAATGGTGCTCAAAGGGATCACCCAAACAAAAAAAGCCCGCATGTCAAAGTCAAAAGTGAAATGCATGCTTGTGTGCTTCTTTGATTCCAAGGGAATTGTTCATAAAAGGAGGGTGCCTCCTGGACAAACAGTTAACTAATAGTACTACAAAGAAATTTTAGAAGGACTTCGTAAAAGAGTTCTTCGTGTCCGTGCCAACATTCCTGATAATTGGATTCTGCATCACGATAATGCGCCATCTGTCAGTACAGCAATTTTTAAGCTCAAAACAAATATCAGTACTACCACAGCCAACTTATTCACCAGATATCGTTCCGTGCGACTTTTTTCTGTTTTCAAGAGTCAAAACGGCGGTCAAGGGACACCATTTTCAAACAACACGAGATGTCCAAAAAGATGTGACGAGGGTCTTGGAGGCTATTACAGATGATGAGTTCCAGAAATGCTACCATCAATGGCAGAAGCGCTGGAAAAAGTGTGTGCAATCAAAAGGGAACTACTTTGAAGGAGACAACACTAAACTTGGCTAAAATGGTAAGCAACATTTTTTTCACATCGGTCTCATTACTTTATCGTCGCACCTCGTATATTAAACTTCTGTGAGAGGAATGACTAGAGACGAAGGTCGAGCTACAACGCTCTCCACTGTTACAAGCTATCCAGTGCTTGAACCCAGCATAGAAACCAGTCCAGTCCTTATGAGCCACTTTGAAGCTACAACATCGAGCCAAAGAGGCTATACTATTCTGAGTAGTAGGTCTTGTGTAGATTAGGATACTGAAGCAGTTAGTGGATAAACGAACACAGGAGGCACGCAAATAGGCTACAGTGACTGCATGCTGTGTAGTCCCGCCATCGAGGAGAAGAATCTTATGTCATTGAGAGGAAGACTGACTGGAACTGAGGGACAACAAACTGTAATCGGTAAATCGCACTACACAGTCGTGGCGTAGCTCCTTGCAGCGAGCGAGGCGGGATGAAGTTCTGTTACCTCGCCTACAGATTTGAATGGCAGCTTTCTTCAGATAGGGACTAATGTAATATAATGGCCAGTGTTATTACTGTTGTTGTTGTGATCTTCATTCTGAAGAATGGTTTGGTGCAGACTAGTCTGTTACGTGCAGGCCTCTTCATCTCTACACAGCTACTGCAGCCCCATCCACTTGAATCCCACTTCCTCACCACTCCACCCTCTACTATCAAATTAACCATTCGTTGTCGCTCATTACATGATCTATCAACGTGGCCCTTAATTTAGTCAATTTGCACCACATCTCATCTCCGCGATTCGGTTTAGTGCTTCTTCATCTGTTATTCGATCTAACAATATAGCCTTCAGAAGTCTTTTATAAAGCCACATTTCAAAAGCGTCTATCCTCTTCTTGTCCTGTTTATCGTCCACTTTTCACTTCCATGCAGGACAACACTCAAACAATTGCTTTCAGATAGGACCTTCAAACACTTAAATTTATAACAGAAGTTAACATACGACTCTTTTTCGTGTATTACCAGTCTGCATTTTATGTTGTATTTTCTTCTGCCATCGCTTGTTATTTTGCTGTCCAAACAGCAATATTTGTCTAGTAATACTAGTGTCTCATTTCTCAGTCCTGTGTGCTTAGAATCACTTGACTAATTAATTCGATTTCATTCTGTTACTTTAGACATTTTCTTGGGAATAACTTCTTTTAAAGATACTCTCAGTTCAAACAACTGCAGGCCGGTGTGGCCGTGCTGTTCTAGGCGCTTCAGTCTGGAACCGAACGACCGCTACGGTCGCAGGTTCGAATCCTGCCTCGGGCATGGATGTGTGTGCTGTCCTTAGGTTAGTGAGGTTTAAGTAGTTCTAAGTTCTAGGGGATTGATGACCTCAGATGTTAAGTCCCATAGTGCTCAGAGCCATTTGAACCATTTCAAACAACTGTTCTTACAATTCCTGTGCCGCTCTAATTGACGTTTCTTTACTTCAGAAATCAATTGATGTATGATACTGCGGACCGTCAGAAGATTTTTGTAAATAGATAAATGTTTGTCTTTCCTGTTCATGGTTTGAATGAGAACCAACCCTTTGAATGACTTCATTTCCAGTTCCTCCCCAGGATGTAGAGAAGAAGCTCTCAGTGTGTAGGTCAAGGCGGCTATAGTGGCAAGTTTCATAGTTATTTTGGTAGATATTTATCTAAATTTGAACGTGTTTTCATATTTATCATTTTGGGTAACTTGTTACATTATTGGTTCTTCGTGATCTTGATTATTTCCATTTAATTTACTTTTTTGTGGCTCTATAAGAAGGCCTGTCCGGTCGCTACTGATCGCGCTGTTGGACAAAACAACACCTGTTCTAGCCGAGCGATTCTAGGAGCTTCAGTCCGGAACCGCGCGACTGCTACGGTCGCAGGTTCGAATCTTGCCTCGGACATGGGTATGTGTGATGTCCTTGGGTTAGTTAGGTTTAAGTAGTTCTAAGTTCTAGGGGACTGATGACCTCAGATGTTAAGTCCCATAGTGCTCAGAGCCATTTGAACCAACAACTTTTCTAGTATGAAACTAACAGTACCGATGGCACTGTTCTAACGACTGAAATTCATTGGCAACAAAATCATATTTTGGGCACGTCAATACTCCATTTCAGCACGTTCCTTACGGAAGACTGGAAGCGTCTGGTTCCCGATGGCGAGAGAAACTTTGAGCATAATACTGTAATTTTACGTTTTCTATCACACTTATGTCTTTAGTTGACACAGCAGTGCAGTGGTTCTGATACTGAAGAAGACCCTTCAACTCCGGAAAAACAGGATGTTACCAACAGTTACCACGAAGGGGTGTATCGAGCAGCCAAGGAGACGTGTCGTGATTCTCCGGTGTTTCAGTGTGCCATACCCCTGCGTTCTATCACCTCGCTGTTGAGGTACAAAGCCATGCGTAGATGGGAAGACCAGTGGTTGGAAGTGACCGACAACAAGCTCTGTGTAGTAAAGCCGACAACTCGGCCGTGGCGTACTTCCTTCCAGCAACGTCTTTGCATAGGCCACCAGCCCATGACGCATGGCTTCTTACTCTGGCGAGAGATCCCTCCAATATGTGGTGCCTGTGGCGTGTAGATCGCTGTGCACCACATTTTATTGGACTGCGTTTTATTTTCCAGCCAGCGGATTGCGGAGGATTTGCCGACGGATCTGCCCTCTATTTTAAGCAATGTTCAAACGAATGCGATTGAAGTTTTACAGTTGTGTGAATTATCTTAACGGAATCCAATGGAATAACAAATGTGAAATGTTCCTACGTCGTCATGTGGTTTTTTTGGTAAAGATTCATGTAGAATAATGAGCAACTTTGGGAATCTGATCAATATTGTTGAAAAAAATGGTTCAAATGGCTCTGAGCACTATGGGACTCAACTGCTGAGGTCATTAGTCCCCTAGAACTTAGAACTAGTTAAACCTAACTAACCTAAGGACATCACAAACATCCATGCCCGAGGCAGGATTCGAACCTGCGACCGTAGCGGTCTTGTGGTTCCAGACTGCAGCGCCTTTAACCGCACGGCCACTTCGGCCGGCTCAATATTGTTGAACCTGGATAGAAACAGAAAGCCGAGGACGGTGCTACTGCTGAAAAATCGTATCACTAACTGTCTTGAATAGTATAAAATTCGCACTGAAGACACTAGCCGATTTGTAGCTGGTAGGTATAATGTAAAGATGACACGCGACATTTACAATGTATTAGTTCTAGTGCAAAAAGACAGGCACACGTACGAAAATTTCAATTATTTGTTAAGTTACCTAATCACAAAATGCTCTATTTTTAACAGGATTTTAGGGAGATGTTTCTAATGTGTCAACGTTTTTTGGTAAGTGGTCAGCGAGTTGGTCGGAGAGACACATTTCCCTGTGCATTTCTTTTAGTTCTTCTGAGTTTTGTTTTCTCTGTGTTTTGCTTTCACGTAGAGCTACTTTCCATCCTAATTGGTTTTAGCGCATGTGAGATAGAGTGACGGTGTGGTCATATCGAGTTCATGAGAGTACAACAATTTTAATTTATCTCCACATTCGTTTGTTTTGATGAGTGTAAGGGCGCTGATGATCTCGCCGTTGGGCGCCCACACGATTCAAACACACACGCACACACACACACACACACACACACACACACACACACACACACACACTCACACACACATACCAGGAGGAAAAAGACTCATTCCAAAGACGAAAGGCGATCATGGAAAAGAAATGTAGAGTCGTGCGACGAGCAGAGGCGAGGTGTTGAGTTTGTGACGTAACATTTATTTCAAAAGTCGTAGCACTTCACAAATATTTCCCCCGAAAGCCGCTAGTGCCACGAGTGTTCGCAAATCGGTGCACAGAACACAAATAAAACTTGTAGGTTTCTCTCGCTGAACACAATATGTCGTTCAGAGCTAGAAAAAGAGTGCAAGGCGTGGTTAAAGATGCATTTCCTTATTCTGCTATCGCGAAAACTATGCAAATTAAAAGTATTAAATCTACAGAAATTATTAAGATTGTTATTGTAAAAATTAACTTAAAAGAATTGGCAAACATACTTCGTCCGTTGAAATTCATTATCTTAACGGAATCCAGTGGAATAACAAATGTGAAATGTTCCTACGTCGTGGTGTGGTTTTTTGGTAAAGATTCATGTAGAATAATGAGCAACTTTGGGAATCTGATCAATATTGTTGAACCTGGATAGAAACAGAAAGCCGAGAACGGTGCAACTGCTGAAAAATCGTATCACTAACTGTCTTGAATAGCATAAAATTCGCACTGAAGACATTAGCCGATTTGTAGCTGGTAGATATAATGTAAAGATGACACGCGACATTTACAATGTATTAGTTCTAGTGCAAAAAGACAGGCACACGTACGAAAATTTCAGTTATTTGCTAAGTTACCTAATCACAAAATGCTCTATTCACCTGACATGATGGTTACCATTACACGCTGTTGTAAGAAGAATTGCCTAATACTGCGATGCCTCGAGATCATATTTTAATTTAAAACGTATACAGTTTTTCAAACGACCCCTTCCTAAAAATTGCTTTACTCGTAAATGAGCTCCTCTCGATGCACGAAACCGCTAGTGAAAACCTCCGAACGATCCGATGAACGCCGCGAAGCTATAAAGTAATTGCTGCGTAAATGAAAGTGTTACGAACAACTACGCTATAAGCCAGTATTGGATTTAAGCCTTCCGCATTTGCTGCGCTTTTTGGATATTACATTTATTTATCAGTTTTTATGTTTTTTCAGCTGATATCAGAGTTGAAGACAGATTATTATTGCAAGCCGAGATTAAAAAGCCTGGAGCTCTTCAAAAGATCTCTCTCCAGACTGAGACTCGCTCCATCATGCCTATGGACCTTTGCATCTGTGTCTCGTAAGACTCCATACGCGCTTGGAGTGTGGAGGAGGATACGTAGATAACTAGTACTATACTGTCTTCCTCCTCTCCACCCCTGTTTCCTTCCAAAGTCACTCACAGTTTGCGTGCGCGAAAAGAAAGGCAGAGCGTGTCTACGTAAGCCAGGACGTCTCTTAATTTTACGATCAGGATCATTATGCGAGGTGCTGAGGAAGGTAAAAATTTTGTCTCGTCTTTGCTCTGTATGCCGTTGGAATTTTAAAAGTAAATCTTTACATGGTACACGCTATAGGATATGTTCGATCTACCTGTTAGACGAATGCTTGTCAAATTACTGGTTCATCGATGGTAGCCTAATTCTTTCGTCAAAGGTATTGCTTGATAAAATCAGGAAATCAGTACTCAGAATCTGTTAAGATGTATACACGAACATTTCATAGTTTAAGCTCTCCATCAGACAAAAACAAAAATAAGTAAATAAATGATGACATGTTTATAAACTATTTTAAACAGCAAGGAAAAGTAAATCTAATACGACCAGCAACCAGGTATCACATAACCTGAAACGAGCAAAGTGACAGCGAATAAATCTGCGAAACTATGAAATAGTTGTCACATTTGTAACATCAAAGATCAGGATGGTCAAAGTATGCGTCTACATTAAAGACTAAATTCCATAATTAGTTTTACTATGCACGAGAAATTAAAACTAGTTTTTATGCAGCTGAGGTCAAAGATGATAGAAAATTTGACAAAAGACTTCAATTGTTTCTTAAAACGCTACGTGTTTTTAGAGTTTTTATACCGAAGAAATGTATTAAATTTTTGAGAGTGATGTACTTTCGAACCTTTTTCCTGCCATCCACACCAACAGTGGACTATTCCGAATGAACTGCCAATAATTAGTAAGTTACTCGTAATACGTTCATTTCTAACGTTCATGTAGAGTAAGTCTAGAATTTCGTGCGCCAACTGAGTAGATCACTGTCAACGCTGTCATGCTACAAAATAATATATGGTTTGCGTATTCATAGGGACGTTTCTTAGTTAGTGAAATTATTTATCAAACGGTGACTGTATATTCACTAAAAAAACTGTTGCTGGCAATCATGCCCAGTGTTTAGTTTCAAGCAGGCATAATTAAGACGATTTCAGTTTGCTGAATATAATTGATATATTTAACATCATTATCAGCTGCGGTATGTAGTGTCTCATATTACCTCGGGTGTTTTTTCCTTTAACAACGAAAGAAATGAAATATTTTCAGCTACTGTCACAACGCTATATAACATATTTTGTGTCTATTGTACACCTTCCACGGCAGCCTTAAGGTTTATATAGTGTCGTTTAGCATCTGGAGCGTATTGCATCAATTGACCAAATGGTATTTCGTTTATGCAGTCACTGTTTCTGACGATTCAGGTAAAGGCAGTTGGCGTTTGTTTGCTCTTTATTCTTTCATCTAAGCTGAACAGAAATGTTTTGTCTTAAATAAACTATACGAATAAAAGTTAACCCCCGTACTCTGAAAAGGTTGTCAGACAATTTCTGGACAATGAAACATTACTCGCACATGTAAAGCTTTTGAAAATTATTACAGCTAGATCACATGATCAAGAAAGCGGTTTCATTTGACTACGTAGACGATTAAATACGTGTATCTCGCTGTGTGTTTGCTCCTGAAATACCTCTTTGGTCAAATTAAATGCCAGAAGCACTCATGCAGCTGTTCTCTGTGAACTTCATGTGATAAGAGATGAGATTAAAACTTCTGCATCTCATTAAAAGGTATATTTAGGACTAATTTAATCGAGATGGGAATCACAGGAACCTGCCACCACCACATCATTCAAATATTTCGTAATAATATTTTGTTTTCAGAAGAGCTTACTTCATTCTTGTTATAGATTCTTCGAAGGTTTATGCGGAAATTAATTTCATTACAAATATTTTCGTTGAATTTAACACATCTACGAATAAAGTCATCAGTCAAGGCATGCGATTCTATTCATGGGTCTTCCTGTGCGGACCAAGGTTCTTAATATGTTTGAATGGTTATTTAAACTGCGAGAAATTTGAAGAAAGATTTAGGTAAGAATAGTATGAGACATTGTCTGTGTAGTGTCTTCATGATCTGCAGTCATCCTGTTTTAAATGGTAACGTTCTGCACAAAAATAAAAAATTCTGTTGGAATTGCAGTCATTCAATTTTAAATGGTAACATTCTCGCCAGTGGATAAGAGCATTTGCTCGTTGTTGTTGTAGTATAGTTTGCAACAGCAGAAAAATAATAGATCCTGTTGGTATTGCATACTTCTGTCTCGTAGCGCTGACGAAGGGATATTCAAGTTTATATTTTCTATTGTTGAGAATCTGAAGCATCACAGTAATTGTTCTTTTAAGGTAAACGACTTCATTACACGGTGTCCTGACTGCCGAGTTATAACACACGCACTGTAGCATCTTTGCACAGCGTTTCAAGATAGATCGTAATTTTTTTTCGAGATTGTTACCTAAGTACTGTCTGCACCATAGGCTGAGTTTTCTGTGGCATTTGGAAAAAAATATTTTGTTGCTACTAATGTGACACGATGCATATTCTATCTTATTATTTAACACGACTGTTTGATGGTTGGAAGAAAAGACATTCAAGCAGTAAAGCTCTTGATCTGTAGCTAAAAACAGCAAAATTCCATACCGACAAGAGCACTGAATTTTTCATGCATTTTGCAGTGGTTTGTTGTAAGAGACAATAACAGACAAGGATTTTCAGATTCTTGCCTGTAATCTGCGAAATGCAAAATGACCAATGACAGAAGAATTCCTAATATAGATTTGAATCAGTATGTTGATTTTAACGGGTTCCGGGCGATTATATCCTCGCCAGCCTTAATTAATGCCCGGAAAGTAAATGCTTCTTCCGCTAAACATTTGCTTTATTTACTGGAAAGACATACAGGTTCATATATACGATCTTATAGTAATGGTACAGTACGAAGATTACACTACGAACTTTATTCTCTTTCAATTATATTTTCTTGTGTAAGACTATTTTAAGTGCTGCTATTTGTTTGATCCAACTGTGAGTTCTTGGTGAAACGCTGTATACTGTATTAATTAAATGAAATATTATTTGTTTTTTTCCACAAAACTTTATTATTTTTGGATGATGTAGTTTTCGGATTGCAAGCCCATTTCTCGAAAACAAATATTTTCGCCTCCCTTCTGATTGCACGTAGATTTTGGTATTCTGTTGTGCCATTCTGTATCATAAAGATTGCTTTTTAAAGAGATGATGCCACTTGTTTTAATTATTAGATGATCTGTTCTCTGATAACCAAAAACACCGTGTTCAGCATTACTTCGAAAAACTGAAGTCCATAATACTGCAATATTATGTACTAGTGAGTTGAGCATCACCAGTCTTGCATATATTAGTGTGAAACTTTAAGAGGCACTAATAACAACTGTTCCAAACAACATGGCAATCAAGTAGATAAACTCCACAACAAATTGACCCTCGCTCGTTCTGTGAAGCAGATTTGGGTGAAAGTCAGAGCTTACTGCTCTCTCTGTATCCAGATCAAGAGATCATTGAGTGAATAGTCGAGTGAACCGCTTATTAATTTTTTTTGCTTGAGATATTAACCATCTTTATTTGTTTAGAACGTAACGTGACTTAGAGAAAGATTTACGCTTTGACAATGACTCGGGAACGAAATAAGCTGTACAGTTTGTGCGAACAATCTAAACGATTTCTCCTGTATTTTAACAGGTGCAGTGGAACACAGAGAATCTAACAAAATTAGTGTAGTAAGTGAAATTAGCTAAGCTAAAGCTATATTCAACCTGAAGCTCAGTTTGATCACTGCAGTGCATTTATAGGCATGTTTCAAATCGAGATAAAAATAACATATGCCCTAAATATTACCAGTTTTATGTGGGTTATGTGACCCTCCAGTCTGTTCAAATATGATAATCGAACTAGTTTTCTGGACCACCAAACAATACTGATAGGGTATAATGGAAAATGCTATCCGATACTTCCATCACCCATCATTGGATTAACAATTTTTGGAAGAAAAGTCCCAATCTACCGATTTCGATTTCCTGTGCCATTTGAGACAGATGGCAGAATGACCCTTTAAAAACGCTGTGGCCCCTTTCTTTCCAGAATGAATATGATCTAGTACACTGTCTGTAATGATATCGCCGTTGACGAGAATCATGAATTGTCTTATACTACTCTTGAGGCTACATTTTTAAAAAGATTGTATGTATTATACTACACGACGAGTACTATTGCACGCATATTTTATTTTGCTTTAGGTAAATCTTGAAGAAGAAAGCTTATTTGTCAGAAAAAACTCTACATTCATTTGCTAGGAGTAGCACTGTGTGACGTTCTCAATGGAAAAACAGATTTCAGTCCCTCTTACAATAATTTCATAGAATTGATCTTTTGGATGCATAAAGATGAAATATAAAATGCATTATCGCATCATGTTTTGTAAGTGTGCGTCGAATTTCTCCTGACTTCAATTCGAAGAGGAGATGGTCGGAAACTTGTTACTTTTCTTAGCATCTTTACGTTACAATACGTATAAGAAAACATAACGGGTCTGTGTGTGTGTGTGTGTGTGTGTGTGTGTGTGTGTGTGTGTGTTGGAGGGAGGGGGGGAGGGGAGGGGGCGAGGATGTTTATCCTGAGAACTTGCAAATGGAAATACACAGCTTACTTCTGGGAATTTTTAAATTTCAATTTCGTTTTTCTATTCTACTTGGTTGTTATTTGCAGTTTGTACATTATATTTAGTGCAATACATTTTGCTAAATGAAGGCAGCCTTAATGTCGATTTCACTCACTGCGAACTCCAAATATCCATAAGGTACTTTTTTCATATCTTAAATCTACATTTTTTATCTCTTTTTAATTTAGGTTAATTCAGTTCACGATAATGTTTTTCTAATCATGTAAAATATGAAATACATTGCAAGGTGCAAAACAGATTCCATAATAATATAGTAGCTCGGAAATTGAAAAGTGCAGAAGTATTATTAGACGTTTCTCTTGAATACTCATCCTGTCTTTTGAAAATGGGCTATCTCACTTGCTTTGTCTTGCTTAAACTACATATCAGCAAAGCGCAAGAGAGGAGGAGTCAAGATCGGACCACATTCCCGAATTAGTTATGTGGGTTGTTTTATTCTAAGGATTTTATAAAAAAATTTGCGACCACAGATGACTTTATAATGTTGCCGGCTCTGTTTTACTCCCAGTAAATAGAAAGCTTCATGTTTCGAATTAATGGAGTTCTGCTGAATGGATACGCTTGAAGAGTTTCAAGCCAAGCAGGCGATCTTTCACATACAAAGCTCAGACGACTTCCAGAGAGAAGCTATCTACACAAACATCCAGAAGGAGGCACACAGTCACAGTCACAAAACTGTTCAAGGCTCTTTAGCCATAAATAAATTTATAAAGTTAGCGGCACTGGTTGACTCGCAGGAAACTATAATGAAGACTTTCACGACTGGATGTCTTATCTGATGGTAAATCTTCCGTGTTGTATGGTCGTGGTCCATAAAATTATCTGTTCCTAATATTTCGCTCAGAGCTGCTTTGGGTCATGTGTTTAGAAATCTGTGTCACGTGTGATGTGTGATCAGTTGGACAGGAGCATCGTCTTAATGCAACTGACAGTTTTTTGATGTCTACACAGCTCCGACCTCATGCTTGAATCTACCTTACGAACATGTGAGAAACCTTATGGGTAGGACTCCAGATGTATTGTCTAGTCTTTTGGTAATCGTATGACCTGATGCCGATCAAACGTGGTGATCCAGTAGATAAGATAATGGAACCAATGTTATAATAATAATAATTTCGTGTGACTCATTGGCCTGGTGCAAATCTTTCTATTGGATGCCACTTCGGCGACTTGGGTGTCCCTTACATACCCCAGTTATGCAACCAGGGAAAGGGGAGCTACAGCTTAAATGGAATCCGAACCATGTGTCGTTACTGGCGACTCCTCATATCACTGAGATGAGATGTCAAGGCTAGATTAATTAAAACACAAACTGAAAAATCCGTGGTCTGCCCAGGATTCGATTCCACGACCTTTCGGTTTCCAGTTAAGCGCTTTGCCATTTTTTTCATTCATTTTTTGTTCGTTATTCTTCGTTTCAGTTGGTCGGGGCGAACGCCACATGACACCCGTTGAAGCTCATTGTCGATCCATTCATCCAGCCCTCTGACCAAACTCGCTGAGCTACCGTGCCGGCACCGCAAGACTACCAGGCCCGACAGAGAGACCAGGATTTAAATCTTTGACCAACCGTTCTGGTTGCGGTGTCCCATGGCTTCTGAAAACCACTTAATACCTATCCTGCTATAATTTCCTTTGAAATGCTTACAGCCGAACTCTTCCCACATCTTCTCCTCTGTCTCGAATGACCTGTCTGTCATTCTGGAAAAAATTAATTGTTCCTCCCTCAGAACTCCGACGTTGCGCCGCAACTCCAAATGTCTGGTCACTGTAAGGAAAAGGAGACTGCAACTAACGTGTGTTGCACTTCTCTCACAGCTTCTGATGACCTTCTCCTTTTGATGCCAGCTGCGTAACTAACAAGCAGCGACATTTACAGACAAGTCGATGACGTTGCATTAAATAGCTCCTGGCTCTTAGCCATCCTTTTTATGTTCTTAATGCTGCTAATGCGACTTTGGCGCATTGAGAAAAAAAAGAAAGAAAATGATGCATCAGCATGAAATTCCTATTTGTGGTGTCTATTGTTGCAGCGTCTAGATCACCACTCGATATTGTGGAACAAATGAGATTTGGTTCTTACTATGTACGAGGGCAATTTTTTTCAACCTCAGATCGGAAGCGAAAATCAAAAATTTTTATTTGCTAGCTTTAGCTACACCTTCCAGCAGCTTCCCTACATAGCCGCCGCTCCGACTTAGACATGTGTCGTAGCGAAGTACCAACTTTCCAACACCCTCGTCGTAGGAGGCAACTGCCTGTGATTTTCGCCCATTCCCAGCGCTGGTATGCAGTCGTTGTCTGTGTCAAAATGCTGTCCTCATAGCCAGCAGTTCATGTGAGGGAAGAGATGAAACTCAGGGGAACACTGTCCGGATTGTGTGGTGAGTGATCAGACACATCCCATCTAAAACGTTGCAGGAGCGTCTTCGTTGAAGCTGCAGTGAGTTTCTGCAACAATGCCGTACTTTGCTCTCACGCATGACAGGTACATTGTGTGGACTGCATTAGATCAGGTGTAAGTCCTCAGCGAATGACTTCACACGTTAGTGTGAGACACTATTGTTCTAGGTACGTTTATTTGCTCACAGTGCGCACAGAACAGGAGAGTGCAACGTGACGCGATAGACGGCCGTACTAGAGACACGGCGCAACGCATCCGCACTAAGCTTCACCTTATTTTCACTCTGGTTTTAATTTCGCAACCTAACCGTCGTTGGAAAAAAAGCCATCGTAGATCCTATCGTTCTCTTTATGCGTATTGATTCTACGTTCAGAAATTCATTTTGCTCCACGATCTGAACGGGTTTTTGAGATTCTGTGCCTCAGTCGGTAAAAACGGAACCCTTAGAGGATCATTTTGTTGTCCTTCTATTTTTTCGACTGTAAAGAACACTTTTTCTTAGAAGCGGGTAGACGTACCAGTTTAAATTTGTGTCACTTACTATGGTATACGATCCCTTGGTGGTTTAAAAAAATTAGTCTTGTAAGTCAGTGTTATCAAAAGGTAGATATAATGTATTTTGATACTCGCAAACTCATTCATCAAAACCCACAGTGTACATCCCGTTGACCTAGAATCATGGAGTTTGGCAAGAAGCAAGGTTTCGCAGTACAAGTAAAGGAAAAAAAATCAGAAAATTGTTAACTTGTAATTACTTCACACGAAAAAAACTTTTTTTTTTGTTATGCGTCTGTCCGTCAGTTAAGACCCGTTTTTCTCAGGAACGAGTAGACATATCAAGCTGACGTTTATGTTATACACTAAGATATGTGATCCCTTGGAGGTGTAAAAAATCTTAACCTTGTAATTCAGTGTTATCGAAAGATATGAGCATTTACGTCACATATTTTGATACTCGCAAACTCACTCACCGAAACCCGTGGGGTACTTCCGGTTGACTAGAACCAAGGAATTTGGCAAGAAGTAAGATAGAAAAAAATCCGAAAGTCTTTAATAAGTAATTACATTAGCGGAAAAAAATATCTTTTGTCATGTTATTCGACTATCTGTCTGTAGCTGAGTAGCTTTACCTCTAATGTTGGTAATTTATTTTAGTACGAGGCTCATCGGCCTACGGTATTCCGCGAACCTACAGTCCCCGTTTAGCGGAAAGATGCCACTTATTAATATCTACTGTTAGCGTTTCAATACACTGAATGGTTTTGTTTCTGTATTCTGAGCTGTCTTTTGTTCTTCTGGTAGCTCTCCTTTAGTCTCTTGATTAGGTCTCTGTTGTTCCCGCATGCGGTTGTGTATGCAGATGACTGTGAGGACTGCGTCTGATCGAACAGCCTTCGGCAGAGCCCTTGTCGTCGGTTAGTGAGCTGCTACGAATGCTGGGTTCATTTCACAGTCTTCCATGTGTTGAAAGGATTTACCTTCCAAAATTTCCTCCGCGATTGAAATTGTATTATCGCCCATCACTGATCTTGAGCAAGATTGGCTATTTTCATTGCCCGGTTTACCGACTGAGTGGCTCTCTGCGGTAATATTGATTTTTCAGCACCCATTTTCCTGTTTTAAAGGACCGCCTCTTTCAAACTAGCTCGATGGCTAGAATTCTCTAATTCGGTAATGATATGAATGTCTGTGGTTGAGACTGTAATGCACCATTGCTGCCTATGCATTATTGCTCACCGAGCGAGGTGGCGCAGTGGTTAGCACACCGGACTCGCATTCGGGAGGACGACGGTTCAATCCCGCGTCCGGCCATCCTGATTTAGGTTTTCCGTTATTTCCCTAAATCGCTCCAGACAAATGCCGGGATGGTTCCTTTGAAAGGGCACGGCCGACTTCCTTCCCCGTCCTTCCGTAATCCGATGAGACCGATGACTTCGCAGTTTGGTCTCTTCCCACAAACAACCCAACCCAACCCATTATTGCTCCTGTAACTCTGTGCTTTCGGGGCACACGATACTCCTTAAAGCCTGTACTATGGTAAGTTGACGGGCTTCACCTTAAGAGAAAGGATTTTTGTATAGATATTGACCGCGTGTACCTGAATGGTGGCAAATCAGACTTACACCCACTCTGTAATAACAATGATACGTCAAGCAATTCCGAAATGCAACTACAAGTCAGGACGGACAAGAAACAACACAGAAGATGCTACCAATTTGTTAATAATACGGTCGCCAGCCTAATTAGGCATTAACTGAGTTTCTTCCCTGTACAAGTTGATCTACGTGCTTGCAAAACAACGAGTAATAACACTGCATAATACGTTAAATTTTAGAACCAGAAAATCTACTGATCTGATAATATCACTTTCTGTACTGATATGGATAAACTATAGATACATGGCACCACACTATAATATTTACTACAAAACTTCGTATTGTCTATTGATCTGATTAAAATCGGGCATAGGTTACCCTAGAAGTAGTAATTTTGAGCCACAAACAAAATGTCAATTTTAATAAAGATAAAACACTGATAAATTTTGGCTTTTATATTGACTTTAACTTTGCTGGTCAAATCAGTTTAGAACACTTCAGAATTCAAATGAATAAAAAAAGAGGGGGGGGACCCTGAAACTGTTATGATCACTGTATTAAAACAATTAATTACTGAAATCATCATGCCCTCAAGATTTCCAATATATGATTTACTACTCTTTTTATCTTATTTCCTGCTCATTTAAATACCATTATATCTGTCTCGAAATAATTAAGCTTCATTACTAAATCAATATCAAAATTATCTTCCAACTTTGTCAGACCTTTGTTATTCGTCTATTAGTTCATTAACAAAAAAGTTCTTTAAACATCATTCTAACATAGCTAGGTCTGCAGGTAATTATTATTAACACAAACTTTAATTTTTCATCTCGGGACACTCGGATTGCACAACTTGTGGAAAGGACACTGTCTAGGTTAGTTGTGAGGATAATTAAATGATAGGACAGTTCTGGTGAAATTTGAGTTGTTATTGAACAGTATGGAACAAAAGTAACACTGGTCCACACGAATACAGTACTAAAAGCTTCAACCTGTTTGTATCGATGTGGCGGTTGGCGGGCGGCGAGATGGCGAGGCACAGAGCACACATACAACTACAGCAATGGCTCTTGACGTATCGGCACTTTACTTCTTCTTAGCGTCGCAATATTTTTCCATTTAGTGCCTATGGAATTTTGTCATGCTGTATAGGCGTCGGAACGGCATATCCGAGGCTCAATGAAACTACGTCTTCCAGGAGAGCCTCCTCGATCCAGAACGTGTTGCTCAGACCAATGCCCAACTCCGACTACTACTGCTGAGCCCGTTATGCCGTACAGCGCCCGTGTGCATTTTCCCGCGCTCGCCTTCCATCCACCTTTTACCGCTCCCTTACAAGCCGGGTATTCACCCGAGGTTTTGCATTCTACATATCCTAATACATTGCCTACGTATGGACCAGACGCACAATTACAACATTAACATCTTACAACAGTTTCAACATTTGTTACACTTCAATTCTATTACAATATTGCTTGAAATTTGCCATAAACATTAATATTCACATTGAAAATTGTTTACAGTTTCTTTAACATAATGGCATGAAACAAAAAAAGAAATGAAATCAGAACATCGATTACACTAATTTATCGAAAATCAGAAAAAAATTATTATATGTACACTAGTACAGCGTTGTTGTTGTTACACTCCCTAAATCGTTTCGTCTACGATTTTCTAGAAACTATCATTATTCGACGCTGTTACTTCATTAACGTCTACGAGAAAAGGTTGTCAGTTTACAGTATTGTTAACTAAGATTTATATAAATAATGGTAGATTTCGAAATCTACCGACAATTTTCAAAGAATGATTTAGGATGTTTGTTTCAGTGTTTTGATATACACAGAATCCTTGAAATGCAGTGACATCCGTGAATCTTTATTGCTAAGGTTCGAATCCATCCGCAAAATATACTCGTATCATCTGTGTCTGTGTGCCTCATTTTGACCTGTTTTATTGGAAGTTTTCTTTCGCTCACTGACCTAGTACAGTACTTCTAGCCACTAATATCTGAATATGACTGGCTTGTTCTTCACGTCTCGTATTTGTATTTCCTGCTAGATGATTTATATAGCATACTCGCGCAGAAAATATGCATCAGCCATTAGGCGTCACCGGATGAGGATACAGAAGGCATATGGTCAGCACACCCCTCTCCCGGCCGTTGTCAGTTTTCGTGACGTGTCGTCACATCTCAGTCATCGATTGGCCTCACAAGGGCTCGGTGCACCTCACTTGCCAATGGCACTCAGCAGACCCGGATGGTGACCCATCCAAAAACTAGATAAGCCCGATGGCGCTTAACTTCGATGAGGGGGACCGGTGTTACCACTACGGCAAGGCCGTTGGTTTGCTTTTTCTTTGCTACTGAGAAACCTGACTTTGGGAACTAAGGAAGGGCAATGATGATGCTGACACATGTTGTACAGCAAAGAGATTCACAAATCTACGGACGACGAGGTTATTCTGAAGGAAAATCTGTAAGACTACCTCACAAGCAGACACAACTTCCTTACTTCTACTAGAACGTGGGGGATTACTAATAATAAAGACAGAGAAACACGACAATGAGAAGTGAGCAGAGGGAAAACCACAATTGTGCTGTAAGCTCGAATTCTGATTGAGGCAAGAAAGCTAGGAAGAGATGGAAAGGACAATAGCTGAAGAGCAGCCATTGGCTAATATGAGGAATGATCATTAATGATAATGACCTAGTTCCTGTCTCGGCAGGATTCTACAGTTAAGTGTTTAAAATAGTTTTATTCTGCCTAAGCTGTTCATCTCCTTGCCCTGTAAGCTTAAAAAGTTGCCTCTTATGGTTAGCTGATGACTGGTACAAATAATTGTCTTATTTATTTTAAAAACTTTCTTCTAAATAGAAAGACATTTAAAAAAACGTGGTTACGCCATAAACTTGTAGTAACCTTTATGTTTTTCCCGATAACAACAACTCTATACAGAGGATATGAGCACCTGGGATTCTACGAGGCGTTTCCAGGGGCTCGGCGCGACCTAGGAGTGACGTCCTCAGCGGTGACGTCGCCGACGGCGTTCGATAGCGCAGGCCCGCCCCCTCCCCACGCCGCTGCGTCTCGCCGTGACGTCATAGACGACCCGCACCCTCCCGGTTTTACGACGGCGCGTCCACCGCCACAGAGCGCTAGCCGCGCCGCGGTGGAGGGCTCGCCTGTGACTTTGCGCCTGTCGTCGCTCTCCTGCCCCCTTTCACGAGTGGGTAGTAAAAAACTCTGCTATGGTACGGCTCTGTGATACCTGCAGCGGCTCGCTGTACGCGCAAGATTTTGTCACCAATCCAGTATTAGATACACCTCTACGATGCTTAATAAACAGACCTTGAGTAACTAAACCGACACAGCATTTATCAGCATTTCAGTATTCGCCACTCCATTTCTAGTCATCGTTTTCATCGTCCCCCTTTTCCTCCTGTTGTTGTTGTGGTCTTCAGTCCTGAGACTGGTTTGATGCAGCTCTCCATGTTACTCTATCCTGTGCTAGCTTCTTCATCTCCCAGTACCTACTGCAACCTACATCCTTCTGAATCTGCTTAGTGTATTCATCTCTTGGTCTCCCTCTACGATTTTTACCCTCCACACTGCCCTCCAATACTAAACTGGTGATCCCTTGATGCCTCAGAACATGTTCTACCAACCGATCCCTTCTTCTAGTCAAGTTGTGCCACAAACTTCTCTTCTCCCCAATCCTATTCAATACTTCCTCATTAGTTATGTGATCTACCCATCTAATCTTCAGCATTCTTCTGTAGCACCACATTTCGAAAGCTTCTATTCTCTTCTTGTCCAAACTATTTATCGTCCATGTTTCACTTCCATACATGGCTACACTCCATACAAATACTTTCAGAAACGACTTGCTGACACTTAAACCTATACTCGTTGTTAACAAATCTCTCTTCTTCAGAAATGCTTTCTTTGCCATTGCCAGTCTACATTTTATATCCTCTCTACTTTGACCATCATCAGTAATTTTGCTCCCCAAATAGCAAAACTCCTTTACTACTTTAAGTGTCTCATTTTCTAATCTAATTCCCTCAGCATCACCCAATTTAATTCGACTACATTCCATTATCCTCGTTTTGCTTTTGTTGATGTTCATCTTATATCCTCCTTTCAAGACACTATCCATTCCGTTCAACTGCTCTTCCAAGTCCTTTGCTGTCTCTGACAGAATTACAATGTCATCGGCGAACTTCAAAAGTTTTTATTTCTTCTCCATGGATTTTAATGCCTACTCCGAATTTTTCTTTTGTTTCCTTCACTGCTTGCTCAATATAGAGATTGAATAACATCGGGGATAGGCTAAAACCCCGTCTCACTCCCTTCCCAACCACTGCTTCCTTTTCATGTCCCTCGACTCTTATAACTGCCATCTGGTTTCTGTACAAATTGTAAATAGCCTTTCGCTCCCTGTATTTTACCCCTACCACCTTCAGAATTTGAAAGAGAGTATTCCAGTCAACATTGTCAAAAGCTTTTTCTAAGTCTACAAATGCTAGAAATGTAGGTTTGCCTTTCCTTAATCTAGCTTCTAAGATAAGTCGTAGGGTCAGTATTGCCTCACGTGTTCCGATGTTTCTACGGAATCCAAACTGATCTTCCCCGAGGACGGCTTCTACTAGTTTTTCCATTCGTCTGTAAAGAATTCGCGTTAGTATTTTGCAGCCGTGACTTATTAAACTGATAGTTCGGTAATTTTCACATCTGTCAACACCTGCCTTCTTTGGAATTTGAATTATTATATTCTTCTTGACTTTTCTTCCTATGATAGCATTATATAATAAAGTTTTATATATAAAGTATTGCCGGACGGACTGGCCGAGCGGTTCTAGGCGCTACAGTCTAGAACCGCTGCGTCCGCTACGGTCGCAGGTTCGAATCCTGCCTCGGGTTGGATGTGTGTGGTGTCCTTAGGTTAGTTAGGTTTAAGTAGTTCTAAGTTCTAGGGGACTGATGACCTCAGAAGTTAAGTCCCATAGTGCTCAGAGCCATTTGAACCATTTTTTATAAAGTATTCTGAAAAATTTGTAATATTGTTGCAGGGTAGAGATGTGGATGAAAAACTGTTAAGTAAAAATTCTATACGTTGCGCCGTTTCCGATTTAATTAGCATTGAAATTAGCCAATCAAACCGTTGCCTATGCAAATTCAAGCGGCCCGCCAGATACAATTAACGCCAGTTGTTCTCATAGTGTGAACTAACCCTTACGTTGAAAAATATTCTCATATTTACGCAACCAGATAATGACCCAGGTCATAGCAACCTTCCTTAACGATTTTTCGACTTTTAGTACCTTGGTATAATACTGATCTGCCCCAATGGTGTAAATTATATTTCCTCGACCAAGTAACTACCCACAATTTGCATATTACTTTGGCAACATTATGACAGAAAGTTCGTTTATGGTGCACAATTTACGGCTGGTGAACTTCACTAAAAAAGAAATCACACACACACATGGACGCACACGCACACACACACACCCACACACATCCACACACACACACATCGCTATTGTGAAACGGCGTGCCCCGATCTTTGTTTAACATAACTGTAATGTGCACACTGCAGTGGAAAAGCGATTTCACTCCATACAAGGAAGACCAATGCCGACAACGACTCTTAAGAGCGCGTTACGAAACCTGAATAAGACATGCATCCAGAAACTAAGTTCCGACGACCGATAAAGGAAACAAAAACATCACTAAGTAAGAAATGTTTATTGGAATATTTACATAGATTCACTGGCTGTTTCTCAACATAGTCACCAACATTAATGAGACATTTATTGTAACGATATACTATCAGTTGTATGACCATGTTATAAGAGTGCGCCGTCAACTTCTGGAGCCACGAAATCACTTCAGTCTGCACCTCAGCGTCGTTGTAGAAACTTTTTCCTGACGGGAAACGCTTCAAGAGATGGCAGAGATGAGTCACTCGGGGCGAGGTCGGGGGATGTAGGGTGAATGGTCGAAGATCTCCCATCGAAACTGATTCAACACATTTCATGCGGCGTTGACTGTATGGGGTCTTGCATTGACATGCACAAGCGTAATACCTCTTGTCAACATCCCAAGTCTCTTGTTCTTGGTCGCCCTCCTCAGCTTTTTCAATGTCTGGCAATAACGATCAGCATTTACAGTTACCACTCGCGATGAAAACTCGCACAGGACGACATCGCGTCGATCCAGAAGACAGTGAACATGATTTTTTGGCGGAGACTGTCTGCTTGAATTTGGTCTTCATAAATGAACCAGTATGTCACCAGCGCAGTTAGTTTTTTTGTTTCTGGTGTGGCATGAGACAGCCATATTCGAACATAGTCGAGAAATTCGTCACCTATCTCTGTGTATCTCTTTAGCAATGTCAATGCCGCGGCCAGACTTTCCGTTTTGTATTCATCTTTCAGTTGCCTTGGCAACCATCTTGAACACACTTTATGAAAACCAAGCCACCGGGAGACAATATTGTGCAACTGCGAGCGAGACATCTTGGGGAACTGAGAGTCTTGAAATTGTGAAGCCCCGGTTCTGCAAAATTGCTTGCCGCACATTTTCCATCAGTTCTGGTGTCACCAGGGACGGTCGACGACTACGGTCTTCGTCGTGAATATTGGTTCGTCCTTCAGCGAATTGCCTGCATCATGGTCTGACCATTCTGTCGATCGTAATGTCCTGTCCATACACGTGGCACAATTGGCGATGGATCTCTGCTGGAGCTCGCTTTTGAGCGTGCAAAAATAGGGTAACTACACGAATCTCACAGTTGGCGGGAGACGATATCAGAGAAGCCATTTTATACTAGCAGTGCGCAACCACTGCCATCACAAGATGAAACTGCACAGCATTATTCCCACACATCATCTCTCTACTCCTGTGCATGCGCATTCAATTCGACTATTCATACCATCTCTGAACGCAATCGGAACTCACTTTCTGGATACGCCTCGTAGTTTATCGTAAGCAAGAGCGTGATAAGAACCAACTGGTGAGAACACTCCTCTTACTGGACATGAAATGATCGTGGTCTAAAACAGATATAACTTCAAACGAATATTCAGGCACTTTTGATCCTCTAGTTCTCGCCCAAAACACACGTGAAGATCAGTTGCAGCAATATTCAACAGAATTTCGTAAAATATGAGTGTATGTCATAAATTATGTAAATGGCAAAGCTTCGAAAGAAAGTGAAGATATTGGACAATGCTATCGAGTTGAGGAATGTTGTTTTTAGTTGAGTATCTCTTTATGTATCGAAGGACATATTTTAGGTCTGTAATTCAGTACGTTAATTTTTTGTTACTTAAGACTAGCCTTGTGAGCGAAATGTAATATCCATTTTCTTACGTCTCTACAAAATTATTTCTTGTGGGTATCAGATCTGTTCACGTATTTCTCAGAGCTGTAAAGCGACGTTTGTTCGAGATCACTGTAGGAACTTTGGATCGAAGAATTCTCAATGAAGAAGTGTCTGATGAATTACCGTTGTCTGTTTCAGTTCTGTCCAAGAACAACGTCAATCACTTATATCGAAAACTCGGCCACAGTTACTCCTAAGAAAGACTCCTCCAAATATAACTCGCAATGCTACCATCTAGCTTCTAAGTCATGTTCTGAACGCAGGCATCTGATTTTCTGAAAATTCTGTGTTTGTCTTGTATTCGGAGACTTTCACTATGGTTTCCGGAAGTATTATGCTTTCGATCTTCAGCCAAAACGCGAATGTTTTTGCGTTCAGATTATCGATAGTAGACGGCGTACATTCATTTAACGTTCTCGATATGTCCTAGCCATTTTGACAGACTGATCGACTACATCGTTGATTCTTTGTGGCTCGGCGTATAGAATCTTGTAATTTGTGATTGTGTTCTTTATATGCGTACCTTCACCCCAACAATGTTGAGTCACTTGACTGTCAAGAAAGAAAAAATTTTTCGCGTGTTTTCAGCCTTCAAAGATATGTTCCATATGAATTTATATGTCTGTGTCGACAAACAGCGTGTTTTGTGATGGCAAACTAAGCATTTCGTGCAACGAATCCATTTATTTCCCCTTCCGTTTTCCCATATCATAAAAGTGAAGTAATCGTTATAAATAGCAAATGAAATCGGTGTTTAATAACTGTTCCAGATTTCGCTCCCCGGACGAAAATAGGAACAGCACGGGGGACGAAATTACGAACGATCCCCAGATTTATTATATTGGCCGCGACAGCAACACAGGCCAAACATGTACGTGTAGCTGAACATTCGTTACCAACTAAGGAAACCGAAAATTCCTAGGGGCTAATATTAGGAACGGAACGATATCAGGACCCCTTGCTTTATCCTTATGCATTAGGAATCACACCTTTAGCCGCATTTGTAGGTCTTATTTAATTTATATTCGATTTCTATATTCATTATACCATTTTCAAACCATTCTGCGATACCAGGTGATCATGTGAATACCAAGTCGTCATTATGCAGCGCACAGAGTGTATAAAAAATCGACGTCCACGACGCTGAACCTTCTTTTCCTGCTTATGGTGGGAACAGCGGCAGCGCATCAACATTCCTTCGTGAATTCACTGTTGCATCCGTAGCGAGAACAATCACTGCAGCAGTACGTTTTAAACAGTGTTTACCTAGCTTCACTGCGGCATGTGTTTGTTGTATTCCATGGATCGACAAGTTACGAAATATTTATCGTCTGCTGAAACTTTATACGTCCCAGAATTTTATGCAATGAACTATGGTTGTTCATCAGGAAAGGGGACAGTATCCAAATTCCTCTTTACTATATAATTATCTTATTATGCATGTAACATTATTTTATACGGTTCTACAGTTATCACATTAGATCTGTGTCACAAGAGCTTGAATCGACGTGCTTTGTACTCGTACTTCGGCTATCACAATTGCGCCATACATGTTCTAAACCTGCTTTATAAAATAACACGTTTACGTTAAACAGCAGTATCGCACTTTTACATTACTATCCAGCGATGTGGACCAAAGGTTAGTGTAACGGACGTATATTTCGGGATAACCGAGACTGAAATACTTGTCAGCAACACAATTTAATGTTCTACAGTTTTCTTGCCATTGCCACTTATTTCATGCTGCATCTTCATAACCGGCCAGTCCAAAATAAAACACAGAAAAGTTAAGGTGGCGGTTTTACTGCTCCCGGTGTTCTACATACTCTTTCCCACTTACGTAAAACGCACAGAACGTTCATACAATCACATGAAACGGTCAGAAGACCCCTTTTTTTAGATTGTCGTCCAACGCGCGTAACGCTGGCGTAGATATCGGTAATGTCGTCAAAACGATGACCTTTCATGAGAATTCCTGCACTTTGCCATTTTGTGGTTGGCTCGTACTGATAGCACCAAGTCTCATCATTCGTGATGTTCTTTTCCAGAAATGAACTGTCCGCGTTTTGCATTTCAATCAAGTCGCGGCATACTCCACGTGTCGTTTTTCTTCTTCAAAACATTTTGGGGAATGTCTCCAGCTCTTGATTTAGAGATGTTACATCACTGGGATTTGTGACACAACAACGTTGAAACATTACCGCCACAGGTTCACTGCTTAACACTGACTGAACATAAGTGACTGATCGAAAGCACAGCTGTTGTTCACAGTTGTTAGTTCCAGATGCCACAGTAAGCATCAAAATCGGTTATACGCAAGGAGTAAAATCATCTACATTTAGATCTATTTACATATTCCGTAAGCCACCGGATGGTGCAGACGGAGGGTACCTTGTACGACTACTAGTCATTTTCTTTCCTGTTCCACTCGCAAACAGAATGAGAGAAAGATGCGAGTGTTTATATATCTCCGCATAAGCCTTAATTTCTCTTATCTTCGTGGTCCTTGAAATGTACATTGGCGGCAGTAGAACACTGTCGTTCCGCAGTCAGCTTCAACTGCCGGTTTCCTAAGGTTTCTTAATAGTGTTTCCCCAGAAGAACGTCATCTTACCTCCAGAGATTCCCATTTGAGTTCAGGAAGCACCTCCGTAACACTCGCGTGTTGATCAAACCTACCGGTAACAAATCTAGCAGCACGTCTCTCAACTGCATCGATGTCTTTCTTCAATACGACCTGATGTGGTTCCCAAATACTCGAGTAGTACTCATGAATGGGTCGCACTACTGTTCTATAGCGGTGTCCTTTATAGATGAGCTACACTTTTCTAAAATTTTCCCAATAAACGGAAATTCACCATTCGCCTTCCTAACTATCGTCCTCACGTGTTCATGGATTTGATATCGCTTTGCGACGTTACGACTGGACATTTAATCAACATTACTGGTCAAACACATATTAGTAATGCTATATATGAACATTACGGGATTGCTTTTCGTATTCATCTGCAATAACTTAAATTTTTTCTATATTTAGAGCAAACTGCCATTGTCACACAAGATACAAATTTGTCTCAGTCATCTTGTAGCCTTCTACAGTCACTCAACAACAACAACACAACAACTTCAAGTACACTATTGCGTCATCAGCGAAGAGCCACAAATTGCTGCTCACCTTGTTCGTCAGATCATTTATGTATATGGAGAATAAGAGTGGTTCTATCACGCTTCCCTGTGACAATCCAGACGATACCATTGTCTCTGACGAACAGTAGCCGTCGAGTACAACGTACTGAGTTCTATTACTTAATATGTCTTCAAGCTGCTCACATATCAGGGAACCTAATCCGTATGCTCGGATCTACGTTAACAGTCTGAGGCACCACGTGTCACCGTGTCAAAAGCTGGAAACTTTTTAGACGAAGGTGGTATGTTGTCTGCCAGCTAGTGTGCAATGCATGGAAGAATGTACTTCCTGCCAGTATTAATGTCTTTCTGCCTTATTCCAGTCGAACGTGGAGTGACAGAAACTTAGCTGTCGGTATGTCTGTTATTTGTCTATGGGACCTAGGCGATAGGGGCAATAGAGCGGCTAAGCAATCTACCTCTAACACTAGTTCTCTAATATTAAGCAATAAGGTTAAGGGAGAACAACTCCGTCGTGTATATCACATATTCCTTTTAAATTTCCCTGGGGGTTTCCAGTGTACGGGTGTCTCTCGTACTGTTCGTCAGTCGCATGTACTCTGGTGTTTCGGAAAGTTTTGCAATTTCATTTTTGCAATCTGTAGCTGAAATGAGCCCAAACAGTTCCTGTTCACGTCTTTCATACGACGCCCAGTGTCGACTGAAATCATCGGTTTGTTGCCCATTGCAAAACATAATGATCTTAAAGCGAAATTTTAAGAACCCATTCGGTACCCCAAATTAGTCTACTGCGTTATTCGTTTTATCGATATGCATTCACAGGATAATGAAATGTAGTCGAATTTAATTAGGTGATGCTGAGGGAATTAGATTAGGAAATGAGACATTTAAAGTAGTAGATGATTTTTACTATTTGGGCAGCAAAATAAATGGTGATGGTCGAAGTAAAGAGGATATAAAATTTAGACTGCTGATGACAAGGAAAGCGTTTCCGAACAAGAGAAATTTGTTATCATCGATTATAGATTTAAGTGCCAGGAAGTCTTTACTGAAAGTATTTGTATGGAGTATAGTCATGTATGGAAGTGAGACATGGACGATAAACAGTTTAGACAGGAAGAGAATAGAAGCTTTTGAAATGTGGTGCTACAGAAGAATGCTGAAGATTAGATGGGTATATCACGTTACTGATAAGGAGGTACTGAATGGAATCGGAGAGAAGAGGAATTCGCGGTACAACCTGACTAGAAGAAGGAATCGGTTGGTAGGACAAGTTCTGAGTCAACAAGGTATCACCAGTTTAGTACTGGAGAAAGCGTGGAGGGTAAAAATTATAGACAGAGACAAAGAGATGAATACACTAAGCAGATTCGGAAGGATGTAGATTACAGTAGTTACTCGGAGATGAAGAGGCTTGCACAGGATAGAGTAATATGGAGAGCTGCATTAAACCAGTCCTTGGACTGATGACCGCAACAACAACAACAACAACAACAACAACAATACTCACAGGAACAATAAAAAACGAAAAATAGTCAGTATTCCAGCAGCGACTGAGCAGCGCTTCTGCGTGGCGATAGCAGTCAGGGTGGGCCAGGTTGGTGCTGTAGCCGCTGGAGTACTGTGTTTTACTGTCCCTGTTAATTCGTATCGATAAATGGAATATCACACCAGACTAATTTGGGAACGCTGCGTCGAATGGGTACGTAAAATTCCACTTTAAAAATAACTTTGTTTGTAATGGGAAGCAAGCCGATGCTCTCCATGACACTGGGCGTCCCTGGAAAAACGTAATGACGAGCTGACTCCAGCTACACGTTGCAAAATGGAAACTGCAAATATCTGCCGAAACACCAGAGAAAAGGAGCCTGACGACTCTTAGGAGAGACACCCTCTATTCGTACGGGGTGTAATGATCTTTTACGAGACTGCATTCGCGCGACGTATGGTTTCATGTCTACTCGACACGGGCTTCAAACGTTGGTGCAGCTCTCTGGATCTGGTCCCGCTAGCGTCTTGTATGTGGTTTCCAAGACGCTTCTTCACAACTCTAAAAGTAAGCCTGCTATTTGTTACGTTTGCTACTGACTTTAGTGGTTCGCCCCATTTCGTGTTGTTCCGTACTACTAGCTCTAGATACTAAGGCGATGTGGCAAGATTTCTGAAATGTACACCCACATCTTGTTTCCAAATTCTCTTTGTTATGAGAGTTTCCTTGCATTTATCCATGTTTAAATACAGCTCCCATTAAGTGCACGTAGTTAAAATGGTGTCTGTGTCGGTCTCCTTTCCTTCTGAAAATAAGCTGGTGAATTTCTAATCAACATTACTTCTCGAGGCTGCAGAATCTATCCTTCCGCCATTTCACTTACTGGATTGGAGATCCTGCTGGCTGTGACTGAGCAATCTCTTTAGCCGTCACCAGACCTGAAAACGGTGACGAACCGAGAAATTTTCGCTGACCAGGTTAATTATTTAAATGAGTAGTGAGTTCTCAGTAACAGGCGACTTCCTGATGTAATTTATTTACAAAACTTGTAGCCGGTTTCGAGTTAAGCGCTCATCATCAACGACATAATTTTCACTTTCTTCCCAATTTATCTTTCCTGGTCTGTATTGTTTAGCGCTCTTTCCGCTTTCTGTAACGATTATTTTGATGACAGTGGTATCTTATGCACGATATTTTTAATGAGAAAATGTACGACGGGCTCGCGATACCTAATATACAACACATTTTTTTCTGAAAGCAGGTTGGTTTTATTGCGGATTCGAATACACCAGATTATTCCCCACTCTGTTGGTTACGAAATCCTATTTTTCAACATCATATCCGTTCAAAGCGACGGCTTATATCACCTTACTGGGAGAGCCTGACGCCCGAATGGGACCACTCTACTGGTCGACGTCGGAGCCAGCGTCTTGCTGCATCAGTAACCTCCCCTCGTCCACGTACTTCCCGTGGAGCGTATCCTTCATCCAACAGATGGAAGTCGGACGGCACTCGATCCGGGATGTAGTTTGTATGAGGTTCAAATGGTTCAAATGGCTCTAAGCATTATGGAACTTAACATCTGAGGTCATCAGACATCAGATCCCTAGACTAAGAACTACTTAAACCTAATTAACCTAAGGACATCACACACATCCATGCCCAAGGCGGGATTCGAACGTGCGACCGTAGCAGCAGCGCGGTTCTAGACTGAAGCGCCTAGAACCGCTAGGCCACAGCGGCCGGCTGGTGGATGAGGAAGAAAAGGTCGTGAGCTCCTCTCGGGAGCGCCGATTTGTGTGAGGTCTTACGTCGTCATGGAGAAGGATAAGTTCGTTTGCATTTCTGTCTCGACGATAACTTTGAAGTCGCTTCTTCAATTTCCTGTGGGTAGAACAATATACTTCAGAGTTTACCGTTGCACTATGAAAGAGGTCATCAAATAGAATAACCCATTCAGAGTTCCAGAAGGCCATCGCCACGACTTTGCCGACTGATGGTGTGGCTTTGAACTTTTTCTTCGAAGGCGAGATGATGTGGCGCCATTCCGTAGATCGCCGTTTTTTCTGGTTCGAAGCGATGAACCAATGTTTCAAGGCCAATGACGATGTTCGACAAAAAATTGTCACCGTGACAAAAATAAAAACACCTACAACCGTCCTTGTGATTTTATTTTATTTTGTCACTACCAGTTTCAACGCTTCATTGCGTCATCTTCAGGCCGTTTTTGGTGCGGCACAGGTCGATATGATCCCCATCAATAACCCAACTCATGGAGCCGGAAGATGACGCAATGAAGCGTTGAAACTGGTAGTGATAAAATAAAGTCATAAGGACGGCTGTAGGTGTTTTTATTTTTTGTCACGATAGTAAACGGCCGTCGTCCTAGAGACCTCCTGGTAAAAGGATGGACATACAAAAAAAAAGGTCACGATCGGCCTCGTAAAGCGTAAGCAACTCTGCACGGACGGTCCTTCTTTGCTCTTTATGGTCTTCTGTTAGGAGGCCAGGAACCCAACGGGCACACACCTCTCAGTAGCCCAACTGGTGGACGAGTGTGTCAGCACTACCAGCAGAGACGTCCAGCTGAGCAGTGAGAAGTTTGATTGTGATTCGTCGATCACTGTGATTGAGAATGTCCGCACGTCCCAACATTGAGGGCGTCTCAGCTGTGTGCGACCAGCCGTTACGCGCGAAATCGGGCAGGTTTGCGCGACCTTGTTGCGATAATGACGGACGCTTCGCCCAACGATTCACCGAGCTTGTGCTCACTGCCAGGTCCGCGCAGACATCCTGCAAGCGGCTACGAACATCTGCGACTCTCTGGTTTTCCATCAAAACAGACTCAATGACAGCTCCCTGATTAGAATGCATCTCCATTACTGACGCTGTTTTGAAGGCTACGTATAGCGCCGTCACCTGGCGGAACTTCATAAAACTAAAGGCGCTGAAACAGGAATATAAAGAATTTCGCATATTTTCAACCAAATCTGGCCGAGAATAAAATGTGTTGCATTACTTACTGAACACTCCTCGTACTACAACTAGTAGTAATCGTTAACTAACTTCCGTACCTTGCAGCTGGTGTGTGCAATATACAGGGTGATTTTGCTAACTGGGAGCAACTGAAAAGGATTTCTGAGAGGATATGGGGCAAAATAATTCGTACGGACATATGGCCGGAAATGCGTTCCATAGGAAGTATACCCACTAAAGGTAAAAATAAAAATCTTTGACAATATAGATCTCAACCGTGAATTTTCGGTCTGTACTAGTGTTTTAGCACCAATTCCAGAGGCCAGTGAGCTGGAGCGCCGTCATGTAGTAGCCACTTACCATCTGTAGTACCAAAGGCACGTTTCTAGCTGGGGAGATAGGAAGCGCACATAAGACTCGCCTGTGAGGCATTGGGGGGGGGGGGGGGGAGGGGGATGTCTGGACCAACGAGGCGTCGCTTATAGTCGCCGCCCACGCACTGCAGCATCACCGGTGCTGATTTTTCGATGCCAGCATACAATGGGGATTCTCTGTAGCCCACAAGGCGCTGTTGTGAAGGCTGTGATACTGCCCCTCGTAAAAGCGGACTCATCTGTAAGTAGGATCGATGACAGAAGTCCCAGCCCCTTGGTAGTCTGCGCGACGAACCAGCGACAGAAACATCTCGAAGGCAGTTCCATAGATAACGAGGCCTGCACGCATTGTAAGTGATGAGAATAGTGGTAGTTGTGGAGAATGTTTCACACAATAGTCTGGCTTACCCCACGGCGGAGGGCGACTTTTCTGGTGCTGATACTGGGGTCACTGTCAAAGATCTTTTATCATCACCTTCAAGGGCGTATACCTCCATTGCAACGCATTACCGGCCATATGTCCGTATGAAATTTTTCTGTTCCTTATCCTTTCAGATATAGTTTCCATCACTTTGTCCCCAAGTAGCGAAATCAACTTACATACTTCCACGTAATTCTTTAGGGATTTGTAGGAGAGTGTAACTGCTGCAGAATTTCTATACAGTGGCGTAGACTACACGGTGCTATTTCACCGGGGTGTCATTTCTACCAGATTTAGAAAATCCCAGTTACTTCGGTGTTAACGAATCTTGAATATACGATTTATTGCAACTTGTCGGGGAATGGGCGGAGGGGTGGGGGTGGGGTTTCAGTAGATTCGCAATTTCATTTAAATAATCAATCCTTTCTTTTTAATTAACACTTTACAATGAATAAGTTCAGGTAACCTGCTTATAATGTGATTAGTATTGATTAGCATTGTTTCTTCTTTACTATAAGCTCATTTCAGCTGTAGCACCTTTCTGAACACACCCGTAGATGTTACAGTTGATGAACCTACTAGCATGCATAAAAGTTGTCTATAAAGGTCACTTTATACACACCGACCGAAAAAAATGGCAACACCAAGAAGGACGTTGCAAGCTAGCATTCAACATTCTGACGGTACACCGGTTATTAGCGTAACTTACATTTGCAATGGCTTATCTTGACCTCATAGTAACTTCTGATCTTGCAGTGTTAACCACTTACATATGTTAACTAGACGAATGTATTCCCGAAAATACATTACTCTAGATGATTATTTTTTGGTGTTGTCTATATGTATATATGTCTAGTTGGAATAGACGCCCATACGGCATCAGTGAGTTCCCTATCGATTGCCTATATGTTTCTCGTTTCTTATAAGTCGCATAAGTTCTATTTGTATAAAACTTTTTTCCTGAAATATTGTTGAAAGCTAGAATTACTATTTATTCTCGTTGAAGTTTTCTGTTTGTAGTGTGATCTTTGCTAGTCAGTGATGCTAGTTGTGCTTAATTGAACTTACAATTATGTTATCATTTGTAATATGATTTTCTTAGTTGAGTTCACTGTGTGTTATTTATCCGTTTCTCCGAAAGTTAATAAAAGTCTTTAGGTAACTTTTATGTTAGAACAATTTGTTCATTAAGAATACCATTTCGATGACTTTTTGTGCGCCCATATATCTCGAATTCTTTTAGGATGTTCATAGCATGTCCTTTTGGTATTTTGTGTATCACTTGTAATGCGTTTTCGATATGTCCTGCTTTGTGGTTTTGGTTTTTGAGCTGTAAGTAAAAGTTTAATTGATTACTGCCGCACTTTTTTGTGTTCTTTAAACCTAATGCTAAAATATCGGTCCGTTTGACTGATATATAATTTAACACGTTCGTACACGAAATTTTGAAATATGCCTGTCTTGACAAACGTGGCATTTTTGTTTTTCCACATCGAATTTTCATTTTTAGATTGTTGTGTGTTCGGAATGCTAGTTTTATGGTTGTTTTGTTTAAGACAACAGAAGAAAAATTTTTCAGCTCCAAATGGCCACTACTCAACACAGTTATATATTACAATAGATATGCTAACAGGTGGAAACAATGAAGACATCCAAACCGATCATCAAGAACTCAAAAACGTGCATCCAAAAATAAAATTTGCAATAGAAACAGAAACAAACAAATCTATACACTTACTCGACCTTAAAATCAACAACAATAGCAATCGTCACATGTTTGAAATTCGCAGAAAACCAACTACTGCAGGCAGCATAATTAACTGATGTTCATGTCACCCAAAATCAGAAAAACATGTCTATTTGAACTCAGTGATTAAAAAAATAATTACTCCCATATGTAGCCCAACAAAATAATTTCAACCCGAATATAGTTCACAAATTGTACGAAAAATATAAAAGCTAAACCATACCCGACGACATAAAATTAACAAAAGAAAACAAAACCTAACTAAAAGCAACATACGTACAAACAAAATACTTAACACAAATATCGAATAAAATAAAATCTTAAACAAAACAACCATTAAAGTAGCATTTCGAACAAACAACATTCTAAAAGCGAAAATTTGTCTGGAAAAACCGAAATCTAGCAACATGTTGACATTCGACAGTTTGCTCAGTGATGCAATATGAGCGTGTAATCGAACTAGGGGTAAGCATATATGTGAACAGACCTTTATATAAAATTTTTATAAACGTAAGTAGACTCACTAACTGTAGCATCTACATGTTTACTTGAGAATGACGCTATAGCCGAACCAAACGTGTAGTAAAGAAGAAACAGCACTAATTAAACTATTTGCAGCTTACCTGGAATTATTCATTATAAACTGTTACATTATGACGTATTCTACGAGCGGGCCCAGCCGAAAAGAAGATATTTTACTAACAGCTAACAACTGAACGCGGCACGCAGATGAAGACAGCAACTTTATACGCATACTGAAAAATACTGTTAGTTCTGTGAAGCTACTGAGTATATACGACGCGTGCATTCATGCGAGTGCCTTCGAGTAATGAGGTGACCCATCAAAACAGCACTAGTATACAAAGATATCAGACCTAAAAAACCCAGACAGATCCCGTTTGTTTAAAAGAAGACAGCAATCCTGTCAGCGGTATTAATGCTTCTTTCCAACAAACAAAATCAAAGCACTAGAACTCTAGCTCAGAGAATCTAGCGTATGATGAAGAAAGTTGCGTATCTAGTGCGATAAAAGATTCTAGCATTTGGGTACTATAGTATAGAGGAAGTACTAAAAAACTAACTCAACTACGAATGCAGTGTTTAACCGACGTGCCGTTTCGTTAGGTGAAACATAAATACGCAACCTGAACAATAGCTTTTATGGGCCGGAGTTTAGCTGAGATGATATTATGCTGCTAGGTCCGCCCCCCCTCCTCCTCCCCTCCCCCCCCCCCCCCCCGGAGATTCCATCAACGGCTTCATTCTGGGGATGCCCCAGAAGTTCATAAAGTTCATATCATTTTGTACTAACGACGGAAGGCCTTAACGAACTGTACAGGTAACATAGAGCAGCCGGTGAGTCCTTGGCATTTGTGGGTGCTGGCTATCGATCTAGCGGCATCACGGCCCCAAATATTCCCTCCACCTTCCACTGCGGCACCACCTACTCGCGGACGCTTGCCCCCAACCGGTAGGCCACCCGTTAAGCGTGCACCGCTTTATTTGACTTCCTAACAAACTGCAGTTACCGTGGCCGCTAGCGAAACGCGATACAGCGTTACGCTTCGATTTAGCATAAGCTCCAAAGGGTTGCCGAATGAAACATAATACAATTACAACTCATGTATGTGTGTCAAAAGTGGAAGTGAAGATAGCAACTGACAAAGTAGACTACGTTGCTGGTCATTACCACTGCAACATGCAACATACGAAGACAGCGTGCATGCATGGATATGCAGATAATTAACATTTCAGTGCAACCGTAAAAAATAGGCAGAAGTAACGCCATCTACGCCATGACGAAGTCAAAGCACTAACAGCCTCAGGGAATAACTGTAGGTGAGCAGATACTGGAACCTAGCAAAGCCTTATTAGGCAGTGTCACAGTGGAGGTGGTTTGTCTTTGCCTTCTTCCGACCTGTTATGAAGTGTCAAGTGTGTACCTGTGTCGTGTGGATGAATGTGATGAGTGCTCGTCCAGTGCAGTGTTGGATGAAGGAAAGGGAGAGGGTGAAATCCTGTGCCGGCACATACCCTACTCCTGACGAATAACACTGAGAAGCCGAGCTTAACGTCTCCATACGCCGGACGGATCACCATCAACAGTGTCACTTGCCCTCACGTCATGAGACATTGCGGAGAGGTTTTGGCCTTAATCTGGAAAATTACGAAAGACTGGTGGTCAGGAACTCTAAGCTACCGGCCGGCCGTTGTGGCCAAGCGGTTCTAGGCGCTTCAGTCTGGAACCACGCGACCGTTACGGTCGCAGGTTCGAATCCTGCCTCGGGCATGGATGTGCGTGATGTCCTTAGGTTAGTTAGGTTTAAGTAGTTCTCAGTTCTAGGGGACTGATGACCTCAGATGTTAAGTCCCATAGTGCTCAGAGCCATTTGAACCATTTTTTTCTAAGCTACCATACCCTAGCTGCGGGAATTTTCCGTAACGTGTTGTGTAAGACACATGTGAGACCGCGGTCACCACTCGCACAATGCAAACAAACCAGACAGTTTTCTTATGGTGTCAACAAACCAATACCGCTGCGGTCTCTACCTGTGGAAAACGCTTGCGTGCTTCTCCAGGAGTCTGTCCCAGACTTAGCAGCAATTTACTTTGTTGGTGGAGAACCTGAAAGCTCGCCTCCTCTCGTCCACGGACCCGCAGGAAAAAAAAGCTTACTACAGTAACTCGTTAAAGAAATGCTTGAGGACCGACAGACTTTTTCAAAATTTACTGACAAGCTTGTGGAGCTTGGCACTGAGGACGATATTTATTTTTGTTCTTCAAATCCATGGCGCCAACAGTCTAAAAATTTTGCCCCGACGTTATATGCGAAGACAAAATCAAATTTGTGACATTACGATGGACTTGTAAACCATAAACCGGAGAGATCAAAGACTGCCAACAACTACACGTTTTGGTACGAATTCTTCAGCAGGATATCGTCATCTTGGCTTCCTGCTTCTGTCTCAAGTGTTGACAGTGAGCAAAGCCCTACATAACTACGACAATAATGTCGCTACTGCGGACTTGGCAACCTACAGTAAGTGAAACGTGCTTTCTATTTTACTCCATGTAGTATTGTTTTCTTTCTTTCTGCAGCAATGTATTTAATTCAGACTACAGAATCAATGTTTTTGTGCCTTTCCCTGCTTTCAGAAACATCAAAAACTACACGCATACACTTGAATCTGTGTGGATAGAAAGCGGTCCAGTAAGATACAGGAAGGTCAACACTTTCGTCATTCGTAGCAGAAGTTTACCAAATGAGCATTCATTTTACTGGAACAATGACCCACCAGCATACACAACAAACGATAGTACGTCAAGTCAGCTGACAATTTACTATTTTGTTGTATGTATCATATATAATATTTTCACTTTTCACTCAGGTTAACGTTACTTATTAATGAGAAAAATTCTAATGTAACTGCTAATTTTCCTACAGGCGTAACTGGCTATCCTATTCGCTTATAGCAATTACTTTCAAGTTTTCTTCAATTAGCGAAAGAAGGCAAAGTGATTGGATGCGAATCTGAAAAATGCCTTGAACTTATCCGCATCGTCGATCAAATGTTTTGTTACTGAAATATTATAGTCTCCTTCTTCTTCACGAAATAAGAAGATTTGCCTGACTGCTTTGCGCTTCCTGAGTTCACTTCCCGAGAACGTACAGTCTTTCTCTTCTTCCTTAACTTCCATTTACTTTCGGAGTGCCAAAAATAATCGTTTTCATCCACGTTTCTCTTCACGGGACATCCACAACTGCTATTCATTGTCAATGATAAAATATACTACAGTTGTAAAAATTATTTATTTCTAAAAAGGAAAATGCTACCCGGTTTCAGGACGTGTGTCCCATCTTTAGGTGAATATGAAAATGAGTCGACAAGGATGTATAACTAAGATTAAAAGTATTTTAGATCGAGCACTACGCCGCTTGTTTGGCCTTCGCTGTCTCCACTACTATTGTGCTCCAGTGCCTCGAGTCAAGCAAAATGTCCCGCGCAGCGCGTTGGCACTTGCGTCGCGCCAATGAATCCTACAATACTGCTCTCGTCTAGGAGAAACTGTAGCACCCACCCACTTCCACCAAACTGCAAAAATAAATTCAAACCTTTCCGATACTTTTTCCCTCTTTCACCCTCCACAAAAAATATAAAGGGAACAAGTTTGTCACTTTCTACATTTTGGATGTTGGTTTGGTAAGAGTTCCGCATCAGACGTGAGAATTTAATTTATTACTTAACTATTACTCTATTAGTCAGGAAGTTTACAGACGGTATCGACATATACTACTGAACGTAGTTTTAAAATTATGTTGTTGTACGACACATAGTTTAGGAGATATGGCAGGATAGATATTCAGTATCGTGAAAAATCAACATTTCTTAAAAACTTAAATATTTCTCTATTTCAATAACACAAAATTTTCGCTGAATTAAGAAAAGATGTCATAAGGTATTTCTTGTAAAACTCTGTCATGCACAATTGCTAAATTATAAAAAAGACACTACTTCCCTTTTTTACGTTCTGACGTGTACTGCCCCGCTCCTAGGAAGACGTCTCTCATAGCGTCCTGCGACCCACATCGGATAGCGGAAAACGCAAGCGTATTCCGCAGCATACTGCGGTAAATTTCCGCTCCACGAAATCGTAGCTTACGCCATCGCCTCTCCTCCACTTGCCAGCCAAATATTGACAGTGAACATTTTCCACCGCCAGGACTGTAACTGGGTTACCTCCGAGTAGAGCGCCACTGCACAGGCATGCATCAGCCGCCTTGACTACGGAATATTCAGCTGGGTCAGTATGGATTCGTAAACTTAATTTTGAATTTATACGGCGGCGACTGTGCACGCTACTTATATAAGAAAAAAATTACGCAGCGGTTCTCATTCAGAAATCGCATTTTAATATTGGTTGTATATGGGAAGCTGAGACTACGTCTCGTGTACGAAAGAGAGACGTTTAACAGCATGGGTAATATGCTTTGCAAAATATAACATATGCTTTGAAAAATATAACACTTCCTTCGCAATGTTGCGAGGTGAACCGGTCTGACTTGGTGTGTAAATAGTTGACACAGCAGTACGCAAGTGGTAGATGTCCTAGGCCTTTCCACACCAGCGGCCTCTGAAATTTTTAGCATATGTAGTGCAACCCATAGCTAAGCCCAAACAAGGACAGCTCGAAAGGGAATAAATAGCTAGCCATTTGTGCTAAAGTCACTTCTTTTAGTATCGGAGCTCTATCACCACAGGATGTGTCGCTCGGCTGCCATCCGGAATTTGTGTTCATGGACCAGAGTTCGATTCTGCGTCAGAGGAGTCCGCCCTGAGACCATGGGATCTGGAGCCGCCGTCTCAACGGGCCAGCATCGGTGCTGGGAAGAAGCTCGCCAGCAATCAACTCGGGATCAGTGGGTCACTACCTTTATGTCATTGGACTGCCACTTTCTGGACGGCATGGGGTCGCAGCTGGCTGAGCCACACGGAGTTGACGTTGATGCAGGTGAAGCAGTTGCGTCGCAGGCCACTGGATAGCTGATGCTGCAGCGTTGCTGGGTAACAAAACACAAGAGGCCACGAAATGCCGCGGCCTAGCTGCCACTTTCTGTACTGTGCAACAGCGGACTGTCATAATAAAGCGTTTGGAATTACAGGATGTTTGATTGGCGTCGCATGGCGTTCTCCCACGCCCAACTGAAATCCACCAGTCTATTGCCCTTGAGTCAGGAAATACGCTTATTTGCAGCAATACAAATATCCACACGGGCAGAGAACGAGTCGTGGAACACAGCACAATTTCAGCGTGACGACCATTGTTGCGGTTTCCCTTTACGTGGCAGTGGTGTGCCCAACTACAACACTCGAAACAAAAGTGGCACATCGTTGTTTTCTCAGACACGTCCCAGTTCTTCGTACAACGTTACAATGGATGTAACCGAGTATAGAGGTTCCGAGGGTAATGAAGACTGACAGATCGTGTTCATCATCGTCATACAACCCATCAACTGGTGTGACGCTATGGGATGCCATTGGCAATACACCACGATCATGTATGGTGCGCATAAGAGCCGCTACATTTCTGACTTTTCAACACCGGTAACAGTACCCTATCGTCAAAGCCTCCATTATGTTATCTATCAACAAGATAACGGAAGACGGAGTGTGGTAACCTGACTTACCTTGATGTAGGGGGTGTAGGATTGTTTAAATGGCCAGCGCGTCCTCCAGATCTCTTGTAAATTAAAAATATCTGGTGACAGGATACTGAGAGACTGGCCCGCCACCACTCGCGTCACTAAGATTAATGGACTTCATTTGTATAAGCATTAGAGAATGTACTTGTATCTGTCATCCAAGTTCAGTTCCTCTCGATTCCATCCTGGTTCTAGCCATTGTTTCTGCCAAAGTTGGCAACTCCTGGTACCAATTTCGCACCCGTATCCCCCCAAAAAACCTTCAAACGCAATCACACATGCTTCCTAGAAGCACAGTAAGTAAAATTTCGCTATATACTATCCGCCCTGGTATTGCAATTTTAATGGTCAATAGTGTATGTACCAAGATACTGAGCACGAAGAAGCTATGTGGCTAAAACTCTGTTATTTTGCAGTCAATGTATAAAAGTGTATTTCTTGTTCGCGTACTATGTCAGCATCACAGTATTTTCAATTTGGATGTGTCAGCGGAGAGAACTAAGTGAATCCAGGCATTTCCGCAGAGAGATTTCGCAGAGATAAATTAAACCAGATCTACGGTTAGCCTATGTTCGACATTACCTATGATAGATTGGCGAAAAGCAAAGAATAGTGTGTGAGCCAGTTGTCTAAGATCATTGTTAATTACTGAAAAAAATTCGTTATTCCTAAGGCAAGAATTCTAGAGATATAACGAACGACCCCTCGAAATGCAACAGAAGTCGGTTTTCACGGACGTACTCGTGTCCAGAAGTCACTGTTGCCCAGAACGGATGCGAAATGTCGCTCATACTGGCGGCAACACCGACGTCATTGGTCTTTGGTGCTACAGAAGAAGTTTGGATGGAATGATAAGTCACGACGTATCGTGTGGTGCTCAGATGAGCGAGTGGACACAGAAAAGAACGCCTGACCTTTGACAAAATGAACAGCTGCTTATGAGAACGTTAACACAATAGCACCCACTTTGAGCCACAATAAATGACATTTCCTTTATAAGAGGGTAAAAAAAAAAATACTTCAGGCCACAAAGCTGGAACCATTGCACTTTTGAAGAAAGTCACACGGATTTCCTGGACTGGACACCAATCTAAACCGCAATTTGACCTACTTCGAACGACATGAATGTCAATTAAGTGGCACAACCGTCAGCTCTGAATTTGAAAGAAGTATTAACAGTCGGTCGGGTCTGCAGACACTCTAGATCAACCTACAGGTTGTGCGCGAACTAGGTATCCGGTAGAAAGCGAAACAAATATTTGAAAGTGTGCTCTTAGCCACATTGTGAAAAGCGCGGAAAGTATAGGAGAGCCGTCGACGGCCACTGCAGGTGGCGGCGCGCCCGGCGCCTGGCACGCGCTGGTACGGCGCGTCTGCTTCTCCGCCGCCGCTCGATACCCGATGACAGTTCGATAGATCCGCCACGTGCTCCGCCTTCAACGTCTGCACGGTCTCCCAACAGACCTCGGCCAATCGTAAGTCCGATTAGGAGCCATCGGCCAAGCTGTCTGTTGGGCCGCCATTTACATAAAGCGTAACCTCTTGCAGCGGATATGTGCAGCACAACTTCTTACATTACGAGCACGAGGAAAGATTCAGTGGTGGTAAGCTGTCACTTAGAACTCTTAGTATGATTCGTAGAATCGTCTCACCGACTCCTGGATTGGCTTGCAGTCACCGGTTCATCATATGTAACGCGTACAGCCACGTGCAAAAGTTAGAGAGATGTTACTGTGCTTCTCCTTCCTGACGCGAATCAAGGACTGTTGGCTTTGTGGTATTTGTACATACGAGGGTGAGTCAAAAGAAAACCTTAAATTTGTAATAACAAATCGAAATTTCGCGCTGTCATCCTGCAAGTTGGCAAGCGTCCTACAAACAGCGTGCAGAATGGCCTGTAGGTGGCAGCATAGTGCAGATGCACACATACCGTCGCAGTATCAGTATAAAGATGGCCGCCCCACTTTCGACTTGCACCAGGGAAGAACAGTGTTCTGTTATTCGGTTTTTGCGTAGTGAAGGTGTGAAACTTATTGAAATTCATCGACAAATGAAGGTTCAGTACCGTGGTGCATGTTTGTCACAGCAGGAAGTGTACGAATGGAGTAGGAAGTTCGCAAATGGTATGACTTCAGTGGAAGATGCTCCTCGTCCAGGTCAGGCACAACGAGTTGTGACTCCACAGAACATTGCAGCATTTGAAGCCATAGTGAAGGAAAACCGCCGAGTGACACTGAATGACATGGCAGTATGTTTACAGATTAGTCATGGGTCAGCACACCACATTGTGCATGATGTGCTCCAGTTTCACAAAGTGTCTGCAAGATGGGTACCACGGCAGCTGACTCCTGAAATGAGAGAACGACGTGTTGATGCTTGTGAAGAACTTCTTCGGCGCTTTGAACGAGAAGGTGATGGCTTCCTTGCAAGAATCGTTACTGCGGACGAAAACTGGGTTCACTTCCACCAACCGGAAACGAAGAGAGCGAGCAAGGCATGGCGCCATTCCTCATCACCAAAACCAAAGAAGTTTCGAACAGAACCATCAGCAGGGAAGGTTATGCTGACTCTCTTTTGGGACGAAAAAGGCGTCATTTTGGAACACTACATGCTTAGAGGGACCACTGTCACCAGTGCATCATACACCTAAAAAATCATCTGCGGCCTGCAATCGAATCAAAGCGACGTGGATTACTGTCAGCAGGTGTCCTTTTGCAACATGTCAATGCAAGGCCCCACACTGCCCGTACAACAATTGCAACAATCACAGACCTGCATTTTGAGTGTCTTCCTAATCAACCATACTCACCAGACCTTGCCCCAAGTGATTTCCACATGTTTGGACCACTCAGAGACGCAACGGGAGGAAAGAAGTTCCGTTCTGATGAAGAGGTACGCTACGCGGTGCATGAGTGGTTGCGCGAACTGCCAAAAGGATTTTTTCCTAAAGGAATTTATGCACTTTGTAAGCGCTGGAGGACTTCCATTGAGCGTGAGGGAGATTATATTGAAAAACGATACAGCTTTGTACCACTTCTGCACAGTAAATAATATTTTAAAAAATATTTAAGGTTTTATTTGACTCACCCTCGTATATTCGCACAAATTCATTGCTTGCTTTAAAACTCATTATATCACTGAATATTCTTCGTAAGTTGCTGTTAAACCATTAAAAGAAAGTAGACGTTCCATTAGAAAAATAGGTGCTCCAATATCTCGATAGATAAAGAAGACACAAGGGGAACCAGCACAACAAATTACTTACCGCTTTTCGTAATGTCATTTGTGAGACACATCATTCTGTACCTAGAAGCGTTTGCACATTATTTGAGTTGTCTTTATCCAAATTGCGTACAGAGTGTGACAGCTAAGACAGCCCATCCTAAATAACTGACGGAAAAAAAAATCGCAACACAAAAAAGGAGTTGTGCGACATAAACGGAAGTTGGTAGGCTTGTTTCTACATCTGAGAAATGATGTCTGTTCAGATTCCACGCCAGTCGGATTAGAGTGGCGCTAGTAGCGTCAGAAAGAGAATGAAAATCAGGTTTGCGGTTAAATACAGGCTGTAATGCTCGTGAGCGTGAGTTACCATCCAGGTTGGACATGGTGAGTTGATTTTAGTCAAAAACGCCTTTCAGATGACAAAACGCCGTTATCAACAACTTACTGAGTTTGATCGATATCGTATAATAGGGTTACAAGAAGCCGGATGTTCCTTCTGCGAAATTTCAGAAAGGTTTGTCAGGAATGTAGCCACTTTACATGAATACTGACAGCAGTGGTCACGAGAATGTACGGTCGCAAGAAGATTGGGCTCCTGACGTCCACATGGCACTACCGAAAGGGAAGACCATCACGTTCGGCGAATTGCTCTGGTGCATCCTACTGCATCTACAGCAGCAATCTGAGCAGAAGCTGGCACCGAAGCGACACAACGAACTGTTACAAATGGGTTACTTCTAGGACAGCTCCGAGCCAGATGCCCTGTAGCTTGCACTGATCCGCATTCCACTCAACGCAAACCACCGCCATTTGCGACTTCAGTGGTGTCAAGCGAGAGCTCATTGGATGGCAGTGTGGAGGTCTGTTGTGTTTTCTGATGAAAGCTGGTTGTGTCTCGGTGCCAGTAATGGTCAGAAGGAGGCCAGTGGAGAGTCTGCAACCAACCTGTCTGCGTGCTAGACACTCTCTACCTACACTTGGAATTATGGTCTGGAGTGCGATGTAGTATGATAATATGAGCACTCTCGTGGTTATCCCACAGATCCTACCTGCAAATTTGACGTCAATCTTGTGATTCGATTTGTTGTGCTGCCATTCATGAACAGCATTCAAATGGTTCAAATGGCTCTGAACACTATGGGACTTAACAGCTGAGGTCATCAATCCCCTATAACTTACAACTACTTAAACCTAACTAACCTAAGGACATCAAACACATCCATGCCCGAGGCAGGATTCGAACCTGCGACCGTAACAGTTGCTCGGTCCCGAACTGAAGCGCCTAGAACCGCTCGACCACCGCGGCCGGCGACAGCATTCCTGGGGGTGTTTTTCAACAGGATAATACTCGCCCAACATGTTCTACAGAGTGTCGACATATTGCCTTGGTGTGCTCGACCACCAGCTCTCTTTCTAATCGAGCACATATAAGACATATCGTACGACAACTCCAGCGTCATCCACAAACAGCATGAACCGCCCCTACACTGACCGACCAAGTGCAGCAGGCATGGATATCCACCCCACAAACCACATACGGCACCTGTACAACACAATGTATGCTTCGATGCTTGCTTGGCGTCAACATTCTGGTGGTGACACCTATTATTAATGAACCAGCATTTCACATTTGCAATGGCTTATCTCGCGCTTACATTAACCTGTGGTCTGAAATATTAATAACTTAAGAATGTTACCTAGACAAATATATTCCCGAAAATTCATTACCCTCCATTAATGATTTGTTGGTGTCGCGATTTGTTTCCTGTAGTGAACATCCAGAATGAATAAATATCTCGAGGTGCGGTTTTCGTTGAGCTATAGCGACCAGTTCAGCGAATTTCCTGAAGTTCGCAAGTAATTTTTCTTGTTTATGGTCACCGAATTACGTCACTAACTTTATTTTGTTTTAAAGTAACTATATACATTTTCCGTGGCATTTGAGAGAAACTCCCGAGAGGACTTCAACGACATAACATGTATGGGACTTGATCAATTAGCTTCAAGATAACAGAGCCACAAACCATTGTCCTGCCGTCAGGAGAAGACGTTGCATAAACGTCTGCATCATCACACCAAATGTAAGCAAACACGTTATTCAGGTATGGTTTTTGAGTTTACCTGTGTGCTTGAATATCACTCTGTGTTGTGCTGTTGTAATCAGGTAACTTGCTCGTAAAGCAATTAAGACATTCACAATGTATACGAGAGTCGAAAAGGTGAATATCGTTTATGGCGAATGTCACCAAACTGCTAGAGCAGCGGTGGAGTTGTGTCGGTACGCATGCAACAGCATGCGCTACCTAATATGTTCCAAAATGTCGCGCATAAAAACGGGATTCTTCCTGTGCTCATATCTTGGATTTTATTGGTGGCTCAAATGTTTTGGATAGCCCCTGGGCTAGGGACCATTAGTATACTCAACAGAAGGGTCGCCTTAGTGTCACTGTTCTACAGTAGAAGGTAAAAGTTTGAGTATTACACACTTGTCTTGTTTAGGCAAGTAGAGTAAATCGGTTGGTTCTTTTTGCATTTGATTTAGTCTACGGTGGGTCTTAATGGACTTATGGAGGCGCCATCGGTTCATGAACAGTTCCATAGGAAACCCCAATGAAGGATTTTCAACAATTTTTTCATACCAAAACCGAGTCACGGATTCCAAGACAGCCATGCATAGTAAATGACTGAAATATTTACGCTATATTCCTAAGATCTCGATCTCGAACAGCCTTGAAAATTTGGTTGATATTTTTATGCGTTTCCGAGATGCAGATGTACAAAGTTACCCCGCTATTACACTTAAAATTCGCGAGTGAAATCTGGTATGAGGCGAAAAAGTAGTTTATAAAGTGACGTAGCACGGAGAATTATGATGCAAAATGTCTCCATTATCATCAGAAGGGTTCTGGAAACCCCAAGTTGTAGTACCGAATCAAATTCAAAACTTTTGTGCACGTAAAATCCTGAATGAAGTGTAAAATTAGTTTGTGGTATTTCCATTTCGTGGTAAACTATCAAAATTTTACTGGCCCATAAAGTTCTTTTCGTACAAGTGATATGTTCTGCTGTGACAGGAAAAAGAAGGGAACCAGCGGAAAAATGCTCCTATCGGAGCACAAAATATGCGCATATGCTCCTGTTTAAAAGACTCTGACTGAAAAGTTTGGTACCAGCTCCCTCATTCTCCCTTCTTCAGCACCTATGAAAATGTTACCAAAAAGTTTGGCATGCGAACATATTCGAGCTAGTTTTTACAGAAAGAGAAGGAGTCAGTGGCAGTGGGAAAGAGACGGAAAAGCAATAAATACTGGAAGATGTGAGACAATGGTTATGGTATAGAAAGAGCGAAGGGGATAATGGCAATGTGCGAGAAAGAGAGGGACTTAGCGGCAGTGGAACATAGCTAACAGTGACGGAACATTGCTAGGAAGAGAATGAAGGCGACTGTGACACTGTGGAAGGGAATAAAGAGAAGGAGAAAGTGGAAGTGGCTGAGGGGCGTCAGTGATAATGAGAGAAAAAGTCTATAACAATGACATCGAGGGAAAGAGAGGTAGTGACAATGAGAAGAAACAGCGACAGTGGGAAATAATGAACGAGATAGCGGTAGTAAGAGAAATCAAAAGGGAGACAGTTAGAAGAGACAGTAGTATTAGGACAGAACGAATGGGACTGTAGCCGTGAAACAGGAGGTAATGACTGTTACAGAGACACATAGAGATAATGACAATCTGTTGGCCTGAATGAGAGAGTGAGAAGGACAAGTGGTGAGTGGATAAGTATGAGCAACAACCAGCGATGGGCTAGTGGATGTGAGCGAGCTACATTTAGGGAAGCTTGTGGGAATGGGAAGTGAGTTGCATGTTAAAAAGAGTGCGAATATGTTCGCATGCCAACATTTTTGGGAAAAATTTTAAAAGTGCTGAGGAAGGTACAATGAGACAGCATGCACCTCACTTTACAGTCAGACTCTTTTACACAGGCTTACTACATTCACCTTTATTATGCCCCCATGGAAGTATTTCTCCTCTGGGTCTGAAGAGTATACAGATCGGCCAACCACTCGCGATCTCCCTTTGCAAGCATTGTTAAAGAGTTCTAGAAACTGCAAATGTGGAGAATAAAATACTCCGAGGGAAAAGAAGAGCAACTGATGGAACTAATATTTCAGCAGCAGTAACACCCAATGCAGATGTCACTAAGAGGCATCTCGGAAGTACGAGAGGGACGAACCAAACTAATGTTCTGCAAATACTACATTCCGTTGCATTTCATCCTCTTCAAGGCAGCTACAAGCCAACGACATGGTTACAGTTCTCCGAATGTTATCTACGAAAAGTGCAAAGTTATGCCACATATCTATGCAAAATTGTCTTTAAGGAAGAAGCATCGTTTACAAACGATAGTGATATTTGAGTTCTGAAGTACACATACCATAAACACAAAAACTACAAAAATCCGTTTGTTGTATGATCTCCTTGTAAGAAATATATCTTTCATGCCAGAAGAAAGTTGTCTACTATGCAGTCAAGTGTTACATCAAAGGAAAACAACATCACTGAATGTGAAACATATTTTCCATACAGTACAACCTGACGCTCTTTTAAGTTAAAACTTCATTTACTTTTCATTTGCGCCACGTCCTCTCTTTATATCGTAACATGTGAACACATCTGAAGATCAGATTATGCTGCTCCCACAAGAGAAAATGAAGCGATCAATAATCAAATGGGAAAACGCTACAGGCCCATCACAGACCATTTCTAATACTAGACAGTTGTTCAGGAGAGCTTCTTGAGACACCATGGGAACTTAATAGCTCTGATTAACTACAGATAATGATACACCACAATGTCAGCGACAAATAACTTCAAAAAGGTAAAGATATTGACAGGCCGGGGAGACGAGTTCGGGTGGCTATTTATTCATCGAAGATTACCTACAGGCTCTTTATCCAAAATATTATCAGAGCTCTGCTATGGTGGGGATAAATACGCATTAATACACTTGTATGAGATGCGTAAGGCAGTTCCAAAGGAATATGACAATGCTACCGATGGTGAGGAGCCAGAAAACGTGCAATCACCCATTCGACGTCATCGTCAGATAATTCCAGTGGGCATGTGACCATCGTAATGAGAAAATCACGTAATGTATACGAGTTTCATGGCTAAATGCAATACGCTTATTGTAAATGGCTTACTTCCTCTCAGAGAGTGGCATTTTTCTCGTCAATGTAACAAGTAAGTAATCATTCCACAGCAATTTAAGGATCATGATGATGAATTTCAATTCCTGTAGCGATGCTTAAATTAGCTTGATATCAGCCCCACAGAATACATCTGTGACATCATTGAACCCCAATTCATAACTCAAAATGAACCCGTATTACTTTCCAGGCAAAGGTCTACTAAGACACGTAGCTATTCTGGATGTAAAACCTGAAGTTTGAGACAATTCAAGTGGTAAATCATTGCCGTGATTATTCTTATATTTGTAATATGTGTTGTCTTACAAGTGCGTGTATCGTTTCTGCTCTGGACGCAGCAGTCCTTACGTCCATACGCAGAACATAAAAATCACTACATCAGGACAGCACTGATTTCCCTTCTTCATTATTCTCTCTCTTCATCTCTGGTATTTTCTCCATACTCTCGGCGTTAGCTCATGCGGATGAATTATTGATGTAAATGATGAATAATGGATCGTTGCAAAGGGGTGGGAGTGGCAGCGGCTGTCATGGACGGCCACGGTGCTAAGATAGCGCGTTCTGCAAAGTCATCAAGGCAGAAAGCCATTTACATTAGCGTATCGCACACCGAGCGCAAATAGACTGCTTTAGCAGGTCGCTTTCCCTTGCAGGTTACGAACGGCGTTATTAAGCGATCGGCGACAGTTTTCAGCGGACAGATTGCATCTCCTTTCGACCCTGTTCTGATCAACTGCGTACGAACGTTTAGAAATCTGTTCGTTCGCCATCAGAAAACTGGGATAAAAACGAGAGTATCTGAGTGTTTATTCAGTAAGTGTCTACTAAGCCATGTGCTTTGCCTCGCTCAATTTCGAGCTTCGGGCTACCTCTAGCCTGCGCGAACGTATGAAACACGCTTGAAATTCAACAACCGTACCGCATTTCGCTAGCAGTTGACTCATAACTTATTTTTACCCTTACAACGTATTAGAAATATTTTGGACTTATTCCTCTGGTTGCTATTGTTATTAAAGCGAAGTACGCAATCAGGGAGGAAACAAAATCATTCGGACTGTGTTAGGCACCGTATTTCGGAATTTATTACCACTCCTTTAAGAAATCAGGACATTGGTCCTGTCAGTAAGCATTATGGAAGAGCGCGATAACTTAGGTGGGACGTCATTTAACTACAAAGACTTATTTGCAGATTGTCAACGTCGACATGCATGTTTAGAGAAATAATTTCATCATGGATTACCAAATGTAGTTAAATTTGGGACAGAGTAGGAAGATATCAACGAATTAGAAGACTGAAGTGTCTAGTGAACAATGTACAATATTTATTGTACAAACATTTGACAGCATGTCGTCCTTAACAACAAGCCCTGTCACTCCGTTTCGCAGTCCGGCCACCAGGCATCACGACAAGATGGACTCCTACAAGTGTCTGAGACATTTCTTCATAATATGGCTAAGACAACTGGAATCGTAGCCCACAGTTCTACAGTGTGGCTTGCTGAAGATGCGCTCTCTAGAGTACGTCCGCTTTCGTTCTCATATATTATTACAAAAAGAATGACGCTCTGCCGTATGGAACGGGTGTCTTTGGCTTTTTTGAAATTCCACCTATGGTTTCGCGTTGCCGTGCTAGAGCACTGTCCAAGGAAGAGAGGTCAAGGTCGATAGGACCATTGCTTTTCGAATTATTTAGGGTAAGTCGCGTAAGCCGCAACACCTCTTTTATTTCGTGAACGTTCCAGGACGCTGAACCTAAGTTCATACGCAGGGGCGCGTAATTACCTTCCGTGTTTAATCTTCATAATCAAGTATGGTTTTCTTAAGTGGAGCGATATACGTTTTGAACCGTTCTTTAAACGACGAGTACGGTCATACAACTCTTGTTAATGTTTGTGTTAAACTTTTTCGCAAAAATGACCGAGAAAATAATAACGTCGAGCTGCTCAATGGCCAAGTGCAAGTCTTTCAATCGGACACCACTTCAGCGATAAGCGTCTCTCTAATCCATCCCACTTATGTAACCACAGAAAGGTGACCTACTACAGTTCAACGTGGAATCCGAATCACGAGTCGCCGTCCCGTGTGGCCGCGCGGTTTGAGGCGCCATGTCACGGATTGCGAGGTCCCTCCCGTCGGGGGTTCGATTCCTCCCTCGGGCATGGGTGTGTGTGCTGTTCCTAGCATAAGATACGTTAAGTTAGATTAAGTAGTATGTAAGTCTAGGGAACGATGACCTCAGCATTTGAACATCTTTTTTTTTTTTTTAATCACGTGTCATTCCTAGCGACTCCTCACAACGTTGAGAGGTGAAGGCTACATTAACAGCAGACTGAAAATTTCCGAAAGGGATTCGATCCAGGCACGTTCAGTACCATTACACCACCTGGTTCAACAACCGCAAAGACATTCTTCATTAAAGTCCATTGTCGTCCTGAATGTGACGAATAATTCGCGTCAAAACGATCCTCCCTGAAGCGAGAAAACGATTTTCTGAGGTGACTTCTTTGACGGTACTCACCTCATACATGGGACAAATGTATCGAGATGTCTCCGCTGCCTTCACCCTCCTATTAAATCCAAAGCGAATCAAATGTTGCAAATGTTAGACATTTCCCTTTCGATACTCCGGTTTTTAGCACTCACTCCTCATAACCTTCAAATATGCAGCAGTCAATATGTCACTGTAGAACAACACTAGAGCCTCAAATAAAAATGACAACTGATAAATACACGTCCGTGCGGTCTGAGGAGCCATGTCACGGATTGCGCAGCCCCTCCCGCAGGAGGTTGAGTCCTCCCTCGTGCATGGGTGTGTGTCTTGTTGTTAGCATGAGTTAGTTAAGTTAGTTTAGGTAGTGTGTAAGTCTAGGGTCCGATGCCTTCAGTAGTTTGGTCCGTTAAGAATTCACACACACACACACTTAAAACAATCAAAGAAAACGCTATCAACATACGCTCCAACATATTTCCCATGAAAATTTTGTCACCAATGGTAAATTACATACTTCAATATTACTCATTTGGTATTCTGCAAGACTCGGTTGTTAACGCATTGCGTTCAGATGATTAATCGAAGATATTTCCAGCTGAAAATCAAACTACAATAATAAAAAAGTATGCTTGCTAATGCCAGTGCAGAAATGTGTACTGTAGGTCATTGAAGCAAGGCGCGGTGTATCCAGACCACGTGGGCTGACGCCGGCTGGTATCTTGTGCTGCATCCAGGGGGAATTCTCAAGTAATTTCTTTGATCAGACCAGACTGCCACTGATCCTTTCGCGGGAATATTTTTGCAGGTTCTGCCATTACTGGCGAGCATTTACTGGACTACAAGCAGGTACGACATAAGAATACATCGAGCGGAGGACAGCACTTCCTGTTGAAACTTCTGCATCTTACAGTGTTGCCAGTTCTAGCAGACGGCTGGACTTTGGATTCTGAGGACAGCCAGTTTTATTGGGATGTTAAGTGAATCATACGGATTTATAATCTTCTGGGCCTGCTGCGTGATAAAGATCTTTCAAGAACGTAGTAAATTTATACAATCAGTTACGCTGCTACGAGTATTATTTTTATTTGAACTAAAGGCCTATTTCAGCTATACAGCAAACATCTGGCTATCTGTAATAGAACAAAGTTATCTGTAATAGAACATCTTATAAATTTTGGTACATTTGTTGTATTACAAGTGAGTTACTTATGAATAATATGAGTTTACATACGAGTACGGTTTAAGTCCTAATTTGAAAATGCTGCCGATATTTTACACGTAACACCAAAAGCACCGATAGTGGGTACACTGGAGGAAACTGAGATTTATTTATACATAAGAAACTATCCACATTTAATCCTTATCGAACAAATTTGACCTAAAATATGAACACTTTATCGAAATCTTCATTGGCTTTATCCACCAAGTTCCTGCGTAAATCATAATACGACGAGAGACAAAATTTAACTTAAATATCACAATGCCACATATATCCATTCAGTATAACCCGATAACATCACTGGCAAAATTATCAAAAAGCAGATGTAACCATGCTACATCGCTGATCATCTGACATAATTGCAATGGCGAAATTTCACCTGGAAATTAAGTTTATTTCTGATCATAATTAATGAAATGTCAGAACATGCCACACAACTGTTTACTATTAGAATAACCAGAAAGAATATAACTAGTAAACAAATAGGCAGCAACAGAAAAACAAGTAACTGATCATCTGTCACAAATGCTGTCACTCAGTGTCAATTACAGACTAAGATTTATTTCTGACTAATACTAAAATAAAAGTCATAACATACTACAAAATTGATTACTATTGCTACATCAACGCAAAATATGATCAGTAACAAATAAACAGGAACAGAAACAATGTTATTTCATGGAAATAAGGACTTGAAAACGTATGTAAAATCATACTATTCCTAAGTAACTCATAGAAATATAACAAATGTACCAAAATTTATAAGATGTTCTATTACAGATACCCTGATGATGGCTGTATAGATAAATAGGCGTATAGTTTCAGTGTAACTGGTTTTACAGATACGGATTTAATCTCTGCGACCGCCGGCTTGATTTTATGTCGATGTTTGTACGCATTAGACAGCAGAGGCAGCTGGTGAACGGCAAAGTAGTCGAACAACCACATGAATGTATTCAATAGGGAGTCAGGAAGTCAGAATTCTCACCCTCCGTCATGACAAAATCATGACTCCGCCACAAGTGAAATTTAGTGGTCTGTTGGGTTAATGCTGTTTTGGCATTCCAACTGTCTGGGCTCGATTCCTACTTTTGGCGACTATTTTTAACAGTCATGAGCAGACCGGTCACTCTTCACCTCTGGTAACGCCAAGTGAAGAACGTTAGGTTATATAGTGGCTCCACATCCACATTAAACGTGATGTCCCTTCCCGACCGAATGGAAAACAGTCAAATTACATTGGGCCCATTCAGAAATGGAAGACTCGGCCAGTAGACATTCTGTCACCAACAATCTTTCTTACAGTAGAAATTTGATTGTAGTTAGTGAACCAATAGTCATGTAATGTCTTATTTTATTTGATCTTGAGTTGTCGAAAATAGTTGTGTTGGACTGGAATTTAAACTCAGAACTCACATTTTGAGGGAACTGATCCCTTTTCGGGTCAGTGCGGTTCCATCATTTCGCTGTTTCCACAAGATACTAAACTACTTAAGGTCCCCACGAAAGGCGCGTATCTAGGTTCGAATTCTAGCCCGCCACAACAATTTTCATCATGTCTTTTCAAATTCTGGCATGTGGACACCTACTCACAGGCGATTTTTTATTTTTAGCGTCTCTATGTACATTGTCAACAATAAAAGTGGGTGTCGGTTGAGACTGCCAGTCAGACACACAGCTTTCTGTCACATCCCTTAAAGTTCAAGCACTCCACTCCCTCCTACTGATGAAAAATATTCGACAGTTAAACTTTCTTCTTTCTTTCTTTGCTTGTGCCGTTTTTCCCGCGGATAAGCAGGATCGGATGTAGCAATGTTAGTTGAAGGGGTGGCCGGATGCCCTTCCTGCAGCCACCCCGTACCCCCCGGGAAGGAATTAGTGTACTCCAACTGTCTGCGACTAGTGTAATCCATGGAATAGTGCGAAAGTGCTCAGATGTCTGCGAGCCGTGTAACTGAGGCGGGACGTGGGGACCAGCCCGGTATTCACCTAGGGGGATGTGGAAAACCGCCTAAAAATCACATCCAGGCTGGCCGGCACACTGGCCCTCGTCGTTAATCTGCCAGGCGGATTCGATCCGGGTCCGGCACGTCTCGCCAAGTCGAGGAAGCAGCGCGTTAGCGTGCTCGGCTAACCTGGCGGGTCCAGTTAAACTCTCTTCATGTGTAGTGAAGTTCGACTCCCAGGCCACACAGAAAGTTGAGTTTACAAGCGTCAAGGACTGTCTTACTTCTAACAACATGTTTCCTGATATTTGTAAAATCGTTATATTAATAACGTCTGGATTCATTGCCAATCAGAGCAGTGTTCTCTAATGGTCGCTTGTGGTAACCACTTTGTATAGCCAAACGACTATCCAGAAAGAGATTCGGGGACCTGCAAGAATGTTACTTATGTGGGATAAATGCAAGTCACACGGAAGGCAATTCAGGTCGCTAGGGCACTTTTGAGCATAACAGTACATGAAACTTCTACCAAGACATATTCATTCCATTCTGGAAGATACCAACGCGGCGGATGTATGCGCAACCACGGGACATACTTTTCGGACTGGCCAGAGTTGGTGAGTTCGCCCTCTCCTACGATATTTATCAGTGCAGGTGTGCGACAGAATAGAAGAATAATTTCTGAAACGGATTGTACCCAGCAAGTGTGAAGCACTTCTAGCGATTCCTCCAAGCTTATTTCCTTACACAGTGTCCGTCAGAATGAATATCAGGATATAAAAACGACAGAACTTCGCAATAAAGTGCCAGGTTTATTGAAACATTGAAAAAAATATATGCCATCATATATCATGTAATGCACTGCTATGAAGATCCTCAGAGATAAGGACCGATGACGAAAACAAAGCCACGCTGAACCACATAGTCAGACGTTCACAGTGCAGGGTTTCTCACGCAGTCAAAGGGGATTACCTTGTTCACTTGGCGTCCAGTACCTGTGACTCTATTTGTTTATACCACTGTATAGATGAAAATGGATCTTATCCGACATCAGTACGTAGTTTCGCACCTGCAGGTCGGCTTCTAAAAGTTCCAAAAGCGCAAAGCGAAGGTCAGTTAGGCTAATTCATCTTTTTCGTTTAGCTCGTGCACGACCTGCAGTGATGGATGTACGCCGCAGGACGCGATCTGACATTGTTAGTGTCAAGGCACGTCTGGTAGCAGAAGGGTGAGGACTTCGGATGAGTGCTTGATGCGCCTCCTCCAGTCGCTCCGATGTCCTCTGCCGCGTTGCCGTGCACTTTTCTTCTTTGCATAAGATGCAGTAGACCTAAACTGTTGCACTCTCCGTACAATCGTCCGATGATCCGGGACTTTATCATATCGATTCAACACGAAATGGCGACGACAATGTCGCTGAATTACGGTGGAAGATTAATTATTTTTGAAATACGCCTCGATAGCGAATGCTCGATATTCTCAACTCCACAATGCCATAATGACAAATCGCATTTCTCCCTCAATACATCGCGTGCGTATTTGCTTTACGAAGGCACAACAGCAACGCTGTACTACATAGCTAAAATCCTGTTATTCGTTGTGCCGGATCCTATGCCATCAAGTACTTTTAGGTGTGTAGAATAAACTAGCGGTAAACTTTACGCAGTACTACGAGGGGCGCTCAATAAGTAATGCAACACACTTTTTTTATGGTGTACAGTGTTACTGTACACCATGTTATTCCCCTCTCTTTTAGCTACTTTTTAACACAATCTCCGGTCAACACAGCGGTCTTACGCCACTTTACTAGGAGAGTCTGTATGCCCGCACTACTGATCGACGTCGGAGCCAACGTCTTGCTGCATCAATAACACCTCCCCTCCTCCCCCACCCGCCCATCATCCACGTACTGCTTCCCGAGGAATGCATGCTTCATTGGGCAAAGTAGGTGGAAGTTAGAAGGTGCAAGATCCGGGCTGTAGGATGGATGAGGAAGAACAGTCTAACAAAATTTTGTGAGCTCCTGTCGAATGTGCAGACTTGTGTGAGGCTTGCGTTGTCATGAAGAGGAGAAGTTCGTTTGCATTTTTGTGGCAACGAACACGCTGAAGTGGATTCTTCAGTTTCCTGAGGGTAGCACAACACACTTCAAAGTTGATCGTTGCACCCTTCAGAGTCCCATAAGACCGTTGCCATGTTGTTACCGGCAGAGGGCGCGGATTTGAAATTTTTCTGCGGAGGAGACGTGGTGTAACATCACTTCGTGGTTTGCCGTTTTGTTCCACGTTCGAAGGAGTCGTGTATGATGATGATGTTCGAAAAAAAATTGACACGGTTGGCCTCGTAACGCGTAAGCAATTCCGCACAGATGGTCCTTCGTTGCACTTTACAGTCTTCCGTTAGGCGGCGATTAACCCAGGGGGCACACACCTTTGTGTACCGCAACTGATGGGCGAGTGGGTCAGCACTACCGTCAGAGATGTCCAGCTGTGCAGCGATGTGTTTGATTGTGATCCGTTGATCACCTCAAATGAGAGTGTCCGCACGTTCTAGAATTGCAGGAGTCACAGACGTCTGCAGGCAGCTTGCACGTGGAAGACCGGACTGGTCTGCGCGATATTATTGCGATGATGACAGACGCCTCGCCCAACGATTCACTGTGGTTTAGTTTACTGCCAGGTATCCACAGACACTCTGCAAGTGCCTATGAATAGCTGCGATGCTCTGGTTTTCCGCCAAAAGAAACTCAATGACGGCTGTCTCCTTAGAAGGCACCACTGTTACAGACGCCATTTTGGAGGCTACATACAACGATGCAACCTTTCGGTACCTCACGAAACTATAGGGGCTGAAGCCAGAATATCGCACGATGTTTCACAAGTTCCGAATTTTTCAAACGAAATTCGCCGAAATAAAATGCATTATTTATTCAACGCCCCTCGTAGAATGACTGTCGCCTGAACAACTATGATGGTATCGGGGGTCAATTTCTTGGAGTGGTAAGAAGAGACAAGACTCGAGAACGCTCCTCTTGAACTTGCTCACGGCCTCCTGGCGGTATCAAGACAGATGCAACGCGGCCAGGGAAGGGGAGGAAAGCTATATGTCACTGATGGCAGTCACGTAAGAGCTGATTGAAAACACCCCCGTTGCCGGAATGGACACGGGTCGATCGAGTGGCGCGGCGCGGCGCGCCAAACTGCGGCAGTTGGTGCCGGCGACGCGGGGCAGGCCGCTCGTAATCGCTTAAGCGACAGTGGGGCCCCTGGTCCTCGAGACCACAAAACTCTGCGGATATAGGCTGCTTCCTCAGCTGACATTCTGAGCCGTTTACTGGCCTGCGGTCGATAGTAACATCAACCGTAAACAATGTTCGGAAGTTTTTGTTGTTTTGTTGTTGTCTACAGTCCGAAAACTGGTGTGATGCAGTTCTCCATGCTGCTCTATCCTGTGCAAGCCTCCTCATCTCCCAATAACTACTAAACATACATCCGCTCCTTGTATTTATCTCTTGGTCTCCGTCTACAAATTTTACCACCCCCTCCCCCCCCCCCCCCACTTCCTTCTCCCCCATACACTTTCCTGCAGTTCAAAAATGTTCAAATGTGTGTGAAATCCTATGGGACTTAACTGCTAAGGTCATCAGTCCCTAAGCTTACACACTACTTAACCTAAATTATCCAAGGGACAAACACACACACCCATGCCCGAGGGAGGACTCGAACCTCCGCCGGGACCAGCCGCACAGTCCATGACTGTAGCGCCTTAGACCGCCCGGCTAGTCCCACGTGGCCTTCCCTACAGTACTAAACTGGTTATCCATTGTTGTCTCAGGACGTGTCCTATCCACCGACCCCTTCTTATAGTCTGATGGTGCCACAGCTTTATGTTCTCCCCAATTCTAATCAGTACCTTCTCATGAGTTACGTGAATTATTCTTTCAACTTAAACCTATGTTCAACAACAACTAATTCCTTTACTTAAGAAACGCCTTTCTCGCTGTCTACGTTTCATATCCTCTCTATTTCAGCCATCATCAGTTATTTTACTGCCCAAATAGCAAAACACATCAACTAGTTTTAGTGTTTCATTTGGTAAGCTAGTTCCCTCAGCATTGCGTAATTTAATTCGCCTTCATCCTATTACTCGTTTTTGCGTTTGTTGATGTTCATCTTATATCGTCCTTGCAAGGCACTGGTCATTCCGTTCAACGGCTCTTCCTAGTTGTAAGCTGCCTCTGATAGAATTACAATGTCATCGGCAAATCGCAAAGTTTTTATTTCTTCTCCCTGAACTTTAATTCCTTCTCCATGTTTATCTTTGATTTCCTTTACTGCTTGCGCAATGTAGAGATTGATTAACATGGGGGGGGGGGGGGGGGGGCTACAACCTTGTCCCTTCCCTGCTAACCACTGCTTTCTTTCCATGCCTATCGACTCTTTAACCGCCGTATTCCTAAATTTCTCGGTAATCCAAACTGATCTTCTTCTGGCTTCTGCCAGTTTTTTTCATTCTTCTGAAAGGAATTCGTATTAGTATTTAGTATTTATTCGGATGCTCGCGGTAATAACGAGTAAATTTTTCGGAGGGAACTAACATTCCGTTGTCTGGAAGCATTAAGTTTTGTAGCACTGAACAAGTAATAAACTTTTTGTTCTCTTCCATATCAAATTCGAGTAAGTTACAGCCTCACGAAGGGAAGAAGAAAGACAGATAACAGTAAAGAAAAAGTGCATGACTAATCGGTCAAGGAGTACTAAGTCTCTGTCCGGACTCTTTTCGTCGCTCAGCCGAAGCTTGTTTATGTTCGCTTCGAAAGACGTGAACCACCTGAATGAGTGTATAGACGTGAACCACCTGAATGAGTGTATAGACATATGGTTTGGTTGGTTGATTTGGGGGAGGGAAACAAACAGCGAAGTCATCGGTCCCAGCGGATTAGGGAAGGATGGGGAAGGAAGTCGGCCGTGCCCTTTCGAAGGAAGCATCCCGGCGTTTGCGTAAAGCGATTTAGGGAAATCTCGGAAAACCTAAATCAGGATGGCAGTCATCCTCCCGAATACGAGTCCAGTGTGCTAACCACTTCAACACTTCGCTCGGTGAAACATATGGTGTGTTGTATATCTGATTTTTTACAGGTGCGTGGCGGTAAAAATGTTTCAGTATGTGCTTGGTGTAAATCGCTTTACTGATTGTGAATGAATCCATGACATAATTTCAAGTAATTTTTAACGAAAATAAGTTAGCTGAGGGCTAGCTCTGTGCTTTTTCTCGCTTATAACCCATTTGTCGGCCGTTTCAATCTTTTACAGAAAGTATAGCAATCATTTTAAGTCTATCGACTATTTTCAGGATAAGGTTAAGTGGCAGCTGTCAATATTCAAAATTAGTATGTTAATGGGGATAACAGTTCCGCTATAGAGAGCGAAAATTACAGCTGACGTAATGTAGGCACCATGGCGTGAAGCTGATATACCCATTACACAAAAATCAAACCGAGTCGGGAATTATAGCTTGATTACAGTATGAAAAAAGCCGATGACAGTTCGAGTCCAATCAAGAACCAGGTATTAATGTCACCCAGCACTTTACGAAATTAAAGCAGCGTACCAATTCGCGAGAGTCAAGCCCGACTGTTTAGGTAGTTCAGGAGCAGTCCTGATATGTAAACGCAATAGAATCCATCCATTTTAACATTATTTCTACTCAATGAATTAGATTCATAAAGCAATGTAATTACTGATACTGACATAGACGTCTAATTTATTAGTCTGTGAATATATTGACTGAAGCTTGTGAAAGGAAGGATACGCGTGTCTCAAATGAACACTCCACGACACATTAGGTACATGACAATAGATAATTGGCACTTCAGAGCTGTTATATAGATGACCTCTCTCATGACACAGATCTTGACGTGACAGAATAATTGTAACTACAGTAGCTTATAAAAGATGATGCAAGTTTTTTTTAGAATCTTCTGAAGTTTGCTTTTTTTTTTATCGTCGACTCCGCAGAACTTTCTGAGTTGTCAGGCGCTGTAGGAAAAATGATGTAGCCAAAACTACGACTTTCCCATCAAATAAGTGGCCCAACTAGGGCGGAAAATTATTCCGAGATTGTAATCGGCTGCGTTCCCTTACTCAAAATATGAACGTCTCTCCTTATCTTATCCAATTTACATTCGCTATCACAGTTAATAATATCATATCTGCGAATTGGATTTGGATCGTCTCTCTCGCCTAAAAACACAAAAAGTCATCATAATTCTATATATCTACGATCCACTTACGCTCTTCCAAAGCATGCGTATGAACTGTGACAGTATCGTGGAAAAAATTCTCAGTGGAATGGAGTGTTGTTTTGGGTAGTTATTATGGACCTCCGTATTTTTTCAGCATTAGTTAAGGCGGAAAAATAATTAATCGATTAGTTCTCAGAGCATCATGAGCCAGACTGAGTAACAAACAGCCTTTTCGTGATAAAAGATGGGAAATAATTGAGTGTGACCAGAAAACTTCCAAAGTAGTGACAGACAAATTCAATTGTGGGGCTGCGGTTCACGGGCGCTCTATTTCAAATTTGGTCTCTTGATTAGTACTGTTCATAATACACGCAATAAGCAATTACACGTACACTCAAGACGAAAAACAGACGCGCCACGAAATAATTACCCGAATTGGACAGAAATCGGTAGATGTGATGTACATCTACAGACAAACAATTTCGGAAACCTAGGATGATTTACTCAAGGGAAAGAGCTTTACAGATTAAGCAGGACAGATTAAGCCGGCTATTGACATTAACAGACTAAAAGTAGGGTACGTTAGAATGTCAGTGGTGTTTGTTGCGGGATTGTATTGCGAGTCCTTTATGAGGTATCGTATTTTTAAAAGTTTCCATACCGACATTTGTGCAGTACCTGTGGTAGTACATACTAAAGAACAACACAAGTGCATATACTAGTTCCATGGATTTTGACCAGTAACGAGGCAGGTCGGTGTGACCGAGCGGTTCTAGGCGCTTCAGTCTGGAACCGCGCGAATGCTACGGTCGCAGGTTCGAATCCTGCCTCGGGCTTGGATGTCTGTGATGTCCTTAGGTTAGTTAGGTTTAAGTCGTTCTAAGTTCTAGGGGACTGATGACCTCAGATGTTAAGTCCCATAGTGCTCAGAGCCATTAAACACGCATTTTCGTACTGAACGCAAACGCGAAATCAAAATTGTTGCACAGCAGAGTAACGGACGAAAGGGGACTGTGCCTTCAGGATATTATACAAGAACTTGACCTTATATCATGAATTCTTTCCAAAATCGTGGAGGTGCTGCAACAAATATAGATATCATCCTCACAAACTCGAAAATCAGTGACCATTTTACCAACTGGAAGGTTTGTGACGTAGTTACAACAAATGACCGTAATCTCATTTACTTCGCAATTACAAACGCAGATAATGATTAGACACTAACACTCATCTCGAGCGACTATATAATCTACGCAGAGGGAAATGTGAATTTTTAAAGGCAGAATTCAAGATACAACCACTGCAAGGAAGCGGATTTTATGTTGACGCCAAAGTGGATAAATTGATGCGAGCGCTGCAGCTGGCGTAAGTCAAGGCGATCCCAACATTAGCTAGGAAGTCAAAAGGGTTTAAAATTCCCTAGAGCCCCGCCCTACACTCCTTAAAATCTAGAGCTAGGCAGGCGAGGAGATAATACCAAAGATCTTCAGAGGAATCAGAATGACAAAGAAGACTGACTTTTTATCGAAGAGAAACATAATGATCTACTACACCAAACAAGAGTAGAAAGATGAGAGGCGTACATTAAGGACCAAATGGTAACAGATGTTTGGAATTTTATATATAAACTTGCAACAAACAATGTTCGATCACCCACTGCATTTTCAACCAGGACAAGTAGGACAGTCGGGAGTTACTGAACGTGTACAAAGAAGGGCAATGAATATGTTTCAAATGGCTCTGAGCACTATGCGACTTAACTTCTGAGGTCATCAGTCGCCTAGAACTTAGAACTAATTAAACTTAACTAACCTAAGGACATCACACACATCCATGCCCGAAGCAGGATTCGAACCTGCGACCGTAGCGGTCGCTCGGCTCCAGACTGTAGTGCCTAGAACCGCACGGCCACTCCGGCCGGCCATTGAATATGGGCAGCGGTTTGTTTGACTCATGGGAGAAGCGCTAAACAAAGCCTACTTGAAAAGTTTCGAGGAGACGCTTTTATTGAGAAATCTAGGAACATCTACAACTCCTCCGTATTGCTCCCGTAGGTACAGGGAAACTAGGATTAGTCAAATTGCTGCGCGCACCGAGGCATTTAGGCAATATTTCTTGCGGCGCTCCATATTCAAATGGAACGGGAAGAGACCCTACTAAGCGGTACAGTCGGAAGTAACCTTTACCGTGGACTTCATAGTGATTTGTAAAGTGTGGATGTAGATGCAGAATACTGAAGTACTGTTTCTTCTTAGTGTTATTCCTGTTATGCTGAACTTGAGCTCGTGCATTGTCGTGGCTTCAGTTTTGCTAGGACGCTTCGTTGCTATAAAGAAACAGACAGTAATTGTCAGAGCTCTGGTTCAAGAAACTGCTAACAGAAGATCTGGATGGAAGTAAAACTCATAGGAAATTGAGTTCTTTCAAAATAAGACACAGACGGTTTAGAAAGAAACCGTGCTTTAGTTAAAGCAATACTTACGAAATACACAGATTACATACCTGGAAAAATAGAAATGTAACATATGGCTAGCAAGAGTGTTGACGACAGGTATGACAGAGAGAGAGAGAGAGAGAGTGTGTGTGAAAAATTGCTAGCTACGAAGCAACATCGCGCAGGTAGTACACGGTTAGGATACTTCGGATGCCATCAATTTTGATTTCTTTTTAATGATCGCCAGGCATAGTGCCGGCCGCTCTCCTTTCCTGGGCGTGTGCGTAACATAGCGGGCATGGAGGAGCCGATTGGGTAATAGTAACTAACGAAAATTTTGTCGTGCAAGTGAGCTTAATTCACACGCAACTAAGATGATTAAGCAATTTATCTCTTGTACAGGCAATGTGGACTGGTTGAGTTACATGCAGGAGAGGTTCGTGTCCTGTAATTATTTTGCTATTGATCTGATATAAGTCCAATCCTGGGGTGCTATTCCAATACCGGAGAGCCTCGGCAATAGTGACTATTTAAAAAGGGGAAAATAAGCTGAAGATGTGTATTGAAGTTTGTGTTAGGGAGGGCACTGTTGTCTATATCGCTATGGTGGTGTAATGGCTACAACACATGCCAAGTAAGTAAGAAGACCCGTGTTCAAGTCCCGACCGTGACACAAGTTTTAATTCATTTCTTCAGCTTCAACCATTATCAGCTTCTATATCATATTCTGTATCAGCTTATATCATTATTTTACTATTGGTTACAAGGTCTTGCAAGGGTTAAGGTAATTCTCCCTACCGCCATTATTGAACATAATCTCGTTTATCCCAACAGCCCTCGGAAAGTCCAACGGTACCGACCAACCGCCGGGTCATCCTCAGTCGACAGGCATCACTGGATGCGGATATGGAAGGGCGTGTGGTCAGCACATCGCTCTCCTGGTCGTCGTCAGTTTGCGTGACCGGAGCCGCTACTTATTGCAGTCAAGTCAAGTAGCTCCTCAATTCGCCTCACAAGGGCTGAACGCACCCAGACCCGAATGGTCACCCATCCAAATGCTAGCCAAGGCTGACAGCGCTTAACTTCGGTGATCTGACGGCAGCCGGTGTTACTATTGCTACAAGGCCGTGCCGTTGGCATTGAACACGTCACTGAAAACCAATTACCGGATGTTTATTAAGGAATTTAGCAAAGAGCACATATTGGACTACCAGCACTATGTTCAACATTTTCTTTTTTTTTTCACGTTAACATCTAAACATCTAGCTGTGGACATTGGGTGCCCTAGAACTGAATTATACAGTATAAAGTAGTGCGACCATACACGCATGAATCACTTTAAGAAAGAATGAAAGAAATATTTACGTACCTCAGTTGCATACACATATTGCATTAAATGCAACGACGAGATGTGAAAATTTGTCTCGGACCGGGAATGGAACCCAGATACCCAGATGCCCTGCTTCTCCAGAAAGTTTCCTTAGCCTGCTTGGCCACCCGAGCGCACCTTCCCCCAGCCCAAATCCCCACATGCCGCACAGTACAGATGTAGTGTCGTCCGTTCATTATCCCCTATTTTCTCACAGCTATTCAGCTGGGTCCTGCAAGAGTTCGGACAGTGAGTGCATACGTGTACTTTAAGAAAGGCCTAATCCGAAGGGAAATGATGGAGAATACCGCATGGGACGTTTCGCTTCATAGAAGCAATGCCGGCGGCTGGAGGGACGGACTGTGAAAAACTAAGAGAGAGTAATGGGATATGGTGGCTTTACGCGTTTGTCTAGTTTTTCCGTTGTGGAAGACCCCCACCACCTGGCTCCAGATACCAAACAAGCGGGAATGACCTGAAAGGACGACCCCCGAATCTCCTCTGTCCAAGCTAACGGCGAGCACCCTCTACCGCTGGCAATACGTGGCCAAATGGTTCAAATGGCTCTGAGTACTATGAGACTTAACATCTGAGGTCATCAGTCCCCTATAACTTAGAACTACTTAAACCTAACTAACCTAAGGACATCACACACATCCATGCCCGAAGCAGGATTCGCACCTGCGACCGTAGCAGTGGCGCGGTTCCGTACTGAAGCGTCTAGAACCGCTCGGCCACCGCGGCCGGCAATATGTGGCCAAGTAGTGCCAAAGGCAATGGAGGAGTATTGTCTTCGGAGCCCTTGGCGCCAGGCTATCTGGACTATACAGTATCCTTCCGTCTACCGGCCAAAATTGGTGCCCTTTTTACTCTGAGGCAGCTTCCCTACTCTTATTTGCAACATTACGGTTTACCGAATTAAATGTGCAGTCGCTGTCGCAATTTATGACATTTGAAGATAGCAAAACGAAAGCTGAAATTTTAAATTTCACGTTCAAGAGATGTTGACACAGGAGAATCGTACAAACATACCATCATTTGACCATCGGACAGACTCCCATATGGACAACATAGTAATAAGCATCCCTGTTGCAAAGAAATAACTGAAAGATTTGAAAGCAAATAACTCACCAGGTCCGGATGAAATCCCAATTCGGTTTTACAAAGTTTACTCTAGGGCATTGGCCCCTTACCTAGCCTGCATGTATCGTGAATCTCTCACCCAGCACAAAGTCCGAAGCGACTGGAAAAAAGCGCAGTTGACTTCAGTACATAAAAAGGGTAAAAGAACGGATCCGCAAAATTACAGACCAACACCCCTAACCGGTTTACTGCAGAACCCTTGAACATATTCTCAACTCGAATATAGTAAACTTTCTTGAGAATGAAAAGCTCATGTCCACGAATCAGCATGGTTTTAGATAGCATCGCTAGAGCGAAAATGAGCTTGCCCTTCCCTCACACGATATATTGCGAACTACGGATGAAGGGCAACAGGCAGATTCCATATTTCTAGATTTCCGGAAAGCATTTGACCCGGTGCCCCACTGCAGGCTGTTAACGAAGGTACGGGCAATGGAATAAGTTCACAGACATGTGAGTGGCTCGAAGTCTTATAAGTAATAGAACCAAGTAGATTGTCCTCGACGGCGAATGTTCATCAGACACAAGGGTATCATCAGGAGTGCCCCATGGAAGTGTGATAAGACCGCTGTTGTTCTCTATACACATGAATGATTTGGCGGACAGGGTGGGCAGCAATATGCGGTTGTTTTCTGATGGTACGGTACGGTAAGCTGTCGAAGTTAAGTGTATGTAGGAAGATACAAGACGACTTAGACAAAATTTCTAGTTGTTGTGATGAATGGCAGCTAGCTTTAAATGTGGGAAAATGTAAGTTAATGCGGATGAGTAGGAAGAACAAACCTGTAATATTCGGTTACAGTATCACCAGTGTCCTGCTTGACACAGTCAAGTCCTTTAAATATCTGGATGTAACGTTGTAGAGCGAAATGAAATGGAACGAACATGTGAGAACTGTGGTAGGATAGGCGAATGGTCGACTTCGGTTTATTCGGAGAATTTTAGGAAAGAGTTGTTCACTGTAAAGGTGCGACCTATTATTGAGTACATTTCGACTGCTTGGGATCGTACCACTACTGCCGCCAACATACATTGCGCGTAAGACAACGAAGATAGATTCGAGAAATTTGGGCTCATACGGAGGCATATAAATAGTCGTTTTTCCCACGCTCTATTTGCTAGTGCAACAGGAAATGAAATGACTATTAGTGGCACAGGGTACCCTTCGCCACGCACCGTACGGTGGCTTGCGGAGTATCTGTGTACCTGCTATCTTCATCTACATCTACATAAGTGGTGGAGAGTTTAGTGAGGTGACTAGCTGCTGAGGCAATTTACAGTTAGGGTCCAGTTGGCTGATGAATTCTGCGCGGCCCCTCCCGCCGGATGTTCGAGTCCTCCCTCGAGCATGGGTGTGTACGTTGTTCTTAGCATAAGTTAGTGTAAGTTCGTTTAAGTAGTGTGTAAGTCTAGGGACCGATGACCTGGTCCACTAGAAATTCACACACACATTGATGAATTTTAATATTGAAGCTATAACTTTTGACAGAGAGCGAGCTACTGTTTTGCACCAGTATTGGAAAACAAATGCTTCATGTGACGCTGGGAATGTGTTTATATGCTGTTCCAATGAAATGAAGGTTCATAACCTTCGGTGTTTGTAAGTGCAATGTGCGGGAAACACTCTGAGCCATGGACTTCGATTGAGGCAACAGTCGTTGGAGTACAGTTGCGCTGCCGTCTATCGTCCAGAACAGTACAGACGCAGCCGCAGATTGAATGAAATGATCGCATGGCACAACACCCAGTCCCAGAGGGGGCACAACATACGACCAGGTCGGGAATCGAACGGGGGCCCTTGCATGGCAGTTAGCCTCGCTCACCTCGCAGCTACGGAGCCACAGATGAACGAGAGAAGAAACGTGAGAGGTTAACACCCAGTTTGCGGAGACGGAACGCCAGCTAATGTGGACCGGGACGTGTGAGCAGATGGTCCGCTGTGTATCTGGCGGAACCATCCCGGGGATCCCCCTACGTACTCACAGGAAAAGTTAATCAGAGTAGCAGGTCGGCGATTTGAAATAGAACTTCACCACCTGGCTACATGTTGCAGATGAAGGAAGGCCATTGTTTTCGAGCACTTTTTCAGCGATATCTGAAGGAAAAGAGCTATTTGATTTATTGAAAACTGATGTTATGTCTACGAAGGGAGTAATTTTTTCTGTGTTTATGATTGTGACTCTCATGGATTACAAGATCCAAACAAGTCGTGGAAATAATTTAATTAGCTAATATTTTATGCCAAAAACGTCACGTAATTCAGATTCGTTCCAGTTCCATTTTTAAGTATTAAGTTTGCCTCTTTAACCAGCAATCTGAAATGTTACACATTGAAACCAACGCATTACAAACAATATTTGTTGAATGTCCTCTCCCCTGAGATGTCTTACAACAATGTCGATGCCAAATGGCTTCGTCCCCAATAACTGCCGGAAGCTAGTAAGCGTTGACTAGATTTCGCTCACCTACTGGGCCCTCACATGGTATCATTGGTCATACTATTGACACATACGCCTGATTCTCAACATTATGATGAAAAAGTGCAGAGGGGCAATTTTGTGTGTTTCAGCTTGATTTTCTCAGATAAATTGGCTCTTCGATTTACTACATAGCTTCCTTCTAGATTAACATTTCCTAAAATTCAGCCTAAAAGAAGCTACTGTTTTTGTTTTTGGTAACATTCGTTGTACAGATTGATCGACAGTAATGCAAACACAATTTCATTAGCTAGTTTCGTTTGATAGCATGCTGCTCTGCATAGGATTCAGTGACTTTCTTTGGAGAGTAAGTCAGTATTCAGGCTCGTGACTTAAGACAGCCTATTCGTCTCTTTTCGTTGTGTCCAATTCACTATTAACCTTTTTCCCAGTAAGTCCAACCTTGTCCATTTCGTCACAGGATTCATAATGAAATATAATGAGACTTCTCTCCTAGCTATGCTATGATTCGTAACAAGATACACCAGAATCCCAATTTCGCGTTCCTCCTAGAAGTCATATGGGGTTTCTCACAACCGACTTGCTGAATACTGGGTTGGTTCCCACATCATACTTAAGGCACACGATTCGCAAACATTTCGATAAACGGTCTCATACTTTTACATGGATAACAGTAGACGTAACCAGATGGGGTACAGAATTTCCGCTTGCGGAAGGGAGAGAGAGGAGGAGGAGGAGGGGATGGAGAAAGGGCGGGGAGGGTTGGGGATAGGAAGAGCATGCATTCACCCTCTGCTACTAACGCTAACAAATCCACATAAACATGGGACCGAGCGAGGTGGCGCAGTGGTTAGCACACTGGACTCGCATTCGGGAGGACGACGGTTCAATCCCGTCTCCGGCCATCCTGATTTAGGTTTTCCGTGATTTCCCTAAATCGTTTCAGGCGAATGCCGAGATGGTTCCTTTGAAAGGGTACGGCCGATTTCCTTCCCAATCCTTCCCTAACCCGAGCTTGCGCTCCGTCTCTAATGACCTCGTTGTCGACGGGACGTTAAACACTAACCACCACCACCACCAGATAAACATGGGGACTCCGTGATGGCACAGGATAATGACAGGAGGAAGAAGAAAAGATCGGATCCGTTTTGAACTTCCAAGACACAGAGGAGGAGCCGAGCGGTCTAAGGCGCTTCCTCGGGCATGGGTGTGTGTGTTTGTCCTTAGGATAATTTAGGTTAAGTAGTGTGTAAACTTAGGGACTGATGATCTTACCAGTTAAGTCCCATAAGATTTCACACACATTTGAACATTTTGAACACAGATGAGGTTCATTTGCAACACGGCGCACAGGCTGATAGAGTTTCTAGTTCGAATATCCAAGCCACAGAGTTCTGAGAGCTATGCTTACTTAAATACGATGTGGCACAAGAATTTTCAGCCAGCAATGCAGATATAGGTTACCCGTGGTTTCTTAAAATAATTTGAAGTAAATGGGGGGGATGATTGTTTTGAAAAGAGAACAGCGAATAACGTTCTCCGATATAACTTGGGTGTCCATCGTAGATGATCTCGACGTCGATAGCTCGCTAAACTCAATTTTTTTCTTCCATTAATTAATTTTTGGAAAAAGTTTAGTGCGATGATATTGAGCTCATGCGTCTCATAACATGTACTTCAATAAAATGGCTGTTCTAGGAACATCACAGGCAACTCTTTGATCCAGTACTTTTGACTGTGTATAGTTAAATTTTTTCGCTGAGTGTGTCGCACGCTAGACGTTAGACAGATGTTTACTAACTTAAGGTTGCTACTGTTTTGCATGTTCTTCAGTCTAACAATTTGTGAAGATGTCTCAGCAAATTTCATTCATGATATAGGATATGTTCCGCCTCGGTAGCTGAAGGAAGGAAAGTTGAGTCATTAGAGACGGAGCACAAGCTCGGATTGTGTCAAGGATGGGGAAGGAAATTGGTCGTGCCCTTTCAAGGGAAACATCCCAGCATTTGCGTGCGGTGATTTAGGGAAGTCACAGAGAACCTAAGTCTGGATGGCTGGAAGCGGGTTTGAACCGCCATCCTCCCTAATGCGAGTCCAGTGTGCTAACCACGGCGACACCTCGCTCGGTCTCCGTAGCTGAGTGGTCACTGCGGCTGACTGCCATGCGGAGGACTCGTGTTGCATTGCCAGTACTGACAGGCGTTTTCTGTGGCGGAAGGCCTGGCATGGGGTGCATGCAGCGTCGTGAGGCCGACTGAGGAGCTATGCGACAGATTAGTAGCGGTTCCATAGTCAAGAAACCCGACAACGACCGGGAGAGCGGTATGCTGACCCCATGTCCCTCCATACCGCATCCAATAATGCCTATGACGGAGGATGACATGCGTTCGGTCGGGCCCGATTGGTCCGTCTTGGGCTAGAATGGGAACTTCTTTTTAATAGGGTATAGACTCCCATAATGGTTTCACTCATTTTCAGAAAAGCGTATCCAGAGAATCATAAATACAATCTTCTACATATTTAAGAGACATCATTATCATCCTCACGTCACTGGTCCATTTCCTTCAGATACTTTCTTGAAATACTGACGCAGGCTTCGAAACTTGGCGCCTTCGTCTGCTCTCTTCTCCAGCTTGCAGTGACTCACACAAGTGCTGAATGTTGGATCGACACACTTCCAGGACGTAATGGTACCGTCTTGACGGCACCTGGCCACGGCGGCCTCAGGGCCAGACGGCCTAGCCCGGCCCCGGCCACGCGACCTTTGACATTTGGGAGACCGGGCCGTCTCCCCTCCACCGGCGCGGGCCAATCGATAGCAGGAGTGACGTCACGGTGCGGGTCACGTGGTCGCGCTGTGCCGCAGCACACTATCCGTTCCTCCCCTCCCTTCGCACCACGCCGTCCTTGTAAGAGCCCTGCGGGGCTGTATGGCACGAGGCAGGTCGGGGTGTCTTGCCGAGCGGCGGAAGGCTTGGGGAATCCCCGTTCCCACTCCACTCTTGTCTTTCCAGAGACACTTCAAATTTATAGATTGTGCGATATGGCCAAAACTATGTTACATTACATTACAGCCCTCTTTCAGCTTAGCATTCTTCACATAAAACATTCTTGTAGAATGTGTTTCATACCGTCATCACTCAATAAATGAATATGGGAGAATAGTGAGACTTTGAATGTCTTAATAACTTGACATCTGCGATGAAGCTTTAAGTGTAGCGTTATTGTCTCTGTCATAATAATCACTTTAGAGGTTACCGAGCGATGTGGCGCAGAGGTTAGCGCATTGGACTCGCACTCGGGAGGGCGGCGGCTCAAACCCGCGTCCGGCCATCAACGTTTAGGTTTTCGTGATCTGCCTAAATTGCTCGAGGCAAATGCTGGGATAGTTCCCTTGAAAGGGCACGTCCAATTTCCTTCCCAATCCTTGACACAATCTTAGCTTGTGTTCCGTCTTTAATGATCTCGATGTCGACGGGTCGTCAAACACAAACTTTCTTTCCTTAACCTCATAGGTTCCTCGAGGGAAAAGTTCAAAAGTTCATCGACTTAGAAAGAATCATAAAATGCGGCTGATTCGCCTTTTACTGTTGGCAGATAGGGAGGTCAGTTACAGCTCATCGACAATATGTCACATTTCACCAGCATTTGTTCGAGACAGAAGCAACAAGTAGAGGAATGGAACCAAAAGTTTGCTATACTGTACTAACGTGACAGACTGTGAGTAACGTGACATATTCGCTTGCCAGCTCATTGGATCTCATTTACCTGTCGACGTAATTATACATTTCTCTATTCGTCATTTGTAAACTTAACTTGCTTATTAACAGATAAGTAGTCAGGAATAATAAGCAACTTTGTGAACTCCGTTAAAGTCGAATGGTGCTGTTGACTGATGAACGCCGGCCGCTGTGACCGAGCGGTTCTAGGCGCTTCAGTCCGGAGCCGCGCTGCTGCTACGGTCGTAGGTTCGAATTCTGCCTCGGGCAGGGATGTGTGTGATGTCCTTAGGTCAGTTACGTTTAAGTAGTTCTAAGTCTAAGGGACTGCTTAGAGCCAAATGACCCATTTTTGACTGATGAACGTGACGCTCCACGTAATTGGTGAGGGTTATATCACTGATTTGTATTTTGCTCATTAGGTGGAATGTTGTGTTTCACGTGTGATTGTTTTCACGTAAGATTCTGAGTGCGTGTATAATGTAGGGTCGTGTCTGTGTAGATGGTGATAATGAGAGTGAACGCGAGGGAGGGGTCAAGTGAAAATCACATAAGCTACTCTTTTCCGGTATGGTGACAGCCGCCGAATTTCACGTCCATGTTTGACGAACATGTCACATGGTGTCACTGTAGGCATTGCCGGTGTGTTGAGGATTTCACTTACAACATCCGGACAAAGTATGGTGACGCAAAAAATTTGGGTCATACGGCTTTTTTGCTGTCCGAATACTTGTGATGAAAATATCTTGTACAACCCAGACCTAAAACATATATGTTTGGGGGCGAGCACCATCTCAGAAGTGTTTAGTTTCGACGAAAGTGGTTACGTTAACTGCAGTAGTATCCATAACTCTATTAAATTTGAAATCACTCATGGGTAAGAAAGTTCAGAAGATGAATATCGTAGGGCTGCGGACACTACGGCATACGATCAGTACTCGTAAACGGCTTTTAAGGAAATCCACTAGTACGTATAATGACGATGAAACTAAGGCGTCATGAAGCTCATTTGCTACTGATGCTGACCGGGTGTCTTCACTGGCAGACTTCAGTACTATCTCATTTTAAATTTATTCATCTCCCATCTTAAACTAATCAGCATTTCAACTCCGTTAACTAAGATTCTCTGTTTTACTTAAATGCGAATAGCTTACAGTCAAATAATATGACGGCATTATCTTGTTTCGGGCTAGCACAGCAGTCTGAGCTAGGTCGCACCAATATCCTTCGCTCTGTCTTACTAAGGTTTCAATACTGTATTTAGTTAAGACTTAATGTACTATCCGATATAGAAATCATTAGGTGGAAACTAAGTAGATTCTGTGTTTACATGCTAGTGTTAAACCTAAAACAAAGATGCCAATTTAGTCTTCAGATTGGCTAGATTAGTCTACAATTTTTGTTATATACATTCAAGAATAGTGCAACTGATGTTATCAGTAGCTTCCAAACCGATGACCAGTATTCTGGATGATAAAGGCTTACGTTTCCGCCCGACAGCCTAGATTTTGACTTCCTCGCTTTCCTTGAATCATTTCAGGTTACACAAGAAAAGTCCTTTAAAAAATGCTGGGATCGTTTCTCTGCGCCGTCGCTGACAATTATAGTCTGTACTCAAGTCTCCAAAGACGTCGATGTTGATGGGCCTTAGGCTTTATAATTGCTTAGAATTTTCGTTAGACAGATGAATGAGAGATATCTCCTACAATCTCCTGAAAAGCTCAGAATTAACAGTTAGAACAGGTTATGTTCAAAATATGATCCACGTAGTTCACGTTTCGCGTGATCTCTAAGGTAATCCAGGTAAAGGCGAAAATGATATAAAAAAATGTCACTCTCATTTCGAAACTTCCTGGCAGATTAAAACTGTGTGCCGGACCGAGACTCGAACACGGGACCTTTGCCTTTCGCGAGCAAGTGCTCTACCCAAGCACGACTCACGCCCCGTCCTCTCAGCTTTAATTCCGCCAGTACCTCGGTAGCTCAGTTGGTAGAGCACTTTCCCGCGAAAGGCAAAGGTCCCGTGTTCGAGTCTCGGTCCGGCACACAGTTTTAATCTGCCAGGAAGTTTCATATCAGCGCACACTCCGCTGTAGAGTGAAAATTTCATTCTAGACACTCTCAATTACTTCGTTCAATCCACCTTAACCCTAAGAAAAAAAACACAACCCTCTTAAATACTGCTTTGGACAAGCATATCAAACAGGGTGACCACTCCTATTTCTTGTGTGAAAAAAGCACACTCAGGCTGGCCTAGTTACCATTCTCGTATTCGTTTATTTTCTCTTCACAACAGGCAAAGCACAATCGTCAAAGCGAATCCGGCGGTTTGAACTTCCAACTTCCCGCACGGATAGCTTAAGGTGCATAACATACACTTGGAAGCCAACCGGCTCATGAGCGATTACGTTTCTCGCAGGTGTGTGCTTTACTTGCTGGACACAAGCTGCTCATTTTGCTGGTGAGCGCAAAGAGGCGAGGCTTAGTGGGGGCCACACTGCTGCATACTCGCAGTGTCTACGCGCTCGCGAGTACAGGAGGTGGGCAAACATACGGAAACACCGTAAGCAGAACGCGTTAACATACCTAATACGATGCAGGAAAACCGTTACAGTTCAAAAGAGCTCACATTCGTCCCGGTATTGATAAATAAAGGTCTTGTATGGTTTTCAAGGGTATCTTATACCATTCCCCCTGTAGAATAGTGGCAAATTCAGGTAACTGCGGTAAAGGTGGATAGCGATCACGCACCGTTTTCTCCAAAGTAGATCACAGAGTCTCAGTGTTATCGAGATCTGATGACTATGGTGACAAATCGTCCTCGTAGCCACAAAACAAGTCGTCGACGATGGGAACTGTGTGAACAGCGGCTCTGTCTTCTTGAAACACAGCGCCACCATTAGCGCCGTAGGGTGGACCCGACCAGCCAAACTGACCGCACAATCCTTAGCAGTACTGCGACCTGCAAAGTACCCGCGTGGCCCATGGAATACGACGTTAAGGTTGCCCAAATCTTAAACGAAGCTCCGCCATACTTCCACTCCTGGGACGTAAACTCGGCTAGAAATTGGAAGTAGTATGAAACAAGACTCATCCTGCCAAATGACTTTCTTCCACGGCTCCATAGTAAGGGTTTTATGGCTTCGGCATCACATTTTCATATTAGGAGGATTCGCATAACGAATGTGCAGTTCTGTAATTCCATCTCGCCCTGCAATCTCGAGCTACTGTTTTGACGCTGGCAACGTTCACAAGCGCGATATGTGGTTCTGCAGTGATTTTTGCAGCTGTCGTTCTCTTATTTTTCGTCACAATCCCTCCAATGACAGTCTGCCACGATCGTGCAACATACACTTTCGTCTGCGTTGTGACTTAGCGTACGATGTTATCCGCTTTCCTTGTACAAATGTTCAAATGTGTGTGAATTTCTAAGGGGACAAGCTGCTGAGGTCATCGGTCCCTAGACTTACCCACTACTTAAACTAACTTATGCTAAGAACAACACACACACACAACCATCCCGATGGAGGACCCGAACCTCCGGCGAGAGGTGCCGCGCAATCCTCTAACCGCGCGGCCACTCCGCGTGGCTCTGCTTTCCCTGTATGCGGTACAAATCTCCAATACGGTGCCTTCTGGAAGACCAAACGCTTCAGCTACCTTGGCTACGTAAGCACCCAGTATACGAGCACCAACAGTTCGTCCACGTTGGAAATCATTCAGCTCCGACATAATACACTCACGACTACACAGAACACTGTTGTGGCCGCGACTGACACTTGCAACGTATTGAGGTCATTACACAGGTGCCGTTCGTCGTCAAACACAACAGCGTAACCGGCAAGCTTAGTTAGCATCTGCATTTATGTTGAACCATGCATTTCTCTCGGTATTTCCACATTTTGTCCAATCCCTCTACAGTATGTGACTCACAAAGTGCTCAAGCGAGGCTCTGTGTGTCAGTGCATCCCCGAGCGTTCGCGTACATTTTGATCATAAGTGTGTTCGTAACCCATGTTCTGTTCTGAATGGTTCGCTCCCATTTCGTTTTTGTCTTTTATGTGGCGGGGAAACGGTGTTACCCCTGTGTGATGCCTCTCAGAAGTACAAAACCTTTCTCTTTATACATCGAGTGACAGTTATTATACGACATCATACTCTTATGTCTCTGCACTCAGTAAACTTCTATGTTATCTGATGTTGGCTGTGGAAACCTACTCATTTACATCTCTCCTGTTTCTTTAAAATTCAGCTTTATGGATGGGCCGACCTAGGCAGTTTTATGTCGCCTTTTCGTCAGCACCTAGCGTGTGAGCAGTGGTTAAGGAAGTGAATTTCTGTTCGAGAAATAGGGTCTTAGAACCCCGTAATGTAGAATTTTCGTAGACATTAGTTATTTCAGGAAACTCTGGAATGCTTCCTCCATCTTGACCATAGTCGATTTGCTACCGTTTCCTTAAAACAAGAATTTATTCACTGGTACAATCACACCAAATTTCAACAGAGGTGTCAACTTTCGGTTGTCACCGTCATCTTCACTGAAGAGCATGGCCACAACCGACAATTTCTATTAAATTTTGCATGACTGCGCCAGTGAACAAATCACGAAAAAAAGACAATTTGATCAATCACAGATTGACCCCCATGAAGACAGTAATGTCATCTTTCATATTTAATTCTACCGTCCTTTAAAAAGTATGCCGTTTCTCGGTTCCCTACGTGATCGACACCAATGAACCGTTATCCTAACACAACCTCACTTGATTAAGTTCTGCAAATGTTTGACATATTGTACTGCCGAAATGAGAAATATATGTGTTTTTGTACATTAAGCAGTCACGTAGATAGAAGCTGTGTACCAACAGACTATAAAAATTACAATACACCTTATATTTGTAGAACACGTTGTCTGTTTCCTCGCTTTATTAGCTTCTGATCCACAGCAAACCACAGCGCCTCCACGTGCGCCGTTTTGAATGGTGGGCTCTAAGTTGTACAGTGTGCTTGTTTCGTTTTTAATCGGCATAATTTACAAGGGCACGTAGCTGTCTCGTGCAGCTGTCGGATGCATATTTCAAGGCTCTATAGCCAATTAGAAAGAGGAAAAGATTAAAAAAGGAAAAAATAAAACGACCAAGGATGCAAGGGCAGCTCCAATCAGGACGGGGAATCTATGCGAGTATCGATCCCGGGACGGTGGCGGCGCGCTGGGAAGCTGCAACGCCGTAATGGCTGGCCGTGCGTCGTAAAGCGTCCCGCGCTAAGTGCTCCGCTCATAAGAATGCCCAGATTGTGCAGACGAGGCCGCCGTGGACGCTGACCGAGGGCCGCTATTAGCCCCTCGCGGCTGGATGCACCCGGCGCACGCAGCGCAAAATACGGGGTGAGACGGCTAAAACAGGCCACGCAAAAAACATTCAGAAGAGTAAACATAGCAAGCTCTCATTTTTCCCATGTTATAGGGGACAGAGTGGCGAATTTTCTGACCTACATAACTAATTTTTAACTTTGTAGCTGCCGAATTATGACACTCATTTCTCAATTGATAATTAAATCAACATCCTAGCTGCAAACATGCGTTGATATTCAACTTTGGGGACATGTTGAAAATGTGTGCCCTGACCGGAACTCGAACCCAGGATCTCCTGCTTACATGGCAGACGCTCTAGCCATCGGAGCCACCGATGGCACGGAGGATAATGCGTCTGCAGGGACTTATCCCTTGCACGCTCCCCGTAAGACCCACATTACCAATATGTCCACACCACCACATTCGTTGTGTGTCTAATAGATGTTTGCCCATGACACTTATTACTCGCTGCAGATTAATCTACCAAGCCCGTAGGAGTTGGGGCATAGCGCGTGCGTTCGCACAATAATGTCAATGGCTGGATAGCCATGTTTTAACTATATATGAAGGTAGTAAGTATCTGTTCCCGAAAGAACAGATACCATTGATGACGGTGCAACTTCTCTAGAATGGAATGATAATTAAATCGACACCCTAGCTGCAATCAGGCGTTGATATATATCACTGGGGACATGTTGAAAATGTGTGCCCCGACTGGGACTCGCACCCGGGATCTCCTGCTTACATGGCAGACGCTCTATCCATCTGAGCCACCGAGGGCACAGAGGATAGTGTGCCTGCAGGGACTTACCCTTGCACGCTCCCCATGAGACCCACATTCCCAAACATCTATTAGGGCTCTACAAATGTAGTGGTGTTGACATGTTGGGAATGTGGGTCTCACGGGGAGGGTGCAAGGGATAAGTCTCTGCTGGCGCACTATCCTCTGTGCCCTCGGTGGCTCAGATGGATAGAGCGTCTGCCATGTAAGCAGGAGATCCCGGTATCGAGTCCCAGTTGGGGCACACACTTTCAACATGTCCCCAGTGGTGTATACCAATGCCTGTTTGCAGCTAGGGTGTCTATTTAATTATCATTTCATTCTATAGAAGCTGCACGGTCATCAATAGTATCTATTCTTTCGGGAACGGATACTACCTTCATATATAGACACTCATATCGTTTTTTTTTTTTTCCTATGGCATTGGAAAGGGCCATTGAAAAGGACTTCAGCAAGATACATGTGCAAAACTTGACGATCAGCCGGCCGATGTGGCCGAGCGGTTCTAGGCGCTACAGTCTGGAACCGCGCGACCGCTACGGTCGCAGGTTCGAATCCTGCCTCGGGCATGGATGTGTGTGATGTCGTTAGGTTAGTTAGGTTTAAGTAGTTCTAAGTTCTAGAGGACTGATGACCTCAGAAGTTAAGTCCCATAGTGCTCAGAGCCATTTGAACCATTTTTGAGCCAAAACTTGATCAAAGACATCCGGTCACCTATTAGTGGGGATTAATATGGAGTGCGTGCACTCTGCTGGGGGCACATTCAATGTGTCTAAATGTCTGTGGAGGAATGGCAACCTGTTCTTCCTCAAGAGCCGAAACAACAGAAGGTAATGATGTTGGACACTGGGGTGTGGAGCGAAGTCGACGTTCTAACTCATCCTAATACGTTCCACTGGCTTCACGTCGGAACTTCGGGCAGACCAGTCCATTTCAGGAATGTTATTGTGCACAAACCATTGCCCCACAGATGGTGCTCCATGACAGAGTGCATTGTCATGCTGACAGAAACAATCATCGTCTCTGAACTGTTCCCCTAATGACAACAGTACACAATGCCGCGAAATGTGTTCTTATTTAAACATCTACATCTACGTGATTACTCAGGTATTCACAATAAAGTGCCTGGCAGAGGGTTCAGTGAAGCTACTACAAGCTGCACCTCCACCGTTCCACTCCCGAACGGCACGCGGGAAAAACGAGCACTTAAATTTTTCTGTACGAGCCCTGGTTTCTCTTATTTTATCGTGATGTTCATTTCTCCCTATGTAGTTGGGTGCCAACAGAATGTTTTCGCAATCGGAGGAGAAAACTGGCGATTGAAATTTCATGAGAAGATCCCGTCGCAACGAAAAACGTCTTTGTTTTAATGATTGCCACTCCAATTCACATATCATGTCTGTGACACTGTCTCCCCTATTTCACGATAATACAAAACGAGCTGCCCTTCTTTGTACTTTTTCGATGTCATCCGTCAGTCCCACCTGATTCGGATCCCACACAGCACAGCAATACTCCAGAACAGGCGGGACGAGCGTAGTGTAAGCAGTCTCTTTGGTAGATCTGTTGCACCTTCTAAGTGTTCTGCCAATGAATCGCAGTCTTTGGTTAGCTCTACCCACAATATTATCTATGTGATCGTTCCTATTTAGGTTATTTGCAATTGTAATCCCTAAGTATTTAGCTGAATTTACAGCCTTCAGATTTTGTGACTTATAGCGTAATCGAAATTTAGCTGATTTCTTTTAGTACTCATGTTAATAACTTCACAGTTTTCGTTATTCAGCGTCAATTGCCACTTTTCGCACCATACAGATATCTTATCTAAATAATTTTTGCAAGTCGTTTTGATCATCTGATGACTTTACAAGACGGTAAATGACAGCTTCATCTGCAAACAATCTAAGACGGCTACTCAGATTGTCTCCTGTGTCGTTAATATAAATCAGGAAAAATAGAGGGCCTGTAACACTTCCTTGGGGAACGCCGGATATTACTTCTGTTTTACTCGATGACTTTCCGTCTATTACTACTGTGCCCTTTCTGATAGGGAATCACGAATGCAGTCGCACAGCTGAGGCGATATCCCGTAGGCACGCAGTTTGGTTAGAAGACGCTTGTGAGGAACGGTGTCGAAAGCCTTCTGGAAATCTAATCTTGCGCATTTAGTGTTTACTGAAGGTCAATCAGAGGACCACACTGTTATCACTAAAAACAGAGCCTTCCGTAACACCACGCCCTCCATACGTCACTGTTGGTGCAGCACCTGATGGCAGGAAACGTTCCCCAGGTATTCGTCAAACATGAACGCCTCCATCGGATTTCCACAGGGTATAACGCTACGCGTCACTCAGAACCACTCGTTTCCAGTCATCCACTGTCCAGTGGCGTTGTTCTTTGCACCACCGCAAGCGTCACTTATCACTGACTATGCAAATGTTAGGCTTATGAGGAGCTATTCGACGATTGTACCCCATCAGTTTTAACACCATACGGACAGGATGAACTAGATGGATTTCTGGCAGCACTTTGGATGGTTGAAATGGCCCTAAGCACTATGGGACTTAACATCTGAGGTCGGTCCCCAAGACTAACCTAAGGACAATACACATCCATGACCGAGGCAGGATTCGAACCTGCGACCGTATCAGCAGCGCAGTTCCGGACTGAAGCACCTTAGAACCGCTCGGCCACAGCGGCCGGCAGCACTTTGGAGTTCTCAGGTGATACCTTACGCTCATTTCAAGCGATTTTCTACATCCACCTTCCTCAATGCTTGACGGTCGCTATCCGTCAGTACGTGAGATCTGCTTGGTTTAGCAGTGGTTGTTGCTTCGCATTTCCACTCACAATGACATCATCGAGAGTCGACTTGGTCAGCTTTAGAAGGGTTGAAATGCCCCTGATTGGTGTGTTCCTCAGGTGACATTCAGTGACCAGTCCACTGAGCCATCCTGACCGACACAGTCAACTGTTACTCTTTCTCCGCCGACAACACAACACTCCCTGTCCCTTTTTATAGTGGCTGGTCGGCCTCTCGGGACTTCCAGTGGCCAGTTCCACATTACATAGGGGTGTTCGGCTACTTTTGATCAGATAGTGTAGTATGAAGATAACGGCGTCGCAAACTACTGTCCCGCTGACGGGAGAAGAGATCCCACAAACGTCCGCCGCGGTATACCAGATTTAAGCAGTCTTCCACATCCACAACAGAGGCACAAGTACCTCCAACCTCCAGAATCTGAGCTAAATGGTTCAAATGGCTCTGAGCACCATGGGACTTAGCATCTGAGGTCATCAGTCCCCTAGAACTTAGAACTACTTAAACATAACTAACCCAAGGACAGCACACACATTCATGCCCAAGGCAGGAATCGAACCTGCGACCGTAGCGGTCGCGCGGTTCCAGACTGAAGCGCCTAGAACCGCTCGGCCACTCCGGCCGGTGAATCTGAGCTCTTCTCAGCAACGGAGGAGTAAGCGTAGCAGTGAACCTTGCTACGGGCTGGAAGCAAATGTTGGTTCAATATCTGTGTTCGTTGCCCTATACAATGTGTAGCTTTAATCTGACAAGAAATTACAGCCTCAGCTTCGTCACTGTCAGCTACTACACCTTTGTAGCTGAATGGTGCCGCCGCGGTAGCTCATCGTGTTCGGTCAAAGCGTTAGCTACCCTCTGTGATAAAAAAACTGAGTGAACAGACCAACGGAGAACTTAAATGGGTGTCATCGGACGTCCGCCTCGAACAAATTCAACGAACAATATAGAACAAAATGACATAAAAATAGAGGAAACGTGTTTAAAAAATGGTCAGCGTGACGGATTGTCAATCCTCTGGGTCCGGGTTCGATTCCCGGCTGGGTCGGGGAATTTTCTCCGCCCAGGGACTGGGTGTTGTGCTATCCTCATCATCATCCTATCATCCTCATCGACTGCAGGTCGCCGAAGTGGCGTCAGATTGAAAGACCGGCACCCGGTGAACAGTCTGCCCGACGGGTGGCCCTAGCCATACGATAAAATAAAACCACTTGTGGCTGGCCTGGGAATGAAAATTACTTTTATTTAATTATTTATTATTGTTGTTACTTGTAAGCCTGTCAGTTACTACTTAAACCAGGCTGTCAAGTTTCTGTAACTTTAAAATCTTACCTCCTTCAAAATATGACGGTACATGTACTATGTTAGTTTTTATTTCTGCTGTGTATTGTATACCTACATCCAAGACCAGTTAGCCCTCCAGTAGGCGAATTTATAACCCTGCTACGGGAACCCTGTACTATTACTTCATGTTACTGCAGCGTATGCACTGTGTTGTCTACGCCAATAATCCACCATCAGTTTAAACTTACTACTCAGCAAGCTACTAAACTGATATAGGCTTCGAGTCTCGTGCTGTCTGCTACGCATTTTCAGAATAAACTGACACGCTTGATGCCAATATCAAACATTCTGTCGAACAAAATCCATATGTGGTGGCGTCTGTCACTTGGCCACCGGCCTTGTTCGATTAATGACAGCTAGTCACCATACAACCTGTTCCAGGTGGCATTAGTTTCCATTTCGTATCAACGGCTTTGAAGTCGTCCTAGGCGTTTTTTACTTTGTCATTACCAGCTTTTGTGACACGGAACACACGTTAATTCACGGGGCATCAAATGTAATATGATTTCTTTTACAGCTTATCGCAGTCCTGCTTCGTGTCGGGGACACTGGTAATTGTGACTGAGGAGGAGCACCATTTCACGTGTTGAATGGATAAATCTCATTTTCAGTCCCTTTCGTGCAATATCAAAAATGTCATTGGTTCTACGGTCTATATGAAAGGTTTCACATTCTTGCATAGGTCCGATACAGCACGTGTAATTAGAACAATGGCACACGGAGTAGGAAACATATCTCGTGGGGCTTTTGACAATTTTGCTACTATCTATACGGAGATGTTTTCATCATGCCAGCTACCGCAGACTTGTGTGAGTTGTTGGGTGTGTGGGCGTCCGTGGCAGCGTGCGGCCGTGCTGTCGCGAGAGCATCGACCGCCGCGACCTACGGTCCCGTGTCCGTGCGTGTCCCATAGCTCTGCTGCCGCGGCTCCTGGCTGTACGTGCAGCATCTGGCAACACAACCTGCGTTGTCTCTCCTCTGTCCAGCGCGCGTTTCTGCACTAAGCAATGTGAAAATTTCTACACATGTAGTGATGGCCGTAGTGAATTCCATCTCGCAGGGTATATAGAACAGTGCGCCAGCAATCCGTGATTATGAGTGCTATGAGATGGCTTACACGGAGGCCCAGCTGCGCCGTCTCATGTGTGACCAGAATGGCCAGTTCAACCATAAGCTCCACCAGTGAAGAGCTGTGAGCGTATTTTACACGAGACAAGAAGCGCTATCGTGCCTGTGGATGTCAAAAGTTGCATTCTCAGCACAACTGTGCGGAATGAACAATACGCGGCAAAAGGGTTTTTCGTATCACGAAATTTCGGCTCGTACGGTACATGCTGCGGTGACAGTGAAACTTGTATAGGGCAGTGGATAGCAAAGAGCTACACGCAGTCAAGATCAGGTACGAATTATTCACGAGTCACAGAAAGTACTGGACTACATGCCCGCTCGGCTAGCCGCGTGGTCTAAGGCGCTGCTTCCCAAGCGGGAAGGCGTGCCGGTCCCCGGCACGAATCCGCCCAGCGGATCAGTGTCGAGGTCTGGTGTGCCGGCCAGCCTGTGGATGGATTTTAAGGCGGTTTTCCATTTGCTTCGGTGAATGCGGGCTGGTTCCCCTTATTCCACCTCAGTTACACTAGGTCGGCAATTGCTGCGCAAACACTGTCTCCACGTACGCATACACCATAATTACTCTACCACGCAAACATTTGGGGTTACGCTCGTCTAATATGAGTAATATGAGACGATCCCGGGGAAGGGGGGGGGGGGGGGGGGGGAAGGGATCCACAGGGGTAGAACTGCTAATAACCCTAGGTTCAGTGTGGGGCGGCGGTGGGGTGGGGGGGACTGCTGTGGCCTGTTGTGGGGCTGTGAACCATTACATCTACATTTATACTCCGCAAGCCACCCAATGGTGTGTGGCGGAGGGCTACGGCAGGACCGCAGGACGAAGCCTCTCCATTGTTTCTAGGTCCCGGTTTAATACACACATACATACATACGCCATAGGCAATGTGTTTCCCTCATTCGTCCCCCCCCCCCCATCCACCCTTCACCCAGAGCACCACCAACCACACGCAATAACGCACGCACGAACGAATGCCACACAACCGAAAAGCACACAACACTATAAACAGAACATTTGGTTGGAGAACATTTTTGCATACATGCGGTTTCCTATTTGGCCCCACCTCCGCCTCCACCACCCTTTTTCCCTCATACGCTTCCAACTGTGTCGGTTTTTGGTGCCAATAGTGACATGTACTGTATACAAATCTTGCACATTGGCACCCCTGTCAGCTGAGTGATTGTGTAGAGTAGTGCTGTATCTAGTTGTTTACATGATTCCTGAAATGAAGCGACAGGAGATGCTGAAACCTGATAACAGCGCAGACACACTTCCTCTGAATCTCACCAAGCGCATCCCAAAAGATAAGTGACAGACGGATAACCATCGAATAAGTCACACACTGCAGAGAGGAACAAGATGTAACTCAGCTGTGCACAGCATGCTATGTACTCATTAGAAGCAATACGCCACTATCCCCTCTCCCGTTGACATGCAAATCCTAGTTTAAGTTTTTCGAGCACAATGAGTCGCTTCGATTATCTCCGAATAAAGAGCCGCTTCACTACAAGGCACAACTGAGGTGGGCGACCATGGCGTATTTCGTTTGTCAGTGATATCTATGTGAAGGACACTAATTCCCACAAACAGTCTTACCGATCGTCGATAATTATTCCCTTATAGTGAAACTCTGCCGAATCGAATAAGTGGCTTGGCTGCCGCATGTTATACTCGACTGAGCAGTTTGAATAATCTTCACAGTTTCTACTTTCTAGTGATTTTTTTCTTTTGGTTTAATACTAGGAAAGGTCGATTGAGAAGGCACTGGCCATAAAACGCAAAGCTTTTGCTTCCAGTTCCAGTTACAGACATAGTGCCATTCTGTCAGAGGCGACAATAGCAGAGGATATTTCGCTACTGAGCAAAACGTCCACATGGAACTCCTAAAAGGTGCGCCTCACGTCTCCCATTTTGACTGACGGCTGCGTCGTGCCATTCGAGCAGCTGAACAAGCCCTTAGCACTGAGTAACTTCGCCGTCTACTAGTTTTTAAAGAGGTCGGGCACTATCAGGAAATTGAGCATAAAAGCTGCCGTAAATCTGGATGCAGACCTGATAAGCGTGGCTCCGTGCCGGTCGATTGTGTGGGACTATGCGGCCACTCTGGGCTCGTCGCTCAGCTACAGTTCTTAGGTTCCGCAGCTGTTTCCTCTTCTGCGCACGAGCAACAAGACTGCTGCACAATCCTACCTTCATTATTTTGCACCGACCACTAACAGCATTTTATTTCCATCATTCTCCTGCCCGCTTCACTTTTTCAGTGAATACAGTCGTTATAAAAACATCAACGAAAGTCCATATGTTTATCAGTCGATTGAAATAAAGAATAGGAAGGCGAAATGGCTGCATCGTTAACACATTGAACTCATTATATATGCACTGACCTCTGTAATAGATTTATCTTTAAATTCAGAAAAAGATATCAACATTCACAATACGATCTGGAATCAAAGCCTATACACTATTTCAAAAAAATGGTTCAAATGGCTCTGAGCACTATGGGACTTAACATCTGTGGTCATCAGTCCCCTAGAACTTAGAACTACTTAAACCTAACTAACCTAAGGACATCACACACATCCATGCCCGAGGCAGGATTCGAACCTGCGACCGTAGCAGTCGCGCGGTTCCCTTATACACTAGTCAATGCACATGACCCCACAAACAACTACAACAAGAAAAACCCACAGATGGTAGAAGATTTCTGGTAAGATCTGGAGGAAACCCCCACCAAAATCCCCACGAAGCACGTGAAAGATTTCGCTGCCCAATTAGACGGGGAAAGAAAATTCAAAGACACAAAAGGAGAAGACACGACCCACAAGCTGCCAAACAAGAACGGAGAGAACCTGATGCACTTTTTCAGGAATTTCTACCTCAAAATCATGCCTATGCAATTCCAGAACTCAAATAAGAAACTGCGAGCTTGGAAATCTTCTACCAATTCCCCAGGAAAATTTCAGATGACCACATTGCAATATCCATGAAAAACATCAGAGAAATTATGAATATAAGAACAAAAAAATGATTTTTCGAATGTGATTACCACCTACTCCAAATTGAAGCGAAATTTACACCCAGCAGAAAAATCAAGAGAATCAACAGAAATTTCCGAACAGACTCAGTGTACCTACATCCAAACAAGAAAGAAAAATAGAAAAAAATTTAAAAATCGACAACAACACTGGACAGAATGGTCAGAAAAAATTAAGAAACTGATAAAGTTGCGACAACCACCGAGAAAAAGGAAACATAGATGGTGCTACATGACATGTGAGGGAGCCATAAAAGACAGAAGACAAGCCTGTAAAAAATTATAAGTCATAGAACATCCGACAAATGGGAAGAACTCAACGGGATATGGAAGCCCACTTCGAAAATAATCCGTAAAGAAAAAAGAGGTTACGGAAACAACAGACTGAAAGAGACAGAAGAGGACTTCAACAAACACAACACACGAAACTTTTACAGAACATTCAGAGAAAATATGACAGGATACCAAACATCGAGATTACGCTTCAAAAGACAAGGCGGAACGCAGAAAACAAACCAGAAAAAGCACTGTGAAATATTAGCGCAGTACTTTGACACACCACAAAATTGTGATAAACCGGTGCAGATCCTACAGTTAGAGAAGCCAGAGCCCAACCTCGATTCCAAACCGCCGACACACGAGGAGATCGTGAAAATAATAAAATCAGTGGAAAATAACAAAGTACCTTGAGAAGATGGACTGATTGCGGAAATCTGGAAATTAGACTACGAACACATCACGCCCAAAATGCACAGAATCATCAAAAACGTCTGGGAAACAAACAAGATACCAGAAGAATGAAAGTCAACGATAATACACCTCCTCCACAATAAAGGAGGCAATACGGATCCTAAATAACTACAGAGGAATATCATTATTATATGTGACATACAAAATTCTACCAACAGCTCTGTTCAGTCGGCTAGCGCCTCAAATAAACCCACAGATAGGAGAATACCAAGAAGGGTTCAGAAATGGAATATCATGCAGTGAACAGATCTGGTGGCTGAGAACAATATTAACAATAAGAAGTCCAGGAACACCACAATAACATTCGTCGACTTCAAGAAGGCCTACGACTCCATAGAGAGAGAAACACTCTTCAACACACTGGAAGAAATGAAAGTGGACAACAAAACCAGAAAGCTAATCCAGGAAACATTAATAAATACAACATCCAAAGCGAAGTTTATGGGAGAGATCTCGGAACTATTCGAAATCAAGATAGGATGAGGCAAGAGGTGGCCCGTTCCCCATTCCATTTAACTCGGTCTTGAAGAAAATAATCAGGACATGCGACAAAGGAGTGAATGGGGTGATTATGGGGAGGCACAAGAATAGAACCGTCAACGTAAAATGTCTGGCCTTTGGCGATGGCATAGCCATAAAAAGGAAAACAGAAAGAAGCCAAGGAAGCTCTAGAGACACTACACGAAATGTCAACCAAAGCAGGACTACAAATTTTATACGAAAAAAGCAATACATGGACACAAAATCCACGGACAGACACCCACTGGTAACAAAGTATGGAAAGATAACACAAGTAGAAAGTTTCAAAAGCCTGGGAGAGATTATACCGAAAACAGGAACGAACGCGACGCCCACTGTAGAAAGATTTACGAAACTACAAAAAGCACACAAACTTATGTAGAATCAATACAACAGAAGAAGTATTCCCATCAAAAGTCCTTGTATGCCTCAGCAACAACAGTACTCAAGGGAAGAACTAAAATCAAGGAGATGGAGAAACAAAAGAGGAAAATACTGTGAAAGATCTACGGGACAGTTCATAAAGAGGGGATCTGAATAAAGAGACCGACAAATGAACTGTACGAACAGACGAAGACGATTTCAAACAACATCAGGAAATGAAGGGCAAACGTCTACGGGCACATGCATAGGGTGAACGAAAATAGATTGACCAACATTTTTGACATAGTGACAACCAGTACAGTGAAAACCAGCTGCGTAAAGGAAATCATGGAAGACTTCAAGAAACTGAACATCTCCACAGAAGACATAACAGACATGGAAAAATACAGAGAAAAAAATCAGAAAACAGAAAAAATGTATGTGAATTTCTAAGGGACCAAACTGCTGAGGTCATCAGTCCCTAGACTTACACACTACTTAAACTAACTTATGCTAAGAACAACACACGCACCCATGCCCGAGGTACATGTTCATTGCAGCTGTAATAGCACTCTCTTCTTTTGTTAGTATTGTCTCTGGCATCTATAAAAAACTCGCAGGTGCTGGTTTCAATTGCAGGATACTGTTGTTTAGTATATTTGTGCAGATTTCAACATACAACAAATATCAATTTTGTCCTATCGAGCGGAATGGCGTAGTGGTGAGACACATGAAGACTGCGATGCAAATACCCTTCTGGCCATCCTGATTCAGGTTTTCCGAGTTTTCCCTAAATCTGTAATGGCGAATGCCGGAGTGTTATTGAGAAAGGGTACGGCCAACTTCTTTCGTCATCCTAGACCAAAGGTAGGCTGTACTCTGTCTGCCGGCCGCGGTGGCCGAGCGGTTCTAAGCGCCTCAGTCCGGAACCGCGTGACTGCTACGGTCGCAGGTTCTAATCCTGCCTCGGGCTTGGATGTGTGTGATGTCCTTAGTTAGGTTTAAGTAGTTCTAAGTTCTAGGGGACTGATGACTTCAGATGCTAAGTCCCATAGTGCTCAGAGTCATTTGAACCATTTGTACTCTGTCTCTAATGACCTCATCGTCGACGAGGGGTTAAGCACCAATTTCCTTTCTTCCTTTCAATCTGATCGTAGTCGCCATACTTGCTAGTACTCGAATTAGCTTGTGGAACCAGTCAACTCAATGCTTCCGGCGGTGGCATCGCCAGCTTCGGTCACCTCTACATCTACATCTACGTGGATATTCTGCAGATCACTTTTAAGTGCCTGGCAGAGGGTCATCGAACCACCTTCGCCTTCATAATAACTACAGCTCGCGGAAAACACGAACACCTATATCTTTCTGTGGGGACGGCCGGAGTGGCGCTACAGTCTGGAACCGCGTGACCTCTACGGTCGCAGGTTCGAATCCTGCCTTGGGCATGGATGTGTGTGATGTCCTTAGGTTAGTTAGGTTTAATTAGTTCTAAGTTTTAGGCGACTGATGACCTCAGACGTTAAGTCCCATAGTGCTCAGAGCCATTTGAACCATCTTTCCGTGGGATCTCTGATTTCCTTATTTTATTATGATGATCGAATCTCCCAATGTAGGTCGGCGTCAACCAAATATTTTCGCTTTCGGAGTAGAGAATTGGTGGTAGAAATTTCGTGAGAAGATTCTGCCGCAACGAAAAACGCCTTTGTTTTAATGATGTCCACCCCAAATCCTGTATCATGTCAGTGACATTCTCTCCCCTATTTCGCGATAATACAAAACGTGCTACCCTTCTTTGAACTTTCTCGATGTACTCCGTCAATCCCATCTAGTAATGATCCCACACCGCGCAGCAGTATTCTACAAGACGACGGACAAGCGTAGTGTAGGCAGTCTATTTAGTAGATCTGTTACATTTCTTAAGTGTTCGGCCAATAAAACGCAGTCTTTGGTTAGGCTTCCCCACAACATTTTCTGCATGTTTCTTCCAATTTAAGTTCTTCATAATTGCGATTCCTAGGTGTTTAGTTGAATTTACGGCCTTTACATTTGACTGAGTTATCGTGTAATTTAGCGGATTCCTTTTAGCACTCATGTGGATGACCTCACACTTCTCGTTATTTGGGGTCAATCGCCAATTTTCTCACCATACAGATATCTTTTCTAAATCGTTTCGCAATTTTTTTTTATCTTCTGATGAGCTTACTAGTCGATAAACGACAGCATCGTCTGCAAACAACATAATACAGCTGGTCAGATTGTCTCCTAAATCTTTTATATAGATAAGGAACAGCAAAGGGCCTATAACACTACCTTGGGGAACGCCAGAAATCACATCTGTTTTACTCGATGACTTTCCGTCAGTTACTACGAACTGTGACCTGTCTGACAGTAAATCACAAATCCAGTCACATAACTGAGACGATATTCCGTAAGCACGCAATTTCAGTACAAGCCACTTGCGTGGTACGCTCCAACTACGGCGACTATTGAGACGGAGCGATCCCCGGCGGAGGCATCCACTGACATGTAGGCAGCCACTCTGATGTTCTAGGACAGGATTCCTGTGTACTTAAGATTGCAGAGTTGGACGAACTTCGAAAGTGAATGGGAACGTCACCTATCGATAACTGAGACACGCCATCTGCTTAAATTATAAATGATTTTCATAAATCTGAAATGAGTACGTAAGACTGAAGTTTGTGGAGCTTCTGGTACGCCCTCAGAGGCGTCTGAAGGCCGGCTACAGAGCAGTTCAACAGCGCGCCTTCCAGTGCACGGGAGCTAGCAGTGAACGCAGACGTTTCCTTATATAGGAGACACGGTACGAATGCGATACCATATAATCAACAAACTTGTTTGGTGATAGAATAAAGGAAGCAAACTATGGCAAATACATTTCTTCCGTAATGAAATAGTTAGAGAAGCGGAGTACTGGATCAGTTTAGCGGGATTTTCCATCATAATCTGAAGTTTTTCTCACAAATATGGCGTAGTTTTAATGTTCCACGATCACTCAAAATGTAAAACCACTGATCTTTAACCACAACACTGAGATACGCCATCACACAACCAATTAAGGTTTCGCTCTATGTGCTCTACCAACGATGTTTTCTCGTTACTGCTTATGAAAACACATTTGTTATTTAAAGAGTTATAGTTTGTTGTGCTTTACTTAATTGATAATTAGTGATAAGAATACTTACCATTTCTACTCCTTCAGAGCCAGTGCAGTTAGATTTGCATTCTGTTTAGTTGCTTCAGACCGAGTTTAAGAAAGAACTACTTACCGTGTTATCTATTCTAACGCAAGTTGGTTAATGCACAGGCATAGAGACCCTGTACTAAGCAATGAAGTTACAGATTATGATCATCAGCAGACCCCTGGTTTAAATTCAGAATTATTTCAAGCTTCTCCCTGTCCAGTATTGCTACTAATTTCATGTGTGTCGGTAATTAGTTTTATAATCTGTCACACCTAGTTCACTTAAGGTAAGTGCTGTTGACAGTTTACTATCTCATTGACCATTTGTTTGTTTGCAGCACATTTACCTGCAAGGTTAGGTTACTATGTTATAGTACGAACAGATATAAGGAAAGAGTTTAGTATGTGTGTCAAGCAAGGTTAGGTTAGCCTTAACACTGCCTTCGGCTTTATCATTTTGCTTGACACAAGAATGCCTAATTAGGCTGGCGACCGGTTTTCATATGTAATATTACAATCTACTTTTGTGCTGGGAGAAGGTCAGTTCCTGACCCATCTGTTTACTGTTGCTTATACTCTGCTGGAGTGTTTCGGAAACGAATCCCAGTTTGTTCTGTTTCCAATAGGTTATCTCACGGTCAACTTCCACAAAAATTCCTCGCGAAGATATAACGTTACCATCTATTGCCGTTTAAGGTGGTCGGTGGTACCGTTACAACTTTTGCAGATTCATTACTTGCGTAATTGCCCACTTACCACACATTTCTCTATATTAACGCTGAATTACTTTGCTGCAGGACGTGAGAGACACAACATTATCAAATAGTGTATCACGAAATCTACATGTTCAGATATGCAGACCGCCGAATGGTGCATGTTGGAGGGTACCCTGTACCACTAGTGGTTATTTCCTTTCCTGTTAGCCGGCCGGTGTGGCCGTGCGGTTAAAGGCGCTTCAGTCTGGAACCGCGTGACCGCTACGGTCGCAGGTTCGAATCCTGCCTCGGGCATGGATGTGTGTGATGTCCTTAGGTTAGTTAGGTTTAAGTAGTTCTAAGTTCTAGGGGACTGATGACCACAGCAGTTAAGTCCCATAGTGCTCAGAGCCATTTTTCTTTCCTGTTATTTCGCAAATAGAGCGAGGGAAAAACTACAGTCTGTACAAGCCCTATTTTCTCTTACGTTAGTGGTCTTTACGCGAAGTGTACGTTGGCGGCAGCAGAATCGTTCTGCAGTCAGTTTCAAATACCAGTTCTCTAATTTTCTCAATAATATTTCGTGTAAAGAATGTCGTCTTCCCTTCAGGGATTCCCATTTGAGTTCACCAAGCGTTTTCAAAATACTCTAGTGGCGATCGAACCTACAGGTAACAAATCTAGCACCGCCACCAATGAATTGCTTCGATGTATTCCTACACGCCGACGTGATGGGGATTCCAACTATTCGAGCATTACTCAAGAATGGGTCGGACTAGCGTTCTATACGCGGTCCTCTTCACAGATGAGCAACAAATTCCTAAAATTCTCCCAAAAAACCGGATTCGACCATTCGCCTTCCCTACTTCCGTCCATTCATATCACTTTGCAACGTTACGTCTAGGTATTTAATCGATATGATCGTAGAGGATGAAAATACCGCTTCAGTTGTAAATTACTTTATATTGACACGACCGGTTTCGGACTGTTATAAGCCAATCCTCAGGTGTCGTTCTGGAAATAGCAAAAGACGGGAGATAATTTTCACACGCCGCAACACACATAAAAAACAAAAAACAATTTTTTTCTAAAATGTTTTCAAAACTTTTAAAAAACATTTCGAAACCTCCGGTCGGGCTAGGTGCTATGAAACCTATATTCGTGTACATGCTTACGATATCGAGATTTGCTAGATTCGTATCACTGGTTACAGTTACATGTTTGAGGTGTGTAATTAACTCCACTCTGTTCTTGATGTCATGATCATCATGATGGGTTAGCCATGGGGTCTTACATTGCCAGTATAACAGCTAATATTTACATCAATCACATTGAACATCAGTTTTTTTCAACCCACCCCCAACATCTTCAAAGAGTAGTATACTACAAAAGATATGTCGATGACATCATACTTTTATATAACGGGACCGACACCCAGCTGCAGCTTTTTCAACACGACTTTAACAAAATGCACCCTAAGATTCAGTGTACCATAGAATACCACTCTGGCTTTACACTCCCATTTTTAGATCTAGAAATTTCGTTACAGAACAATAATGTTCACTTCAGCATATTTAGAAAACCAACTACGACTAGTTCTATTATTCATTGCTCTTCAGTTCACCCAAAGCCGCAAAAAATGGCAGCTCTTCGTGCTATGCTTTACCGAGCGGCCAGAGTTCCTCTCTCAAAAGAGTACCAGCGCGAATTGGATACCATTAAATTCATAGCACAGGCTAACGGCTGCCAGCCAAATGTTGTTGATGTTCTTCATCAACAAATGCAATCAAAAGGCGCTCCCAACGATCTGTACGGGATTACCCTGTCATCTACTAATGATGATAACTGTTTTTTTTTTGCAGGATCCCATATGTGGGTGTTATATCTGACATGATTGGCAAATGGCTTAGGAAAGAGGGGGCTATACCCGCCTTCTACACCCCGCATAAGGTCAATCACCTATTGAAGCACCACGAAACCAGAGAAGACAATCGCTACGCACAATCGGGCATCTATCGCATCCAATGAAGTGAGTGTCCTTCCGTATACATAGGCCAAACAAATGGTTCAAATGGCTCTGAGCACTATGCGACTTAACTTCTGACGTCATCAGTCCCCTTGAACTTAGAACTAATTAAACCTAACTAACCTAAGGACATCACACACATCCATGCCCGAGGCAGGATTCGAACCTGCGACCGTAGCGGTCGTTCGGCTCCAGACTGTAGCGCCTAGAACCGCACGGACACACCGGCTGGCATACATAGGCCAAACTGGCCGTTCCTTTAACATACGGTTCAGAGAGCATCAGGATCTTAGCAATTCCAAATCCGCTCTCATTAACCACCTGAAGGATCATAACCATTCCATTTCAAATATAAAGACAAATTTCAGGATTATACATATTCAACGTAAGGGCTCGGTTTAGAAAAAAATTGTTTATTGTTTTTTATGTGTGTTGCGGCTTGTGAAAATTATCTCCCGTCTTTTGCTATTTCCAGTACGACACCTGAGAATCGGCTTATAACAGTCCGAAACTGGTAGTGTGAAAATAAAGTAATTTGCAACTGAAGCGGTATTTTCAACCTCTGCTATGGCGCTCAGTTGCGGATGTTCTGCCAACAGGATTGTTTGTCGTTATGATTGTGTTAAGCAGCTCTCTTCTGATGCTCTATTGAAACATTAAGAAATTGTTTTTTCCTAAACATCTGCATTAATTCACATTTTCTACATTTAGAGCAACATGCCATTCATCACACTAACTAGACGCTTTCTCTATGTCATCTTGTGTCCTCCTACAGTCACTCAGCGACACCTTCCCGTACGCCACAGCGTTATCAACAAACAACCGCAGATTGTTTCTCACGCTGTCCGTCAGATCGTTTATATATACCGAAAATAACAGACCGTACTGTATTTTCATCCAACTGTTAGATAAGTGAAGTTCTCGAAGTAGCAATGAAGCAGTATTATTGGTTTTAAGAATTATGCTTCACGATAGGATACTCAGACCTTCACAAGCTTTGCCATGTATCTCATTCCAGTAGTACAGGCTATTTCACAAAGATTCACCCGATTTCACGAGATTATATCTATCTCGTCAACGGAGACAGAAACTTGGTTGGATATAAAATTACGCACAGGACTACAGAGTTTTTATTTTGAAAAGAACCACCCGATTTTAGCAGGCTATATCTTTAACAGAGTATTCGTTTACCTTCCAGAAACGTTTAATGCCCCCAACTCCTCACGACACACAAATCGAGCGCACAGCCAACAGCCAGACGACAGTCAAACTCATTCCATATTTTTGGATGGAAGGCATATAGACGGACACTTTCACAGACCATCACGGAAAGAATATAAAATACAGTGGCATGGGGCGACATTGGAGGCCAATAGTCCAAAGCGATATCCTTACGCCCGTTACTGTAGATCAGTCGTTGCGACTCGAAAATGTTGAAAAGTTAACACAGAATGCTGTTTCTGTGTTATCACCATCTTTATTGGCTAACGAATTTTCTGTTTTCATTCTCGTAGTAGGTATATTGTTGTGAACTTAAATGAATCTTTTTGAAATATCCTCTGTTTTAGCGTCATTGTCGCCCCTCTCCTTCCTCCCCAGTATTCCATTACATCCCCGTAAATGAAGGCCATTTGTCTTGACAGACAGAAGAAGAGTGTGAAAACCTGCCGAAGGAAGAGCTACCTACCGTGTAATTTAGGTCGGGAGTGAAGCACGCACTGCAACTAAAAATACTCTCTTCTCGTTTCATGTCGTGCAAACCAGTCGAATCTGTATCTCGTGACGAGTGGTTTACTATTATATCTACATCAACATCTACATTTATACTCCGCAAGTCACCCAACGACGTGTGGCGAAGGGCACTTTACGTGCCACTGTCATTACCTCCCTTACCTGTTCCAGTCGCCTCCGTGCGCGCTCGAATCTCTCTAATTTTACATTCGTGACCACCTCGGGAGGTACAAGTAGGGGGAAGCAATATATTCGATACCTCATCCAGAGACGCACCCTCTCGAAACCTGGACAGCAAGCTACACCGCAATGCAGAGCGCCTCTCTTGCAGAATCTGCCACTTGAGTTTGCTAAACATCACCGTAACGCTATCACTATTACCAAATAACCCTGTGACGAAACGCGCCGCTCTTCTTTGGATCTTCTCTATCTCATCCGTCAACCTGATCTGGTACGGATCCCACACTGATGAGCAATACTCAAGTATAGGTCGAACGAGTGTTTTGTAAGCCACCTCCTTTGTTGATGGACTACATTTTCTAAGGACTCTCCCAATGAATCTCAACCTGGTACCCGCCTTACCAACAATTAATTTTATATGATCATTTCACTTCAAATCGTTCCGCACGCATACTCCCAGATATTTTACAGAAGTAACTGCTACCAGTTTGTTCCGCTATCATATAATCATACAATAAAGGATCCTTCTTTCTATGTATCCGCAATACATTACATTTGTCTATGTTAAGGGTCAGTTGCCACTCCCTGCAGCAAGTGCCTGTCCGCTGCAGATCTTCCTGCATTTCGCTACAATTTTCTAATGCTGCAACTTCTCTGTATACTACAGCATCATCCGCGAAAAGCCGCATAGCACTTCCGACACTATCTACTAGGTCATTTATATACACATATTGTGAAAAGCAATGGTCCCATAACACTTCCCTGCGGCACGCCAGAGGTTACTTTAACGTCTGTAGACGTCTCTCCATTGAGAACAACATGCTGTGTTCTGTTTGCTAAAAACTCTTCAATCCAGCCACACAGGTGGTCTAATATTCCGTAGGCTCTTACTTTGTTTATCAGGCGACAGTGCGGAACTGTATCGAACGCCTTCCGGAACTCAAGGAAAATAGCATCTACCTGGGAGCCTGTATCTAATATTTTCTGGGTCTCATAAACATCTGCTCATCTTTGACAGCGTGCATAACTTTTCGGCCAACCAGTTTTTTTCCCTCAGCTGTTCCAGAGGGATAGCGTAAGTGATGGATTCGGGTTCTCTTTCTTGGCTGGTACGATATATTGTCTAAGACTGATGGCTAGTACAAGTCGATTCTACGACTCGTTCGCTCATTTTCGCACTATTTGTTGTGCGCAGCGTACCATTTAAGGAACCTGGTTCCCAATTTGCGGTAAGGCCGCCCCCAGAATTAATCTCGCAAGAACGACGGCGAGAATTTTGGTCAAAAACCAATGGCCGAGATTAATTAGGTGAGAGCAGGTGAGACGTTCTACATACTGCAAGTGGCTGCCCGCCACACAGAACTGGGTTGCGGCGAGGCAGTGGCGGTCGATGGCTCGCCGCCGGGCGTCGATCGCAAGATTGGCCGCAACTCCACAAGGGGCCGGCTCCACGGCAACGGCCTACTTTTGGCGTCATTAGCGTCACCGGCCTCATGTCTCATGTATGCTGCACAAACTACGGTAAGGATAACATGGTACATCCACGACCACGTCTACATCTACAGGGCGACAATTACTGAACTATATGAAATAAAATTGTCATAACTTCCGACCTCGGGAAGGATCAGTTTGGATTCCGTAGAAATGTTGTAACACTTGAGGCAATACTGACCTTACGACGTATCTTAGAAAATAGATTAAGGAAAGGCAAACCTACGCTTCTAGCATTTGTAGATTTAGAGAAAACTTTTGACTGGAATACTCTCTTTCAAATTCTGAAGGTGGCAGGGGTAAAATACAGGGAGCGAAAGGCTATTTACAATTTGTACAGAAACCAGATGGCAGTTATAAGAGTCGAGGGGCATGAAAGGGAAGCAGTGGTTGGGAAGGGAGTGAGACAGGGTTGTAGCCTCTCCCCGATGTTATTCAATCTGTATATTGAGCAAGCAGTGAAGGAAACAAAAGAAAAATTCGGAGTAGGTATTAAAATCCATGGAGAAGAAATAAAAACTCTGAGGTTCGTCGATGACATTGTAATTCTGTCAGAGACAGCAAAGGTCCTGGAAGAGCAGCTGAACGGAATGGACAGTGTCTTGAAAGGAGGATATAAGACGAACATCAACAAAAACAAAACTAGGATAATGGAATGTAGTCGAATTAAATCGGGTGATGCTGAGGGAATTAGATTAGGAAATGAGACACTTAAAGTAGTAAAGGAGTTTTGCTATTTGGGGAGCAAAATAACTGATGATGGTCGAAGTAGAGGGGATATAAAATGTAGACTGGTAGACTGGCAATGGCAATGGCAATGGCAGTGAAGAAGAGAAATTAGTTAACATCGAGTATAGATTTAAGTGTCAGGAAGTCAGATGTTCTGATGTGTGTGAAATCTTATGGGACTTAACTGCTAAGGTCATCAGTCCCGAAGCTTACACACTACTTAACCTAAATTATCCTACGGACAAACACACACACCCATGCCCGAGGGAGGACTCTCTCCGCCGGGACCAGCCGCACAGTACATGACTGCAGCGCCCTAGACCGCTCGGCTAAACCCGCGCGGCGTCAAGAAGTCGTTTCTGAAAGTATTTGTATGGAGTGTAGCCATGTATGGAAGTGAAACGTGGACGATAAATAACTCAGACAAGAAGAGAATAGAAGCTGTTGTAATGTGATGCTACAGAAGAATGCTGAAGATTAGATGGGTAGATCACATAACTAATGAGAAGCTATTGAATTGAATTGGGAAGAAGAGAAATTTGTGGCACAACTTGACTAGAGGAAGGGGTCGGTTGGTAGGACATATTCTGAGGCATCAAGGGATCACCAATTTAGTATTGGAGGGCAGCGTGGAGGGTAAAAATCGTAGAGGGAGACCAAGAGATGAATACACTAAACAGATTCAGAAGGACGTAGGTTGCAGTAGGTACTGGGAGATGAAGAAGCTTGCACAGGATAGAGTAGCATGGAGAGCTGCATCAAACCAGTCAATGGACTGAAGACCACAACAACAACAACAACTTCTGAACGGTTTGCGTTAGGACATTCAAACTGCACGGTTGGCTGCGGGGCATGAGGGGAATTAGTATGCGGATGTATGATTTAGTTTAGCGACGAATCCTACTTCAATTTGGATGGGATCGTCAATAAGCAAAATTGGCGCATCTCGGGGACTGAGAATCCGCATTTCGCGATCGAGAAGTCTCTTCATCCTCAAAGGGTGACGGTGTGGTGTTCAGTGTCCAGTCACGGAATAATCAGTGGGTATTCCTTTGTGGCACAGTGACTACCGAACGATACGTGAGGGTTTTGGAAGCTGATTTCATCCCCATTATACAAAGTGACCCAGATTTCGACAACATGTGGTTCATGCAAGACGGAGATCGACCCCATCGAAGCAGGAGAACGTTTGATGTCCTGTAGGAGCACTCTGGAGACCACTGGCGTAGGTCTCGATTCGCCGCCATATTCTCTGGATCTGAACACATGCGACTCCTTTTAGTGTCGCTGTATAAAGACAAGGTGTACACCAATAACCTCAAAACCATTGCTAAACTGAAAACAGCCATTTAGGAGGTCATCGACAGCATCAATGTTCCGGCGCTTCAGCTGGTCAGGCAGAATTTCGTTATTCATTTGCGCCACGTGATAGCCAATGATGGCAGGCATGTCGAACATGTCATAACCCAAATCCGAATATCTGTAGTGACGTTTACATGCTGAATAAAGTGTGTGCACGCCGTAGTCTGTGACTAATTTACGTTTCTTTTTATATAGTTCAATAATTGCCATTCCGTACATCTACACGGATACTCTGCAGATCACACTAAGTGCTTGGCAGACCGTAATCGAACCACGTTCACAATAATTCTCTATTATTCCACTCTCGAATAGCGCACGGAAAAAACGAATACCTATATCTTTCCGTGGGAACCCGAATTTCCCTTATTTTATTCTGATGATCGTCTCCCCTACATTGGTCGGTGTCAACAAAATATTTTCGCATTCGGAGTAGAAAGCTGGTGACTGAAATTTCGTGAGAATATCCCACCGCAATTAAAAACTGTTTTAATGATCTCCACACCAAATCCTGTATCATATCCGTGACACTCTCCCCTCTATTTCTCCATAATACAAAACGTGCTGTTCTTCTTTAAATTTTCTCGACGCACTCCGTTAATACTATCCGGTAGTATTCCAAAAGAGGACGGACAAGCGTAGTGTAGGCGGTCTCTTTAGTAGATCTGATGCATCTTCTAAGTGTTCTGTCCGTTAATCGCAGTCTTTGGTTCGCCTTCTCCACCACATTTTCTATGTGTTCCATCCAATTTAAGTTGTTCGTAGTCGTAAATCCTAGGCGTAGTTGAATTTACGGTCTTTAGATTGCATTGATTAATTGTGTAACCAAAGTTTAACGGATTCCTTTTAGCACTCATGTGGATGACCTTCCACTTTTCATTATTTATGGTCAATTGCCAATTTTCGCACCGTACAGATATTCTAAATTGCTTTGATCTTCTGATGACTGTACTTGTCGATAAACGACAGCATCATCTGCAAGCAACCTAAGACGGCTATTCAGATTGTCTCCTAGATAAGGAGCAGCAGAGGACCTATAACACTATCGTGGGGAACGCCAGAAGTCACTTCTGTTTTACTCGACGAATTTCTGTCAGTTACTACGAACAGTGATCTCTGTGACAGTGTGACAGGAAATCACGAATCTAGTGGCGTAACTAAGACGATATTTCAGAAGCAAGCAGTTTGATTTCAAGCCACTTCTAAGGTACAGTGTCAAATAACCTTCTGGAAATCTAGAAATGGAGACTCAATTTAAAATCTCCTGTCGATCGCACGCAACACTTCGTGTGAGTAAGGAGCTAGTTGTGTTTCACAAGAATGATATTTTCTAAATCCATGTTGACCATGTGACAATAGACCGTTTCTTCAGCCGGCCACGGTGGCCGAGCGGTTCTAGGCGCCTCAGTCCGGAACCGCGTGACTGCTACGGTCGCAGGTTCGAATCCTGCCTCGGGCATGGATGTGTGTGATGTCCTTAGGTTAGTTAGGTTTAAGTAGTTCTAAGTTCTAGGGGACTGATGACCTCATATGTTAAGTCCTATAGTGCTCAGAGCCATTTGAACCGTTTTGAACCGTTCTCTTCGAGGCAATTCATAATGTTCGAACACAATATAGGTTCTAAAATCCTGCTGCAAATCGACGTTAATGATATGGGTCTGTAATTTATTAGATTACTCCTATTGTCTTTCTTGAATATTGGTGTGTCCTGTGCAACTTTCCCGTCTTTGGGTACGGATTTTTCGTCGAGAGAGAGAGAGTTTGTATATCATTGTTAAGTACGGAGCTATTTCTATTGCTTTCAGTGTTATTGTGCTATTGCTTTCAGTGCCTGAAAGGAACCTAATTTGATACAGTCAGGACCGGAAGACTTGCTTTTATTAAGTGATTTAAGCTTCTTCACTACTCCCAGGGTATCTACTTCTAAGTTACTCTTTATTTGAATTCTAGAATATTCACTTCGTCTGCTTTGGTGAAGGAATTTCGGAAGGCTGTGTTTAGTAACTCTACTTTAGCAACACTGTCATCGATAGTATTACCATTGCCATAGTGCAGAGAAGGCGTTTATTTTGTCTTTCCGCTAGCAAATTTTACATACGACCAGAATCTCTTTCGATTTTGTGCTTAGTATCGAGACAAAATTTCGTTGTCGAAACTATCATAAGCATCAGGCATTGAGGTCCGCACTAGATTTAGAGCATCAGTAAAAGATCACCAATCTTAGGGATTTTACGTTGATTTAAATTTGGCATGCTTTTTTCGTTTTTTCTGACCCGTTTTGTGTACCAAGAGCGACCACCCCGTCGTTTGTTAATTTATTAGGTATAAATCTCTCAACTGCTGTCGATACTATTTCTTTGAGTTCAAGCCACATCTGGCCTACATTTACCGGTACAGTGTTAATTTGGAAGGAGTGGAGTTTGACTCTCAGGAATGCGTCAAGAGAAGTTTTATCTGCTTTTTTCAATAGGTATATTATTCGTTTACTTTTGGAGGATTTTGGAGTTATGGTTTTCAGTCTCGCTACGACAACTCTGTGTTCACTAACCCTTGTATCCGTTTCGATGATTGTTATTTGCTCAGGGTTATTTGTTGCTACGAAGTCAAGCGTGTTTTCACAACCGTTTACTATTCGAGTTTGCTCATGAACTAACTGCTCGAAATAATCCTCACAGAATGCGTTTAGTACCATTTCGAATAATGTTTCATGCGTACCTCCCGATTTATACATGTATTTTCGCCAGCTTTTGGAGGGTAAATGGAAGTCAACACCAACTGTAATTGCATTAGCCGGGTACGTGTCTGAAATATACTCAAGTTTGCTTTGAGTCTTTTAGCAATTATATCATCTGAGATGAGAGGTCGGTAAAAGGATTCAATTATTATTTTATTCGATTGCCAGGAATGACCTCTACCTATACTAACTCGCAAGAACTATCTACTTCAATTTCGCTGCAAGATAAACTACTTCTAGCAGCAACAGCCAACTGTGTTTAGCCTATCTTTACTGAAGAACGTTACGTCCTTCGTAAAACTTCTGCTGAACTTATATCCGGCTTTAGACAGCTTTCAGTGCCTATAACGATTTGAGCACAAGTGCTTTTTATTAGCGCTTGGAGCTCTGGTATTTCTCCAACACAGCTGCGAGAATGGTCCCTTGATCTACGTTCTTCCTGTGTTCGACCTGCACCCTTTGAGAGTGAAGCACTTTTTGTGTTTTCCCGAGACCCTCTAAGCTAAAAAAGAGGAAACCAGTCCACGCCACACAGCTCCTGCTACGCGTATAGCCGCCTCCTGCGTGTAATCACCTCTGATCTATTTAGTGGAATTCGAAACCCCACCATCCTATGGCTCAAGTCGAGGAATCTGCAGGCTACAAAGTCGCAGAAACGTCTGAGCCTCTGATTCAGACCCTCCACCCGGCTCTGTACTAGAGGTCCACAATTGGTCTTGTTGACGGCGCTGCAAATGGTTAGCTCTGCTTTCATCTCGCAAGTAAGATTGGCAGCCTTTACCACATATGATACCCGCTCGAAACCAGGGAGGATCTCTCCGATCCAAAGGGACACACATCTTTGGTACCGACGTGAGCCACAACCTTCAGTTAGCTGCATCCTGTGCTCTTCATGACATCCGGAAGAACCCGTTCCACGCCTGGAATGACTTCATCTGGTATGCACACAGAGTGCACATTGGTTTTCTTCCCCTCATCGACCACTCTATCCCCAAGGGGCCTCATAACGCTCCTAACGTTGGAGCTCCCGACTACCAATTACCCCACCCTCTGTGATTCCGTGGGTCTTGCAGGCAGGCTCTGAAACAGCACAAACGACTGCATCTGGCTGAGGGACAGTGCCAAAGCCACAGACAGCACCTGGAACCTGTTGGTCAGACTAATCGCAGAGGTCTTACGTTCGGCTCACTTGGAAGTCTTTCGCCACCTGCCATGCCTTGAGGCGACATTTCACTCGACCAACGGTGAGGGATCAACCTCAGTGCAAACAGTAACTGGGTTGGCCATGGGCGGTCCGATCAGCGGACACTTGAGTCGTGCTGGACGTCCACTGGATTCCCAAGGACGGATCACAACAGTGACGTCCATCCACTGCAGCCTCAAGCTGTGTAACTGAAGCCATCAAAGACTGGAAAAATGGTTCAAATGGCTCTGAGCACTATGGGACTCAACATCTTAGGTCATAAGTCCCCTAGAACTTAGAACTACTCAAACCTAACTAACCTAAGGACATCACACACACCCATGCCCGAGGCAGGATTCGAACCTGCGACCGTAGCAGCCTCGCGGTTCCGGACTGCAGCGCCAGAACCGCACGGCCACCGCGGCCAGCCACAGACTGGAGCTGAGAGTGAAGTGTCACCAACTCGGCTCGCATCCGTACAAAGCAATCGCAATCCCTATCCACACTAAAGACCGTGGAAAATTACACTACACCGGCAATCAAAGGGCTATCGACGTACGCTAAGGAACTCTATTGTAGACACTGACGAAAACACGAGAACTGTTTCTAATAAATTAACACGCAAACTAAAGTGCCAAAGCACTCAGGTGAGACAAATAATGCGCTCCTGATTAGGAACTTGTAATATGTCACAAAATCGGTATACTTTCCGACACAAACGAAAACGCGAGAACTGTGTCTATTATTATTAAATCAACATGCAGAAATTCAAGAAACTAAACTACCAAAGCACCCAGTTGAAACTATACAATTCTCTCCTCGTTAGGAAAACAGCCGGTATCCAAGGGGCATTGCATTCCAAGTTAGAAAACCTTCCACTCTTGAAATATGCCTCCAGTAATTAATTAAACGGAGCATATCATTTAGCACTCTACAGCTTCTTAATGTAGTGATATTCGTTCAGATACGGTACCTATGGATCGGAACTGATAGAAGCGCTCGTGGGACCAATGTCGTCTCGTCGTTTCGACGATAAGACGCAGGATACAAAAACTGATATCTGGCGCTCATCTCTGCAGACCGTACTTGTTTGAAAACATTTTTTAAAAATATTTATTATTTTTCAGGATATACCGAATCTTTGAAAAAAGGGCGCTTTCGATAGCCGGCTATATCTTCTCAGCGGAGTTGTGCTACTACGTTCTTAAATAATTTTTACGATTATTGTTAATTATAAGGATCAAAACCTAACAGTGAAAAACTTGTACTTTTGTTAGGCGTTGTTTTGTAACTAATTACCTCATTTTTTATTTTATGAAAATAACTTTGAAAGAAAGAAGTTGCTGATATTTATTTTCACATTGTGACATAGCAACATTTTGTTGAGATGTTGGTTGCAAGCATCAACAGAGCTTTCGTTTTTATCGATGTTACAAGGAGTGTCAAAGGTTTCAAACTGCGGTGAGTCGCAATTTTTGCACATTCGTACATTTTAGGGAATTCATCAAGTGCACCGCTGTAAAATGTTAACTGCGCCCACTAAACTTCTTTAAACAATGAAGTTAGCTCGGTTCCAGAAGGTCGTAAAAATTACTTTTTTTTCATTCGTGGAAAAATGTCAGCAATGTCTTTCTTTGAAAGTTATTATCATAAAATAAAAATTGAGATAATTACAAATACATCCAATGAAATTGCACGCTTTTGGAAGTCATTTTTTAATAATTACAATTAATAAAACCGGAAAAATTATTTAATACCATGGCAGCACAATTTTATTCGAAAAATATAAGCCTAGAACCGTTACTGCAGGGCCAGCCGCTGAGGAGATCTAGCCAGTTATCGACAGCGCCTTTTTTCAATAATCCGATGTATCTCGAAAAATAATTTTTTTTACTTTTTCAAACGAGTATACTTTTTTGACTTACCGTGGGCTATACTTACAAAAAATGGTTCAAATGGCTCTGAGCGCTATGGGACTTAACATCTCAGGTCATCAGTCCCCTAGAACTTAGAACTACTTAAACCTAACTAACCTAAGGACATCACACACATCCATGCCCGAGGCAGGATTCGAACCTGCGACCGAAGCGATCGCGCGGTTCCAGACTGAAGCGCGCTATACTTACAGTAAATAGCAAGTATGCGGACGTGGACATGGATATTAACGAGCTACAGTAAACCAGATTTTTAACGTTTTTTTCAATATATCTCCAAGCGTAAGAATAAATCGATCCTTATGAAAACCAGTTGATAGATCTTTTTAGGCCCTACAATTGTCTCCTGTAACATTTTTAGATTAGAACTACAGTTTTTTATTTATTTAAGAAAACCGGTTTTTTGTAACTTCGCAGATTTGTTTTTGGTCATGTTCGCCATCTTGGGTCGAGTCCTCCCTCGGGCATGGGTGTGTGTGTTGTTCTTGGCTTGAGTTAGTTTAAGTAGTGTGTAAGTCTAGGGATCGATGACCTCAGCAGTTTGGTCCGTTAGGAATTCACACACATTTGAACTACATAGGGAATCACGAGCAATCATCGAAGAAAACTAGAATATTGATCACATGTGTTATCTTTCCATGTACTCGCATGGGACGAAACGGAATACTGTTTGAGCTAACAGCAGAAAAATTTTATTGCTGTCTTCTGTAAGTAACACTGAGTGAATAACTGAAACCACTGAAAGACTGAGCGCCTTCTTCATATGTCATTGAATAATACTCCACAGGATGTAATTGATTTTGCGACCATTATGGTACGACGAAAGTCATATTTGCTGCCACTTCTTCTCAAACTCGAAATCAATTTAGAAATAATCAGTTTTGCGGGTTCAGGAGTGACCGCGGCGCAATAATCGTTATCTGAAAAGCTAAGAGCAGACATATCCTCACTATCACTTCTGTTTTGTATGTTCATAAGCGTCTGTTCGGACGCATTGGCTAATTTGAAAAGTGTACGTAAGCATTTGCGGTCAGACTGTTGCACACAAGTTAAACATCGCACTACGGTCAATATGCTCAATACACCCAAACGTCGTCCACAGAAATCTCATCTATCAAAGAAAAGAAGGTCACAATGTACTGTCAGTGCGCAAACAAATGTGTCTCATGATGAGAGCATGTTATGGCTAGCCCTTGATATGGTGGATCTCATTCTTAAAGGCTTAATACCGTAAATCTATACTAGTAGGAGGTGTTAGAGACATATCTTATGCGCAGCCCACGGTGTAACAAAAGCCGATGAAAAGTAGCTACAGATAATGGCAAATATGCCACTACAGCAGCATCCAAGTTTCCGTTCCATGAACCCTCAGTGCTACTTAGATTAGGCGTATGTCATCCCTTGTGACGTCAATCTGACTATTCACAGCGTTATTTATCATTCGGTTCTCTCGAAGCCAAGGCTTTCCTACACAACAAAAATGTTACGTTAAAGATTGAAATTCCACTATACATAGAGCATATTCAGAAAAATCTTCTTCATATTCATAAACTTGGTAACAGTGAAACTACTGGAGTCGTCGTGGCGTAATGTATCTCACAGGCAAGTTAGGTAATGGACAAAAATACTAAACGCTGTCGCCCTCGATATCCCCTTACAAGAGTTAGACAAAGTAATATGAACTTCCAAATAGAATGGTGTAGGGTCATTGTTTGGCATACAAAACAGCAAGACTCTTCTTGAGTATCGATGCATATAAATTTAGAATAGTGACTACAGGAGTTCATAGCATTCTTCACAAAGAAACAGCTCCAACAGCTTAGGAGATACTACACAGTGCTAATTCTTTTTTCAGTACAGACTTCAAATCTGTCAGTTGAAGAAGTCATGAACGACGCTTTACTTCATTCTCGACATAGAGAGCAGAATCGTCATGTGTTCCCAGTGGTCTGCAGCCTACATTTAATACTACTGTTTACGATAGATTGAGCAACAACAGTTCTACCAAGAATTGTTTCGCTTATGCAGCTCCCGTCGAAGTGCTTCCGTTGAAACTGTATTGTCTGACGGATAATATGTTTAACCGACTTCCATGACAACAGTTTTCTTGTTACTGGTAATAATCCTCTTTATTACCTCTGCGTCCCTATCAGTAAATTTATTTTTTCTGTTAATGTGTGTATAGCAGATGAAATTTTTTCGTCCAGTCTGTATGCTGTCATGGTACTAGATTTTGTAGTTCTCGATTTTTAAGTACTGTAAAAATTATCGCCTTCTAAGGTTAGAATTAAACAGATACCTATACACACTATTGTTGTTCAAGACTGCAACACTATGAAGGAAGCATCAACTACATAGGCACCGACAATTTGCCCTCGTTCCCTGTTTAGAGGGCATAATCTGATTATGAACGTGGCTCAACACAACGTCACGACGATTATGGGCGTATTAATGGCTCAGAACACTTTAGGAGACAAAAGGAGAATGCAGAAGACAACCTCAGTGCGTTACATGTAAAAGTCAGAAAACCAGCTTCCGAATATGAGCAGTTTATATCTGGATTTTCACTTCATTTTGTCCAACTCGTGTACTTCCAGGCATAACATGGAGGTTGACTGTTCAGGTTACGTTCACACTATCTTACTGTACTTGTAACAATATATGTCTGTTACCCTGATTTTAATGTACTGTAGATTTCGTATTATTTACATACTTCCTTCATAGTGTTGTAGTCTTGAAAAACAATAGTGTGATAGATGTCTGTTTAATTCTAACCTTGGAAGGCGATAATTTTTCAGCTTTACATTTTACTTTGTTAGTTGACGCAAAGCACTATCGATCTATGACTAACAAAGAAACGGTTCGATCGTGCCACTGCACGAAGAGCGTGCAACGGTTATTTTACGGTATAAAACATGTTCGTTTCGTAGCGGTGCTCCCGTAGAACCCATTTAGTTCATCTCCTTCTCGAAGCAAGATCTGCATAAGTTTTCTGGCCACGTTCTAGTTAATTGTTGCTGTAAATCATTAACGCAAACGTCACTGAGATTTCCCTGTAACAAATACAGTCATTCATTTGAAATATAATTTCACCGTTCTGCCATGGAATAGCACGCAGCAAGATTTGCACTGGTGACCAAAATTAAAGCAACGCATTAGGGAATGCATAAATCGTGAAAGGTGCACTTCAGTATGAATATCTCGGAAAACTTAGGTTATCAAGCACTCAATATTGCAATATTAAACCTCTGACTTTAATGCTGCACGTTTTCTCAATAGTCTTTAATTACTCTCCGTTGCACACAGATTATTTATCAGATGACCGTCTATTTCAGTTCAATAGATGTACGACCTGCTCAAGTATCATAGTAACCTGCTAGCTTCGTATCTTATCAATGGCGTGTTGTAGCAGCAACGCGGAACCATTGAAGAGTGGTCGGAAGGTTGACATGAAGCAGCTCAGTCCTGCTTCGGCATAACGAGCACGTTTTGTACGGTTGCATCAAAACGGCAAGCCGTGCAATGCCGGCAGCTTCTCCAGTTTCCAGGAAAGAAGCATCTAGTTGCTCGTTACTTCGAAATGACCCAACATATGGCGCTCCCATCTCACTATAGAACCTAACGGTAATTATTCTTGTTCGTTTAATAGATTGACTTCGTCCAAAGATATTCATCCCCCTAACAATCTCCTTTATGGTCAAACTAAGTGTAGCGAAAAACCATTATTGGGTAGTAAGTCCCCGATCGGTGAGGTTTTCTTTTTAGCATTCATAACATGTATTTTCTTTGAAGACTATGAATGTTCTGCTTTAAGTGTAACCATTTCTTATAGCTGACTGCGATAAAGGGTGTACGCTATAGCCTCGTGTTTATTTTGTTTGCGAAAACAAAGAAAACAGAAATTATGCAACCGAAACTGACACATAGCCTACACTTGTCTACTGAGTTCAAGGGGATGGCCGAACTAAGATACGCATTCACCGGACGGCTCACCACGAACAATGTCTGATGGTCTCACTCTTTGAGACACTGTACACAGCTCTGACATCTAACCTTGGACAGTGGTACGTAGTATACTCGTTGCTCTCACCTTGCTTCCCGCTGTCAGCCAGATAGTGATGATGAAAATACCTCGACCGTCAGATTACTAACTGGCAAACTCTGGATTCCACTCCTCTTAAATTGCGTGTTTTCGTAGCCAATGCTGCGGAGGTAACACCGGTTTTTCTATTGTGATCTGCTGTAATAACTTTAGATTCTGGAAATGGCCTTGGTCACTCAAAGCACATGGCCCTACTATTTACCAGGTCAGGTAATGCACTTGAACCAATTTCTTCTCTGAAGCCCTGCCGTTGAGATACTGACATATTATACAAAACAGGTGGACAAAACCTTCTGTACACTGTCTTTTCGGATTCGTGTCCGCCAATATCTGCAGCGATATCGAACAGAAACAATAGAAACCAGTGCACAGAACTGCCGTGGGTTCATTTACCTAATGGGACAAAATACTCATAAGACATTTGCCAGACTGCACTACTGGGATGCGTTACTCGATTCTTTCTATACATTTTCATGTCTAGGAATTGGTACATCAGCAGTCCTATTTCATTAACTGATATGGCTGTCAGTGTCAGTTACCTAGTCTCCAGTCTCGCTACTGCCTTCCACTGTTTGCTTTATGGTACGGTGAGTTAACTACAATCTGCAAAACTGTAGTGGCCTGCCACGAGCAATTGATTTAAATTGGAGCATTCTAGTTTCTATAGACAATGTTTCATATGTACAATACGCTGTTGTCTAATGGGTACATCATAAGCACAGTGAACAAAAAGTTAGGCTCAACCAGGCGACTTTACGCTAATACAGTGCAAAGTCGCATCTAACCTTAATTCGTCGAGGATGAAAATCCACAGATCTGTTCATCGATGGCATATCCAGCTCAACCTGCTCGTTGATCATTAGATCCAGGGGAGCTAACAAATTGCTGAGATGTTTATCGGTACATTTCATCTGCTATCCTAAATAGTTCCAGACCTTTCGTGTAGCATTAAGATCGGTAGCTTTAGCAGGCCAATCAAGGTACGATGGGGCGCCTGAACATATGGTGCAGTCATGTGAATGACATTGTTGTCATCTTGGAAAATTGGACGGTGCATGGCGTACCCATCACGGAAATAAACAAGAAAAGGGACACATGGTCACCAAGAATATTATAATAAACGTCCTCGACCATGTTCACGGTAACTTGAATACATAGTCCGAACTCACGGTACAAAAGTTCTCGTAGAACATCATAGAACCACCTCCAGCCTGCGCTAATCTCTTTACACAGTGCGGGTTAAACGCCACATTGAGTTATCGATGCACCAGGTGGCTTGCATCATCTGAAAACAGGCGAAACTGTAACTTGTCGGACCACACTACACACTTCCAGTCAGTTGTTGTCCAGTTTCTGTACGGTTTATCCCACTGAAGAGGTGCAGCGCTATCTACTGCATAGACCAATGATTTTTTACGAGGAACTCGAATGTAAATGTCCACTGTATGCAGTTCCCTTCGTAATTTTCGCTTGTAATCTAGAAGGGTGGGATCTGCATTCACTGACGGCCAGAGGTGTACACATTCCTCTTTTAACCTGCCCGTGATTGCCAGTTAGCCAGGCAGGCAAGCCGCCGCACGTAATCGGCTGAACGGGCAGGCTGCTCTACTTCCGTCCAAGCCAAGATTTAGTTGTATGCTTTCATTGTAGTGTTAGGAGTAGGTTTCAGAAGTTGGTGTTAAGTGTTTTTTTACCTGATTATCACAAAAGGAGGCTCAATGAAATATGTATTCCTTTTGTATCACTGTAGGCCAGAAATTGGTGAATTTTATTTGTATTTTTTTCTTTGTTTTCGAAGTATATCAGGCGTATTTATTTATTTCGATATGAATGGTTTTCTCTCCAACATCGCTCTCTTTCGACTAGTCTGGCTATTCTCATTTCGAAACATCATAAGGTCATAGCCGGCCGCTGTGGACGGTGCTTCAGTCCGGAACCGCGCTGCTGCTGCGGTCGCAGGTTCGAATCCTGCCTCGGGCATGAATGTGTGTGATGTCCTTAGGTTGGTTAGGTTTAACTAGTTCTAAGTCTAGGGAACTGATGACCTCAGACGGTAAGTCCCATAGAGCCTAGAGCCATTTGAACTATAAAATCACGTCTAATACATGCTTTCTGTAGTAAGCAGAACCATCTCTAAAAGTCGGGGTCCTTTGCGTCTAAGAACGTGAGCATGTCTGTATAACGCAATGCCAACTAAAGTAAAGTTTTGGGAGTCTAGTTTCTGTAAACTTACAGTGTTTTAGCCAAATATGCCTTTTTCCAGGATGTGTATTGGCTGAATTCGTTCTAAGTGGCCAAAATAGTGCTTTCTAAGTTCCCCAAATGCATTTTACCACAGACGGAGTTAGTTTTTCATTTACTGTACTTTATAAAGTTCATGTCTGTAAGAAGAAGCTTTTCTTTCATACTAAGCTTTCTTCGCGCTACGTTCCATATCACAAGAATCTGGTTTTTCATATTCACTGAACTATTTTTTTTTCTATTTCAATCAATGTTTCTCCTAAATTTAGAAAACCTATACACTGCTAAATGGCCTAAAGTCATTAGCACACGTTTCCACACACTCTTCAGCCACTAAATCTTTGTCCTCTTTCAAAATATTTATGGAATGAGGAAACTGTTGCTCAAATTTACAAACACGTCGTAACACACTCGAGGTTCCCGAACGAGTTTTATTAACTTTTTACACAAATTACGAAGCTAGACACCTACCAATTTCTTTGAAGCTGCTTCATAAATACACGAAAAAGTTTCATCTGCTGGACTTGCGCTCTGCTTCGTAACAGGTGTACGTTCCCCAATTTTTAATTTCTTCTCAGTCGATTTTTAAGTTTAGTTTGTTCATTTTGCTGCTTCTAAGGTTGTGATATATGAGCTGCAGAGAAACTACACACGTAAACACATACTTGGGTATTCGGGTAGTCACGTTGAATTGACAGCGCAACCTGCTGTCCGGTGCAGCAGGCTGCACGGGTGCCGTGAAGCTTGCCAGACATGCGGAAACCCATGTTGGCCTATCTTAACGACAGTGCTTCGGTACACATGTACTCTTGTGTCTCCGTTTCGTCAGGTTGGTTGGTTGGTTGGTTGACTTCGGAGAGGGGACCAAACAGCGAGGACAACGGTCCCATCGCATTAGGGAAGGATGAGGAAGGAAGTTGGTCGTGCCCTTTCAAAGGAACCACCCCGGCATTTGCCTAAAGCGATTTAGGGAAATCACGGAAAACCTATATCAGGATGGCCGGAAGCGAGCGTTGCTGCAAGCTGAGCTGCTTTAATGGTCGCGGCGGAGATACGGGCAGGCTGGCTGGAAGGAGAATTTGTACACCTCTGCTGACGGCAGCAATTCCTGTCGTATTTGAAACCACTTGTCATTAACAGGACTCGTCTCTGGTCCCTGTCAGTTAGGACCTGTTTGCGACTGCTGTTCATACTTCGTGTTACGTGGCTGCGAGCGGTCTACTAACCGTCTTGCAAGGAGACCACATGGTAGTCGGATTATTGTATATTTATTGTACGCGGTGTTCAGAACTCAAATATCAATAACCCATAGCTGTTAGATTTAATTCTCAAAAGTTCTCGAAAATATCGACTTTGAGATTTTCCGAGTGTCTTTAATACACTAAACCGAGGACGATTCTTCCAGCGGTAGAATACTCGTTTGCCAACTGGGGGGCCCGGATTCGACTCCTAGCCAATGCAAATTTTTAAACAAATGAACATCTTCTATGGGCATTTCTGTGAAGAGTTAAATACATAATCATCATTTATTGCATTAACAGGTCTTTGAGGTCTACAGCAGAAGAACAATAGGAAAGAAAAAAAAACATTACAAACACAAAAACCCCAATAAAAGGAATGTCTGTCAATCACAAGAGAGGAGGTGTTTGCTGCAGATGGCACTCCATCTTTTTCGGTCTCTAGCATCATCCTCCACGGCCGCCGGTTCCACTTCCTGAAGGATCGTCGTCACCCGATCACTCCAGCGCGCTCTTGGGCGTCCTCTCGGGCATTTTCCCGTGGGTTGAGAGTAGAGGACTCTCTCAGGAAGGAATCCGTCCGCTCATAAGATGTGGCCAAACCACTGCAGTCGCCTCTGTCCCAATATTCGTCCAATGTGTGGCTTTCCAAACCTCTGGTACAGGTCTTCTTTTTTTCTTCTATCCCATTTACCTTCCCTGTTACTGTAGACGGGTCCATAGATCTTTCTTTCAAACGCACATATTGAATCTTCTGTCGTTGCTGATGTCGCTCAAGTTTCACAACCATCTAAAAATACTGGCCTCATCAGTGTCTTGTACAAATGGACTTTGTTCTTCTGAGATGTCAGACGAGATTTAAAAAGATTGTTCAGACTAAAGAACACGCGATTGTCACTTGTTATGCGTTGATGTACTTCTTTCGTCATTTCACTTTTGTTGGTTAATATTGAGCCCAGGTACTTAAACTCTTAAACTCGTTCGAAGGTATTGCTGTACAAGCAATGATCACACGCACGGCACAGCGGACACATCAGGAACCGCGGTGTTGGCCGTCGAATGGCGCTAGCTGCGCAGCATTTGTGCACCGCCGCCGTCAGTGTCAGCCAGTTTGCCGTGGCATACGGAGCTCCATCGCAGTCTTTAACACTGGTAGCATGCCGCGACAGCGTGGACGTGAACCGTTATGTGCAGTTGACGGACTTTGAGCGAGGGCGTATAGTGGGCATGCGGGAGGCCGAGTGGACGTACCGCCGAATTGCTCAACACGTGGGGCGTGAGGTCTCCACAGTACATCGATGTTGTCGCCAGTGGTCGGCGGAAGGTGCACGTGCCCGTCGACCTGGGACCGGACCGCAGCGACGCACGGATGCACGCCAAGACCGTAGGATCCTACGCAGTGCCGTAGGGGACCGCACCGCCACTTCCCAGCAAATTAGGGACACTGTTGCTCCTGGGGTATCGGCGAGGACCATTCGCAACCGTCTCCATGAAGCTGGGCTACGGTCCCGCACACCGTTAGGCCGTCTTCCGCTCACGCCCCAACATCGTGCAGCCCGCCTCCAGTGGTGTCGCGACAGGCGTGAATGGAGGGACGAATGGAGACGTGTCGTCTTCAGCGCTGAGAGTCGCTTCTGCCTTGGTGCCAATGATGGTCGTATGCGTGTTTGGCGCCGTGCAGGTGAGCGCCACAATCAGGACTGCATACGTCCGAGGCACACAGGGCCAACACCCGGCATCATGGTGTGGGGAGCGATCTCCTACACTGGCCGTACACCACTGGTGATCGTCGAGGGGACACTGAATAGTGCACGGTACATCCAAACCGTCATCGAACCCATCGTTCTACCATTCCTAGACCGGCAAGGGAACTTGCTGTTCCAACACGACAATGCACGTCCGCATGTATCCCGTGCCACCCAACGTGCTCTAGAAGGTGTAAGTCAACTACCCTGGCCAGCAAGATCTCCGGATCTGTCCCCCATTGAGCATGTTTGGGACTGGATGAAGCGTCGTCTCACGCGGTCTGCACGTCCAGCACGAACGCTGGTCCAACTGAGGCGCCAGGAGGAAATGGCATGGCAAGCCGTTCCACAGGACTACATCCAGCATCTCTACGATCGTCTCCATGGGAGAATAGCAGCCTGCATTGCTGCGAAAGGTGGATATACACTGTACTAGTGCCGACATTGTGCATGCTCTGTTGCCTGTGTCTATGTGCCTGTAGTTCTGTCAGTGTGATCATGTGATGTATCTGACCCCAGGAATGTGTCAATAAAGTTTCCCCTTCCTGGGACAATGAATTCACGGTGTTCTTATTTCAATTTCCAGGAGTGTATGTGGTCAATGGTAGACCGTCCGGGGACGAACGCACATTGATATGTGCCTACAATTCCTTCAGCAGAGCTGTAAAGACTTTGCACCCAATTTCAAGAAGTGAAATTCCTCGGTAGTTGGATACTTGGATAGCATTACGCTTCTTGAAGATGGGACATATAATTGCTCACTTCCATTCTTCAGGAATTATTTCTGCTGACCAGATGGTGGATATTAGTCGTTTCAATGATCCGTCAGTAGTTGTCCTCCCAAGCGAAGCATCTCAGCTGTGATACCACTACCTCCTGGGGCCTTGTTGTTCTTGAATAGTTTTAGGGCAACACTGATTTCTTCCTCTGCTGGTTCAAGGCCTTCCACTCTATCAAAACGGGCTCCCGTCTGAGTTGTCACCGTCAGTGGAACGTCCCGATTCAATAAGTTTTCAAAATGTTTTTTTTTTTTTTAATATGTTTGCCTGCTCTTCTGGTGATACCACTTCACCCGTATTATTCGTTAGAACCAATGTAAGTTGTCGGTAGACACCTCTGGCAAATCTTGAGCCCTGGAAAAACGAGCGTGATGACTTTGCTTCTTCTACTGCTTTGAACAATCTTTTATGGTGTTCCCGTTTCTTCTATCTCATGAGTTTGTCCGTGTTACGCCTCGCTTCACAGTAGACTATCCTTGTTTCTTCTGAAAGATTTTCTAATCACTGTACCCTCTTCGTTGATCTTATCCCAACAGATTCCCGACATTCTTCATCGAACCAAGGTTTACTTCTGCGTTTTGGACGGCAAGTAAGCTCTCCTCTTGCACTCTGTAGCACTGCATTCCTCAACACCAACCTTGTGTCTTCCACGTTGGTAGGGTTCTCCTTTATTGTGAGGTTTTCTGCAATGTTATCCTGATAGCGTTGTCTCGCTTCTACATCCTCCAACTTATCCGTGTCAAAGCGGGCCATCTTTTCAGGATTTCTTCTACACTTGGTAGACAGTTTCAGAGGTAGTTTGACTACCACCAAGAAATGATCGGAATTCATATCCGCCCCGCGGAAGGGTCGCACATGGTCAACAAGAACATGGTCGATCTGATTCATCGTACTTCCATCTGCGGATATCCAAGTAACTTTATGTACTACTTTGTGGGGAAAGTATATGCTTCTAATGGTAATTCTCCTTGTCTCGGCGAAGTTTATTAGTTTGATACCGTTCTCGTTGCTTGTTTCGTGGATACTGTCAGGACCAATCGTTGACAATACTGTACTTCTCTTCCAACTTGGGCGTCGAAGTCTCCCATTATCAAGTGAATTGAATGTCTTAGTAGCCTGTCTAATACATTCTCTACTTCAAGGAGGAAATCGTTCTTTGTTTCCTCATCAGAATCCCCTGATGGAACATGACAGTTCACTAGGAAGATCTTATATGGTTTAGCGTTTAAAATCATCCAACAGATGCGGTCATTTACTGGAACCCACTTGTTGACAGCCGATATCATTTTATTGTGGACGGAAAATCCAGCCCCCGAAGCCCAGGCCTGACTTTGCTCATTGCTGTTAAAGAGCGTGTGGGTATCTCCAATCTTCATAACACCCTCAGTAAGTCTCGTTTCTTGCACTGCTGTCACTAGGCATTGATATTTACGCAGTTCTTCTCCAAGCTGTTTCATTGGCCCCGTCATGATTGACCTTACATTCTACGTTCCAATTCTAAATCCAGAGAATCATTTATGTACTCAGTTTTGTCAACATTTTGATCTGGCCGGCTATTTCTTTAATAATATACATAAAATACATAAAGATGAAAAAATTTAATTTGTCGATTTTTTCTTCAACGGAGATCGGTAGTAGAGAATTTCTATTTGGAATGAGTACTGCATTTTTGTGTGCGATATGTTATTAGAAATAAGAAGACGAGTTTTTTTTCTAAAGCTGACAATCAGATATGTGTAGATTATTACATAGTTGATGAATTTTATATTTAGAAGACGCAGGTATTCGGACTGAACAGGAAAAAAACGAAAACATAATGACCGAAACGAGACTCGAACAAGCGACACAGTGATTTAGCGGCTCAGAGCTCTACCGATATTCTTCAGAATATTTTTACGCATTTTAAACTTAATGGAAATGCCCGTAGAACATGCACCTTTATTTAAAAATTTGTATCAGCGAGGAATGGAACCCAGGCCCCCTACTTGACAAACGAGCGTTGTGCCTTTTTTTATTTTGTTCGATATAATCCGTTGCGTTTCCTCTGGGCTGACGTCATAATACATCCGTTCAAGTTGATCGTTGATTCCTTGACTCAGTTTTTTTTATTACAGATAGTACACAGCCCTCTGACCGAACATGCTGAGCTACCATAGAGCCAACCTGCTTGTCGAAAAATCCACCGTACTTTAGGATATTAAAGACGCTCGGAAGAACTTCAAAAGCCTATTTGCTCCAGAATTTTTGAGAGTTGCAAAGAAATGCTCCAGGAGATTGCTGTTTAATGAGTTCTAAACGTAATGTACCATAAATACAAAGAATTAGAAAATTCCGATTGCCCTGTGGTCTGCTTGTTAGACCCGTTGGAGAGCCCACGCTGCTACAACAAAAAATCGGGCATCTTGAATCACTTTATGGTCTTTGATACGTCCGAACATGTTAACCCCTTTTTGCCATTCTGTCACGTCTCCATGTAAACCCATCTTAGTGCACTGATTTCACACAGCCGATTGACACATGTGTAAGATTTCATTCCCGTGGCTCAATTTAGCTGTGCTAGGTCGTATGAAAGCCTGGCACCAGTTCCACACCATTTACAGCACTCCAAAGCAAATAGTGCGTTCTCTTTAGGGACTCCCCGTATTTTTTTCAGGGAGGTTACCTGTTTTCAGTAAGAGGAATTCTAAGGACTGATATAAGTAGAGATAGTGAGGGAGTTTGTTTGGTGCTTTAATTTTGGACACCAGTGAAGTTGCAGGTGGCGGGCATGGGCAAGGAGCAGCCACCGAGCCCCGAGGCCAGTTCGTCGGAGAGCAGTACCACTGACACGTCTTCATCAGAGGATGAGGAGCAAATGACGGTCGGTGTGCTGTCGACCCCGAGCGTACCAAACGTCGAGCCGGACGCTGATAAGGGCGCACAGCCAAGTGAGGAGAGAGAAGGTGCGGGCAGTGATGAGCCGGCCAAGACAGCGGGGGCGGAGGCAGCTGCTCCAGCCGAAGAGTGCAGGTAAGCCGAGCGGGTGGTCACGCGACCGTGGGGGGAGGGGGGGGCACACACTGCTGGAATATACCTGGAAGGTCAAGCATTGTACTGTGTGAACATGAGCCTTGCGTCTTGGAACGCAGCATAAGCATTGGGGAACAACATCGCACAGTGGGATTGACCTGATTAGTCAAAATCGGGAATACTGCCAGAAGCTGCAGTTTTTGGCAGATCGACGTTGCATCTGTCAGTCGAAGACAGAGGCTTGACCGGAATTCTTTCGTTATCTATACCTGAGGTCGTAGAATTTCGATTAAAGGAGGTTAGTCATGGAGACATTCGTATAGGTGTTGGCGAGACTTCGATTCATCCACTGTTTACGTATAGGAAACTGGTAGGGAGAACGCATTGTTATTCGAATTATACACGGACTCCCCGATCGCCGATGTCGCAAAGGAAATGATGAAACGTTATTGTCTGTCCAACGGACAAGTGAAAACTCCTTTTGATTATGGTTACCTGACATGGTCAATCGGCGCAGGAGTCTTCTCATGAAAACCAATTTATTTGCTAAGATTGCTATGTGGATTACTAGTTTCTGCAGAATGCGCTGCCGTCTTCAGATCTATAAAAAGAAAGTATGCCGAGGTTACTGTCATATAAAAAAATGTGATAGGGCATAAACGACAGCTCAGTGACAAACATTATGTACCCAGAAAACCGGGCAGTGTTAGTTACGTCATACAAAGCTTAAGTCATTCTATCACATTAGGACTTTACTCTGTAAAATACGAGGGATGTTCAATAGGTAATGCAACACATTTTTTTCTTAAAGCATATTGGTTTTATTCAGGATACTAATACACTATATTACTCCCAACTCTTTTGTCTACAAAATCACATTTTTCAACGTAGTCACCGTTCAAAGTGACAGCATTAGGCCGCCTTACTGAGAGGGCACTTCTGCCCACATGGTACCACTCTACTGGTCGATGTCGGAGCCAATGTATTGCTGCATCAATAACTTCCCCATCATACACGTACTGCTTCCTGCATAATGCATCCTTCATTGGGCCAAACAGATGGAAGTCGGAAGGTCTGAGATTCAGACTGTAGGGTGGTTGAGGAAAAACAATCCAATGACGTTTTGTGAGCTCCTCTCAGATGCGCAGACTTGTGAGAGGCCTTGCCTTGTCATGGAAAAGGAGAAGTTCGTTTGCCTTTCTGGGGTGCCGAACATGCTGAAGTCGCTTCTTCAATTTCCTGAGGTTAATGCATAACACTTCACAGCTTATCGTTGCCCGGTGATGGAGGACAGTGAACTAAATAGCCCCTTTAGAGTCCCAGAAGACAGTCTCCATGACTTTATCGGCTGAGGTCGCGGCTTTGAACTTTTCCTTCGGAGGAAAGGTGTGGGTCGCCACATCACGGATTGCCTTTTTGTTCCCGGTTAGAAGTAATGAACATACACTACTGGCCATTAAAATTGCTACACCACGAAGATGACGTGCTACAGACGCGAAATTTAACCGACAGGAAGAAGATGCTGTGATATGCAAATGATTAGCTTTTCAGAGCATTCACACAACGTTGGCGCCGGTGGCGACACCTACAACATGATAACATGAGGGAAGTTTCCAACCGATTTCTCATACACAAACAGCAGTTGACCGGCGTTGCTTCGTGAAGCGTTGTTGTGATGCCTCGTGTAAGGAGGAGAAATGCGTACCACCACGTTTCCGACTCTGATAAATGTCGAATGGTAGCCTATCGCGAATGTGGTTTATCGTATCGCGACATTGCTGCTCGCGTTGGTCGAGATCCAATGACTGTTAGCAGAATAAGGAATCGGTGGGTTCAGGAGGGTAATACGGAATGCCGTGCTGGATCCCAACGGCCTCGTATCACTAACAGTCGAGATGACAGGCATCTTATCCGTATGGCTCTAACGGATCGTGGCCGGTTTTGGTGCCTTGCAGTTGACCGAGGACCTTAAGATTTTGCATGAACCGCGGTCTGGCAGCCACATTATATGAGAAAATGCGAAAAGTGTTAATATGTAGTAAAAACCTAAGAACACCTCCCGTTTTCGTCATTTGCGTTCGTAATGATGTAATGCCAGATCGGCACATTTGTCGCTTTTCTCTCGGAAACGTTTACATAGATCGTCTGGAAACCGCATGTAAAGCCTAATTTACACGACGACACTAGGTTGCAGGCAACTGCGCTACCGGCTACTGAGCGTGCGCGCCGCGAATTTGCGCAACTCGTTGATGAAATTAAACACTTTCGGCGTGTTCCAACTTTGGCGACACTAGTTGCATGAGTTTTGAGGTTATGTGGGTTCGTAGAAAGTAAACAAACTGAAATGTGTTGTGGGGAACGGAGAATAATGTTCGCTTTTTGGATACCTATACTTTCCATAGGTGTTTGTGGGATTTCAGTGAACCTGATTACAAAAATAAGCAACATATTAATGCCGTTGAGACCGTCATGTGCGATCATAACAAAGATGGTTTCACAATATCTGTGCTGCAGGGCAAAATGTATTGAGTTAGGAGCACATATACAACTGAATTAAGAAAAATACAAGCAAGTGTGATTCTAGCTGTGGCAATGTTCTCGTCTACAAGACTAAAATCCCATCGTTCGAGTTGCCCAACTCTTTGATAAAGGAATATTGTTGACAGGAGGGAAGGCTATACAAATTCAAGAAGCTGCATTCTTTATTCAATATCCATCTGTTTAAAACGTCGCTGCAGTGCTCCCCGTTTACATATGTTTCAATTTTGAAATATTGCCACTGTACAGATCTGTCTTCAAGAGAGTAGTTTACAAACCATTCTCTTCTTAATGTTGCCTGCTTCGAATAATTATTGTTGATAATGTTCAATAATTATTCACATTAACAATAATAATTATGGTGTTAATTAAATAGCGTCATCACCAACTAAAACTGTATCTTGTAGCATGCCGAGTGTTCTCGATTGTAATGCACGCAATATGATATGTAATTTCAGTTCTGACGATAGTGCTTCATGCATTACCGTACCATTATTCCTTATCGCATAATTAACTCTATTTAGAAGAAACCTGAACAGTTATGGTGACATTCTAAGATAATTAAAACAACTTCATGGATCTTCAGTTATAAATTATTTCAGCAAGGATGCTGGGCAATAGATCTGACGTGTTTTCTTCATCCAGTCACGAATCGAAACACGTTTCTTATTTTTTTCTTATGCATGGATTCCACGCAACAAGCTTCAACTCCCTCACATCTCGTGCGACGTGCAGCTACCAAAACGTTCATTTCAGACACGACTCAGGGACCCACAAAACGACGAAACTGAAGTGTATACTGGTGTCGCCGTGTCTACGGTCACATATAAAACCACTTGCGTGCAACTCATTCCAAGCAAAGATTGGCCCAACCCAATGTCGTCGTGTAAACTTGGCTTAACTAAAGGAACTGAAGCGAGAATATTCCACGATGTCACACAACAAATTCTGCGCTTTTTCAACCGAAATTCTCCGAGACAAAAAATGTATTGCATTACTCATTGAACGCCCTCGTAATTACTCTCATACGGATACATTCCAAAGTCAAGACATAGTAATGAATACCTCTAATAAGTATAGTTTAAATAAAAACATACTGTAAGAACGTCGAGGCATGACAGTGGGATGCCAGACGTGCTGTCACAGTTAGTAATACGAAAGCCACGAACAGGACGGAGACATGCCACAGCTAGCCTCTTTCTGGTATAATGTTATGTTGGCCGCGACTCAGTAACTGACGGATGGATTTGGAGTATATCGGAAAGTAGTGCTGAGAGGTACCACCAGATGACAGTCTGCACTGTATGACGTCATTTACAACTAATGCAACGGGGTCACACTTCGGTGTAACATAGGAATTAACAGACTACGTAGCATCAAGACATTGTGATAGACCTTCAGCTTTACCATTGGAGCTCTCTTGTGATTTAGTGTAGGACCTAGGTCACGAGCACAGGACTGCCACACCGATGTCGTCAAATCGTCATCATGTTAAAGGAGGCCGGCCGGTGTAACCGAGTGGTTCTAGGCGCTACAGTCTGGGACCACGCGATCGCTACGGTCGCAGGTTCGAATCCTGCCTCGGGCATGGATGTGTGTGATGTCCTTAGGTTAGTTAGGTTTCGGTAGTTCTAAGTTCTAGGGGACTGATGACCTCAGATGTTAAGTCCCATAGTGCTCAGAGCCATTTGAACCATTTTGTTACAGGAAGATAATCTTGTGGTGTACGTTACGGCTAAGCATTAATAAAAGATTTTACCTTGCATATATCGTAGATCTTATGACAATAAGAATAACATAATAGTCTATAATGCAGGGTATTGATATATACGTCATTCATAAACCCACGACTACATCACGGGTACAATACGAATATTAAATAAATTTTAAAAAATATTTAAAAGTATTTTTCTGTTCATGCTGACTTATTCAGGATGTGAAAATATGGTATCACTGCAGTCACAAAACGTAGTCGGCCGATAAGTGTAACTACAGTATTGTTAATTTCTCTCTTAAATAGACCTACAATATATTCTTAGAAATGGTGTCTAAGGGCTATAATCCAATTACAATTTTACGCATACAGCGGTGGCACATTGATTTAGAGATGAAAATTTAAAATAAAAAGATGTATACGAAAGGTATATTTTATATGTAATTTTATACTGGTACATGTTGTTATTAAAATGTTTTGTACGTCAGTTATATTTTGTATTGCTATCCTACAGCATGTAGGGGCTTGTTTTACAGTTTGCTATTACATAATTGTTAATTGTCATCCTTCGCTTCCAGCGGAACCGACCAATAAGGTCAAATCCTGTTTCATAATTCTGTAAACTTCGACTGTGTAGCTTTCACCTAAACCAAATTCTATCACCTATTGTAATTGCCATTGACCTGTTGTGTATCCTACTACATTTTTTATATGAATGTAAGCTTGTAAGCTCGGCACTTTTTCTTTTAATAGATTTGAAGATGGCAATACATATTGACGAATTTACTAATCCAGTAATTGTGTTAACATAGCGATTTTGGCAAATAAATTGGTTTTCATAAGAAGACTACAGTACTTCTTTTGGTTAGGTGTCCAGCGTATTATCGCTCAAACTAGTGATAAAAAAGGGCGGAAAAAATATGCAAACACTTCGAGAAATGAATGCTTGAACGTAAATTTAGATGCTAGCCAAGCCTGCAGGTTGACCACGAACGGCACTTTACAATGTTCCCAACATCTTGCACGTCCCAATCGTTCTCAGAATAGTGTTCTGTGTAGTTATGAATGCATTACGTCAGAGCTAAGTGAAGTCGAACGTAGGCAAATTCTTGGCGCTCGTACGGTGGGTGCTTCGGTAACAAATGTAGCGGAAGTGACTGGTATTTCAAGAGGCACCGCACACAGGGAAAGCGGAAAAACATTATCCGCTAAATCACAACGCGGACGACAGTTCAGATATTACATTCTATTTGACTGTTGTAATGATGTTTCACGGAATAAAAAGTTTTCACTGCAACTTGCTGCTCTCACTTCATCACATGCGTTAATACTCGGGGTAAACTGTGTAGACCATCATGGATTACAGTCTTCATCAACGTGGCGAATCTCTTTTCTCAAATTAACCTCATTTGTTAGAGTAGCGAAACAGGGACATTTTCGTCGTAGCGGCAATAATTTTTCGAGCAGGCCACTGTTCACCCTGTTTTAAGTTCCAGTAGAAGGATGTGTCGACATTGATCGTTTTCCTCCCTCACGCATTCAGCAAACGAATGTTGCGCGTGTAGCTACTGTTTCTGTTCTCTTCGTTCATCTAAACTGTTGCCACAACTCCGACACAATTCACAACAAAATTCATACGAAAATATGGAAGTATCATTCGGCAACTGCATCGCAGTGGTGCTAGGATTCCTCAACGGGACTTACTTTGTAGGAGCCTACAACACGTCTCCCAGCTCATTTATTTTTCGTTTTGTTTTAAGTGTTACATTTACATTACTCCATTTCCGAAAGGATTTCATTTCCTCAGGTGACTTGCATTAGGCCTTAGGCGTGTAGAGCCGTTATAAAATCTTGTGGATCAAGAGTAAATTCCAAGTTTCGGAGAGTTAGTGTAGAACACTTTAATATTAGTTAGCATTAGTTAGCAAAATCTACACAAAAAATTTATGTATTGTATATTAATATTTCGAAAGCAACTACAGTTAGATTTATTCATCACTCCGTTTTAAAGCTCTTGCAGTAGCCGCGTTTGCAGACAAAGTAGGTGGGACACTAATTTTTACCATTACAGTCCTTTCGAACTGCTGCGAAATTCCGACCAGAAGACCGCAGACGCAGATTATGAATAACTTTTTAAAATTTTTAATTTTGTATTATTTGCTAATTAAGATTATTTTACTACGTCAGTTCGAAGTTTGGCACATATCGGAAGGTATGTTCTCTCGTCCTATCTTTCGACCTGAGATGGAATGAGAGAGTATGCCTTCTGAAATGTCGCAGACACACTGCGAATTGACAAGCAAGAAACTTTAGAAAGTTTGCTGTTATTTAGTATTTGAACATAACTTCAATAATGTAGTAGTGCATCCTCTTCAGTCTGCACTTTTAGTTGTGCCTTGCTGGGAGTGGACAGGCGAGACCGGTAGAAATTACTGAGTTGTTTCTCCTAGCTGTCAAATGTTACTGAGTGCATTTGTCTCGCAGATTGGGGTTCCGTTTTGTTAATACGTGATTTGAAGTACACTACTGGTCATTAAAATTACTACATCACGAAGATGACGTGCTACAGACGCGAAATTTAACCGACAGGAAGAAGATGCTGTGATATGCAAATGATTAGCTTTTCAGAGCATTCACACAACGTTGGCGCCGATGGCGACACCTACAACGTGCTGACATGACGAAAGTTTCCAACCAATTTCTCATAGACAAACAGCAGTTGACCGGCGTTGCCTGGTGAAACGTTTTTGTGATGCCTAGTGTAAGGAGGAGAAATGCGTACCATCACGTTTCCGACTTTGATAAAGATCGGATTGTAGCCTATCGCGATTGCGGTTTATCGTATCGCGAATTTGCTGCTCGCGTTGGTCGAGATCCAATGACTGTTAGCGGAATATGGAATAGGTGGGTTCAGGAGGATAATACGGAACGCCGTGCTGGATCCCAACGGCCTCGTACCGCTAGCAGTCGAGATGACAGGCATCTTATCCGCATGGTTGTAATGGATCGTGCAGCCACGTCTCGATCCCTGAGTCAACAGATGGGGACGTGTGCAAGACAACAACCATCTGCACGAACAGTTTGACGTTGTTTGAAGCAGCATGGACTGTCAGCTCGGAGACCGTGGCTGCGGTTACCCTTGACGCTGAATCACACACAGGAGCGCCTGCGATGGTGTACTCAACGACGAACCTGGGTGCACGAATGGCAAAACGTCATTTTTTCGGATGAATCCAGGTTCTGTTTACAGCATCATGATGGTCGCATCCGTATTTGCTGACATCGCGGTGAACGCACATTGGAAGCGTGTATTCGTCATCGCCATACTGGCGAATCACCCGGCGTGATGGTATGGGGTGCCATTGGTTACACGTCTCAGTCACCTCCTGTTCGCATTGACGACGCTTTGAACAGTGGACGTTACATTTCAGATGTGTTACGACCCGTGGCTCTACCCTTCATTCGATCCCTTCGAAAACTTACATTTCAGCAGGATAATGCACGACCGCATGTTGCAGGTCCTGTACGGGCCTTTCTGGATACAGAAAATGTTCGACTGCTGCCCTGGCAAGCGCATTCTCCAGAAATCTCACCAATTGAAAACGTCTGGTCAATGGTGGCCGAGCAACTGGCTCGTCACAATACGCCAGTCACTACTCTTGATGAACTGTGGTATCGTGTTGAAGCTACATGGGTAGCTGTACCTGTACACGCCATCCCGGCTCTGTTTGACTCAATGCCCAGGCGTATCAAGGCCGTTATTACGGCCAGAGGTGGTTGTTCTGGGTACTGATTTCTCAGGATCTATGCACCCAAATTGCGTAAAAATTTAATCACATGGCAGTTCTAGTATAATATATTTGTCCAATGAATATCCGTTTATCATCTGCATTTCTTCTTGGTGTAGCAATTTCAATGGCCAGTAGTGTAATAAATATCATCATCGCTGTATGAGCGGTTTCGGTTCCTGTTTCGCTAATACAAAACTTCAGAAGCGCATTACACGTACGTGTGCAGCTATAACACCGATATACAGCGCCGTGCTCCTCCGCATTGGTCATTGCCATCGGCTGCCTATGCACATTCTTTCCTCTGCTGCCAGCAACTACGACTGAAAGTGCTGCCTGACATTAGACACCCTATATGCGATTTGTGTTTACAATGTCTAAATAATATCGTTAAAATTCTGTCTTCTCTACACAAAACTCGATAACAGGAAAAATGGCGGAGTGTCTTCAAAATTTCGCTCTCGTATTCAATTTTCCGTGTAAAATATTACTACAGCTAATTTCTTGAATGCTATACACAAAGTGTGACATACTTTTTGGGTAAACATAATATTGGTGTGTCTTCAGGTTTTAATATTTTTAGCATTTTTAAATTTTGTGTTCAAAGATACCAAATATTTATTTGAAGACACCCACGTATTTAGTAGGCACTACTGGCTTTAATGGCTATTTATCAGTGAACATGCGCTAGTAATAGCATTTAATATGCCACTAAATTAGTCAAATGATGAAAGATATTGCTAAATAAAACTTATGTCTCAAGCCAACACATAAACCTAGTTCCATGTTGTAATGATTAAAAATAATATTGTACTCGTAATTTCGTGGAAAGAATTTGTAACTACTATTGGGCCTAGGCGCATCTTTAGACAGTGTGACTCGTTTTCATGGCAAATTAGATAATTGTTCCTTTCACGTTGTTAACAATTATTAAAAGTGCTAAAGCATACATATTAAAACACAGATATTTCTGGATAGGTCGCGTACTGTCAAAACAATCATTCCCCAAAAATATATAATGTTTTCTTTACAATGTAGCGTCTTGTGAGAAAGGCCTTTCGACTCATACACCATCCTGTATTGTGGCTACTACTGAAGTCACGTTAAATGAAGTATATAATTGCCTGAAAATGGCGTTGAAACGGTGAACACACATAATTCCATTCATGACTGGCTGTAAACAAAATATATTGTTTCGATTGTTTCGTTTACACATAAAAGCAGTGTGTAAAAGTGTTGTACAGCGTGTAACTACATTTTCTTTACACACTTTTTGGACAGATTTCTCATACCAAAACAAGAAAAGAAGTCTAGTAAACGTGGGTTCTAAATTGCGTACCTCAAGAGCTATGGGCACTTCTTCATCTTGGGTACTGTGAAGCGATTGCATATCTGAAGAATTATGAGTACTTTTACATCTTCGTTACTGTAAAACACATCTGTTCTACTGAACGAATGCGTATAGCTTTTAAGGTATGCATTTTATAGCCCATGTGTGCCGAACAATTCTTTTTTCTTTTGGTCCATACTACCTCCTGCCAAAATATAGAAAGCAAAGAGATTTCAATATAAGCGATGTGTTTCGCGGTATGAAGATGAACAAGTGCTCATAGCTCTAGACATTTTTTCTTGTTTTGATATAAGGAATCTCTCCTCAAAATCTGTAAAGAGAATTTTATTACGTTCTGTATATACACCTGCAAAGTGGAAATGTGCATCAGTTCTTGCACTTCACAAAAAAGGAGATAAAACCGATCTGAATAATTACAGAGGAATATCACTGTTTCCTGTTGTGTACAAAGTTCTGTCAAAATCCTTGTTAAGACGTCTGGAAGAAGAAGCAGATCCATTGACAGGAGAGTATCAGACAGGATTTCGCAACGGCCTGTCTTGTGTAGAACGCATATTGAACCTAAGGACAATTCTGCAAATAAGATGATGTAGATATACTACGAAAACTTTTGTCTGCTTCGAAAAGGCTTACACTTTGATGGATAGGCACACGTTATTCCATACTTTAGAGAACTTCGAATCGACAAGAAAACAAGGGCAATTATCCAACAGACATTAACAGATACAACTTCCAAAATTAAATTGATGGGAGAAACTTATGAGGCATTTCTTAAAATCAACAATAGTGTTCCCCAAGGATATGGACTCTCCTCCCTCCTGTTCAACATAGCTCTGCAAGAAATGTCAGGACGTGTGAAAAGGAAATAAGGAAAATCAATTCGCAATTAAGAATATCGCAGAAGCAACATGAATTGTCTGGCATCAGCAGACGATATCCCTGTTCTAACAAACAATACATAAAAAGCCAAATTTCATAGGAAACTGGCCGACATATCTCCTGTGGAAAAATTCAATACATTGAAAGGAAACCTGCAGATAATCTCCCCATTGTAACTCGACGCGGGAAAGTGTCACAAATTACGCACTTTAAATATTTCGGAGATATCATCCAACCATCAGGAATGAACACAGCAGCCAATAATGAAAGAACCTCAAAATTACAAAAAGCATATAAGCTCACATGAAGTCACTACAATAAAAAAATCTATATCTGTCAATGCAAAATCAAGTCATTACGACACAGTAGCTCTACTGGAAGCGCTCTACGCTGCAGGAGCTAGCGTGACTCATGGTCACACAAAATTAAGAGAGCTTCAAAAGCAGGAGAGGGAAATCCTCAGGAAAATATTCATACCTGTTTCTCGTGAAGGAATGTCGACAAAGAAGTCTTAGAAAAATGTCTACAAGCAGACATAAACAATAACAGACACATGTAGGAAAAGAAGAATGATATTTTATAGACATACCCGCAGGGTCAACAAGAACAGGCTCACGAGGTAAGTCTTCGAGATAACAAACACTAGCAACAACATGACAAAACGAATTATTGAAACAAAAGAAGACATTAATGAAGTGGGAATCGCACAGATTAGCGTAATCATTCACGAAAAGCTCAGAAATATCATTAACAAACATAAACATAAACACGTCGAAAATAACCAGGAAAAGAAGGTCGGTAGAAAGCAATAGGTAACACAGTGAGCATTTGAAGAGAATTTCGGAAGAACGAAGGAACAAGAAAAATTCATGACTACTCAAGTTCAGACATGCTCTTAAAAGGAAATACACGAATATATATATATATATATATATAATTTTTTCCGTATATTTCCTTTTAAGAAATACATATATATATTCAGCCAGGTGTCTAGAAATGCAAAAAAAAAAAAAATACGTATAGATCTAAGGTACCCATCATCTCACAAGTAAACGTGGATCACAGTAACATTCTGACTTTTTTATTCAGTCAGAAACGTTTTCAATACACTTAATGTATTTTTGTGTATACCATTAATTTATTTGTAACACAGAAAAAATAACATATGGTTTGTATGGTAAATGTAAGTCCAAAGAATAAATTAGACAGATCGTTGAGTCAACTAAACTGTGGCGAGTTGTCGTTTATTTTACCAACTTTATACACCAGTGCTTGTGAAAATTTACAGCAGCAAGAGGAACATATGTGACTGAAATGAATTTCATCCCACAGATTAGGTAAATGGCAATGATGTACCTGATCATCGCACGTGACATATGAGTGCTAAGCCATGGAACATTGGTTATTCTCAGATTGCGGTCATTACAGTATCGGCCAATACGTTGATGGTCATCATTTTAGGGCAAGTTGAAGCCATTGTCGTCCTAAAATAGTATATTTTGCCGTTCAGCACGGTACCAACAGTGCTGCACAGACGCCTCATTACCACAGCAACTGAAATGTCAGGTTTACCAAAGCCAGTCTACCCAGTTCGAACTCACCCACATGATGATTAACTGACGTCTATGAGGCCTAGTAACATTTGGTTTCAAGTTTCTAGTTCGTTAGATCCCTCAGCATCGAGTTAGTTTCTTGTGGCATTGAGCTCAGTTACACAAGTGAACGTGTAGCTAGATCTACAGGCAGTCTTAATGAATTATTACTGGTACACTGCTCCACACTTCACCTGAATTTACATTCGTTCAGCCTATTCATTCTGGGGGGGTTTTAATTTCCACAATTACAGGGTCCTCTAGATAACATACATAAAATAAAGTTTCATATTTCTACCGCAACCGTAATAACTCATATTCTGTCTAGAGATCCACATTCCTGCAAATGTTCTAGCTTTTATAACTCTCCAAGAACAAGAATAATTATGCAAACATAGGTTAAGAATGGCAGCCAATGATCCCGCTATCAAGTGCTGCTGTCGCTAACTCATTTGCTAGAGCCTATGCACCAACTGAGCAATGGGACGCGTGTTTGGTTGCAAGGGTGACGTTGGTGGCCCCCTCTAAAGGATGTACGTGCCTGGACATTGGATCGGTGAAGTGTATCTGCTGCAGCTCGGACGACGACAAGACGTGTAAGGCAGCCGACGAGGAGGCCAGCGAATCCGCGTCGGAAGGGGAATCTGAAGAGCAGCAGCTAGATACGGAAGATCTGGCAGTAGAAGAGGTGCCTGCACAGGAGGGGGAAGCTGTCCCAGCTGAAGATCAGGTGGCGGCAGAAGACCAGGAAGTGGCAGAAGGTCAGGAGGTGACAGAAGCTCAGGAGGTGGCAGAAGGTCAGGAGGTGACAGAAGCTCAGGAGGTGGCACAAGACCAGGAGGTTGCAGAGGGCCAGGAGGTTGCAGAAGGCCAGGAGGTTGCAGAAGGCCAGGAGGTTGCAGAAGGCCAGGAGGCTGTAGAAGACCAGGAGGTTGCAGAAGACCAGGAGGTTGCAGAAGACCAGGAGGCTGCAGAAGACCAGGAGGGGCAGCAAACCCGGGAAGTGGCAGGAGAGGAGGAGGTGGTTCAAGACCAAGAGGCGCCACAAGACCAGGTGCCAGAAGCCGAGGAGGTGGTAGAAGGTGTACCTGAAGCGGAGGAGCTCCCACTCGAGGAGCAGGAAGATATGGCGGAGACACCGCCTGAGGAACAGGAGGTGACAGAGGAGCCACGCGAGGAGGAAGTGCTGGGTGAGGAGCAGGAGGGAGAGCAGGCTTCTAGCGAAGACCAATGGGCAGAGCGAGAGTCCTCATCTGAGGAGGAGGTAGTGGGGGCGGCGGAGGAGGAGCCACCTGAGGAGGAGGAGGCGCCATCCGAGGAACCGGAGCCGCAGCCAGAGCCGGAACCGGAGCCAGAGGCCGTGCCCTTGCTGCAGGAGGCACCACCGTCACAGCCTCGCATACTAACCTCTGTCACCGACTGGGCAGCAATGGCCGGTGAGTCCTACTGCAATGTTGTGTTTTACCTTACTGTACCTACTTTAAGGACGCATATGCTGTCGAGTCACATCTTTATGACTACCTTCTGGATATAACACCTACAATGCGATGTGCTTGGGTGGAGTAGGTATTTCAGTTGCTGCTGACGATGAGTGAGACGAGGGAGAGTGTGAGATCCAGTATCAGCACATAAACATTTCCTCTCAAACAGCAACGAGCTTCATGTTATTTAATGGCTACTCTGGATATTAGCAGGTGGTTATATTAATGAGAGTCGACAGTATTTAAGTTCGTATTTCACTTCATATCTTGCCTCAAACTTTTTTTTTCAATCCTCAAACACATGGCGTAAGTTCAGGAAGTGCACTGATGGGAATAGAAACTGCTAATAGTGAAGCACCAGCCCGACATTTATCGAAGGTCATCACATGAAAAGTATAACACGATTAAACTGATGCTTATCATCAATAGTATTGTCACAAATGGCCCTTTTGAGCACGAATACAGTTTTATATCCATTCTAGTTTGAAAGCAAAGAGCTTCCGAATGTCATCATGAGGAATCTCTTACCACCCTCCAAACGCATGCTGTGCCAGTTCACGAAACTCGCCGGGTGGAGAGTGGTGTGAAAGTATACGTCTTCCCATCGCATTCCAGACATGCTCGATGGCTGACAGATCATGGGACACGAAAGCCAGTCAAGGATTCCTACACTCCTAAAGGCGTTTGTGATGTGAACTGCAGTGTGGGGTTCTGCTGGAATATGTCATGAGGGATATGATGTCAGTGTTCTTGCCACATACTGGAAATCATTCTACCTCCATTCTGCTTTTGCCAAATCAGTCCTCTTATCATTTCAAATGGTTCATCACGTCATGATACTAAGACTTCAAAGGAAGTGCTTCTCGAGAAGTGTTACTTCCTGCGACTCCAGGTCGTGTGTGAGTACGGTAACGTAGATCTAACCGCCACAGACAGAAGAAAGACTCATCGCTGAACACCACAGTGCCTTACTCAATGTCCCAGCTGACTCTGGCTCCAGTCCATGTAGATCTACATTATTTGTTGTATGCTGCCAGCGTTAGACATCAGATAGTAACTCTAAGTTCTCAATCCAGCTTCCAGTAATCTTATCGCTACGGTTCGTAGTGACGCTTTGACTGTAACCACTGCCTCTGTTTTCTGTTCAAGAAGCCAGTCGAACAGTCCTACAATCCTCTCACAATGTGGTCCTTCTGGAAGGACCTTTGCCTAATCTTCTTGCCACACTCGTGTCCTGAGTGCACTCGATTCTGTGGTCATGGCGCTAAAGCCAATTCTCTATGCGATCTGTCGATGTGATATTCCCACGTCCCTTGTGCCACTGATCTGCCCTTTCTCATAGTCCCATAGATGGTGATATGCACTAAGTACACGTCCTCTGGGTGTGCTTTGTAATTATTTTCAAGTGAAAATTTTGCAGCAACGTTAGACACAGCAATTGCAATCATGTATTCATATCATTCCTCATTTGTAGGGTTGGCTTTGTCTGCAATGAAAACGTTGAAATTAAGCTAGGACAATGACTAAATTTTAATCAAAATACATGAGGCTCATAAATGCTGGTTAAGATCTATGGGAGGCACCTATTAGGGAAATAACGTGCAGAAAATAGTTTCAATGCTTCAAGAACGGCGATTTTAACGTCGGAGACCTGTATGGCGGTGGACGAGAGAACGTTCTTGAAGCTACTGGAACCGACAGAAGCAATCACAGTAGATCATTATCGACAGCAGTTGATTGGTTTGATCCGAGCACTGAAAGACAAACGTTCACAATATTTACCCCCACCCGTCGTATTCTCCAGATATTGCTCCCTCTGACTACCAGCTTTTTCAATCAGTGGCACACTGCCTGCTTGACCAGCACTTCCGGTCAGACAAAAAGTGTAAAAATTTGATAGGTTCATGGATCTTCTCAAAAGACGCGGAGTTCTTCCGCTGTTGGATTCGTATACAGCCCACAAGACGGTATAAAGTACTGCCCAGCGATGGTTTGTAATTTTAACTGTAATTTTTTTTGTAAGTTTTTCACAGTAAGGCCTCGAACTTCAGGAAAAAAGGGCGGAATCAAAGTTGTAAACCTAATACTAAACGTCTTCTCCCTTCCTCCCTTCTTTACTCATTTTGCTTACCCATTAGTACTATTTCTTCGGTTCTTTCGTACCTCGTAGTTTACTTTTTTAGTTCTTCCCCACGAAGATTTCCCTGCTTCCCTTCTATTTTTTCATTAGCTCTAGTTCTGCTAAGTACAATACTCAACTGCAAGCTGTCTGCTTTTTACTCGTTCTCTTTCTGAACTCGCAGTTTGTTGACAGTCTTTTCCCTGAAGCCATCTTTCTCCGTCTTCCGTTTTTCCCTCCCTCTGTTTTACTATTTTCAGGGAAGAGATTTGTCATTTTCTGTTCTAAGCTTGTGATTATCTTCTACTTTCTTCATCCTTAAGTAATACACATAATACATTATAATTTACGTATTACATTACATAATGAGATCATCTGATAATAAATTTATCATTTATTTATAATACTATGAAAAGGATTGTGGTATGTGACTATCAAAGAAATTTACAAAACAATACATATTTTGTCCTTCAGTCATTATTATTCCCAAAAATAGTTTGGCATGGCTCATTTTGGCATCACATTGCTGTCTTCACGTGCCCCGCTCTAATTTATATCGTGCTGAACACGCTTAAATGAAGTATGATGTTTCTGGCAAGTTGCCATTTATTTATCTTTTGATCAAAGGTGAAGGTATTTCGCCAGATAATCTAATTAGCGCATTCAGTAAATACACCGTACTTCAGAGAAATGTGTACTATTCATAACAATGTCTGAATAACATTTGGCATTCTGAAGACGGTAGTGTGTTCGGGAGAGGCATTTGCCAAATTATGTGTGGTAATAAAAGACAGTGAAGTAAGAAAGAGTATCGTTCTGTAAATTTCATAATAGTTTTATTATTACACCAATTTTCTTTCAGTTGATTTTAAATTGTGATTTATGTTTTGGAATGTTGCCTAAAACTAGCATGATTTCACTTTCGATTGTGCTGTTTGAAAGCAAACTAGAGGGCGCAACTATAATTTTCCATAAAAGTCTTTTTCAGTATCATGCGCGTGGAACGATCCTTATAGTAGTCATGCACCACTTCTTTCATCATAAATACTGCTCCAGTTACGAAATTCTTCCGATACTTAGGTGTATTAGACTAAATGGTATCAACTAAATTCAGAATTGTAGAACGACTCGGCATGTGAACTTGGCCTGTATCAATTGACTGATGTGAAGCCCTAGAACTGTCGGCGGTGAAAGGTAACATCCATCCCTAACATTGTAGAAGCACCCCTGATTACATTAATCATCATTACTGTCAAAGTTATTTCAAGGATTAGACAAGTACTAGTGCCATCGAACCTGATGTCCTTTGAGTTAGTACATTTTAGGCGTATGACACGGATTTAGGCCAAATTCGCTCGTTACATCTAATATATTAGACAAGTGACGCTTTTCTCTTTTGTCTGGTGTTGATTGATGTTTATAGTCAGATTGCCAAACAAAGCATCTAGAGAAGAACTGGAAAACATGGGACACTTTCCCTCAGGGATCCTTTGGACACACCATCTCACATTCGAGTGAAATGCTTACCGAAACAATTGGAAATATAAAGTTAACAGTGAGGACCCCATGTACAGGTCTTTGCTTCACGGGGTCGGCGTTGAAAGATATGTGGTCCCCATGATCCTGCCGCACAAATTTCCACCTGGACGAGAAGATGATTGAAGTGCTCAAAATACAGTTCCACGCCCTATTCAGTAGAAAAAGAAATGTTGGAACTCACGTTGTTAATCTGTACTAAGACAGAGAACCTTGCGGTAGCGCAGAATTTCAAATACCAAATATAATAGGCAAGCTCTATGGATCGCTTGAGATTGCACGTACATGGGAAAATGCCGTAGAAATACAATGACACAGACGGATTTTCTGCATGATGCTCTCAGAATATTGCAATTCACATTTACATGTCATTTTTGTTTATGGAGTTGATTACAACGATCGTAATATAATAGTTGATATGGAAGTTCATTGCTCCGATCACCTTGAATTATTTTGGATAATTCTAAAAGTATTCAGATGTGTATCGTTGCAGAGGAATGTCCGCTAGCCAGCTAGTTTTAATCGTAGAAAGTGCGTGATTTTATTTCAATGAGCAGAACTGCATGATTCATATCCAAGTGTTACTGAAACTCGTACATCGTTCAATTAGTTTTCCTGCTCTGTCAAAACCCACCATGATAGGTCAGATCTATGGAGTGGATATTCCTCTACGAATCCGTCTGCAGGACTGAAAAAGACGAAACTTACCAGGTTGTCAACTAACTGAAGTGCATCAGACAAATTAGCATCATACCGTGCGATACCACCGTCGCGACATAGCCGACGTAACACAAGAAGACAAGAACCGATGACCTTGGGAAATTTCTTGCAATATCTTTAAAAAAAATGGTTCAAATGGCTCTGAGCACTATGGGACTTAACTGATGAGGTCATCAGTCCCCTAGAGCTTAGAACTACTTAAACCTAACTAACCTAAGGACATCACACACATCCATGCCCGAGGAAGGATTCGAATCTGCGACAGTAGCGGTCGCGCGGTTCCAGACTGAAGGGCCTAGAACCACTCGGCCACACCGGCCGGCTGCAATATCTTACCCAGTAACTAGGAAGTGATGGCGAATACTGCAGCAAGTAACGTATCAAATGTTGATTCTGTAGGAATGTTTGAGAATAACATGTACACAGCCACGGGCACGGGAGAATTAAGCTTTTCGTGGAAGAAACAACAAAAAATAAGGAATCTCATCCTGTCATTATCAAGAAATTGCTTTACGGTTCAGAGTCGCTAGCGTATGTCAGCGAAAATATTTAGATGCACATATTCCTGGTATGTTTCGAAATCAAGAAGTAATCCATTTGATGTCGAAGTTTAATCTATTGTATAATCTGATGTTTCTGTTGTCAGCGACAAATTTTCACCAGGAAGGTTGTGCATTATACCAAAACATCTAAAACACGTATCACTGAACATCAGACTTGTTCACTAACATTCTATTTCAATATTTATCAAATTGTTTTTATTGCCACAGAGCTTGATGATAGGTGTCACCATACACATCGCCGTTGTAAGGCCGTGCTTCAAATGCTCCGATTCGGTCTACGTATCACCTAACACAACAAGTGTCGAACGAGCAGTGGTGTAACTCGCATCCAGGGTAGATTTGGACTTTGCTGCTCCCACCGCTCCCCCCCACCCCTCCGCTCAATCCTCCTCCGCCCACATCCCGCCATTTTTGTTAAATCCAAATTGCTGGTGAGGCTTTTAATTCGTTTATTGAGTTCAACGTGAGTTGACGATAAAGTAAAAGGCACAAATATCAATAATTATTTCATGTTATTATATTCAAAACATGGAACAAAACACAGAACACGGACACACTGCTTGCAGCAGTGACGCAATGAAATGAAAGTATAAGGTTCCAGAGACCTTTTCAAGCCTCAAATATCTATGCATACTGAAGTGACGAATGAAAATTTATACCAAAGCCAGGATTCGAATCCATATCTCCTGCTCACTAGGAAGCTGCGCTAACCACTACGCCACGCCGGAGCAGTAGCTTTGTATAACTGTATGGACTGCCCTAGCACGCAGTGCCGTTCCAGATTAGGAGTGGACGTGAATGGAAAATTGAAAATTTGTGGTAAGATGTTATGGGACCAAACTGCTGAGGTCATCAGTCCCTAAGCTCACTCACTACTTAAACTAACTTACGCTAAGGACAACACACACACCCATGCCCGAGGGAGGACTCCAACCTCCGACGGGGGTAGCCGCTCGGAGACGTGAATGGGAATTTGAATTGAGGAGGGTGGCGTGCTACGGTAGTTCGTGCAGTTGCGCAAAGCCACTGTGCCAGGATGGCGTAATGGTTTACACATCTGCCCGGTGAGTAGGAGAATTCGGTTCCAATCCTGGCCCCGGTACAAATCTACATTCGTCGCTTCAGTCTACATATATACCGGGTGATCAAAAAGTCAGTATAAATTTGAAAACTTAATAAACCACGGAATAATGTAGATAGAGAAGTCCTTGGAATGACATGGGGTTTTATTAGAACCAAAAAAATACAAAATTTCACAAAATGTCCGACAGATGGCGCTGGACAGCAAAACGTCAGTGACTGCGCATGACAATCGTGTATAAAAGGAGCTGTAATGAGAGAGACAATCAGATGCGCCAGCAGTCGCAGCATGTTGACGATACCTAAAAAGGCGCTTTTAGTGAAGCTGTATTATCCGAATGGGGAATGTTCTAGTTCAGCGTTACGATCCTATCGCCATAGGAAGGGGATTCGAACGATAAAGGTCCGCTGACAAATGCAGCTGTGGCGAGAATGATTTCGAAGTTCGAAGCCACAGGTTGTTTAGACGATAGACCCCGTAGTGCCCGACCGAGCACAAGGCGTAATGCTGCTGAAACAGTTCAGGAAGAAATGGAGACTGTAGCGGGTTCGTCTATGCGCGGTGAAGTCAGCGCTCGTGCAGTCGCACGTCGCACCGGCATTCCATACACTACTGTTTGGTTGGCACTGAGGCGTACCCTCCGATGCTATCCGTACAAAATTCATCGGCATCATGAACTGTTACCTGGCGATTTAGTGAAGCAGAGGGCATTTGCGGTGTGGGAGTTTCAAAAGATGGCGAACGATGACGATTGGTTGAGTAACGCGTTGTGGACCGACGAAGCTCATTTCACGCTCCGAGAGTCTGTCAACGTCCACAACTGCAGAATTTGGGCTACCAAAGATCCTGGAACTGTGGAGACTCCATTGCACGACGAGAAAGTCACGGTATGGGTTGGATTTACCACATCTACCGTTATCGGGCCTTTTTTCTTGGAGGAAATGCGTGATTCTGGATTTGTAACTGCTACCGTGACGGGTGAGAGGTACGCCGATATGTTACAGAATCGAATCATCCCCAGCATCTCTGATAAACACCTGCTGGAACGTACGATGCTTATGCAGGATGGCGGTCCACCCCATATTGCTAGACGCGTGAAAGATCTCTTGCTCGCGTCGTTTGGTGATGATCGTTTGCTCAGCCGCAACTTTCGTCATGCTTGGCCTCCCAGGTCCCCAGACCTCAGTCCGTTCGATTATTGGCTTTGGGGTTACCTGAAGTCGCAAGTGTAACGTGATCGACCGACATCTCTAGGGATGCTGAAAGACAACATCCGACGCCAATGCCTCACCGTAACTCCAGACATGCCTTACAGTGCTGTTCACAACATTATTCCTCGACTACAGGTATTGTTGAGGAATGATGGTGGACATATTGAGCATTTCCTGTAAAGAACATCATCTTTGCTTCGTCTTACTTTGTTATGCTAATAATTGCTATTGTGATCAGATGAAGCGCCATCTGTCGGACATTTTTTTGAACTTCTGTATTTTTTTTTTTTTTTTTTTTTTTTTTTGCTAATAAAACCCCATGTCATTCCAAGCATGTGTGTCAATTTGTAGCTCTCTATCTACATTATTCCGTGATTTATTCAGTTTTCAAATTTATACTGACTTTTTGATCACCCGGTACATCACAAATAACGAAATTCCATCTTCATTGTTCACTGCCGACCATTGCAAGGCCGTAACGAAGAAAACAACAAATGTGGAATATACTCTTCACATTTTCGTTGCATTGACTCACTTGGCATAATGGAAGTGGTTCTACCTAACAGACAGAAATAGGTAAAGGCACCCAGGGGCCGCTCCCCCGCTGCCACAACCGAGCACGCCACTGCAAACTAGGTGTTGTAATTGTGGCGCTTCCCATCCAGGTCGGTTCTTATAATGCTGCTAGTGTTATGTATGCCAACTGCAGTGCCGAGCATTTTTGCACAAACAAATCTCGTATACAATATCCCAGAAGGAGAATGGCCCAGGAATAGAGCATTATTCACAAAATCTCACCATAAGAGGTTTTAACGTCTAATTCACTCTACAGCGGAGTGTGCGCTGTAGAAGATCAAATCTTAGTGTTGTAAAATGACCCTTTGCTCACAGTGGTACCTTCACCTTGTGGAAGGTCAGCAGTAGACTCTCCGTCTGTTCCACATCGCCGGCTGCTGTGGCCGAGCGGTTCTAGGCGCTTCAGTTAGGAACCGCGCTGCTGCTACGGTTGCAGGTTGGAATCCTGCCTCGGGCATGGATGTCTGTGATGTCCTTAGGTTAGTTAGGTTTAAGTAGTTCTAAGTCTAGAGGACTAGTTAAGTTCCATAGAGCCCAGAACCATTTTTTGTGGTGAGAGGTAATGCCTGAAATGTGGTCTTCTCGGCACACTCTTGACACTGTGAATCTCGGTATACTGAATTCCCTAACTATTTCCGAAATGGAATGTTGCATGCGTCTAGTTCCAACTACAATTCTGCTTTCAAAATCTGTTAGTTCCCGTCGATCGGCCATAACCCCGTTGGAAACCTTTTCATACCAATCACGCGAGTGCAAATTACAGCTTCGCCAATGCACTGCCCTTTTATACCTTGTCTTGTACAAGGCACTGCCGCTATATGTAGTTGTGCATAGCGCTGTCCCATGACTTTTGTCGCGTCAGTGTAATTACCGGGTGATCAAAAAGTCAGTATAAATTTGAAAACTGAATAAATCACGGAATAATGTAGATAGAGGTACAAATTGACACACATGCTTGGAATAACATGGAGTTTTACTAGAACCGAAAAAATACAAAAGTTCAAAGAATGTCCGACAGATGGCGCTTCATCTGATCACAATAGCAATTATTAGCATAACAAAGTAAGACAAAGCAAAGATGATGTTCTTTACAGGAAACGCTCAATATGTCCACCATCATTCCTCAACAATACCTGTAGTCGAGGAATAACGTTGTGAATAGCACTGTAAAGCATGTCCGGAGCTATGGTGAGGCATTGGCGTCGGATGTTGTCTTTCAGCATCCCTAGAAATGTCGGTCGATCACGTTACACTTGCGACTTCAGGTAACCCCAAAGCCAATAATCGAACGGACTGAGGTCTGGGGACCTGGGAGGCCAAGCATGACGAAAGTGGCGGCTGAGCACACGATCATCACCAAACGACGCGAGCAAGAGATCTTTCACGCGTCTAGCAATATGGGGAGGTTCTAATAAAGCCCCATGTCATTCTAAGCACGTGTGTCAATTTTTACCTCTCTATCTACATTATTCCGTGGTTTATTAAGTTTTCAAATTTATACTGACTTTTTGATCACCAGGTATCTACTACAACAGAACGAAAGGTGAGCAAACTGTGGAAGTGGTTGTGGTTGCGATTCCCTTAGCGGAAGTGTGGGCTGGGTGTAGAGCGGTCGGTGCGGTGCGCAGGGGACACGGCCCGCAGCGTACCACGGCTGGCGGCTAACGCGGCGCGGCGCGCCTCGCAGGTGATGCTGGAGACGGCGCGAGACGCGCACCGCAACCTGCGGGTGGCGCCCATCACCGTGCTCGCCATCAAGGCCATCAACCCGCTCGCCGACATCACGCCCGAGGAGGTAAGCTCTGCCTAGCCGCGCACACTACTTCATCAAAAGTACGCTACTGGCCATTAAAATTGCTACACCAAGAAGAATTGCAGGTGATACACGGGTATTCATTGGACAAATATATTGTACTAGAACCGACATGAGATTTAATTTTCATGCAATTTGGGTGCATAGATCCTGAGAAATCAATACCCGGAACAACCACCTCTGGCCGTAATAAAGGCCTTGATACGCCTGCACATTGAGTCAAACACAGCTTGGATGGCGTGTACACGTACAGCTGCCCATGCAGCTTCAACACGATACCACAGTTCATCAAGAGTAGTGACTGGCGTATTGTGACGAGCCAGTTGCTCGGCCACCATTGACCAGACGTTTTCAATTCGTGACAGATCTGGAGAACGTGCTGGCCAGGGCAGCAGTCAAACATTTTCTGTAACCAGAAAAGCCCGTACAGGACCTGCAACATGCGGTCGTGCATTATCCTGCTGAAATGTAGGGTTTCACAGGGATCGAATGGAGGGTAGAGCCGTGGGTCGTAACACATCTGGAATATAACGTCCACTATTCAAAGTGTCGTCAATGCGAAAAAGCGTGACCGAGACGTGTAACCAATGATACCCCATACCATCACGCCGGGTGATACGCCAGTATGGCGATGACGAATACAAGCTTCGAATGTGCGTTCACCTCGATGTCGCCAAACACGGATGCGACCATCATGATGCTGTAAACAGAACCTGGATTGAAACTTCCTGGCAGATTAAAACTGTGTGCCGGACCTAGACTCGGGGTCGTGCTTGGGTGACTCAGTTGGTAGAGAGCACTTGCCCGCGAAAGGCAAAGGTCCCGAGTTCGAGTCTCGGTCCGGCACACAGTTTTAATCTGCCAGGAAGTTTTATATCAGCGCACACTCCGCTGTAGAGTGAAAATTTCATTCTAGAAACTTCCCCCAGGCTGTGGCTAAGCCATGTTTCCGCAATATCCTTTCTTTCAGGAGTGCTAGTTCTGCAAGGTTCGCAGGAGAGCTTCTGTAAAGTTTGGAAGGTAAGAGGCGAGGTACTAGCGGAAGTAAAGCTGTGAGGACGGGGCGTGAGTCGTGCTTGGGTGGCTCAGTTGGTAGAGCACTTGCCCGCGAAAGGCAAAGGTCCCGAGTTCGAGTCTCGGTCCGGCACACAGTTTTAATCTGCCAAGAAGTTTCGTATCAGCGCACACTCCACTGTAGAGTAAAAATTTCATTCAAACACCTGCACTGTTTTCCGCGTCCCCCCGACACGTTTTGTATAGTGTCCACTGCTCGCGCTGGCACCTGCCATCTGTGAGTGGTTATTGCACGTTGACGTCGAACATAGAAGGTGGCCACATTAATCTGATGGTCTCCGAGCTGACAGTCCATGCTGTTGCAAACCTCGTCGAACTGTTCGTGCAGATGGTTGTTGTCTTGCAAACGTCCCCATATGTTGACTCAGGGATCGAGACGTGGCTGCACGATCCGTTACAGCCATGCGGATAAGATGCCTGTCATCTCGACTGCTAGTGATACGAGGCCGTTGGGATCCAGCACGGCGTTCCGTATTACCCTCCTGAACCAACCGATTCCATATTCTGCTAACAGTCATTGGATCTCGACCAACGCGAGAAGCAGTGTCGCGATACGATAAACCGCAATCGCGATAGGCTACAATCCGACCTTTATCAAAGTCGGCAACGTGATGGTACGCATTTCTCCTCCTTGCACGAGGCATCAAAACAACGTTTCACCAGGCAACGCCGGTCAACTGCTGTTTGTGTATGAGAAATCGGTTGTAAACTTTCCTCATGTCAGCACGTTGTAGGTGTCGCCACCGAAGCCAACCTTGTGTGAATGCTCTGAAAAGCTAATCATTTTCATATCACAGCATCTTCTTCCTGCCGGTTAAATTTCGCGTCTGTAGCACGTCATCTTCGTGGTGTAGCAATTTCAATGGCCGGTAGTGTATCTGGACACCCGTACGTAATGCGGAATTGGCCTCTAGATGCGAGAGGCGCTTCCGGCAGCATAATAACGGGCGACCCAGGGCATATAGCGTCGTCAGTAGACAAGCAGTAACAGCAGGATGAGGCGATCAGGAGAACTCAGCGACTTCGAACGTGGACTAGTCATTGGATGTCACCTGAGGAACAAGTAAACCAGATACATTTCAGTCCTTATAGAGCTGCCAAAGTCCACTGTCGCTAATGTGTTTGTGAACTGGAAAAGCAAAGGAGCAACCGCAGCTAAATCAAGACAAGTCAGGCGAGCGACGGAGAGTGGTTGTAAAATGTCGCTCAAAATGAGCGGAAGGAATCAGTCATGAGTTCCAAAGTGCCAACAGCTGTCTAGCTAGATCTATGACTGGGCATTGGCGGCTAAAACTGGAACTAGAATACCGCTGTACCCTATGGAAATCCGTTCACGTTTGGCGAATGCCTGGGAAACATTACCTGTCACCAAATGTTGCGCCAATAGCGAAGTACGGAGGAGGTGGTGTTACCGTATAGCGCTGTTTTTCGTGTTTACAGTGCGGTCCTCTTATTGCTCTTAAGAAAAGGTTAAATGATTAAAAATCTGAACACATTTTGCAGCATTGTTGCTGTTGTCAATAGAAGAACAGTTCGGGGACGACGATTGTTTGTATCAGCAGGCCAACGTACACTGTCATAAATCAGCGTCTGTGCGGCAATGGTTTGTGGGCAGTAACGTTCCTGAAATGGACTAGCATGCTGGAATTCCGATCTGGGCCCAATGAAACACCTTTGGAACGACTACGCTCCAAACAGCAGCGTTCAGCATCACTTACCACCTTCTGTTGTTTCGGCTCTTGAGGGAGAGTGGGTTGCCACTTCTTCGCAGGCATCCAGAGATATTGAAAGTATCCCCAGCAGAGTTCAAGCCGTCATAAAGGTAATAATGTAAATGAGCGTTTGGCGTCAATTTCCGGGAGGCTCCTTGCGGGGCAGGTCCGGCCGCCGTGGTGCAGTTCTTATTACATTCGACGCCACATTGGGCGACCTGCGCGCCGAATGAGGATGAAATGACGATGAAGATAACACAACACCCAGTCCCTGAGCGGAGAAAAATTTCCAACCCACCCGGGAATCAAACCCGGGCCTGTAGGACGGCAATCCATCAGGCTGACCACTCAGCTATCAGGGCAGACATCATAAAGGTGAAGGAGGGATACACCCCTATTAGTGTCCATTTATAGCTGTCCGGATACTTTTAATGAGACAGGCTTTTAGCATTATTTTAGGTTTCGATTTTGCAGAATGACTGTAAGTAGTGCAAATTATGCCAAGAACACGTTTTTGTTCAAAATGGAAAAAAATAGTAGTAAAGACATTGTCTGAACGGAACTCTCTGCATAATCCTCCAACCTGAATCCCACAGACAATGCATGAAACACATTGAGACTTGCTGCCCACCCACTCCGGAGCCTACGAATACGCAAACGTCGTGGAAAGCAAAGCTGGACAATGTACGTAAGAATTTCTGAAGTCTCATAAATAATGTTACAACAGATTTGGACCACGCGTTGTAGTTCGAGGTGCTCATACTCCTCACAAAGTTACTAGAATGCACGGGGAACGCAAAAATCAGTATCCAATTGGTATTATTCTGTAGTTCTTCATGAATACGTTGTAGGTTATGTCATTTCATTGTTGAGCTTTCGTCTGCAGCTCGTGGTCTAGTGGCTAGCGTTGCTACCTCTGGATCACAGGGTCGCGGGTTCGATTTCCGCCCGGGTTGGGCATTTTCTCTGCCCGGAGACTGGGTGTTTGTGTTGTCCGCATCATTTCATCATCATCATCATTCGTAATAGTAGCTAAATTGGACTGAGTAAAGAAACTGGACTGTGTGAAAAACTGTATGGGCGCTGATGACCGCACAGTCGAGCGCCCAACAAAACCAAACATTATCATTGTTGAGATTTGGCTCTAATTGCACTCATTTTACGATCAATTCTGTCTCTTCACATTTTACTAACGTTCGGGACGCAAAAATATAACTGCCATTTCGTACATTGAGCAGAAAAAGATTTAACATAAATCTTGCGGCTCATTTGACGTTAAGTGATGGCCGACCTTCTCGCCGATTGAGACGTTAATGTCGCTCAAACTGTCAGACAGATACAACTTTCACAACAGTGCGTATCACGACCGTATTCTGTTAGACTACCGTGATAGTTCGCTGCTATCGTTGATAATCAACCGAAATTAAAAATTAGATAATCTCAGCATAAAGTACGTGACCTAACCCCTCTTTGATATGGTCGTGTACTTAACACAGGATGCGCAGACACCACTGAATAGCGCTCCGGTAGTGTATACACAACGCTAATGACAGACTACAAATGTTAACCCACCTAAGTAAAACGTTAAAATCTGTAGGAGTAACACTCGACCAAAACCTAACATGGAACGCCCAGCAATGAACGAACAAAGGAAAGCCTACAATAGACTACTAGTAACCGGCCCAACATGAGAATTAAGTCTCACGATCATGATCCACACGTATAAAACACTCAGCCGCCTAATTCTTATCTATGACAGCTCTCGTTCCTCCCAAGTTTTATCGCTCCCTCGAAATCCTGAAAGCACATGCATTCGACCTCGCTTTACGTATCCAACTATCTTCTACCACGGGCGTATCCTATACCAATTAACCTCCTCAAACATACTTCAACATTTCCTCAGACCCAAAGAACATCTTCATTCTTCCATATCTTCTGTAAATTTAAGACCAAACACCTTATAGTCTCACTCATCCGTCTGCTGCCGCGCTATCAACTCAGCCCACCCTCTCTTCACTTCCATACACTCCACGTACTTTCCCAGCGTAATTTCAATCACCTCCCCTTCTCAGACTATTAGCTCATCTCGGAAATGTACCTTTCCATCCAACCATAACTATCCTACCAGTTAGATGAATGAATCCAGTATTTCCTTGGACAGCTTGTGTCTCACAAACCTGCTAATACCCACGTACCATTTGTCAGTTTCTTCCCGCCTACATATCCCCCGTCCTTTCTCACGTAACTTTCTCCCTAATACTTCCAACATCCCAATTCCTACTCACAGTGGCCGGGAGAGTTCTATCATATCGTGCGCATAATATAGAGGATGTACCTCACATGATCTTGTCATAAACATCAACATCACCTATTTTACCTTCTGAATTTTATTACATTAAAACCATTTTTTTTTACTGCAATGACACAAGAGCGGAAATTCGACCACTGCCAACACCAATAGCAGGAATATAACTGAAGAGTGGAAATGAAAAAGTTCTGTGAGTCATTTTTTCACAAAACTTGTTTTCAGTGCTATTGTATTCTCGATCCTCTGTTGCACGTCCGTAGACTTGTTCGAAGTGTCAGATCATAGAGAAAATGTTTTAAACATTCATTACTGTAGTTGAGTGGACGTAAGTTGATCACTGACAGCTGCTGTGGGTCAGACGCGGCAGTTTCGCAGGCCTCCCTCCACCAGTAACGCAATGCGATTTTGTAAACGTTTCTATGGCAACGTCTCAGTGTTGTCAGAGTTTTGTAGACGGCTACCTGTTTCACCTGCAGCCATTAGCGCTTCACAGTTGAAAGCCTGCAAGAGCGCTGGAAGCTGTCAGGAATCTTCTTACGTCGTCTCGACTATAGGTGGTGCATAGCCTTCGTGGCAAGCAATGCCTCCCAGTAGAGTTCCAACTGCCATTCGTTATTGTCTCCAGCATTAAGTTTGGGATAGTCTGAAGAGATAACACACAATATTTTGGTGAACTTGCACAGCTGTTTGAGCTGCGACAGACATTTTGCAATTACAGAGAAGAAAAGAGGTAATCAATGCCTTTGCTTCTCAAGATTTACACAAGATCGTCGAATCAGCTAAATCTATGAATCCACTGCAGTAATCTTCCAAGTTTTATCAGCGTGACTACTTAATGAAGTGCTCCCATCAAGTTGATTTCATTTTCATTTTATGCCTAATATTTCGTCGACCAACCCAGCTGTCTTCTTCAAGTGAGGCGAATTTTGCTGTTGTGTGTGCTCGCTGCCATAACTCCACAGTCTAGTGGGAGTCAAGGCAGCGAGTACACATGACACCAAAACTTGTACCATTTGGAGAAGACAGCTGGGTCGGTCGGCGAAATATTGCGCTCAAAATGAAAAAAAAAGTTCGTAGAACAACCGGACACACACCACTTGCCATTTCTTGTAATTGCAATGCATATAAATGACTTCTTTCGTAGTAAAGATGCCACTGAAATATTGTTGTCAATGCAGCTGTGTAAAATCCTCAAATGCAGTATAACCAAAGTGTCTCATACACTTCTGAAGTACCTATAAGGGGTGTCCTACGAGGAGTGGTTAATATTCAGGGAAGTGTCAGGAACGAACATTCGAAGCAAAAAAGACGAGTAAACATGGGCTCTAAAGTGCATACCTTAAGAGCTATGAGCACTTGTGCAGTAACAGAAATGTGTCTCACAGATGTGAAGACGAACAAGTGCCGATAGCTCTTAAGATATTCATTTTAGACCCCATGTTTACTCGTCTTTTTTGCTTCGAATGATCGTTCCCGTCATATCCCGGAATATTGACCATTCCTCTTGATACGCCCTTTATAAAATGTCTCACTCTGAAAAATGTTAGTGTATTGAAAAGTCGAAAGACCGAGGCAGATGTAAGCAATGCCTTACTTCGTCTGAAAGAGCAGCCACAGTTATAAGATGCAAAACTTTTTTTTTTGGCGATGTTCCCATTCCTTCGTCAACAGCACATGAAGGTTCACAGTAAACTTAACAACGTGTGTTCCGAAGAATGGAATTGTGTAAGACACAGAAATCAACACTGAAAGACTTTTTTCTCTGACATTTATCTTATTCTCTTGAAAAAATTTAAAAGAAATGTGAGATGTTTGGCTACAGTTCTACCAGTTAAAATATTAGTGCTTTATTTGTGCACTTATTTTAACACGAATGAAACATAGTGCCAATGTATTAATGTAGGTTGAAATAGACACTTTGATATTGGCATATAAATCTGTCAGTTTCTTGGCATCGCACTTAGAACGTTCTTAATAACTTATTTATTTTCTCATTTGTCTCATTATTCTTACAGTGATGAGGTGGACGGCATAATTCTGTGGTACCAGAGTTTGTTTTTAATTTTTTGTATACAAATAAGTTACGTACAAAAAAGGATACATCATTTTCTAATTCTCCTGGCAAATGTCAGATTTGGCACTTAATATCTTTTTCATTTCCAATCTTCAAAAGACAAGTAAATGAAAACATAAGAATTTATTTATTTATTCGAATGAACTTACACACATTGCCATAAATAAATTAAAAATTTAATTTTATTCATATTTTGCAGCTTCATTCAATACAATGGAGGTAGGAATTAAAAAACGCCTTCAGTCACAACTTTTGTGTTTTATTAAATACACAATGCATTTCGGATCCTATGGGTCCATCAACAGGTATAATTTGTCTTAATACATGTTTAATTCTTCTCTTGAATGAGGTGCAATGCATATTCCACATAATCCAAGAAAAGCGTTTTTAACGTTTCAGCACCAGCAAACATCGTTTTCTCCATCGTTTTCGTACATGTCACTTCAACATGTGTGTGCAAATGTGCCTCTCGAATGAAGTGACATGTACGAAAACGACGAAGAATACAATATTTGCTGGTGCTAAAGGATTAAAAACGCTTTTCTTGGATTATGTGGAATATGCATTTCACCTCATTCAAGAGAAGAAATAACACATGTATTAAGACAAATTAAAAATTACAAAAACTATTAAAAACTTAAACTAAAGGAACAGATATCTATTTTGTTTATTGCAGTTTTTAATCACAAATGCAGGTCACTGTGGGTCAACCATTCTAGTGCTTCGGTCATGAGATCACGGATGTCTTGTAACGCACCCCTGAAGGATGTATCGGGGCAAACCAGGGCCAGGTGGGTGATTGTTTGCTCTTTAGCTCCACATCGATCGAGTCAGGGACATTCTGAAGCTCCCTACTGAGTTAGGCTCTTGTTGGCAGATTCTCTGGTTTGTGCGAATCCTGTTGATGTTGCGCCACTGTCTTCGGGGAAAAAAGATCCTGGTATCTTCAGAGTAGGACCTGTCACGAGGTGGGAGTTCGTGAAATTCCTATCTTGCCAAAGTAATATCCAGTTATCAGTGACGTTGAAGCCGTTGAGTCGGTTGGCGACTGTTACAGGTAAATGTCTTAATCTCAGTTGCTGCCTTTTACAGAACTCTGCATCAACGTGACTGGGAAGGGAAGAGATGACATTAACTTTTCCAGCTGTGATTTGAGGACTGCCAGTCATCTCGCTTGAAGAGATGCAATATAGGTCAATAATGGTAGCCACTGAATCGGAGTAGTTGTGACACTTCCATACTGTCTTTTGATCTCCTGCCGAACACACTACGATGAGAAGAAGGCAAATAGAATAAGAACAAAAACATTGTAGGTAGACACGGTGATGATGGCTGCCTGCGAGGGGTGTGCAGTGGTGGTGCTTCAATGCGAGATGCTTTTAATAGTTTCCACAACGAAAGTCTGCCTCGCAATCTGGCAGAAAACCAAAAGATTTTCTGATCGTATGAAAAGTACACCAGTGGCAAGACGCAATCAATACCTTCACTGCACGACAATAATGTTGATGTTATTGATGACAGCGCCACTGTACGGAGTTACTGAACACGATTTTCCGAAATTCCTTCACAAAAGAAGAAGAAGTAAATATTCCAGAATTCGAATCAAGAACTGCTGCCAACATGTCTAATTTCAAGTACATATATCCATGGCGCAGTGAAACAGCTTAAAACAATTAAGACTTCCGGTATAGATTGCATATCAGTTACGTTCCCTTCAGAGTACGCTAATACAATAGCTCCATATTTAGCAACCGCTCACTCGTAGAAAGAGACTGGACAGTTGCACAAGTCACACCAACACCCAAGAAAGGAAATAGGAGTAATTCGTCGAATTACAGACCCATATTACTAACATCGATTTGCGGTAGTGTTTTGGAACATATATTGTGATCGAACATTATGAACCACCTCGAAGAAGACGATTTAGCGACAAATAGCCAACACGGATTCAGAAAATGTCGCTCTTGTGAAACGCAACAATCTCTTTTTGTTCTCGCCAAGAAGTGAGTGCTATCGACAAGATTCGTCAAATTGATTCGATATCTCTAGATTTCCAGTAGGCTTTCGACAACATTCCACACAAGCGATTTCAATTAAATTGGGCGCCTATGGAGTATCGTCTCAGTTGTGTGACTGTATTCGTGATTTCCCGTCAGAAAGATCACAGTTCATAATAACCGATGGAAAGACATATAGATAAACAGAAGTAATATTTGGCGTTCCCCAAGGAAGTGTTATAGGCCCTGTGCTGTTCCTGATCTACACGACGATATAGGAGACAATCTGAGCGATTCTGTTAGATTGTTTGCAAATAATGCTGTCATTTACCGTCTTGTAATGTCATCAGATGATCAAAACGAATTGTAAAGTGATTTAGGCAAGATACCTGTACCGTGCGAAAAGTGCCAATTGACTCTAAATCGTGAAGTGTGAAGTCATCCGCATGATCACTAAAAAAATACGCTAAATATCTATTACACGATAAATCACATATAAAGGCTGTGAACTAACTAAATAGTTACGATTTACGATTACAAATAACTTAAATTGGGACAATCGCATAAATAAAGTCGTGGGAAAATCAAACCGAAGACTTCGGTTTATTGGCTGAACACTTAGAAAATGTAACAGGTTTACGAACTGCTTACACTACGCATGTGCGCCCTCTTCTGGAATACTGCTGTGCGATGTGGGATCCTCATCAGGCAGGACTGACGGAGGACACCGAAAAAGTTCAAAGAAGGGCAGCTCGTTTTATAGTATCGTGAAATAAGGCAGACAGCGCCACAGATATGATACCTGAACTGGGATGACAATTTTTAAAACAAAGTCGTTTTTCTTTACGGTAGGATCTTCTCATGAAAATTTAATGACCAACTTTCTCCTCAGTGCGAAAATATTTTGTTGCCGTCCACCTACACTACTGGCCATTAAAACTGCTACACCAATAAGAAATGTAGATGATAAATGGGTATTCATTGGACAAATATATTATATTAGAACTGACATATGATTACATTTTCACGCAGTTTGGGTGCATAGATCCTGAGAAATCAGTACCCAGAACAACCACCTCTGGCCGTAATAACGGCCTTGATACGCCTGGGAATTGAGTCAAACAGAGCTTGGATGGCGTGTACAGATACAGGTGCCCATGTAGCTTCAACACGATACCACAGTTCATCAAGAGTAGTGACCGGCGTATTGTGACGAGCCAGTTGCTCGGCCACCATTGACCAGATGTTTTCAATTCGTGACAGATCTGGAGAACGTGCTGGCCAGGGCAGCAGTCGAACATTTTCTGTAACCAGAAAAGCCCGTGCAGGACCTGCAACATGCGGTCGTGCATTATCCTGCAGAAATGTAGGGTTTCGCAGGGATCGAATGAAGGGTAGAGCCACGGGTCGTAACACATCTGAAATGTAACGTCCACTGTTCAAAGTGCCGTCAATGCGAACAAGAGGTGACCGAGACGTGTAACTAATGGCAACCCATACCACCACGCCGGGTGATACGCCAGTATGGCGATGACGAATACACGCTTCCAATGTGCGTTCACCGCGATGTCGCCAATCACGGATGCGACCATCATGATGCTGTAAACAGAACCTGGATTCATCCGAAAAAATGACGGTTTGCCATTCGTGCACCCAGATTCGTCGTCAAGTACACCATCGCAGGCGCTCCTGTCTGTGATGTAGCGTCAAGGGTAACCGCAGCCTCGGTCTCCGGGGTGATAGTCCATTCTGCTGCAAACGTCGTCGAACTGTTCGTGCAGATGGTTGTTGTCTTGCAAACGTCCCCATCTGTTGACTCAGGGATCGAGACGTGGCTGCACGATCCATTACAACCATGCGGATAAGATGCCTGTCATTTCGACTGCTAGCGGTACGAGGCCGTTGGGATCCAGCACGGCGTTCCGTATTATCCTCCTGAACCCACCTATTCCATATACCGCTAACAGTCATTGGATCTCGACCAACGCGAGCAGCAATGTCGCGATACGATAAACCGCAATCGCGATAGGCTACTATCCGATCTTTATCAAAGTCGGATCCGTGATGGTACGCATTTCTCCTCCTTACACTAGGCATCATAACAACGTTTCACCAGGTAACGCCGGTCAGCTGCTGTTTGTGTATGAGAAATCGGTTGGAACTTTCCTCATGTCAGCACGTTGTAGGTGTCGCCACCGGCGCCAACCTTGTGGGAATGCTCTGAAAAGATAAAAAAAAAAAAAAATGATCGTATGGCATAGTTGGCCGGGAGGCCCCATGCGGGCATGTTCGGCCGCCGTATTGCAAGTCCCAGACGCCACTTCGGCGACTTGCGAGTCAATGATGATGAAAGACACACAACACCCAGTCATCACGAGGCAGAAAAAAAATCCCTGACCCGCCGGGAATCGAACCTGGGACCCCGTGGTTTTTTTTATCATTTTGTTCGCTTTCGTTCGTTGCATCTGCTCGGGACGGACGTCGTAAGACATCCGTTTAAGTTCGTTGTTGATCGATTAACTCAGTTTTTTTATTACAGAGAGCTGCTAACCCTCTGACCGAACACGCTGAGCTACCGTGCCGGCTAAAAGTTCTTTATGGACAGAGACGCTACCCATTACGATTTTTTTTTAAATCTCATTTTGTTCTATACTGTTCGTTGAATTTGTTCGTGGCCGACGTCCGACGACACCTGTTCAGGTTCTTCGTTGATCCGTTCACTCAGTTTTTTTTTTGTTACAGAGGGTAGCTAAGCCCTCTGACCGAACACGCTGAGCTACCGTGCCGGCCGTTTTCGGGAAGCGAGAACGCTACCGCAAGACCACGAGATGTGGACTCTGAAAAGCTAATCAGTTGCTTATCACAGTATCTTCTTCCTATCGGTTAAATTTCGCGTCTGTAGCACGCCATCTTCGTGGTTTAGCAATTTTAATGGCCAGTAGTGTACATAGGGACGAATGTTCATCACAATGAAATAGAGAAATCAGAGCTCGCACGGAAAGATTTAAGTGTACGTATTGCCACACGTTTTTCGAGAGTGGAAAAGTAGAGAAGTAGCTCGAAGGTGATTCGATGAACCCTCTGCCGAGCACTTAATGGTGAATTGTGGAGTAATTGTGTAATGTATACGTAGATACTGACAGATTGTCGGTTATCGAGTGGCGAGCAGCGTATGTGACGCGGCGGCTGGCGGCAGGTGTTCACGCTGCTGTCGAACAACCTGGCGGCGTCGTGCGTGACGTTCGCGGCGGGTGTGGCGTCCCTGGCGACGCTGCTGGTGTCGACGGGGCGCGGCGGGTCTGTGGGGTGCGCGTGCGCGGCCTGGCTGTCGGGCGCCGCGGCGCTGCAGACGCTGACGCGGTCGTCGGCGTCGGCGGCGGGCGCGGCGCTGGCGCTGTGCTACGTGCCCGTGCTGGGCGCCGCCGTGCTGGCGCGCGTCGCCGGCCTGCACGGGGTGAGCGCCGTGCCGCTGGCCGGCGCCGCCGCCGCCTGGGCCGCCCTCGCCGCCACGCGCCTCGCGCTGCTGCTGGCCGCCCCCGCGCGCGGCGCCGCCGTCCAGCGCGGCGACGTCATCTTCGCCTGCGCCGTCGTCTACACCGCCATCGCCGCCCTCGCCATCGTCTGAACACTTGCCCTGGCCCAATAAAGTCTCTACACGCTCTCTCTATCTGTCTTTCTTCTGCAGTCCGACAACAGTCTGCTCAGTGAACTGACGGCTACGCGTTGCTCGAGTGTGTGGAATGGGACTGTCGGGAGATACTGAACGCGTACAGACAATGTCAGCACGAATGCTCACCGTTTTGTTTCAGCCACGGAAACACATCCCGGAGATGCTGAAAGCTTGAACTCGGCTCCTAACTATCCCGCGAAATACGAAATTAGTTGTGCGTGCATTAGTAGCAAGTATGATGCAGTGCTCCTTCTGGCAAGTATGAATGTCCGAAGGAGCACTGCATCGTTCTTACAAGTAAACCTACCCGAGGGATACACTTCAATTTCGATCAGCTTTGATATGTTTAGTGTAGACGAAAATAAGACACACGCATTTTTTATTCGTGCCCTTACTGCCGTTAAAGGGGTCAAGCACTCCCTCGAAAAAAATTAGGTTTACTTTTTCCAAATGAATACCGTTGAAACGGTAACTAATAAAAAAACACATCAAATGAAAGTCTTATCATTTTAATGTACTTCTAGATTTACAATAACATTACAATAATAATATACAAACAATTTAAAATATAAAATAATTAATTCTGAAAATATAGATTTAGACAATATAGTCTATGGAGAACAGCGACCTGATGCCATATTTAAGTTAAAATGAAGTCAAGATAGCAATAATATTTGTTTATTTATCGGTTTCGGCTTATGTAAAAGCCATCTTCAGAATTTTTGGCCCCCTATAGCTGGAGCTGGCGGCTCCTCAGTTGTCTCTTGATACCACGAACGTATCACGAGACAACCGACTAGTTGGCGCTGCCAGCACCTGCTATAGGCGGCCAAAAATTCTGAAGATGGCTTTTACATAAGCAGAAACCTACAAATAAACAAATATTATTCTGATCTTGACTCTTCATTTTAACTTAATTCTGAAAATATTACAATTTGAAAGCAGATGTAACAAGAAAACACACACACACACACACAAATATATATATATATATATATATATATATATATATATATATATATATATAAAACTGAAACACGTTGGGCTCACATACAGTGATATCTCCTGTTTATTTCAGAAAGTTGCGTCTTTGGAATACCACTTCATCATATTCGACTGAATTTCGTATTAACAGAGCTATACGTTTCGCTATTCATCAAACTTTGAAATGAAAAATAAAATAGTGGGGGGAGGGCATTTTGAAAAAAAATGGGTTCTTCGGCATTTCTGGATGCACTGTTGTAACGTACATTAAAAACGATAGAATTTTTATTTCAAGTATGTTTTATATCTATTACCGTTTCAACAGTATTCGTTCGGGAATATTAGACTCAGTTTTTTTCAAGGAGGTGTTCACCCACTTTACGGCGGTGTGGGTACGTATAAAAAAATATGTCTCCTATTTTGCTCTGTACTACAAGATACTGAAAGCCGATCAAAACTGAAGTGTATCCTTTGGGTAGATTTACTTGTTAGTAATGCACATACTGCTATTTCGTATTTATTCGCCAATACCAGTCTCTCGGCTCTCAATAAATATGTTATTTCCTCGAGAGGAATAAACGTAACCTACGAGTGCAGGTTCTGGACATGGACGACATGTCAAAGTTTGGGTCTGATCATGATTCGTGCACGGATAGCCGAAGCAGTTAAGGTGTTGGCTAGTGTAAAGTGGGAAATTCGCTTTCGAGTCCCAGTCCAGCATAAATTTTCACTGTCGTTATTCCAATATATGTCCTATAGTGATGCATATTCAATATAACGAATACATTAACTGTGAATCTGCGAAAGCCATCTTACAAAGTTTTAACAATCATCGTTAACTGAGGAATCTAGGAAAATGCTACCACTCGTTAGGTATTTCTCCCGTTTGACGGCAAAGAAAAACTTAGACTAATTACAGCGCCTACAAGGGCTTAGAAATCAGTCTTCCCGCACACCCAATGGAACGGAATGGATGGAGCCCTAATAAAGTATCCTCTGCCACGCGCTTCATAGTGGTTTACAGTGTGTATAGTTCAGCTCACTAATTTCAATAAAGCTTGACTGTTATATGATATTAAAATATGAACAAGAACAGAACTTCATTTCTCCAAAAATATAGCTATACAGCATGAATCTGCTGCCCCTAGCCCCAACCTCACATGACAGAGCAATGTTGTTGGCCAGTTCATTCTCGAGATCGGATGCACATTGTGAAAATGTCGCAAGACAGCTGATAAGGTATACAAAGACTTCTTAGACTTATTGTATGACTTTTGTTTATGAAACTATTTAACACGTTGTCAAAATGTCGCAGAATAACTGGTAATGTGTACAAAGATATCTTTACCTATTGTACACGTTTTATGAAACTACTTTAACGCATTAATGAGGTGAGTCACATATTAATCTTTTCATCGGGCTGTAAACCATAAAGTTGTTACTTCCATGCTTCCCATTTTGATATCTCCTACTAATTTCACTATTTCCGATGGTGAAACGCACTTTATAAGGCAACGTTTGTGAATCATTTTCGAAAGATTAAGTATCATAAATGGAATAAACTTACAGAGATATTCAATACTTGTATGACTACACTGCTAATAACACAAAGAAATGTTCCAGGCACTTGGATAAGTATGGCAGAAGTAAAGGTATATTTTGATCAAAAAAATCGTGTAACACATGGATAAACCTCACTTGTCTTTTTTGCGGTAAGATTCCGTTTGCTAAGAGTCGTCCAAAGCTCTGAGAAGGAACTTATATCGATTAAGTGACTATCGCCTGTTTGGATACCGTTCCTGATACAGAACCAGTGAAGGTTGCATACAACGACGTCGGTAGGGGCAACTGAATAGCCGTGTGTACAATTAAACATAATTACGTAATACAAACAGAAAAATTATGTTACTTTCATCACTTCCACTGAATTTACTGGTTGCCTCACAAACTCGAGACATGTGGTCAATAAATTTTTGTTGGTACTGCGAATGTCCATTATTCCTCTCATCCTTAAAGAAATACCACTGATGTTCCTTGCATATTATGTGAACTTTCCTGACACGTCTGTAAACTTCATCCCAAACCATTTCAGTAGGATTACGATCAGGGCTTTGCGACGACCATATCATACGTTTCAGTAGCTATTGTTTTCGCTTTGATGCAATGTACAGAGTGACACAAAAGGGCGTTAACATTTGTAAATGTACTAATTCAAAGAATAATGTAGGTAGAGAGGTAAATCTTTATCCATATGCCTGAAATGACATGGGATTTTATTGAAACTAAATACGAGTGCAAAAACCGGCCAACAGATGGCACTGGAAAGCAACACGTCAGGGACACCGAATGAGAATCATGTACAAAATGTGCTATAGTGAGAAAGGAAGTCAGATGCGCCAGCAATCATGTTGACTGCACCAGAAACGGCATTGTTAGTGAAGATTTACTATCCGAATGGAGAATCCGCTTCTGCATCTTCGATCCTATCGCCATAAGAAAGGTGTTCGAACACATAAAGGTCCTGCGACAAGTGTCGCTGTGAAGAAAATTATAACGAAGTGCGAACCCACAGGTTGTTTAGACGATCGCGTGTGTACCGCAATAGTCAGATCTCGTTAGAGATGCTAAAAGACAACATCCGACGGCAGCTTCTCAGCTGATATACTGTACAGTGCTGTTCAGAACATTGTCCCTCGACTACAGATACAATTGATGAATCACGGCCGACACATTGAGCATTTGTTGTAAACATCATCATCTTTCCTAAAATCAATTGTTATGCTAATTATTGCTTTTGTATCACACGAAACGTCATCTGTTCGTAATTTTGTGCCCTTTTTTGCTTCAATTAAACCCCTGGTCATTTTAAGTTTGTGTGCCAATTTTTACCTCTCTACCTACGTTAATCCATGAAGTGTTAAGTCATCAAATGTTAACGGACTTTCGGGTCACTCCGTACTTCTTACAGAACGCTGATCGATATTCTGCGTCATTATCCCGTTGTAATGTGAACCATTTTAAGCGGAATCCACATGGTACTGCATAATACTGAAGTCCGCGGTGATAGTGTTCTATTTTCACAGTATTGGCAATGCTATCTCCTGCAAAACAGCCCTAAACCATAACAGAACCCCCTTCTTGTTTAACTGAAGATAGAATGTACTTCTTGGCCACCCTTTCTCCTTCAAATCGACGAACAAAATCTCCTCCTTTTGGCACTAAAAATCCGCAATTTCGACTCATCTGTGAATAACTAACACTTCCTTCCACTCCTCATGTGTCCACTTACTATGTTTCCTAGCTCACGAGAGTCTCTTATTTTTATTTACGGGTTTCAGAAGGGTTTTCCTAGCTATCATGTGTCATTCGAAGCCGCCATCAATCAGTCTCATTTTTACTGTTACAACATATACCCTTTCCTTGTTCACTTCTACAAATTCTGCATGAAGTTGTACTCCTGTTCTGATCCTATTTCTGTTACTAGTAATTCCGACAAATTTTTCATCACTTTCATTCTTTAACGTAGTCGACCTAGTCGAGGCAGGTCTTTATTGACATGTGTTGTCTAGCGGTGAAGGGTGTCTCCCACTCCACCTAGAGACGCCCCACATTGTTTCGAAATTTGGGATGTGCATAAACCTGCTTGTCTGAATCCTACAATAGCAGCACGTTTCTCTACAGAAATCTCCACTCTTGGATCCATAATAACGATGTGCACACTGTCAACTCTCATTAAGGAACTGGAGTGCAGTAACCATATTGTATGCATCCTACCACTGCTTCAGGTAAAATGGTTCAAATGGCTCTGAGCACTATGGGACTTAACTTCTGAGGTCGTCAGTCCCCTAAAACTTAGAACTACTTAAACCTAACTAACCTCAGGACATCACATACATCCATGCCCGGGGCAGGATTCGAACCTGCTTCAGGTACATTGCGGACATCACAACACTATAGGGAACAGCAGGGTAGGTAGAATGGACATTCATTCATCACACAAGTAAACGAACAAACCCCTGTTTCAACTCCATACTGGTTCAATTTCCATAAACAGTGAAACACGTATTTTTTATTTCTAACTGAGCAGTCAAATTCAGATTTTCATAGATTTAACTTTAAAGATGCTTTCATAATGAAATATGTCATAAAACACCCGTAGGGGTTGAATTTCCAAAAACAATGAAACATTTTTTTTGTTGCTAACTGGGAAGTCAAATATCAATTTTCATAGATCTAGGTTTCAAAATACTTCAGTAGTTTTTTAATAATGATTTATTATCAAAAAACTCTTACCCACTACTTTACCTCCAAAAGGGTTCAATTCCAAAAAAATTCTGAAACACGTTTTTCCTTATTTCTGATCAAGAAACCAAAAACCGATTTTCCTAAGTCTAGCTTCAAAATTGCCTTAATAGTGATATGTTTTAAAAAAAGGTTTCATCCCCTGTTTCATCCCCATAGCGGTGGAATTTAGAATAACCCATTCTTAAAGATGTCTACAGTATGTGATCAACACCCTCTGCAAATTTCAAGCTTCCCACCTTAGTTAGGGCTTGCCGATGATGAGCAGTGAGTGAGTCAGTCAGTCAGGACATTGCGTTTTATACAGGCTGAAAAGTATTTAAACCGACAAACTCTGGGAAAAACAAATATTTTTCCCCAATGTCATTTTTTCCTATGGGGATTATTTAAACCGGTGGAGGCCGTATTACGCTCTTCAGTTGTAGGAAACTTCTGTACACCAGTGTAGTAGTGCATTGTCTCTGTTTACTAATGGAGTGAGTACACTGATACGGTTGGTGCATTCTACGTAGCGCACCACAACGGACGAGCTGCACAGCGGGTTTATCAACAACAGTATCCTAATCGCCGCATCCCGCATCATACGACATTTGCTGCTGTGTACCAACGTCTGCGTGAGACCGGGTCATTTAGCAGATTACCTGGACAGGGACGCCGTCGCACGGTAAGAACGCTGCAATTTGAGGAAGCTCTCTTGCAGCATGCGGAGTGGGATCCTTCAATCAGCACTCGCGCAATTGCACGTAACATGGGGACGAATCAGACGAATGTAAGAACAGTCCTTCGAGAGCAATTGCTACGTCCATTTCACTTACAGCATGTCCACAATCTGGAACCAGTTGATTATCCACGCAGAGCAGAGTTTTCGCAGTGGTACCTGGAACAGTGTTAAATGCATCCTACATTTCCAACTTCTGTGTTGTTTACCGAGGAAGCAATGTTCGGGCGTGATGGAGTCTTCAACATGCACAATTCGCATGTTTGGAGTGAGGGTAACCCACATGTCACAGTTACTAGCGCTCATCAAGTGTGGTTCTACGTTAATGTGTGGACCGGTGTTGTTGGGGACTGTTTAATTGGGCCGTATCTGCTACATAGGCCATTAAATGGCGGGCACTATTGGAATTTTATCGCCAGAGCATTACCAAAATTGCTGGAAAAGTCCCGCTCGCTACAAGACAACGGATGTGGTTCCAACATGACGGGGCGCCGCCACATTTCAGTCATCGTGAGCGTCGATTCCTGGACCAACGGTTCCCAGAAACGTGGATTGGCAGAGGCAGAGTGTTTGTTGGTTTAATTAATTGCCACTAGAGAAATCTTGCTCTGCCGGTTTAAATACTCCTCATAGGAAAAAATGACATTAGGGAAAAATATTTGTTTTGATGTCCCCTACAACCTCCCAGAATTTGTAGGTTTAAATATTTTTCACCCTGTATGTAGAGATAAAGGAGTGTATTTTTAAACGTCCAGCTATGTAGAAACAGAAACAAGGAAATGAAAACGATAAATATAATTTCCTTTTTGATTGATTGACCATTCACATCAGAAAGCTTTCTGCCAACCTCTATACATTAAAATTTACACCAATTTGCTATATGTTTTCGAAAAAGTGTTCTACGATAGTAACGTTTTGGTAGGAATTATGGAATTATGTGAAGATATCTGCTTTATTGTGGGAAGAACGGTGAATCTAGAAGGCTCTCTCGCCCGAGGCGGGGCTGCAACTGATGAGGTGCGCGCCGCAGCATTCAGTGTCGGGGCAGCCTCCGGCGTGCGCTGCGGGTGGCCCACATCCGCCTGAGCGCTGCTCCGCCAACCACCAGCCGGATGCACGCCCACTCCAAGCGTACTGCCTACAACGCCGCTAATTACTGTGTCATTTGTCGCTGACAGAGAAGAAAAGAACAATCTGCACCTCTTCTCCACACTCACCGCACATTGCTGTTACGCCTCCTGCGATTTCTCTTTATCAACTATGATAAACAACAGGAGCAAAATGTAGAAAATAGTGAGCCAAAGATTAGCTCGGTACCACTAAACGACTTACAAGCTCGTGTTGTAATAATCTAGTCGTATATTGTGTAATAAACGTATGATGCCACAGCGTGTTTCAGAGCTAATTCCGGAGCGAGGCGGCACGGTTCTTAACACCCAACCTCGCATTCGGCAGAAGCGGGATTCAGGTTCCCGTTCAGCATCCAGATTTAGATTTTTCGCAATTTCTCTAAAGCAATAAAAGCAAATTCCGGAGTAATTCCTTTGAAAAAAACACTGCAGATTTCATGATGCACCAGTCATACTCTGTCATCGTATGTTAAGGGGGGAAGTTCATGAGATTAATCGAAAATGTCGATTTTCAATTCAATAGTAGAACTCATAGACAGTATGTTCCCGAAGTTTCAATGATGAATGAAATCGCATCCGAAGATTCGTGATTTCCTGTCAGGAAGGTCGCAGTTCGTAGTAATAGACGGAAAATCATCGAGTGAAACTGAAGTGATATCAGGTGTTCCCCAGGGAAGCGTCCTGGGACCTCTGCTGTTCCTGATCTACACTCCTGGAAATGGAAAAAAGAACACATTGACACCGGTGTGTCAGACCCACCATACTTGCTCCGGACACTGCGAGAGGGCTGTACAAGCAATGATCACACGCACGGCACAGCGGACACACCAGGAACCGCGGTGTTGGCCGTCGAATGGCGCTAGCTGCGCAGCATTTGTGCACCGCCGCCGTCAGTGTCAGCCAGTTTGCCTTGGCATACGGAGCTCCATCGCAGTCTTTAACACTGGTAGCATGCCGCGACAGCGTGGACGTGAACCGTATGCGCAGTTGACGGACTTTGAGCGAGGGCGTATAGTGGACATGCGGGAGGCCGGGTGGACGTACCGCCGAATTGCTCAACACGTGGGGCGTGAGGTCTCCACAGTACATCGATGTTGTCGCCAGTGGTCGGCGGAAGGTGCACGTGCCCGTCGACCTGGGACCGGACCGCAGCGACGCGCGGATGCACGCCAAGACCGTAGGATCCTACGCAGTGCCGTAGGGGACCGCACCGCCACTTCCCAGCAAATTAGGGACACTATTGCTCCTGGGGTATCGGCGAGGACCATTCGCAACCGTCTCCATGAAGCTGGGCTACGGTCCCGCACACCGTTAGGCCGTGTTCCGCTCACGCCCCAACATCGTGCAGCCCGCCTCCAGTGGTGTCGCGACAGGCGTGAATGGAGGGACAAATGGAGACGTGTCGTCTTCAGCGATGAGAGTCGCTTCTGCCTTGGTGCCAATGATGGTCGTATGCGTGTTTGGCGCCGTGCAGGTGAGCGCCACAATCAGGACTGCATACGTCCGAGGCACACAGGGCCAACACCCGGCATCATGGTGTGGGGAGCGATCTCCTACACTGGCCGTACACCACTGGTGATCGTCGAGGGGATACTGAATAGTGCACGGTACATCCAAACCGTCATCGAACCCATCGTTCTACCATTCCTAGACCGGCAAGGGAACTTGCTGTTCCAACACGACAATGCACGTCCGCATGTATCCCGTGCCACCCAACGTGCTCTAGAAGGTGTAAGTCAACTACCCTGGCCAGCAAGATCTCCGGATCTGTCCCCCATTGAGCATGTTTGGGACTGGATGAAGCGTCGTCTCACGCGGTCTGCACATCCAGCACGAACGCTGGTCCAACTGAGGCGCCAGGTGGAAATGGCATGGCAAGCCGTTCCACAGGACTACATCCAGCATCTCTACGATCGTCTCCATGGGAGAATAGCAGCCTGCATTGCTGCGAAAGGTGGATATACACTGTACTAGTGCCGACATTGTGCATGCTCTGTTGCCTGTGTCTATGTGCCTGTGGTTCTGTCAGTGTGATCTGACCCCAGGAATGTGTCAATAAAGTTTCCCCTTCCTGGGACAATGAATTCACGGTGTTCTTATTTCAATTTCCAGGAGTGTATATAAATGACCTGGGTGACAATATGAGCAGTTCTCCTAGGTTGTTCGCAGATGATGCTGTAATTTACCGTCTAGTAAGGTCATCCGAAGACCAGTATCCGTTGCAAAGCGATTTAGAAAAGATTGCTGTTTGGTGTGGCAGGTGGCAGTTGACGCTAAATAACGAAAAGTGTGAGGTGATCCACATGAGTTCCAAAAGAAATCCGTTGGAATTCTATTACTCGATAAATAGTACAATTCTCAAGGCTGTCAATTCAACTAAGTACCTGGGTGTTAAAATTACGAACAACTTCAGTTGGAAAGACCACATAGATAATATTGTGGGGAAGGCGAGCCAAAGGTTGCGTTTCATTGGCAGGACACTTAGAAGATGCAACAAGTCCACTAAAGAGACAGCTTACACTACACTCGTTCGTCCTCAGTTAGAATATTGCTGCGCGGTGTGGGATCCTTACCAGTTGGGATTGACGGAGGACATCGAAAGGGTTCAAAAAAGGGCAGCTCGTTTTGTATTATCACGTAATAGGGGAGAGAGTGTGGCAGATATGATACGCGAGTTGGGATGGAAGTCATTAAAAGGTACATAAATTACTTATTGAAAAAAATTTTAAATTCCATAAAAAAGTAAACATATATAATCCAAGGAATTTAATAGTAAATATGTTAATTTCATCTAAAACATAATACAAAATTTCCTTGCCGTATCTTCAAAATTTCGGATTTGATCATATTTTAAGTAGGGTGCGTTTTTCAAGAACGTTCCGCCTTAACGATTTCGTCGCCTAAGGAACGTGAAATCCCTGATCTTTCTACTTCAATTGCTTCGAACCGAACACCCGACTCTCTTAGCTTTTATTGGCGTGAGAGATTAATGCAATGCTTTCAAGTGTATAACCGAATGGTTGATTCCATTTTTGCGCAGTATTTCGACGACCTCCCCAGTCTTCTTCATTGAGTACTCAGAGTTGTGCTGCAATGCGAAACCGCCCGATGTTATCCAGTCAGCGCCGCACATCTCGCAGCACCTGAAACAAGCGACTGGATAGGCCGTAGAAATATTATGTATAGTGTTAACTGAATCTTCCGTCGGTTCGTGATAGAACAACATTATAATAAATGAAAAGCGCAAGTTTGCTTTTGTTTCTACAGAATTACTTTTATTGTAACAACCGGTTTTCGGCTTAGAAGGCTGTCTTCAGACATTTACTGATTACTGTCGCCAAAGAAGTTACAATGTTTGAAAACGCTATTGGGAAAGAAGGTACACATCGAAACTGAAGCAGAAACGTACAATGAATAGCATGTTTGACAGTGTGGTGGTAATGCAATGTAAAAAGTAAAAAAGTTGAGCAGTAAATACAAATACAGGGAGTAAATACGAAAAAAAGTTTAATACAAAACTGGAACAGCTACCTGCATAACACTTTATATTAATAAACAAAGCCAATAAAATAAGCCGGCCGCGGTGGCCGATCGGTTCTGGGCGCTTCAGTCCGGAACCGCGCGACTGCTACGGTCGCAAGCTCGAATCCTGCCTCGGGCATGGATTTGTGTGATGTCCTTAGGTTAGTTGGGTTTAAGTAGTTCTAAGCTCTAGGGGACTGATGACCTCAGATGTTAAGTCCCATAGTGCTCAGAGCCATTTTAACCAGCCAATAAAATAAAATTAGTACTTGGCAAGTCTGCTTCGGGAGGCGTGAAACATGGAGAGCAATGAACAAACCAATTAAAAGAAAGAATTGTCAATGTAACTAAAGAATATACGAAGAACTTAAATAATATCAGTAAGATTAACACAAATGAATAAAGACGGGAAAATTGAGGGAATGCAATCATTAAGAGTGTGGTGGTACTGCATTTTAAAAAGTAAAAAGGAGCAAACAGAACAAACATTAACACAAAACTGTACCTAGGTAACAGCTTATATTAAATAAATGGACCGAGTAAAATAAAAAAATGTACTTTATGAGACAACTTCAAGAGGTATTAAACGTGAAAAGTAATACAACTACCAATTAAAAGAAAGACTTTGCAACTGTAACTAGAGACTACATGGATAACATGCGTAATTTCTATAAAATGAAAGAACTCAGTGAATACAGGAAAATGGGAGAATATAAAGGAACAGACAATGACGGAAGTAATGAAAAGCAGAGAGGATTGTGTGAAGTTTAGGAGAGGGGAAGTAATCCCAGTCGTGCAAAAGAACGCTTCGACTGGCAAGCTGAAGCCTGTTAATCAATATTATTTCATGAAAATTAGAGAAAAAAAAGGTCATCTTTATGGTCTGTGGCACTGTCGATTAAGTTTCTTTAGTTTCGATATTAAAAAAACGCAAGTGAAATTTTAAACTCTTGTTTTTTCATAACAACGTTTTTCAAGTTGGCATGAGCTGTAAGTCATGAAATACACACGCAGTTACATTATACCTTTTTTAAACTTGTGATTTGGTGTTATTTTTTTTCTTCTATAGTACGTAGGATTTTAACGATATATTTTAATTTCGATTTCTGGTGCCCATTTTTATAACGACTTTTCTATTGAAAAAATTGACACTTATTTCAGAGAGCCGCCATTTTGTTAAAATCATCTTTTTTAATATCCCTACGTACTACGCTAGACAATATCATCAGTTTCAAAGCAGTTATTTGAGATTTTGTACTAGGTTGGAAACTGTAGTGTTTAGAGCCCCTACCAACCGCCCTCTACTCCGGAAGGCCTTTCGTCGATATTGTGTAGTGTCCTCTGGGTGCAAGTTTTTTACTTAAAAAGATACGTAATACTATCTTTAGTGGTTACAATAAAGGTCTAAAGTCAGTTTTGTAATTTTTTGTTATTTTATTGAATATCGATCCAAAATCGAGCGCCACCCTGGTATAAGAATGGGAAATATCGACCAATTAAAACCGACCGATTAAAACCGACATTTTAGTTCTGAATAACTGATATTTTTTGGTATTTGTTTGGTCTCGGTTATAACAGGTGTTTTTTTATTTTTTACCAATAACTGTGTAAAAACCGAAATATCACCTAGCCATAGTAGCAGCGCTAAAATTTTGATCTTTAAGTGAAATTTTCTTAAAACGAATAATTTTTATTCGTAAAATTTTCATTGCTTTGAAGTACTACGTTATTATAGAAAACCAGAAATGCGATCAGTGAAATTTTGTTAACAATGCAGACAGAAAAGAGCAACAAACACATGACACAAAAATTGGTACAGTATTGCTGAGACAATAATGTACCTGTTACCATGTGGCGTGGCCTATTAGACGGTATGCATTTACATGCAGTGTGCAAGACTTGCCCCATCTGGTTTATGTGGTAGTTTTGTCGCTGTTGTCATTAGACATCAATTGTATTACAGAATGGCGCCATCCCTAGTCTGGAAGTATTTTACAAAGTGCGGTACGAATGACGTACAGTGCCCCCTTTGCATTAAAAGATTAAAAACGGTAGCAGCAACAACGAACTTGCGTCATCACATAAGGAGAAAAATTAAAACTTTACAATTCACTCGCAGTTTATAGTAAAAGCAGAAAGTAGCTGATCTGCTGCCCGTGTCTATATATGTATCTATCTGTTTCTATTCCTTGAAAACGGATTAACAAGAAAAACAGAGTTCATCAACCTCAAATTTCAACCTTCAGCGCTGACTACTCATAATGCCCAAATAGTCGTACGATTCTCGATTGCAACATCACCTTTGAGCAGAATTTCAAAAAATTAGAGTCGGTAGGAGAATACTAGTTATTTTTTTATAGTATTCATCCATTTGTCACTTTGCGAGAAAAGCAGCGAACAGTGACCAGACTAAGTTGTCTTTTATTTGCCTATTTAATTTAATATTTCGATTCTTTGTATCTTGGTACTCAGTAAGTCCAGATTTTTCAATTTTTGTCCAACTTCTACGTTTATCACAGGTAATGATAGGAATGAAAAACAGAAAATAATTTCAGAAACCGGTTATTTTGAGCGGGTTTAATGCTCAGGTTAAAGTGGCGTTGAAAAAATCTATATAACCGAAAACCGGTTGTTTCAGCCAAAACCGCCGTCCCTACTCCCTTAAAACAGTAAAACAGCAACCGACGATAAGCGAGGCGAGGAAAGCGTTTCCACTTGAGCGGGGGCTGGCGAGTGCAGATGCGGCGGCTGTGGGCGAGTGGGCTGCTAGTGCAGAGTCTGCAGCGCCGTGCTGGGACTCGTCGACCTTGGAGGCAGCGGCGCGGAGGACCCGCCTATCGATTCCCGAGGGAGGCGCCCAGCCCGGGACCTCTACCGCTCTGCCCACCGCCGGAACTCTTCGCACACCACACCGACGTCTGCCGCGAAATGACGGTCTCCTGCTGCCCGCGTTGTAAACTCATGGAACACGTTCTATGCTTGCGCTTTTTAACGTTTCTGGAGACCGAAAAACTCCCCTACAAAAAATTCGCGCATTCCGCTAACAGCGATTTTATGAAACGCACTGAAAGTCATTTAGCGAACAAAATACGAGTTTATCGTCTATCAGACCAGATTTGTAACTTACTATAGCGGCCGTCAAAAAAATTGGTACCTCAAGGTCATTTCACCGTCCTGCAGCATTGCCAGTTAGAGATAATTTCAAATGTTAGTAAAAATTCCTAAAAAATATTAGACATCTCTATTTTTAATGTAGAATATCACGGAATGCATTCCGTAAGAAAATTCTTGCCAGCTACGACGTAAAGAAAACTAACGTTAAAAGAAATATGCAAATATAAAATAATTCCGAGGTAAAAAACAAAATACCGTTAGAAGCGCGAAACAGTGCCGCCTGCGCAACGAGAAATGCTGCTGATGAATTTGGGTTCTGTTGGACCTTCTAGAAACTTGGAGAGAGAAAGTTGTTATAAAAGCTATGAAATTAATTTTGATAACTTCTGAGACCGACCTCGGCGAGGATCAGTTTGGATTCAGGAGAAATTTAGGAAGGCGCGAAGCAATACTGACCCTACGACTTCTCATTAAAGGTAGCTTAAGGAAAGACAAACGTACGTTTATAGCATTTGTAGACTTAGCAAAAGCTTTTGACAATGTTGAATGGAATACTCTCTTTCAAATTCTAAGCCGGCCGCTGTGGCCGAGCGGTTCTAGGCACTTCAGTCTGGAACCACGCTGCTGCCACGGCCGCAGGTTCGAATCCTGTCTCGGGCATGGATGTGTCTGATGTCCTTAGGTTAGTTAGGTTTAAGTAGTTCAAGTCTAGGGGACTGATGACCTCAGATGTTAAGTCCAATAGTGCTTAGAGCCATTTGGACCATTTTTCAAATTCTAAATGTGGCAGGACTAAAATACAAGGAGTGAAAGGCTATTTACAATTTGTACAGAAATCAGATGGCAGTTACAAGAGACGAGGGGCATGAAAGGGAAGCAGTGGTTGAGAAGGGAGTGAGACAGGGTTGTTGCCTATCCTCGATGTTATTCAACCTGTGTATTGAGCAAGCATTAAAGGAAGCAAAAGAAAAATTTGTCGTAGGAATTAAAGTCAAGAGAGAAAAAATAAAAACTTTGAGATTTGCCGATGACATTGTACCTGTGTCAGAGGTAGCAAAACACTTGGAAGTGCAGATGAACAGAATGAACAGTGTCTCGAAAAGAGGATATAAGATAAACATCAACAAAAGCAAAACAAGGGTAATGGAATGTAGTCGAATTAAATTATGTGATGCTGAAGGAATTAGATTAGGAAATGGGACACTTAAAGTAGTAAATGAGTTTTGCTACTTGGGAAGCAAAATAACTGATGATGGTCGAAGTTGGGAGGATATAAAATGTAGATTGGAAATGGCAAGAAAAGCATTTCTGAGGAAGAGAAATTTCTTAACATCGTGTATAGAATGAGATTTTCATTCGGCAGCGGAGTGCGCGCTGATATGAAACTTCCTAGCAGATTAAAACTGTGTGCCGGACCGAGACGAAGTCGGAACCTTTGCCTTTCGCGGGCAAGTGCTCTGCCAACTGAGCTACCCAAGCACGATTCACGCTCCGTCCTCACAGCTTTACTTCTGCCAGTACCTCGTCTCCTAATCCAGCGTCCGGCCATCCTGATTTACGTTTTCCGTGATTTCCCTAAACCGCTCCAGGCAAATGCCGGGATGGTTCCTTTGAAAGGGCACGGCCGACTTCCTTCCCAGCCCTTCCCTAATCCGATGAGACCGATGACCTCGCTGTCTGGTCTCCTTCCCAAACAACCCAACCCCCCAACCTCGTCTCCTACCTTCCAAACTTAACAGAGCACTTGCCCGCGAATGGCAAAGGTCCTGAGTTCGAGTCTCGGACCGGCACACAGTTTTAATCTGCCAGGAAGTTTCATCGTGTGTAGATCTAAGTGTCAGTAAGTCGTTTCTGAAAGTTTTTGTATGGAGTGTAACCATGTATGGAAGTGACACATGGACGATAAACGGTTTAGACAAGAAGAGAATAAATGCTTTCGAAATGGTGTGCTATAGAAGAATGCTGAAGATTAGATGGGTGGATCACGTAACTAATGAGAAGGTACTGAATAGAACTGGCGAGAAGAGAAATCTGTGGCACAACCTGACTAAAAGAAGAGAGATTCTGAGACAAGAAGGGATCAACAATTTACTACTGGAGGGAAGCGTGGGGAGACCAAGAGATGAAAACAGTAATCAGATTCAGACGGATGTAGTTTGCATTAGTTACTCGGAGATGAAGAGGCTTGCACAGAATAGCGTAGCATGGAGAGCTGCGTCAAACCAGTCTTTGGTCTGAAGACCACAACAACAACAACATCTGAGACATCATTATGGTATCGTACGAATGCATTTTATTTGCTTCGAGCGCGGCAGCGCGCGAGTACTTGGGTGCGGCCGCTAGTGTTTCAGTTCTGACGGCTCGCCTCGATAGCACCGAGAATATTCCCTACGTCACAAAAACTTATTTTCTTCTCCTACTGACACTTCGTCACTGCGTCTATCACACACATCGCCGACATACGCAATACAGAAGTAATTGTAGATACCTTCAGTCCAATATTTCCGCTGAAGTCGAGAGAAATATATTTTTGCTTATGATTTTGTGAAACCCAATTTTTAGCGAAGTATAGTACAAGACTACTGTCCTCAGCAAGCGGCGAATGTATTTCACACAAAACTTCGTTCTTACTGCTGCAGTGTCTGTGCTTTCCATTAAAGATTTTTGTCCATCATTATACTTCCTGAATCAAAAACCAAGTGAACAGGGAAGGCAAATGTCTGTGAGCCAGAATAATTACTTTTTCACGGAAACTGCTGTATATTTTTCTAGTCATCGGATACTCTCTTCTATTGCAGTATCGAAGTACAGTTCTACACACTAACTTTTTGTCAAAATCGTTCAATTCCGTAATTTCCGCATTCATTTATATCCCTTTCTTCGATAATCAAAACATATGCTCACATCTAGGGGTTCTGCAAATGTTACTATACTGTTAATACGGAACACAGTCGATTCGAATACATCACAAGGTTTTGTTGTCATTTTATGAACTTGCACAAAATTTATGCTATTCCTGACTTCTTCACTGCTGCCTATATCAGTAAAAAATATTCAGTACGTTCAATACGACAACTTTAGATTGTTTTCGAACATCTTCTTGCCTTCTACGCAAACACCAACCCGAGTAGCACTACATGTGAGTCCTTGCTCTTGCATTTTGCTCACGTATCAAACACACATTCCACAAAAGTTTGAAACCACACGTGAACAAACAGAATTGCACGAAAACACAGAACATTCAGCTGGCGCTGACATGATGCACTGTTAACAGTGTACATGTGGCAATAGAGCTATCAGGCGGGCGAATCACAGCGCTTAGCTGCGGCGCGCTGCAAGGACTAGGTGTGATCTTGAAGGTGTCCAATTTCGTGACGGCCGGTCTAGCAGATAGATCTCAACACGTTATTCTCAACGTGACGAAGACGTCAGATATAAAGGTAATTTCAAGTACCCCAATGAATATTGTGAAAATGCAATGAATGTTTACTATACACACTGCCTGACACAACAGTGAATCACCCAGACGACGGTCGAATGTCTATACAACTTCGTACACGTACACAGCGTTGGCGGGTACATAAACGATTCTTTGTCACATGTAGGACGGTTGCCAGAGTGCTTTAGTGTTGTTCGTGTTTGTTGTGGATATTAGAAATTTAGGGTTTGTAACGGGTGTGAACAACGGCAGATGTTATCACTTTGAAGAACACAGAGAAGCCGAGATCTCGTGTGAGAGAGTGTTATCCGCGACTGATAGAATTTGAAAGGGAACTTATGGTGAGTTTCCATATGGACGGCTGTCGAATCGTGCAATATCCAGATTTGTGGGCATTCGGGTGTGACAGAGGCCTGATGCTGAACAGCATGGGAGTGTGAGGGCAAGCATTTTTGTTACCAAGATTCCGTCCGACCACGTCTGACCACCACAAAGAAGGATGGCTGTATTGTGCGCCAGCACATTATAAGACCTTCACATATGGGCCTGCCATTCGAGAACAAGTAATGGCCTCCCTGAACACTCTGTGTGATCCCGCACCATTCGTTGGAAATTGGCAGCAGCTGGAATAGGAAATTACCGTCCCATGTGTAGACCGCCGTTAACACCAAAACAAAAACGGCTGGTCGATTACACTACCGCATGGACTGCTGATAAACGGTGTTCAGTGGCGAATTGTAGTTTTACATTACCTTGGATGACCATCGTCGAGTATGCCGGTGCTCTGAGGAGAGGCCCCATTTCTTCAGTGTTTTTAAGAGGCACAGTCGTGTTACTTCCATCGCCATGGTGTGTGGAGCCTTCGGATATGACTTCAGGTCACGGTTGATAGTGATTGAGGGAACTCTGGAGGCACAACAGTGCGTCACGGACACCGTACGTCCTTATACTGTTACCTTCCATGGGACAGTGCCGTGGTGCAATTGTTCAACAGCACAGTGTTCGTTCACACATGGTACATGTCTCTACAAGGGGTCGTCCCAGAATTGTCCGCGATAAAACAAGTGTGGGACCAGACCGGACGTCCACTCCGTCCCAGAGCCCATATCCAGGATATGAAGGACCAGTTAGAACAGTCGCGGGCCATCTTGCCTCAGAAGACGATAAGACGGCTTCATGATGTCCTTTCCAATCAAATCAGTGCATGCATTGACGCCAGAGGGGGTGCGACGTTATGCTGATGAGTGGTCCCATACTGCCTAGTTCTTTGTAACTTTGACTCGATTTTGTGTTCACTAAATTAACACCACATACACTCTCCATCCGTGAGGTTTCATTTCGTTTTCTCTTACCCTTCTGGGTGCTTCAATTTTTTTTTTTTTTTTTTTTTTATTTTACTGGCAGTGTATATTAGCAATCTCGAGGATAATTCTGGAGACTCCATAAAGCTATTCGCGGATGACACTGTTGTCTATAACAAGGTTGCTACGATAGGAGGCTGTAGCGAAATGCAAGAAGACCTGCACACGATCGGCGACTGGTGTACGGGCTGGCAGTTGACCCTAAACGTGAATACATTTAATGAACTGAGCGTAAATAGGCGAAGAGATCCATTATTGGTCGATACACTGCTGGCATAAAATCTACAGAAACAGTAATTAGCTTAAAATACTAGGAATGTAACAGTCAGAAGTAACCAAATGTACAATGACTACATAAAAAAAATTTAGGGACTGCAAACACAGGGTGTCTCCTGGTGTTTTGACGATTTCAAATTTGAACAACGCGTGCTAAAACCAAGGTACAGCGACGGTAGCGCCGTCTATTACTTGTCCGGAGTGTCAAGTTTCATCCCATATACGGGTCAGTAATCAAGTCGTACTGGTCATAGCAACATCGTGCGTTCGCGGTGGAGTGTTACTTTCGCTACAGCGAATCTGTTGCGCGCGTGCGGCGTGCCTTCGTAACCATTTCAAGATTCAACCGCAATGTCCATTTCCTGCTTGTGGAAAAACATTGAAATGGGTAAGAAACTTCCGTGCAATTGACTGCATAGAACTGAAAATAAGCCGGCTCTCGAAAAATCGCCCGAGCTCCCGAAAACATCGAACGTGTGCGTAGCAGCAGGCAAGCGCTCGTCGTTCGTTATGAAAACGTGCCACATCCAACAAGACGTTGCAAATGCTCCGTGAAGCGTCTGGTAACCGAATAATTTCCAAACGCGGTTGTGTCGAATGGCCGACTCGCTCGCCTGATTTAACTGTGTCAGACTTTGGCCTATGGGGTTATTTGAAGGCGAGAGTGTACTTAGACCGGCCGAGAAGCTTGCAACAGCTGCAAGATAGAATTAGCGAAGAAATTTCCAGAATTCATCCAGTAGTCACGAAAGATGTGTTCTAAAACAGGGTGAAACACCCCGAGTATTGTGTAGCCATGAATGGCCGTCATTTGTTCGATGTAGTATTTCGTAAGTAAACTTGAATAAATGTTGTACCATGTGTATAACGTTCAACTTAGTTTCGCTATTAGTTTGTGTGTTATTCAAATTTGAAATCGTCACAGAATTGTGGAACGCTCTGTACCAGGCTGAGATTCATTGAAAGAATCTGAAGGAAATGTAATTCATCGATGAAAGAATAGACTTGCAAAACACTTGTTCGAGTGATTCTTCAGTACTGGCCGTCAGTCTGGCACCTCTACGAAGCTGGATGGAAATGGAAATGCCGTGTGGCTAGGACCCCTCGTCGGGCAGACCGTTCGCCTGGTGCAAGTCTTTCGAGTTGACGCCACTTCGGCAACTTGCGTGTCGATGGGGATGAGATGACGGTGATAAGGACAACACAAGACCCAGTCCCAGTCCCGACGCAGCCGGGAATCGAACCTGGGCCGTTAGGTATGACGCTGACCACTCAGGTACCAGGGGCACCAAGCTGTATTAATATTAAGAGATAGAGGACATCATGCCAAGAGCAGCGCGATTCGTCACGGAATTGTTTAGTCGTCGCAACAGCGTTCGGAGGTACTCAAATATCTCCAGTGGCAGACACTACATGAGAGGCGTTTTGCATCATGGAGAGCTTCAATGTGTAAATTCCGAGAGCGTATGTTTCAAGATGGATCGGGAAACACATCACTTCCTCCCATATACGTCTTGTTAAACAACCACATGAGGAAAGCAGAGAAATTAGAGCACATTTGGAGGTTTATTGACAGTCGTTCTTACCACATACAATTCGCAAATGCAGCAGGAAAGAGGCGAAAGAGAGTGGTACCAGCAGTTTCTTCCGCCACACACTGTACTGTTACTTGCGGAATATAGACGCAAATGTAGACGTAGCCTGTTAAGAGTTTCAGAAAAAAATGTGCTGCGTAATGCAAATTACAACGCTTAAACCGTAGAATTCAAAATTAATAAGAAAATAACCAAACGACTACAAGTCGTTGCAGCATTGACTCTGAAACTTTCGGTGGTTGGAAAGTTCACAGGGAAGTCGATGTGTTGCGTTACCTCGGCATTTACATCAGCACACGCAAATAGTCTTAAGAGACATTCGATGCAGTAGCAACAAGACAAAAGACACATTTGCACAGATGAAACCTGTCACAACATCAAGTTCCAAATGCGAGGGTTACTCGAGAATTAAAAGTAACGTTTTCAAAAGAAACGTTTTATTGTATAATGATAGAGTGTATGGCGCAACGGCCTGGTGCTAGTCTTTCGACTGGACTCCACTTCGGCCACTTGCGTGAACCTGAATCAACGGCACCGGGTGTTCTCAGGCGGTCACCCATCCAAGTACTAACAGAGCGCCGGCCGGAGTGGCCGAGCGGTTAAAGGCGTTACAGTCTGGAACCGCACGACCGCTACGGTCGCAGATTCGAATCCTGCCTCGGGCATGGATGTGTGTGATGTCCTTAGGTTAGTTAGGTTTAAGTAGTTCTAAGTTCTAGGGGACTTATGACCACAGCAGTTGAGTCCCATAGTGCTCAGAGCCATTTGAACCATTTTACTAACCGGGCCCTACGTTGCTTAACTTCGGTGATCAATAGTGAAAAGGTCGTTGGTACTTTTTATTGTGAAAGCAAACAATGCAAGTAACATTATTTCTCTGCATAATCCCCCTAAACATCTATGCACTTCCTCGGTCTCTTGACAAGCCTCCTAATTTCTTCGTGAGAGATGCTTAGCGGCACCGTGCACATCCACCCTCACACTTCCTCTACAACCTCGTCATCACACGAAAACATGGATACACGCAAACTAAAAAGGTTAAAATCACTCGCATCTATATCAGAACTGTATGGTGGGTGTTCCAGCAGCTCAAAATCAAGATTGTGAGTTCACTGGATTGTTTTCCCAAGACGGGCAGTTTATGAAACCTTCCGTCTCCCCTTTGTTTTGATTTTAAGTTTGAGGTCTCGCAGTACCTCACAGTGGGTATCACTATTCTCTCTTTGACCTTTAGGAGTGTAATGAATCATCAGTCGACGTTCCATATAGCAAAACAATCGCATCTTAAACTTGTCTGCAGATGCTTGTCTTTCCAATATTTTTACTGTAGGCGAAGACAGAAGTTTCCACACCACTCTCCGCCACTTACTCTGTGGTTCAAAGTGATGGACTTAAGTTTCACCAACGATTATAAATATGGATAAGTAAACCTTCTCTATCTTCTTCAAAACTACTTAAATGTGATATCGACATTTTCGAAAATTGCAGACGAAAACAAGCACTGCGATAATTTAGACATTAATGGACGTTTAAAAATCGTGAACCGGGGCTAGTGTTCAATCTATGCGCAGTACCATCCATTCAGGCGTTACTATCATCACGAATCATTCGCTCAGCGGTTTCGGTGTTCCTGTCTGTTTTCGAATTGGATGGTCTACACGAAAGCTCTTCGTCCCAGACAGATACATGTCCCATTTTAGAGCGATTTATTCATTCGTAAATTTTTGATTCTGCATACGATTTCCGCAGTTTTAGTCTCTTAAGAACACAGATAACGCATCATTCACCTCATTTCTTCCTTGATGCATACGGGTGACGGGGGATCCCATCGGCTGGACTGTGTTATTTGCTGAATATGTCCTAAACATTCGCAATAAACTGGCGTCTAATGGATTCACAGCGTATGATGCTGAATCATGCGCCATCTCGAGGGTGTTAGAGCGAACGAATCGGATTACCAAAGTCTCATCTACGCTGACTCCCTAAATGCCCTTCAGAGCATTTGTCACATGTACTAAGCCGACAAAAATATCAAGAGGATCAAAACTCTCTTTTCCATCTACGAGGTGTCATCTTGTTTGGTATCAAAGCGCGTGGGAATTTATGGTAACGCGGCAGCAGATGAAGCACTAATGGATGCTTACAAGGGAAATACAATATGACAGTTACCTCGTTGTTGAGATACATGATCATTAGTTTATGGGATGATTCTCTGTAGCTTTTGATTTTCTGCATAGGTTTTCAGGTTGGCTCGCTAATCCTAATCTTTTCCCAGTGTTCAGCCAGTCATTCTTCACTGTTACATTATTACATTATTTCGATAGTCTGTAATTATAGTCTGTGCGTTTTAACAATGTATTTTACAGAATAACTGTAGACTGACTTTTATACACAGCACAGTCACATTAATGTGACCACCGCCAATGTCCGGCTTTAAAGTGTAATAATTACTCACAGGCAGCAGGTGGCAGCACTAGCAGTGGAGGGTATACAGGGTGGTCCACTGATAGTCACCGGGCCAAATATCTCACGAAATAAGCGTCAAACGAAAAAACTACAGAGTATGAAACTCGTCTAGCTTGAAGGGGGAAACTTGATGGCGCTATGGTTGGCCCGCTAGATGGCGCTGCCATAGGACAAACGGATATCAACTGCGTTTTTTTTAAATAGGAAACCCCATTTTTATTACATATTCGTGTAGCACGTAATGAAATATGAATGTTTTAACTGCACCACTTTTTTCGCTTTGTGATAGATGGCACTGTAATAGTCACAAAAGTATAAGTACGTGGTATCACGTAACATTCCGCCAGTGCGGACGGTATTTGCTTCGTGATACATTACCCGCGTTAAAATGGACAGTTTACCAATCGCGGAAAAGGTCGATATCGTGTTGATGCATGGCTATTGTGATCAAAATGCCCAACGGGCGTTTGCTATGTATGCTGCTCGGTATCCTGGACGACATCATCCAAGTGACCGGACTGTTCGCCGGATAGTTACGTTATTTATGGAAACAGGAAGTGTTCAGCCACAGGTGAAACGTCAACCACGACCTGCAACAAATGATGATGTCCAAGTAGGTGTTTTAGCTGCTATCGCGGCTAATCCGCACATCAGTAGCAGACAAATTGCCCGAGAATCGGGAATCTCAAAAACGAAACGTCGGTGTTGAGAATGCTACATCACCATCGATTGCACCCGTACCATATTCCTATGCACCAAGAATTGCATGGCGACGACTTAGAGCGTCGTGTACAGCACAAGAGAAATTGCGGGACAATGAAAGATTTTTTGCACGCGTTCTACTTAGCGACGAAACGTCATTCACCAACAGCGGTAACGTAAACCGGCATAATATGCACTATTGGGCAACGGAAAATCCACGATGGCTGCGACAAGTGGAACATCAGTGACCTTGGCGGGTTAATGTATGGTGCGGCATTATGGGAGGAAGGGTAATTGGCCCCCATTTTATCGATGGCAATCTAAATGGTGCAATGTATGCTGATTTCCTACGTAAAGTTCTACCGACGTTACTACAAGATGTTTCACTGCATGACAGAATGGAGATGTACTTCCAACATGATGGATGTCCGGCACATAGCTCGCGTGCGGTCGAAGCGGTATTGAATAGCATATTTCATGACAGGTGGATTTGCCGTCGAAGCACCATATCATGGACCGCACGTTCACCGGATCTGAGGTTCTCGGATTTCTTTCTGTGGGGAAAGTTGAACGATATTTGCTATAGTGATCCATCGACAACGCCTGACAACATGCATGTGGGAACATTACGGAAGGCGAACTACTCGCTGTTGAGAGGAATGTCGTTACACGTACTGCCAAATGCATTGAGGTTGTTGGGCATCATTTTGAGCATTTATTGCATTAATGTGGTATTTACAGGTAATCACGCTGTAACGGCATGCGTTCTCAGAAATGATAAGTTCACAAAGGTACATGTATCACATTGGAACAACCGAAATAAAATGTTCAATCGTACCTACGTTCTGTATTTTAATTTAAAAACCCTACCTGTTACCAACTGTTCGTCTAAAATTGTGAGCCATATGTTTGTGACTATTACAGTGCCATCTATCACAAAGCGAAAAAAGTGATGCAACTAAAACATTCATATTTCTTTACGTACTACACGAATATGTAATAAAATGGGGGATCCTATTTTAAAAAAACGCAGTTGATATCCGTTTGACCTATGGCAGCGCCATCTAGCGGACCAACCATAACGCCATCTGGTTTCCCCCCTTCAAGTTAGACGAGTTTCGTTCTTTGAAGTTTTTTCGTTTGACGCTTATTTTGTGAGATATTTGGCCCGGTCACGATCAATGGACCACCCTGTATAAGCCATGTCTGGTGGTCGCGGTAACCAGCGCAGTCGTTGACGTAATGTGGAAACGGAATGATTTATCTGACATCCAAAAGGGCGTGATCATGGACTTTCGAGCAAGGGTGAAAGCATTACCTAAACGACTATGTTTGTAAACTGTTTGCGTGCCACTATGGTTAAAGAATAGCTGCGCGGAGTGGCCGCGCCGCCTGTGGGGCCATGTCACGGACTGCGAGTCCTCCCTCGGGCATGGTGTGTGTGTTGTTCGTAGCATAAGTTAGTTTAAGTAGTGTGTAAGTCAAGGGACCGATGACCTCAGCAGTTTGGTCCCTTAGGAATTCACACACATTTGAACATTTTGAAAGAATACTGTGCATGGCAAAGCGTTTCCCAAACGACTAAGATTGTAAACTGTTATATCGTCCACGGCAAAATGGCTCTGTTCCAAACTGGCACCAGGGACCGTAGAAGACAGGGGTGAACGACGGCTGCGGAGATGCGTACGGGCAAACAGATGTGCAACTATTGAGCATCTGACCGACCAGATGAAGCAAGGAGTATGAACAGTGTCTCCTCCACGACCGTTCAGCGAATGTTGCTGCGTATGGGCCTCAGCAGCAGGCGCCTGGTTCATGCACCCATGCTACTGTTGTCAATACAATTCTTCTGGGCTGTTGACCGCATTGTCAAGACATAAAATTGTCCGACGTTTCGGCCACTATTGCAGGTGGCCTTCCGTACTACTGCTGTTCGTTAGCGACTTCGGCTGGAATTTGCAAGCCAGTGCCGCAGCTGAACGTCCACTGTGTAGCGACAGGTTGCCTTTTCAGATGAATCACGTTTTATGATCCATTAGCGTGAAACGTCTGAAAGCAGAGCAAACACCCTGCAAAAATCACGGGAAGGGTCCAGGCTAGAGGAGGAAGCGTTATGTCTGAGGGATGTTTTCGTGAAATTCCCTGGGTGATTTCGACATTCTGGAAGGCATAATGGATCAACACAAGTGTGCACAAGTTGTGACCATGTCCATTCCTACGTGCTATTTGTTCTTCCTCGCCACAGTGACATCTACTAGCAGGACAATGCAACGTGTCACTCAGCTCTCAGTATACATGCGTAGTTCGAAGAAGATCAGGTTGAGTTTACTGTACTCTCCTGGCCTATAAACTCCCCGGATTCAAACACAGTCGAGAATCTGTGAGACCATCTTGGTCGGGCTGTTCGCGTCACGGATCCTCAGTGGAGAAACCTAGAGCATTTGGCGGACCGCACTGGCGTCGGCGTGGCTCCACATACCTGTCGGCACCTTCCACAACCTCCCTGGTTCTCTTTCTCCACATCCGTGTTGCAAAAGGTGGTTATTCAGGCTTTTGACAGTTGCTTACATTAATGTGATTGGGCAGTATGTATTTGTGCTTCTATTTGAAAGTGTGAATGCTAGTGAGTGAGAAGGTAGAAGAGAGGATCCGATTTCTATTTAATATTTTATTGTTTTAAACTCAATTTCAAAAGTTTTAAACATAATCATCTCAAATAAGATTACTAAGGGCGCTGACGACATCGATTTGAGCGTGCTGTACATACACTATGTCATCAATGGTATCTGGACACCTGGCTGAAAATTACTTACAAGTTCGTGGCGCCCTCAATCGGTAATGCTGGAATTCAGTATGGTGTTGGCCCACCCTTAGATCTGATGACAGCTTCCACCCTCGCACGCATACCTTCAGTCAGGCGCTGGAAGGTTTCTTGGGGAATGTTTCATTCTTCACGGAGTGTTGCAGTGAGGAGAGGTATCGATGTCGGTCGGTGAGGCCTGGCACGAAGTCGGAGTTCCGAAACATCCCAGAGGTGTTACGATTCAGGTCAGGACTCTGTGCAGGCCAGTCCATTACAGTGATGTTATTGTGGTGTAACCACACAGCCACAGGCCGTGCATTATGAACAAGTGCTCGATCGTGTTGAAAGATGCAAACGCCTTCTCCGAATTGATCTTCAACAGTGGGAAGCCAAAAGATGCTTAGAACATCAATGTAGACCTGTGCTGTGATAGTGCCACGCAAAACAACACCCTCCATGAAAAACACGACCACACCATAACACCACCGCCTCCAAATTTTACTGTCGGCACTACACACGCTGGCAGATGATGTTCACCGGGCATTCGTCATACCCACACCCTGCTATCGGATCGCCACATTGTGTTACCATGATTCGACACTTCACACAACGTTTTTCCACTGTTCAATCGTCCAGTGTTTACGCTCTTTACACCAAGCGAGGCGGCGTTTGGCGTTTACGGGCGTGATGTGTCGCTTATGAGAAGCCGCTCGACCATGAAATCCAAGTTTTCTCACCTGCAGCCTAACTGTCATAGTGCTTGCAGTTGGATCCTCATGCAGCTTGGAATTGCTGTGTGATGGTTTGTATAAATGTCTGCCTATTACACATTACGACCCTCTTCAACTGACGCCGGTCTCTGGCACTCAACAGACGAGGTAGGCCTGTAGGCTTTTGTGCTGTACGTGTCCCTTCACGTTTCCACGTCACTATCACATCAGAAACAGTGGACCTAGGGATGTTTTTGGAGTGTGCTAATCCCGTTTATAGACGTATGACACAAGTAACATCCAAGCACCTGACCACTTTCGAAGTCCGTGAGTTTCGCGGAGCGCTCCATTCTGCTCTCTCACGATGCCTAATGACTACTGAGGTCGCTGATATGGAGTACCTGACAGCAGCAGTAGGTGGCAGCACAAAGCACCTAATATCAAAAACGTATGTTTTTGGGGGTGTCCGGATACTTTTGATCACATACTGTACAACCTGCCATCCGCTATCGACAATCAAGGGTTGTTTCTCGCTACACATCTGTCGTCCTCGAGTGCCTCGCTCCCTTTATCCCCCTGCGGCTGCTGGTATGTAATGGGCAGCAGTAGTAGGGTCGCGTGCGGCCGTGGCGTGAGGGACGCAGCAGATACGAACATGCTGGCCGCGGCCGCTGGCGCTGCTCTGGAATACGGCGAGCAGCTAAATTTGCGCCGCCACCGGCAAATCCTCCGCAGTCACGGCATCCTCCGGCAGCTCGCTCTGCTGTGACCTACAAAACGTGCTGCTGCCCTGTTCGCGAGTACGCATTTCAAGTGACGAATTACGTCAGCAAATGCACGTGTTATTCATTCATTTTCACGACATCGCACCGCGTTTGGTATATTGACCCAGTGGACATTCCAACGAAGTGCAAGTTCATAGGCAATTAAGGTGTTACTGGTTATATGCAGGGTGGATCAAGAAGAAAGAACAGATTTCAGTTGTTTGTTACAGACTACTATGAAAGATAGAAACACGTTGTGCATGTCACTGGATAGAATAATGGTTCAAATGGCTCTGAGCACTATGGGACATAACATCTGAGATCATCAGTCCCCTAGAACTTAAAACTACTTAAACCTAACTAACCTAAGGACATCACACACACTCATGGCCGAAGCAGGATTCGAACCTGCGACCGTAGTGGTTGCACGGTTCCAGACTGTAGCGTCTAGAACCGCTCGGCCACACCGGCCGGCGGATAGAATAAGGTTCAAAGTTTTACGTTCGCACTGACACAATAGTATACACTCAGCATGAGCACCGTGCTCGATAAACAACGAAACGGTAGTCTATTTCATTCCACACACGAATCAACAGGTCCATGTTTACTGAATCGACAGCTTCAACAGTTCGATTTTTCAGCTCTTGAAGAGTAACTGCCATAGGTGGGACGAAGACTCTGCCTTTTATGTTTTCCCACAGAACAAAATTGCAAGGCGTACCTGCTCGGTTAGCAGCGCGGTCTAACGCGCTGCTTCCCGAGCGGGAAGGCGTGGCGGTCCCCGGCGGATTTGTGTCGAGGTCCGGTGTGCCGGCCAGACTGTGGATGGTTTTTAAGGCGGTTTTCCATCTGCCTCGGCGAATGCGGGCTGGTTCCCCTTATTCCGCCTCAGTTACGCTGTTTCGGCGATTGCTTAGCAAACACTGTCTCCACGTACGCGTACACCATCATTACTCTACCATGTAAACATTTGGGTTACACTCGTCTGGTACGAGACGTTTCCGGGGGCAGGGTTTCCACTGGGGGCCGAACCGCACAATAACCCTGGATTCGGTGTGGGGCGATGGTGAGGTGGATGGACTGCAGTGGCCTGTTGTGTGGTTGTGAACCACTGAGGGCTACGGCGAAACGAAGCCTCTCCGTCCTTTCTAGGTCCCCGGTTTAATAGACAATACACACACACACACACACACACACACACACACACAGAAATTGCAAGGCATGAGGTCAGGAGAACTGGGAGGCCAAAAGCAATGAACAACATCTTGTTGTTAACCTCTTCCAATCCAACGTTGGGGGATAGTGTTATCAATCTAACGATACACCTCAAGATGGAAGTGAGATGGTGCGCCGTCATGCATAAAAATTAAATCATTGGAATCTTCGTGAAGTTGTGGAAACAACCAGTTTTGCAGCATATCCAGGTATGGCATTCCAGTCACAGTTTGCACCGCAAAAAAAGAACGGTCCACAAACTTTGTGAACAGAGACGGCACAAAACACATTCAGTTTCGGAGTCTATTCCACATTTGATGACGACGCCAGGGTTTTGTGACCCCCAAATTCTTACTTATGGAAGTTTACTTTACCCGATAGATGAAACATCGATTACCCCTAATAGATGATTCATTCGGAAGAAAAATCCTCTGCATGTCCTGGAGAACTGAAATGCAGCATTCGCAGCTTCTATTATGCTGTAGTACCTGCAAATTCTAAGGCTCCATACGAAAACGTCGTTTCAGAACACGCCTCACCGTTGTTTGAGGAAGATGAACTTCTTGGCCGGCCCATCGGTGAGTCTTCCGAGCGCTACTTGCGAGCGCATCTCGGATACTCTCGACAATTTCATCAGACTTGCGTGGCCCACCAGTGCTCTTCGCTTTCCACGTGACACCAACTTCCAAGAATTTTGTATGTCGGTTATAAATCTGCACGCGCCAGAGGCGGCTTCTTGCTGAATCGCCGGCGGAATGCAGGTTGCGCTTGAACAATGGATTGACTTAGCGCAAATTGCAGTACACAAAATGATTTCTCTTGTGGTGTAGTCGCCATGTTGCTTCATACAAACAACAGCGCAGCTGTGTTTCAGTCTTTTACAGTTTGTCTATAATGAACAATTGAAGTCTGCTGTTTCTTTTTGAGTCACTCGGTACTTGCGTTCGTGTCAAGAAGAAGTCAAATCGGTAGAGCTTTGTTGCATCACAACTTGCTGAATACGAAGCTTGAGATAGGACAGGAGCCATCCAAAACTGATATCGAACACAGATATCCGTGAATTTTCCTCATATCACAGCTTGCCACCACGTCCGAGAACGCAAGCACACGCTGGTTTCGTACCGGGAATGTTTCTCTCCCAGCGTACGCCACAGCCGAAAAAAAAATTGTAGCTGATAGGGATCAGAAAGGAAACGTAATTATCTCAGAAGGGCGTAAGTTGAACTAAGGAACGCTTGTGAAAGCGTCACTAATGGTAACATTTTTGTTCAAAGGTATTTTTTCAATCGTCTCCGCCAAACAGAAAGTACAAAGTAGTTGACTGAATAGTGTATCCGAAAGTCAAAGCCAATTCTCCATTACACACGCTTCTTTGAAAAGATTAAATGTCTAAAAAGTTCATTTATTATGTTAGAGCATAAAAGTTTGCAATTTTTTATTGTCTTTGACATAAGTGGTACATCTGATGACTAAAACAATGGATAAGTATATGCAAAACACATACTAATTGATATCAGGAAAATAGTAAGCCGGCCACTGTGGCCGAGCGGTTCTAGGAGCTCCAGTCCAGAACCGTGCGCCTGCTACGGTCGCAGGTTCGAATCCTGCCACGGGCATGGATGTGTGTGATGTCCTTAGGTTAACTAGGTACGAAGTGTAGGGGACTGATCATCCATAATGCTTAGAGCCATTTGAACCATTTTTTGAAAATAATAGTAAAAATAAACTGATTTGTTGTAAAGAGATGTTGCGTCACATTCTTCTTGTTGTAGGATGGCTTCAGTAAGTAAGGATTAAGCAATGTGCAGATCTAGACAATCCAATAAGTCTTGAATTATGCAGATTTGGCAAGAGGTTGTAGTATTTTGGGACGGAAGAACATGGAGTACAGGGAGAAAAAGAAAGAAAAGAAGATTTCAGAAAGGAAGCAAGATTTCAGATATATTTTTCATTTTGTATTTTAATAAAGGGGCAGGTCACTAAATACTTATGCCATCTACCAAACTGGCGAAAGCAGTGTAAGAAAAAGATTACATCGTTTCAAGCTCGTAAACTATGAACTGAGCTATTCGCCAATGAAGACCTGAACACATTAAATTACATAGTCCAGACACACTTGTGTGACCACTGGCTATGTTCGATGTAGACGTGCAATATACGTTCACAAACGGCGGGTCGCTGCACTAGCCGTGGAGGATATATAAAGATGCATCAGATGCAGTGCAGACTTTGTCGTAATGCGGAAACTGAGCGATTTATCTGACATCCAAAACGACGTGATCATTGGCTTTCGGGCCAAGGGTGGAAGCACTTACGAAATTTCTAAGTTTGTAAACTGTTCGCATGCCGCCGTAGTATACGCTGCACGTCAAAATGGCGCTGTCCAGAACCGGTTCAAAAATGGTTCAAATGGCTCTGAGAACTATGGGACTTAACTTCTGAGGTCATCAGTCCCCTAGAACTTAGAACTACTTTAGCCTAACTAACCTAAGAACATCACACACATCCATGCCCGAGGCAGGATTCGAACCTGCGACCGTAGCGGTCGCGCGGTTCCATACTGAATCGCCTAGAACCGCTTGGCCAATCCGGCCGGCCCAGAACCGGCACCGAGGCAACTGTAGTGCAGCACGGACCATATGTGACAGGGGGAACGACATCTACGGAGATGTGTACGGGCTAACGGAAGTGCAACTGATCTCCCAGATGAACCAAGGGGTTGCCAATAATTTATCCTCCAAGACCGTTTGGCAAAAGTTGCTGCGTTTGGGCCTTCGCAGCAGGCGCCTGGCTCATGCACACATGCTGACGGCTGCTCATAGGCAACGATGTGACGACAGGTAGCCTTTTCAGATGAATCACGTTTCGTGCTCCATGGAACAGATGGCCGTTGGCTGATACAGCGTGAAACGCCTGAAAGCAAACACCCTGCAACCAGGAGGGAGTGTTATGGACTGGGAAATGTTTTAGTAGCATTCCCTGGGTGAGCTCATCATTCATGAAGGCACATTGGAACGGCATAGGTATATATGTATCCTTGTGGACCATGTCCCCCTCTACATGCAGTTTCTTTTTCCTCGGCACGATGGCATCTACCAGCGGGACAAGGCATCGTGTCACACAGCTCGTTGTGTACATGCATGACTCGAAGAGGACCAAGATGAGTTCACCGTACTCCCCTGGCGACCAGACGTCCCGGATTTACGGCCAATCGAGAATCTGTGAGACCACTTCGATCGGGTTTTTCGCGCCATCTATCCTCAACCGACAAACCTAGTGCAGCTGGGCACCTTCCAAAACCTGACTGACTCTCTCCTTCCACTTTCGCGCTACAAAAGGTGACTGATTATTCAGTCTTTTGAGAAGTGGTCACATTAATGTGAATGGACCGCGTAGTATATAGAAGCTCCATTAACGTGAAAATACTAAATGTGATGACGCGTGACTGTCAAATATTACACATAATTTTGAATCCATGGGCAAACTTCAGTGCACACGGAGCTACACGGTTCGAATACTGCCTGTTAGTAGTGGTCTGTCCGGATGAGGACGTTAAGATCGGCTTCCTCCCTGGCGAGGAGAAGAGTGCGTCCACGAATTGTGTTTCAATCTCGGCCATAAAAGAGCACTACACATACACGTGCTCTCCACATGTCGTAGAAACACACTTGATACGCTATACCGAATAGAAGAGAATGTGTGTACCTCAGTATTACAGTTTAGAACATGAAGGCCCACGATACCATTTCACAGCATTCGTAGTTGAGCTAATGACTAGGCCATCGGAAAAGAAGGTGTCATCAGAACGACACGAAAAATGCAAAACATGAGTGAAAACACGAATAATTAGGCAAATTAAATGCGTGAAACTACCGAGCTTTCAACGGTCTTTCATCTGTCATGAGAGAAGTGTAAGCATAGAGATTTTCAGAATCTTGTAACTAGATATGACATTTGTTTACTGTGTGCATTCGGTATTATCAAATCATATACCCGAACAAAGTATTCTTTACTAGTTACTTTCGTAACTGAACGTTCATACTGATGTAGCCATTACACATAAATACTTTTTTTGCTGTCCGAATATGTTATGGGTGTAACAGTGCTTTTGACTGTGCCATTTGAGTGGTTTCTCTTTTCTGACCAGATTTTTCTCTTCTACCTACTGGTGACCATCAGCATGACTGTACTGGCATGATGGTAATAGAGCAAGAGGTGAACTCGTTGTCATATCAAATAATTCGAAACTGAAACGCCACGCTATTGCCTCACGTAGACCACTACAGGTGGACACGACACTTCTCTTGCAAGGTGGTTGGTCTATTCAGTGGCGACGCATTGCGACATTGGTCGCCGGACGGCAGTACCAGTGTCCCGTCCACTTGCCGTAGCCCTGGCAAAACCCGCGTTTAATTCTGTGGACTGTTGAAAACTCGGCATGTAGCGTATGAACTGAATAATTTGGTGGACTACGATTACGGCCGACTACGCCGAGTCGGACACTGATAATTGTGCCCGGGAAAGAAAATGACAAAAAGTATTCGGTAGTCCGTGTCACTGATGACTTGCTCCGCTGCGAGTAAGACTCAGGAGGTATACGAAAACTATCGAGTCGGCAAGAACGTGTGGGAGAGGAGGCCGGCGAGTAACTAAACGTTTCCGTTGCTCCGAGTCCGGAAAGAATAAGGAATTTGAAGACTACGAGGCCTACCGAGTCAGGCGCGAACTGCATGCTGTGATGGGAACATGCGAACCGTTCTAGATGGTATTGAAACGGTAGTTTCAATCACGTGGAGTACTTGTTACTCAGTAACGCATACATACGACATCAAAAATCGTACTTGTAACCAATATATCACCACCGCCAGACTGTGAAAACTCACTTATTCCTCGAGACGTTAACGAAAGCCATATGCTATAATATGTACCAATGTATGAGTCACAAACAAGCTGGTTCTCTATCGTTCGGCATGATTGCACCAGTAGTTAATATGCTTCGCAGAGTAGTGATGTAGCATGTAATTTAACCACGAGTATGAGTATGATAACGAAGGACTGTTATTTCCTTAATCGCCACGAGTAGGTCCGTTCTGAGCAGCTTGTAATATATTTCTCCAGTGAACATTCGTGCATTCTGATAAAATTCGTTAAGGCTCCTCATTGGGAATCTCATTATCGCTGATAGCGTTCTATGTAGTGAAATAAGTCATATTAACTAGTGGCATATCACGTGGAGATTCAGCAGTCTAAATCGTGAAAAGAAACCCACACGGTATCGTTCCTTCGCAGTCTAAATCGTGAAGAGAAACCCACTGGGTTGTGTTTATATTTAATGTACATGGTTGTGATGAGTGCGTGTAGTGTCTAGTACCGTATCTGTGTTGGAAAAGAGATGGAAAATAAATCCGAGGCCAGAACAAAGCCTATTGCTCCTGAATAGTACCAGGCCTGTCGCCGAGCGTCACGTCCTCACGGATCACCATCAGTACCGCCAAACGCCACACTCCTGGAGCACAGCGGAGAAGTTTGAATTTTAATTCAAGACTGGAGCGACGTCTGACGATCAGGAAGTTCGTGTGAACACCTCTCCTCCCCTCATCTCTCAGGTCTTCTGCTTACAGATATGGTAATCAGTCCATGTGGCTGTACAAAACGTGCAGATGAATTTATTTTGTTTGTGGTCTAAACTTTTAAACTGCACAATTTTTTTTAAATCAACGCTTTCCACACCCAAAACTGTTTCAGACTAAAATGAGATTATTATTCTTGGGTGTTGGTCACTAATACTGTGGATAAAAATCTTTAATGTAAAAATCTTGAATGCACGGTGCCATGTAGTTTTTTAGATATTTGTTAAAAGACATCTTCTATACACCATGAGCTGTACTTGAAATGTTTATTAACCAAACCGGTATTCGGGTATCAGTGCCATCTGATACAGAGGAACAAACAACTTTGTGTATATCAATTTTTACGACATGACAACTGTATACATAAAAGCAGAGTCTAATGTATATATAAAAGCAGATATATAAAAGCATAAGTCTACTTGCATTATGAATCTCTATATCAGTGATATGGGCATCACATATAAATTCCTTATGATATTCAACTGGATGTTCATCTAACAAGCAGACAACCACGTACGTGCCTAGAACTCAATTAAAACCATGTCTATGTTAATACGACAGGATATGAAATCTGTCCTACCTCACAGTACACAGGTTGTAGTGTGTATTATTGATGACAAATCTTAGGCCGTGACAGTTCTTCAGCAAGTCCGACATAACTGTCATATATTGTAATAACTGACACATCACTGACATAAAGATACATAATGTAAGTAGACTACTTTTCTGTTATTGTATATACAGTTGTCATGTTATAGAAACTGATGTACATACAGTTGTTTGTTCGTCTGTTTCAGATGCCACTGACGATAAGTTATACACCTGAATACCGGTTTGGCTAATAAATATTTCAAGTGTAGCTCTTGGTGCATATAAGATGTCCTTTAACTAGTATTGTGGGTATTTTGTAGATTCTGATTTCCGATATGAGATACTTTGTGCATTTGTAGTACGTCATATCAAATAGTAGAAGTTTTCCAGTTCGCCGAACCTATATTGTCCACTAGATAAGTGTTATTTTGCGTACATGCTCCAGGATCATTTATGCAAGTTAACAATCGTGCACGGTGATTGTACAAGTCTCCTCAGTGTCGCTTTACGTTTCTCTCATTTAATATTTCTTTGTTTGTAAGGAAAATTATTTACCTACACACTTGCAATGGCAACGAAAATCTAACTCCTGCCAAATTACATAGCGGATTAGACACAGACAAGCTGAGAAAAATTGATTGAAAAAATACTTTCTCAAACTCTGTAGTCAAGCAAGAAAATGTATTTTAATTATTTTATGTTAAAATAAAAAATTAAATAAATGTAGTTCCTGTATTTCTCGAAATGATGTGTCATCTATCGTCATATTTTAATTCGTATTACCGGTTTACGTATGAAACAGTACGAAACGAATAGTATGACATAATATCTAGAACTGGTGATTGCGTGTGGAAGTGGGTTCGGCGACCTTTGTGTCGATATCGGCGCTGTCGATATGGGTCGACAGCGGCAGCCGCACCGGCAACAGCTGCGAGCCGCGGCAGTCCACCGCGGCGCACCGCCACCAGCGCTGTCTGGCGTGCTGCTGGCGAAGCTCTTTCCGGTGCCTCCACTGCCCAAACCTTTATATTACATATTTTCCCCAACGCTGCAGCCTGCTGCTTACTGAAGCAGATGTTTCTTCCTGGCAAGCGACAATTTGTAACAAGAGTAACCATTGTCTGCTACTAGCTAAAAAATTCGTCTTTTGTCTCTAATTTTTCGTCCACAGCGAGGGAGCACTGAACAAGTTACGAGAACAACGGAAAGGGACTGACTGTGATTTACTTCAGTCACTAGACAGGCAATATACTGAAGTGACAGAAGTCATGAGATAACGATAAGCGCGTATGCAGATGGCGACAGTATCGCTTACACAAGGTATAAAAGAGTAAAGCATTGGCGGAACTGTCATTTGTGCTCAGGTGATGTGAAAAAGTTTGCAAACGCGACATATCTGTACGAAATTGAATAAAATACTTTGAACACGGAATGGTAGTTGGAGCTAGACGCGTAGGATATTTCATTTCGGAAATCGTTAAGAGAATCCAATATTCCGAGATCCACAGTGTCTAGAGTGTGCCCACAATACCAAACTTCAGGCATTACCTCTCAATACGAACAACACAGTGGCCAAAGGCCTTCACTTAACGACCGAGAGCAGCGGAGTTTGCGTAGAGTTCTCAGTGCTAACAGACAAGCAACGCTACGTGAAACAACTGCAGTAACCGATGTGGGCCGTTCGACGAATTTATCCGTTAGGACAGTGTGGCAAACTATGGTGTTAATGGGTTTTGGAACAGAGGGAGCGCCTTTGCTAACAGAAAGACATCGCTTGCAGCGGCTCTCCTGGGCTCGTGACCATAGCGGTTGGATTGTAAACGACTGGAAAACCGTGCACAGGTCAGGTGAGTCCCGATTTCAGTTGGTAAGAAGTGATGGTAGGGTTCGAGTGTGGCCCAGACCCCACGAAACCATGGACCCAGGTTGTCAACAAGGCACTGTGCAAACGTGGTCGTTCCTTAGTGGTGTAGGCTGTGTTTACGTGGAATAGACTGGGCTCTCTGGTTCAACTGAACCGATGATTGAGTAGAAACGGTTATGTCCTGCTACTTGGAGACCGTATGCAGCCATTCATGGACTTCATGTTCCAGAACAATGATGGATTTTCTGTGGATGGCAATGCACCGGGCCACAGTGGTTCGCGACTGGTTTGAAGAACATTCTGGACAATTCGGAGGATTGATTTGGCCAACCAGATCGCCCGACATGAATCCCTTCGTACATTTATGAGACATACTCGAAAGGTCAGTTCGTGCACAAAATCCTGTACCGGCAACCCTTTTGCAATTATGAACGGCTATAGGAGCAGCATGGCCCAATATTTTTGCAGTCGACTTCCAACGACTTTTTGAGTCCATGCTACGTCGTGTTGCTGCACTATACCTGGCAGAAGGAAGCCCGACACGATATTAGTCGATATCACGTGACTTTGTCACGTCAGTGTAAGCAAAGCAATCGACGAAAAGCGTGATGCGCACTGTCGTGTAGTGAACACAATGCTAGCTCACCGAGAATCGGACCAGATCCAGCAGGTAGAACTCAACTTGTTTTAAATGGTGCGAAGACGACTGGTGTGTATATCAAGGCAGCATTACCGGCCAGTTACTGTTTACAATCCATGTAAATGAGCTTGTGGATGTCGGCGGAAGTTAAACGAGACTGTTTGCTGATGATGCTGTTATCTGTTGAAAGTGACAACGCCAGAAAACTGCCGCGAAATGCAGGAAGACCTGTGGAGGCTCGCTGATTGATGCAGGGACTGGCAGCTGTCCCTAAGCACAAACAAATGTTAACTATTGTGCACAAATAGCCAGAGACATCAAGACATTCGTTAATGATCGATTATGCTATTGATGATAAATCAGTGGAAACAGTAACAACTGTGAAACAGCTACCAGTAGCCGTCAACAGCAACGTAGAGTTGGACATACACCTGGAAAAGTCTAAGTGGGAATAACTGGACGGTCCATCAGCGCCGGGATGACCATACATAAACGTTATTGCAGGCTGGGGCGGGTGGAGAAATCGGTCGTGACAGAGCACGCGCTGTGTGAGGTCGGCCACATAATAAAATTCGCGCCGCGCGGGATTAGCCGAGCGGTCTTAGGCGCTGCAGTCATGGACTGTGCGGCTGATCCCTACGGATGTTCAAGTCCTCTCTCGGGCATGGGTGTGTGTGTTTATCCTTAGGATAATTTAGATTAAGTAGTGTATTAGGGACTGATGTCCTTAGCAGTTAAGTCCCATAAGATTTCACACAAAAAAAAAAAAAAAAAAAAAAAATTCGCCGACACGGAAACTCTTTCTGTGGAAAAGAGCTAACAGGTTATTCAGGAAGGTCATAGAAATCTGTAAGCATGACAATAGTATTAACAAGAAAGAGGAAAGCCTCAAGTTAAACAGATCCTGGATTCCCGTACTGCAGCGAACGACCTGCATGGGTAGAACCACAGCGGCAATGGCCAGGGAAAAATTCTCAGACGTTGGCGCGATAGGTACGTATAATCTGCCGCCACGAGCTCGACCCAGTCTACTGCCAGCAATGGAGGGTGACGCTTTGACAATGCCAGCCACACATGCTGGCGAAACGTCAGAAAAACCGTCAAACAAACGTCGGTCGGAGAGCCGAGACAGAAAACAACATACAATTTGCCAAGTTACCACGGAAGCCTTAACAATTTTGCATTATACACGGCGTATAAAAAAACGTGTCACGTATTTCTAAAGGAGGTAGTATTGGTCAAAACCAGAAGAAAAGCTCCTACAATATGGTCGGAAATCCGTTACCTGTTGAGATATTGGTCAATGGCCGGCCGTTGTGGCCGAGCGGTTCTAGGTGCTTCGGACCGGAACCGCGCTGCTGCTACGGTCGCAGGTTCGAATCCTGCCTCGGGCATGGATGTGTGTGATGTCCTTAGGTTAGTTAGGTTTACGTAGTTCTAAGTCTAGGGGACTGATGACCTCAGATGTTAAGTCCCATAGTGCTTAGAGCCATGTGAGCCATATGGGTCAATGCATCCTCTCGTTTCCATCTGCTTGTTGCGTAGAAGTAGACACTATAGAAAGGAAATTTCATATCAGCGCACGCTCCGCTACAGAGTGCAAATATCATTCTGGAAACATCCCCCAGGCTGTGGCTAAGCCATGCCTCCGCAATATCCTTTCTTCCAGGAGTGCTAGTTCTGCAAGGTTCGTTGGAGAGCTTCTGTAAAGTTTGAAAAGTGGGAGACGAGGTACTGGCAGAAGTAAAGCTGTGAGGCCGGGGCGTGAGTCGTGCTTAGGTAGCTCAGATGGTAGAGCACTTGCCCGCGAAAGGCAAAGGTCCCGAGTTCGAGTCTTGTTAATCTGATTGGTAAAGTGTATGACCATATGACTGTGTCTCTGACAACTCCCGCCCGTATACCGATACCGGAGCAACCCTACGTGTCACCTCCATGACTGCTCGACGACTTGGATCGCCCATAAGCACATATTGTGGTAATTTACTATGCCGTCTGTTGTGAACCCTGCCTCATCTGCAAATGAAATGCAAGCTGTGAACTGCTGATCTTCAATGCCTCATTTCTCAACTGGTACTGCTTCCCAGGCACATCATAACAGGAACATTTTTTCTGGTTTCGATCATTAACACCTCCTGTAGGAATATGTGACCCTTCTTTTAAACGTCCCGTATATAGCGCTCCAAAGCGATCAGTGTGCTCTTTTAAGGGGATGAGTAATATTTGTCTCGAATTTACTTGTTTACTTGGAGCCTTCGTTTTCTCAAGCGAATGTGAGGTTTCATTTTTTATACGCTCTAAGACAAAAAAAAAACGCACCACGAAGGAGTTATGAAAATTGGTCACAAATTGATATTCATATAGATATCGACGAAGAATGCAAAACTGTAAACTTTGGCAGCCAATGAATAAATGTGTGAAGCTGCGGCGCAATTTCATCGCGCAACTGGCAAGGATAGTAAACAGGGGACATGTCGATCCCAGGGCATACATTTGCGAATTTCATTTCGTGTACTCAGTTGTACAGTAACTATGCCCCGTGGACAGACGTGCGAACAATAAACGAAGATGTCAGAATTTGAGAGAGGACGTGTAGTTGGGCTCAAAGAAGCCGGTTGAAATACCTGGCGAATCGCTCGATATTTGAACAGAAGCGACGTCGCTATTCAACGATACTGGCAGGAATGGGTGAACCGTGGCCGAACACAGCGTCAAGAAGGAAGCGTTCGACTTAGAGATACGACAGAACGAAAGGGCCGAGCTGTCGTCAGGGCCCCAGATTCAACATTATCATCGATCCCACGAGCAACTACGAGGGGCGTTTGAAAAGTCCGTACAAAGTCCGAGAGATGGCACCACCAGCGCATATCGAGCTCATGTTTAGTTAGTAGCATCTTTGGAAAGAACACACACCAAGTTTCAGCCATATTGGTCTATTTCTTTGTGTTTGGCATTCGTGTGAATAAAGGAAGTCGAGTGATTGTCAAAAAATTGGCGAGAAAGAATTTCGTGTGGTGATTAAACATTACTTTTTGAAAGGTAAAACAACTCTGGAGACTAAAGAGAAGCTTGATAAACATTTTGTTGACTCTACACCTTCGATTAGAACAGTTTATAAGTGGTTTCAAAATTTTCGGAGTGGCCATATGGGCACAAGTGATGTTGAACATTCTGGACGCAATGTGGAGGTTACGACTCCAGAAATCACTGATAAAAGCCATGGTATGGTGATGGATGACAAAAGAGTTAAGGTGCGTGAGATTGCTAGTGCTGTGGGCATCTCGAATGAACGTGTAAATAATATTTTGCATAAACATTTGGACATGAGAAAGCTATCCGTAAGATGGGTTCCGCGATTGCTCACGCTTCACCAAAAACGGAATCGTGTGAAGTGTTGGAAGGATGGTTTGTAGCTGTTTAGGAAGAATCCGCAGGACTTTAAGCGTCGTTGCGTGACTGTGGGTGAAACATGGATACATTACTATACTCCTGAGACCAAACAACAATCTAAACAATGGATTACCAAGGGAGAATCTGCACCAAAAAAGGAGAAGACCATTCTTTCGGCTGGAAAGGTTATGGCGCCTGTCTTTTGGGATTCGCAAGGTATAGTCTTCATAGACTATCTGGAAAAGGATAAAACTATTACAGGTGCATATTATTGATCGTTATTGAAACGTTTGAAAACCGAGCTGGAAGAAAAGTGCCGGCGATTGGACTGCAAAAAAGTCCTTTTCCATCACGACAACGGACCAGCACACCCCTCAGCAGTTGTGGTCACAAAATTAATGGAAATAGGAGTCCATCTCGTTTCACATCTCCCCTATTCTCGAACTTGGTTCCCTCGTACTACTATTTGTTTGAAGAAATGGTCGGCGGGACAAAGATTTTATTCAAACGAGGAGGTGATTGCAGCAGCTAATAGTTATTTTGGAGACTTGGACAATTCCTATTATTCGGAAGGGATCAACAAATTAGAACAGTGATGGACGAAGTGTATAAGTCTAAAAGGAGACTATGTCGAAAAACAAAAAAAAATTACCCCAAACATGTAAGTAGTTTCTATTTTTGCACGGACTTTTCAAACGCCCCTCTTAGTGCTTCAGTGACCACAAGGAGCATTAGTACGCGGCTCACAGAAAGAGGGGTGAGCTCATTGCGCCTCTTGAACCAACTACCATTGACCTCTGTACACTAACAAGGACATTTCCAGAGGTGACGGGTACATTCGGCCTAAAATCTCACTGTAGATTTGTCTTCAGTGATGAGTCCCGCTTCGAACTGAGCCCCAATGACCGACGAAGACGTGTCTGAAGCCGCGTCAGACAGAGGTGCTGTACCAGCCTGGCTGTCACCCGCCATACGGCCCGAGCTGCAAGAGCGGTAGTCTAGGTACACATTTTATTTCATAGCAGGACACCTTTGGTTGTCACACGCGGGACCCTTACAGGACAGCGCTACGTCGACGATAGTATTTGTCCCGTTTTGTCGCCCTTACTTACATTTCAGCAAGATAATGCCCGCCCGCACGCGGCAAGAGTTTCTACAGCTCGTCTTCGTGTTTACGAAAGCCTACCTTGGCCATCGAGGTCGTCTGATCTCTCTCCAATTGAGAACGTTCGAAGGATTATCGGCTGGGCCCTCCTACCATCTCGGGAATTTGACGATCTAACACGCCAATTAGACTGAATTTGGCACGATATCTCTCACAAGGACATCCAACAATTCTATCGCTTAATGCCCAGCCGAACAGCTGCTTGCACAAGGTGTAACCCATTACTGACGTTCTCAGTTTGTGAAGCTCTTTCTCTGGAATAAATCATCCAGCTTTTTTGAAAAAAAGAAATGGCTCTGAGCGCTATGGGACTTAACTTCTGAGGTCATCAGTCCCCTAGAACTTAGAACTACTTAAACCTAATTAACTTGAGGGCATCACACACATCCATGCCCGAGGCAGGATTCGAACCTGCGACCGTAGAGGTCGCGCGGTTCCAGACTGTAGCGCCTAGAACCGATCGACCACTCCGGCCGGCAGTTTTTCTAAAATTTGGATCATTTATTTATCTGTATATGTACATCATATCTTTCAATTTCCGTCTCATTCCCATGTGGTGTGTCTTTTTTTTCCAGAGCGTATTTTAGACAAGTAAGTCATATAGTCGAACATATGTTTTGCAGATGTACGACTGTGTTGCCACTGGCACATAGCGTAGACAGGTTACCCAATTGCGAATCATGCACTACTAGCAGTTCCATAGTCGCAGTTGCAAATTACGGCAGTCGAAATTAGACAAGTTCTGTGCACCTGACGCCACGCATTCTCCGATAGCCAATGAGCGTTCGGCAGTGTTGTGAGCGCTCTGCTATGAACATCGTAGCCAGTGCGAGCATTGAACGTGATCGTAGCGAAGTATTTTGTGAATTTTTATTCGATCTGTTGTGAGTTGTCATGGTTGATGATGGTGGTAAGCGAACAATTCTGAATAGCCAAGTGAGAGACACAGTTTGCGAGATAAAGGTCTTCTTTAAGCACAAAGCCCCTCTATGCTCCGCTCGGAACCGGCGACTCTCCAATCCCCGTCCGTGCGTCGACGTGCGTGGACGCGGTCGTTCGTGACTCGTACGATTGCCCTCCAGCGACGAGCGCGCTAGCCAGCCAGTATCTAGGGCCGGCGGCCGCCACGCCACCCTGGGGGCCTGGCCCGGTCCACGCCCCCTGACCGCTCGTAAACGCTTTCGCCGGAAACTGCTGCTGGCCACGGGCGCCGGCTGCCAGAGATTTCCCCACCCCCTACCCCGCCCTCACTACCCTGCATTTTCTGTTCCGCCTCCCGATCGCAGCGCTGAAACCGCATGGCCGCGTGGTGCTGAACATTTTTCTTTCCGCTCGGATGTTCGCTCTGTTCGTCTACGAGACCCAGGAGGCGGTGAATACAGACGCCCAGGTAGATGGCATGTTTCTCGACTTCCGGAAGTCGTTCGGTAAAGTTTGCCTGATGATCAAAATACGAGCGACGTAATACCAGACCAACTTATTGATTGTACTGGAGGAAGAAAGATTAGGATTTAATGTCCCGTCGGCATCAGAGATCATCAGAGACGGAGCACAAATTCGGATTGTTTCACGGATGTGGAACGAAATCGATCACGCCCTTTCAAACGAACCATCTCGACGTTTGCTGGAGCGACTTAGGAAAATCGCGAAAAACCTGAATCAGGATAGCCGGACTCGGATTTCGACAGTTGTCCTCCCTAACGGGAGCCTAGTGTGCTAAGCACTTCGCGACCAAACTTGGTGACTACTGGAGAGATACTAGGAAATACAACCACAGCATATCGTTCCTAACGGAGAAAAAACCTCAGACAAAAATGTAATTCGAAGAGTAACGAAAGGGGGTGTTACGGAAGCATTACTTTTCACATGTATATCGGGGAGAATGCTCCACTAGAGGACAATGTACCTCGGAACACATGACGTTTCTTGATTGGTGTCTCAGTTTAGTGACTGATTTTAGAATCACATGAAGGAATGCACACTAGTGAAAAAATGGTTCAAATGGCTCTGAGCACTATGGGACTTCTGAGGTCATCAGTCCCCTAGAACATAGAACTACTTAAACCTAACTAACGTAAGGACATCACACACACACCCATGCCCGAGGCAGGATTCGAACCTGCGACCGTAGCGGTCGCGCGGTTCCAGACTGTAGCGCCTAGAACCGCTCGGCCAAACCCAGCCGGCGCGCACTAATAGTATCCGGCGTTTTGTACTCTTTTCGTCGTTGTGAGAGATGTTGTTTTTTCTGCAGTATTTGTAAATATTACGTATTCTACAAATTTAAGTGTTGTATAATACGTTTATGCTATTTTGAGGATTTTGTTAGCTCTTCAGTTACAGAGTCTTATGGTGAGTAAAATTCTGAATATTTTTTTAACTAGCTTCGTGTGAATGGTTAAGCTACACTTTTTCAGTAGTGCATCATCTTGTACCCCGGAACGGAAGGTCTTTTAACACGGAACACGTGATATTTGCAAATGGAATGAGTTTCTTTAATGGCTTAACGATTTTTCCTGTCTCGAAAATGGAAATTTGTGTCAGCTCCCAATAGCTCCTATTTAGAATTGTTTTTAACTTGTAACTTGTTTCTGATAATATTTCTTAATTTGATTTCACTTACTGATCATTGGTATGTAGTAGGTTAATAACGTAGCGAATAGACTATTGTATACGCTATTGACAAGTTTTTCTCAATTGCAGCACTTTTAATAGAGTAGAACAGAATATTTCTTCCTACTTACATGACCATGACAACATTGAATCACGCATAAAGTCAATGTTATCATCTCAAAGTGGAATAAAGAAGAATATTAAATTTCTGATACTCAGCCAAAAGTGTTAAAACTGTTCCAAAGTACAACACTATGTAAGTAACCTACCGTATAGCGTCGGTAGCTCCAGGAGTCCCTTTATGGATGCTGGTGTTGTGTACAGAAAAATCGCAACGCCAGAAAATACGAGGGTTGGAACTTTAATAGCGCCAACTATTTATTAACAGATCGTACAATGTAGATACGTGTTTCAATGTTTTACTGACCTTCAAAGTAGTCACCAGCATTGTGTATAACTCGTTGCCAGTGATGTGGAAGTCGTAGGATACTCTTAGCAGTGCCAGTTGTGTTGAGAGTTCGAGCAGCGCGATCTATTGCCCGACGAATTTGTAGCAGTTCTGAAGTGAATGCCGTGAAGTGTTTCCTTCAGTTCAGAAATCGAGTTGAACTCACGAGGGCTTAAGTCAGGGGAGTGCAGTAGGTGGCATAACAAATCAGTAACAGTGTGCACTGTACGTGCTTGAGCATTGTCCCGCAAAATGATGGTCAGGTCCTGCAGAAAGTATCATCACTTCTGTCTCTACGCTGTTCATTTTTGGAACACAACCTACGACCAGCTTAGAGACAGACGTGGTGACACTTTCTGCACGACCTGACCATCATCTTGCAGGACAGTGCTCAAGCACGTATCACACATAAAGTTCGTAGAGACACGTGCCATGTGTAGACGAGCATTGGCTTGTAGAAAAGTAATACCACGATACTGTCGCACGAGAGGTAACACGGGATGATGCAGAATGTACGTGACGAACCACTGTGCCGTTAGAGGTCAGTCACTACCAGCCTAACCTGGAGTCATACCCGAGGCTCCCCAAACCATGATGGCAGGAGTGACGTCGCCGCATCTCTCCAAAACATTGGACTAATGGTACCTCTGTCCAGGGTAATTGAAAACCTTAAATATTTTTTAAAATATTATTTATTGTGCAGAAGTGGTACAAAGCTGTATCACTTTTCAACATAATCTCCCCCACGCTCAATGCAAGTCCTCCAGCGCTTACAAAGTGCATAAATTCCTTTAGAAAAAAATTCTTTGGTAGTCCACGCAACCACACATGCATCGCGTGGCGTACCTCTTCATCAGAACGAAACTTCTTTCCTCCCATTGCATCTTTGAGTGGTCCAAACATATGGAAATCACTTGAGGCAAGCTCTGGTGAGTATGGTGGATGAGGAAGACACTCAAAATGCAGGTCTGTGAGTCTTGCAGCTGTTGTACAGACAGTATGGGGCCTTGCATTGTCATGCTGCAAAAGGACACCTGCTGACAGCAATCCACGTCGCTTTGATTTGATTGCAGGCCGCAGATGATTTTTTAGGAGATCTGTGTATGACGCACTGGTGACGGTGGTCCCTCTAGGCATGTAATGCTCCGAAATGGCGCCTTTTCTCCCCAAAAGAGAGTCAGCTTAACCTTCCCTGCTGATGGTTCTGTTCGAAACTTCTTCGGTTTTGGTGATGAAGAATGGCGCCATTCCTTGCTCGCTCTCTTCGTTTCCAGTTGGTGGAAGTGAACCCAGGATTCGTCCCCAGTAACTATTCTTGCATGGAAGCCATCACCTTCTCGTTCAAAGTGCCGAAGAAGTTCTTCACAAGCATCAACACGTCAATTTCTCATTTCAGGAGTCAGCTGCCGTGGCACCCACCTTGCAGACACTTTGTGAAACTGGAGCACATCATGCACAATGTGGTGTACTGACCCATGACTAATCTGTAAACATGCTGCAGTGTCATTCAGTGTCACTCGGCGGTTTTCCTTCACTATGGCTTCAACTGATGCAATGTTCTGTGGTCACAACTCGTTGTACCTGACCTGGACGAGGAGCATCCTCCGCTGAAGTCACACCATTTGCGAAATTCCTACTCCATTCGTAGACTTGCTGCTGTGACAAACATGCATCACCGTACTGAGCCTTCATTCGTCGATGAATTTCAATAGGTTTCACACCTTCACTACGCAAAAACCGAATAACAGAACGCTGTTCTTCCCTGGTGCAAGTCGCAAGTGGGGCGGCCATCTTTATGCTGATAATGCCACGGTATGTGTGCCTCTGCACTATGCTGCCCCCTACAGGCCATTCTGCACGCTGTTTGTAGCACGCTTACCAACTTACAGGATAACGGCGCGAAGTTTCGATTTGTTATTGCAAATTTAAGGTTTTCATTTGACTCACCCTCGTACTTTAGAACTGTAACAGAGATTCGTCAGGCAATAGACCGCTCCACTCAAACTATCAACGCAAATGGTGCTGCTAAGGGTATAAATGGTTCAAATGGCCCTGAGCACTGTGGGACTTAACTTCTGAGGTCATCAGTCCCCTAGAACTTAGAACTACTTAAACCTAACTAACCTAAGGACACCACACACATCCATGCCCGAGGCAGGACTCGAACCTGCGACCGTAGCGGTCGCGTGGCTCCTGACGGTAGCACCCGCTAAGGGTATACTTACGGCTTCCACATTGCTGGTAACGGGCTATACACAATGCTCGTAACTACTCTGAAGGGCAGTAAGAAATTGAAATATGTATGTATTTGGTATTCGTTGTAAATAAATAAAACGTTCCAGACATCGTACGTGGAATGAGTCAGTTTGCATGATATTGTTACAGGATGGTCAGAAACAGTCTGAAACGCTTGTAAGGTTATTGCAGGGTAGACTGTGCTGAGAAATAGTTGTTAAGCTAATAATTCTACGCATTGCACCGTTTCCAATTTAATTAGCATTCAAGTTTGCCAATCACGCTGTTGCGCGCACAAATTCAAGCAGCCCGCTAGAGTCGGTGTCGCCAAACGAGTTCTTCGTTTGGTTTTCTATAACCGAACAATAGCGCGATACAAACGTTGGATATGAATCGGTAGTAAGGACAGAACCCAAGCCAAAGCCTGAGCGGTCTCATAAGCTGTCATCTACGCTGATACCAATTGTATCTGGTGGGCCGCTTGAAATTGCGAACACAACAGCCTGATTGGCTAACTCGGAAACGTATCGAACTTTTTCCTTAGTAATTATTTTACAGCACAACCTACCCTGCAACACCCTCACAAGCTTTTGAAACTGTTTCTGACTACACTACACATGATTAGCTTCAATGGATGGCTACGTGCTTTGTGATGTAGACATTTACAGAATGATGTTCCAGGGTGCAATCTACAAATATTCGTAGTTTTTCTGCGTATCCTTCCCTTGCTGTGGAGAACACCTGAAACCAATTACAGGGAGCACAGAGAAACATAAGCACTTTTTGTTCCTGTGGTCCATCTGCAGATGAAATGGGGAGAAGTTTAATAGTGCTATTTGCTTTACGCTGATCTGAGGAGTGTCAATGTATCAAAAAGTTTCCATTTGAGAGCGTTGCTGCAGCATATATGCAACGTAGGGCGACTCCGATGCGGGTATATAAGAGCTGACATGTAGACAAGAGATTAGTGTAACATTCGTGTATTTCCGGCGTGCGTGCGGAAAAAGAGGAAACGTGAACGGTGGCGACGTTGCTACCCAATGCAGCCAAACAGGAACAACATGCTATTATTCTTTTCTTGGCTGACAAAAGGCAAACACCGGTAGACATTCATCGGTGAATGAAGAACATGTGTGGAGCAGCATGTCGGTCGAAAACCACCGTTGTGAAATGGTGCGACAAATGTCCAAATGTGTGTGAAATTTTATGGGACTTACCTACTAAGGTCATCAGTCCCTAAGCTTACACATTACCTAACCTAAATTATCCTAAGGACACACACCCATGCCCGAGGGAGGACTCGAACCTCCGCCGGAATCAGCCGCACAGTCCATGAGTGCAGCGCCCTAGACCGCTCGGGTAATCCCGCGCGGCAATGGTGTGACAAGTTCCGTCCTGGTCGCGATTCGACACAAGACGCCGGTCGAGCTTGGAGGCCAGGCTCAACCGGGAGACTCAAGTGGGAGATACTGGAGCGCCCACCCTGTAGGCCTGATCTCTCCCCGTGCGAATATCACGCCTTCGGTACCTTACAGAAGACCTTGAAAGGCCGACGTTTCCTGTTGGTCGGGGATGACCAGCAGGCAGTTACGAACTTCTTCACACAGCATGACACGATGTTTCACCTGATGCGTCGATAAGATGATTGCTTCAATACTCACGGCGATTTGCCTGACTGGCATACCGATTCCGAACTGTGCTCACTTCTAACAGAAAGTTTTTGATCGTCCCTCATACAGTGCTACATTGTTGACGTGAGTTCAACGAATGTTGAAACCGTCGATGGTACCTGACCGATCAACATATTTAACCTTCTGATCGAGAATGGGATTTTCTGATGCCTTCGCCTCACCACTGAACGATTTATCTGAAATTGGCCGGCAGTCGCGCGGAGGGAATGAGCGAATCGGTGCGCACCAGTAATCAGTTACCTTCCTGTCATGTTCTCCTCTCTTTGTGCGTCGTTCCCATCGCTAAGGCCAGCAAATGTTTTCGCCGGCAGCTTACTCAAGCCGTTTAGGAAAGCACGACAATGGACATCGAAGGAATCGGGAGATACGCGGATGGGATCGAACAGAGCGGTATAGCCAATACGAAAATGAAACAGAAATGGTCGGGAAACTTAAATGGGATCTTTGGAAAAATGACGACGTAGTTCTGGCGAAACTCTGTTGGGTAAATTTATAGGGCTGTATTCGAAAAAAGCTACGCGAGCATTACGCTGTCACCATCGTATATCTTGCATATGGATCATGTGGTTAAGAGAGAGGACGCGCTCAGAACCATCTAGGCAGTCATTTTTCCATCTCGCAATATACGAATGGAAGTTAATAGAAAGGCGATAACACTGGTACGAAGTACCTCTTCCGACATTATACACACATCAAAAAATGTTTTTCATCACCCTGGTTCCCAGCACTCCTGAAGATAGACGCTGACTGTGGACATTGTATCACAGACACAGTCCCTTTGACTGTTCAGAGATGTCACTAAACCCGCCAAAAGATGTAAACAACCTATTAGACGGAGAGGGTCCGACAGCCGATCACTTCCAGTCATACCACCAGGAAGGAGGTACACGGCTCGTGTTGTCTATAATTCAACTATGCCTAGACGGTCAATACCGCGGTTCGATCGCGTCCGCATTGTTACTTTGTGCCAGGAAGGGCTCTCAACAAGGGGTCCAGGCGTCTCGGAGTGAACCAAAGTGCTGTTGTTCGGACATGGAGGAGACAGGAACTGTCAATGACATGCCTCTCTCAGGCCGCCCGAGGGTTACTACTGCAGTGGATGGCCGCTACCTACGGATTATGGCACAGAGGAACCCTGACAGCAACGCCACCATGTTGAATAATGCTTTTCAGGCAGCCACAGGACGTCGTGTTACGGCTCAAACTGTGCGCAATAGGCTGTATGATGCGCAACTTCACTCCCGACGCCCATGGCGAGGTCCATCTTTGCAACCACGACACCATGCAGCGCGCTACAGATAGGCCCAACAACATGCCGAATGGACCGCTCAGGATCGACATCACGTTCTTTTCACTGATAAGTGCCGCATATGCCTTAAACTAGACAATCGTCGGAGACGTGTTTGGAGGCAAACCGGTCAGGCTGAACGCCTAAGACAAACTGTCCGGCGAGTGCAGCAAGATGGAGGTTCCCTGCTGTTTTGGGGTGGCATTATGTGGGGCCGACGTACGCCGCTGGCGGTCATGGAAGGCGCCGTAACGGCTGTACGGTACATAAATGCCGTCCTCCGACCGATAGTACAACCATATCGGCAGCAGATTGGCGAGGCATTCGTCTTCATGAACGAAAATTCGCGCCCCCATCGTGTACATCTTGCGAATGACTTCCTTCAGGATAATGACATCGCTCGACTAAAGTGGCCAGCATATTCTCCAGACATGAACCCTATCGAATACGCCTGGGATAGATTGAAAAGTGTTGTTTAGGGACGACGTGACCCACCAACCACTTCGAATTGCTGTTGAGGAGTGGGACAATCTAGACCTACAGTGCTTGATGAACTTGTGGATACTATGCCACGACGAATATAGGCATGCATCAATGCAAGAGGACGTGCTACTGGGTATTAGAGGTACCGGTGTATACAGCAATCTGGACCACCACCTCTGAAGGTCTCGCTGTATGGTGGTACAACATGCAATGTGTGGTTTTCATGAGCAACAGAATGGGCGGAAATGATGTTTATGTTGGTCTCTGTTCGAATTTTCTGTACAGGTTCCGGAACTCTCGTAACCGAGGTGATGCAAAACTTTTTTGATGTGTGTATATGAATATGTTGATGTAGAAATGTTTCAGAAGACGGTGATGTGGTCAAAACCGAATTAAAAAGTTCTTGTAACTATGTCTCCGGTTTCCAGTAGACGTGGGAAATTCGTGCTTGATGTAAGACTTCAAAAAATAAGTTACATATTATTATGGAAGGCCAGGTAATATTTACTGAATGCTACGCTACACTTCAAAGGGACACAGATACGTAACACTACTTCTCAACATAGTCAACAAGTCTCTGTTAACAAAGGCCGGAACCTTCTACCAATCGTTCAGTTCCTCGAATCCGCTTCTTGGTCACGGAGCCATTCGAGAACCCTCATCGGCGGGAGATCTCGATCCCTCCCGGATGCACTTTCAGCTTGGCGAAACGAAGGAAATCGCGGGGTGCAACGTCTCTACTTCCCGATCGGCATCACTCACGTCTGTGCGGCCTTGGTCAAATTGTTGGCACCATTTCACAGCAATTGGATGCGAAATTGCCTTTGGTCCATATATCGCCGGAACTTCACGGCGAAGCTTTGTGCGATTTAGACGTTTTTTCCACAAGAATCGTACTGTCCCGCGTACTTCAGCTATGGAGAAGTTTTCAATTGCCGCGCCAATTCACCCCTACGCTGTGATGCTCCTGTTATCCGTACCGCATCAGAACTGTGTCTTCAGGATACTAGCAACGTGTACTCACTTCTGACAATGCACACTCTTGTTGCACAATGGTCTTAGCACGGGACGACTTGTGTAACTCACTCTTCGAAATCATTACGTATAACGCATTATTTCTTTCACAATAACACGCGTATATTGAATACAGGGGCAGGAATACTATATATATACACCGTGCTACACTTCTTACAGTGGTACTGATATAAATGGCTTTGATGTTTATGAAGAGTTCCAAACCGTCTTCTTACTGTAGTGGTCTGAATTGAAGAGTGTTTTCCTTTGTTTTCAACAAACTTTGTGAGAAAGACAGAGGCTCATGTTATACAGACTTTGAGCATGTGAAACTTGTGTCCGTGCAATTTATTACTTGACATCTTGTCTTTGCGGTACTGCCGTCCCGTTTCTTATTCGATTTACTGGCGTCACTAAGTTGCTGGCCTGCCTGCCCGTGAGTGACAGTAGCAGCGCTATTTTACATAAGTAACTGCTACCAGTGTTTGTTCCGCTATCATATAATCATTCAATAAAGGATCCTTCTTTCTGTGCATTCGCAATACATTACATTTGTCTAAGGGTCAGTTGCCACTCCCTGCACCAAGTGCCTATCCGCTGTAGATCTTCCTGCATTTCGCTGCGATTTTCTAATGCTGCAAATAGCTCTGAGCACTATGGGACTTAACATCTGAGGTCATCAGTCCCCTAGAACTTAGAACTACTTAAACCGAACTAACCTAAGGACATCACACACATCCATGCCCGAGGCAGGATTCGAACCTGCGACCGTAGCGGTCGCGCGGTTCCAGACTGAAGCGCCTAGAACTGCTCGGCCACTGCGGCCGGCTCTAATGCTGCAACTTCTCTGTATACTACAGCACAATCCGCGAAAAGCCGCATGGAACTTCCGACACTATCTGCTGACTTCCTATGTTATGATTAATTCTTAATTTGACTGTTACTTATCAGTGAAGTGCACCAGCGGTATTTCCTGCCCTGCGGCCGTTAACGCTTCAGTTACCTGCCCTGGTCGTTAGCGTAGTTTGTAGGCAGTGTGCCTTTTCCTCGTCGTGTGGTTGCTGTCCAGCACAGCGTGTAGTTCGACAGCCTTTTAAGTTGTTTGGTTCATATGTTGCTTAGAGTGGTTATTGTTCCCTTGGCTGTTTTTAGACGCCAATTTCTGGAAGCGTAGTGCTGTTCGTATTTTCGTCCTCGGCTGATATTCTCCATCGGCGTGCCATTGGCCGGACGGAAGGGAATTGGTTAAATTGTTGGTTGGTCCCTGGGCCGTCCCTAGTTTGGGTTTCCATCCAGTTACCTAACTTCAACTCTTGGCTGCTTGTCTCACCTCTCCTTACGTTTGAGTTACCTTCCCAGGCCGAACACTTATGAGCACACTTGTTCGGTTTGTTTTAAATTGTGATTTTCATTTTAGTTGAAGTATTGTGCGAGGCCTTTGGCCGTGTATTAATTCAGTTTTTTTTTTAATTTTACCTAAAGGCCTTCAGCCACGTTGAATTAAAATTTTGAGCATTGAGTGTTTTAGAAACTTTTTTTTTTATTCTTAGAAATATTTCTGTCTGAAATTGTTTGTAATGCAGGCCCTAAGCCGTTAGTTGTTCCATGTGTTATGTGTGGCCTTCAGCCGAGGATTTGCGTGAACCCCTTAATAAGGCGGTCAGCCGTGTGTATTCTCTAAAGGAAAAATTTTAATAAGAAGCAAGGGGTTTATTCTAAATCAATTATCTGACTTGTTGTTCAGCCCTTCAGCCGTTGTTTCAAATATGTTGTGGCCTTCAACCATGCAATAAGTTAGTAGGCCTTCAGCCGTTAATCGTTTTCACTGCATGTTCTTTAAGAAAAAAAATTTACCTTCTATTTTTAATTGCTTTTGATTTCTAAGCCAGGCCTTCAGCCATTCTTGTATTTGCTGTGTGGTTTTGCGCCTTCAGCCCAGAAAGTATCCTAAGTTTTCTTTAACAAGGCCTTCAGCCGTATTGTTTAGTTGTGATCTTTAAGCCAACGTGTAAATAAGTGGTTCTTAGAAAAATAAAGTTGTTTGTTTGATTGTGCAACCCACAGTAACTGTTTACGGCCCCATCCACAACCTTAACCTTATCCTGTGCGCTCTCTGACTACCTACCTATCAGGTCTCAGACTTTTAATTTACAGCTGAGAAAAATATTGATGAAGTAGGAGTTACTCTTCACTCGCTAAGCCACGACCCTTTGACAATGACAGAAACAATTTACAAAAGAATCGCCGTTCCACATATAACAGTGTGGCGAACGTTAGTCCAACATCACAAGCGGGTGCAGCCACTTCAAGTAATCAGTGGAGCCCCACGGTTGGAACTTTGCCGATGGTTACTTCATAATCGTCGAGTAATTTTGCCCATAATGTTCAATCATATGGCTATTTTCATGCTCCACGACCTACAACGAAAATCCGCATACTGTTGTAGAGACACCATTACAGTATCACAAATCTGTAAATATTTGGCACAGTGTTACTGTTCGTCTTACGCGGCTTACGTAAGAGAACTGCACAAGTGAGTTGTCACTGTTACTGGATGAAGGTTGCATGCAGTCGGTGCCAGTTCATTTTATCTCAACGGGTGTCTTGCACATTCTAGCACTCACGTAACACGTCATCTAAATCTAGCGTTGCCTGACCTACGCATCGACTGTCTGTATGGAAAATTGAACAGGACAAGTAAAAGTAAGTGCAAGACTGGAAGTATTCTCTCGGATTATGAACCGTGTTAACATCGCTACGTGCTTAGAAGAGGTGTACGTAATGCTCTGGGGAAAGATTTTTGTAATGTCCATCTACCCGTTGTGTGTTTTCGCACCAGCAAACTGATTTCTTTTGTTTTCTTTTTTTCTCTTCTTCGCGACTCTACAACCACTGAAAATAGGACACGTGTTCATGTTAACCTTTACACTTGAGTAATTCTTCCTACCACCTACTGATATATTCTCCTCTTCTCCTCAAACATCCTACGCACCCAGAGAGGAGCTTTATTGACGTATTAAGCAATCTACTTCATTCGGATGGGAACCCAGTCATTAACTGAAAGCTATTTCATTTTCTGCATGGCATGATCACAGTTTGGGCCAACGTAGCGCCAATACGCATATCTTGCCAGAGACATTCACTGCAGCAAAAGCAGTCTTCTTCAGCACTTAGCGGCAGCAAAGCCACGTACCTTGATAGTGTGGCATAATAAGCAAACGCCAATGAGGCATAATAATTCCGAATACTTAAATAATAGTTGGTTCTCTTTTGCAGAGGCGGCAGATTACGTAAAAGCCTCAACAGTTTGCTACTGCGTGTATTAGCAAGAAAGGGAAGCTGTAAAAAAACGGCCTGAAATACAGAAGCTCATCTCTCTCGACTCACCACATGACGACTGATCTACGGTTGGTGTGGTCTCTGACTCCTCTGTAAAGAAATGAACATCAGTTATTAAGAGTTCACTGTCATGGCGCAAATAGCACTGCAGCGCCGAACCAAGCTGAGCTGCCGATGGCCGAACTGAGTCCGTCGCGCGCAATGCACCAACTGATAGAATGCTACAACCTGTTATTTTCATACGACTTACTTAACTGATGCTGTATCACATCATTTTTTTTTTTTTCATCTTGCGTATGTGGTATTTTCCAGCCTTTACACTGATGTCCAGAATGATTTTTGTTTGTGCGTTAGTGCAGTTCGTTGAGTTCTGGATATGTATTACGTGTTTTATACTGATGCTAGTCAGAAATGGACTGACAATAACACATCTTCACGACATACACATTGTGAAACAACTTAAAAAACTTTCCAAGCACTTTTTTGCTCGTGACTACAAAATACTGCTCGTTTCCAATAAAATCAGCGCAGATTCGTGGCTGTTATTGCGTTGTAAGCTGTGAGAGAGTCCATTAAGGCGCGTCTATCTTTCCTAAAACTAACTGAAACCTCACAGAATCGTGTTTATTGGGTGTGCTGTTTCTAACGAAAAAGTATTTTCACCATCTCTCCATGAGTAGATCCGTGTAAACGTAGGAGGGACGCTCCGGAAGAAAGTTTCGTCATTGGTTTTCACACGGAAACTTTATTGCTAATACACCATGACAAGAACTATACACCTCGTACAATTTTTCGACATAGTCGCCACCGACATTGGAATATTTGTCATAGTGTGTAATCAGTTTGAAGAAACCACTCTGGTAAAATTCGGTGCCCTGCGATGGAAGGAAGTGTCGCATAGCCTGCTCTGCCTCAGCACTGGTTTGGATGTGACGACCCGAGCGTGCGGCTTTCAGTGCAGTAACAATGGACACTGGACACGATCGAGGCTGTAGGCCGGATGGCCCCGTCTCTCCCACCCGAAACGACGAATCTTATCCCGTGTGAGCCTTGCTGTGTGTGGGTTTGCGTTGTCGTCCCCGAGCGCAACATCTTCACTCAAGAGCCCAGAACTCTTTCGTCGAACGGCGGACCTGAGTTTGATGAGGGTGTCACGGTAGCGTGCCGCATTGATGGTCCCTTGTTGGAAGATCTCAAGGGGAATGGCACCTTTCGTATCCCAGAACACTGTGTCCGTACTTTTTCCTGCGGAGGGTGGGTGACACTTCGAATTTTTTCCTCCCTGGTGAACTATGGTGTTTCCACGTTAGGATTCTGGAGTACAGTGTTGCACCCATGTCTCGTCGCCTGTGATTATTATGAACGGGAACTCGTTTCCCTCTCGCGCGCACTGCATCAAGTGATCGAGGGTCATTCCAATTCTCGCACTCTTGTGATCTGGGTTGGGGCTTCTCGGAACCCCTCTTGCAGACGCTTTTCGATAACCCGACACGTCATGGATCATATGATGGTCCTGAATGCGGTCAGTTCGCAGTGTGCATGCCACGCCTGACACCTTTGTGCACCTGTCCGCTAACACCATACCCTGTACTCTAGCAATGTGTTTTTCATTCGTGGATGTGAAGGGACGCCTGCTCCGAGCTTTATCCTCTACACTCTGCCTTCCTTCTCTGGACATGCACCAGCAACCAACCATTATGTATTCTCGAATAACTTCGGCCACCTAGTTTGGTGCCACTCTTCTTCAGCTCTCTGGGCATGTACCATTCCTCCTCCGCTGACGTCCCTTCCGCCGTTGAACCAACAACAGCGTGAATTCATATGGCGTTTATTTGTTTCCCCTTGTGTACCATCTTCTCTTTCAAAAACAATGACGTAACTACTTTCGTAACGTCCCTCGTGTGATGCCGGACACCTGGAAACATCCGATGCAATATTTTGCAGTTTGCTCTTGTTCCGTGGTTTAAAGATCTTGGAAACTGCTTGCGAATAATTACCCCGGAAAAGGAGAACAAGTTCAAAATTTTGTGCCTCTGTGGTATAGTGTGGATGTGACAGGCATACACTTTGCAGCAGAACATTGAACCACGTAAACCTTATTCAATAATCCTCATGTATGAAAAATCTGTAGGCCTCGTGGCATTTGGTTTGAAATGCTGCTGTTAACCAGGAGGCATATGGAAATTGTATTTTTATGCTGATATTACATTTTATCTATATGATTAGACACACTCTAAATAGTTATTCGAAATTACATTGTCGTAAATATTCCACGCATTAGTAAGTAACTCGCAAATAATTTTGCTATAAAAAAAACTTCTCTGTTCAACTCGGGTATCTTAAAAAAGCTTCTGTGAAAAAACAAGATGCCTAAAATTGGGAGTGCTAAGTGATTTTTGTGTAATTTGTAAGTTACGTCACTTCCTGTTTTCTTTGACAGGAGGATGATTTTTGCGGAACAGATCACAGTTTATTTCACTGCACCGAAATTTCTGATTCACTGTGCAGTCACATTCCTGGAGGTTAACAGAAAACACGGAGCGCAGCGTGTCTAGACCACAGCGTCCACTAGATGCCAAAACCCTGCTTCCTACACTTCCATATGTCACGCTGTTCTCATGGAAATACAGCTATAGGGGCTGGACTAATGTGAACACCCAGGCATAAACATTTTATTCCCCGAGCTTGTTTAACGCACTGATAAAAGATATTTCTCGATTTAGTAGTCCAGACGGCAGGCACTAAAAAAAACTGGGGGGGGGGGGGGGGATACTTGGATACTTTACAAATACCGGCCAATTTCACTGACATCGATTTGTTGTAGAGTCATGGAACATATTTTGTGTTCAGACAGACCTTTCTAGACTCTGAGAAGCTCATCTGCAGAGACCAGCACGGTTTTAGGAAACAGCAGTCATGCGAGACACAGCTCTTTGTGCATGATATACAACAGGCTCTAGATACCGGCTCCCAGGCTGATGCCATATTTCTCGACTTTCGAAAGGCGTTCGACTCAGCTCCGCACTGTCGCTTGCTCCAAAAAGTGCGCGCTTACTGTCTATCCGAGGACATATGCAGTTGGACAGAAGGTTTTCTAACAGACGAGGAGCAGTGTGTCGTCCTGAACGGTGTGACTTCAACAGAAACAGGCGTAACTTCAGGTGTGCCCCAGGGCAGCGTAATAGGTCCGCTGCTTTTTACGATTTACATAAACGATCTGCTTGATGGTATGGACAGCATCATTAGATTGTTTGCCGATGATGCTCTAGAGTACTGGAAAGTAGTATTACACGAAAGTTGTGAACAAATCAATGAGAATTTGCAGAAAATAAATACGCGGTGTAATGACTAGCAGTTACCTCTCAATATTAGTAAGTGTAACCTACTGCGTATAACAAGGCGAAAATCCCCATTAAGGAACGAGTACAGAATAAATGTCCAGTCTTTGGAAGCGGTAACATCCGTCAAGTATCTGGGAGTGACTATTCGAAAAGATCTCAAACGGAAAGATCAGATTACACAAGTAACGGGTAAGGCGAACTCTAGTTTGCGGTTTGTTGGTAGAATGCAGTCCTTCAGCAAAGGAAATAGCTTACAATACGTTAGTTCGCCCAGTCTTGGAGTATTGTTCGTCTGTGTGGGACCCTTACCAGTTGGGTCTGATTGAAGAGATTGAGAAGGTCCAAAGAAGAGTGGCAAGATTCGTGACTGGTACATTTATCCATGGCGAGAGCGTTGCAAATCTCATAGAAAATTTGAAGTGGGACACACTTGCAGATAGACGGCGCGCTAAACGGAAGGGGCTGCTCACTAAATTCCGAAATCCGATCTTCACCGAAGACGTAGAGCATATATTATCAACACCAACTTTCAAATCGCAGAATGATCACCATTCAAAGATAAGGGAAATTAGATCTCGTACTGAGGCGTTCAGACGTTTTTCCCTCGCGCGATCCGCGAGTGGTACAGAAAGGGGGGGCGGAATATGACTTAGGCGTGAATGGTGCCCTCCGCCACGCACCGACTGGTGGCTAGCGGAGTATATATGTAGATGTAGAGGTTCGAATTTTCTGAATTTTTAGTGTGTTGCATTTAGGTGGACCGTACTGTAGGTCCAAGTTTTCGACATTCAGAATGCTGCACTAACTAGAGGGAAACCGAAAAGCTGCGAAATTATGGTACTTTTTCAGGACTTCTTTCTGTAATTTTTCAAGTTGAGTGAGAAAGAGGACGTAGACATTTCGGGTAGAGCGATAATTTCCTGCAATTTTCATTGGTTAAATGTGTTCGTACAACAGATACTTACCAAGATACAGAGTTTCAAACATAATCAAAAAACTGCAAAAAGTGCCCCCTTTAGTATTATAACTTTCATATCGCTACAATTTTTAAAAGAATAATGGAACATGCCTCAAGAGGTCAACGTTTACCACGCCCTACACACCCACTAACACCTGCACCTCTCCCTTCCCAGTTCCGCCTGTCAATGGGGCTGGAGAGTTGGGTAACCAGCTGCCCTTGGAGACTCAGTGCGTTTGGTGCCCTCCACCCTCCGACCACCATCCTCCATCACTGCCTTGAGCTGTTATTGAATCTAGAACTTCTTCGTATAGTATAGTAGTCCTAATGCTTCGCTACGGACTCAATAGTTACGCAAGTGTACCCTAATGAAAAACATTATTAAAGCTGAACGGATGTAGGATTGGAACCTGCATGTCGAATGTGTAAAAGAGAAGTAATTCCCGATTTCCACTAAGCAGTTCATCTGAACTATGCCAAGAAAGTACATTGTACTACGAGGACACGATCAGCCTAAAAGACAAAATGGGTCCTCAGGAATTGCACAAATTCAATCTTGAAGACTACGTCAGTAATCGTGGTACCTAATAGTTCTGGTCGGGCAACTGATGTCAGACACGACCATTGAGCAAGTTCTAATGAGGGCGACAGAGAGTTTTGGAAGGCTGCCTCATGGTCGCTGCATAAAGAATACTGTGCTATCTCGATGGATTTCGGATATACTACTCCTCCAGCACGTGTGTGAACAAATAGAGATGTTCAGTAAAGTACGTTCAGGAACATCTGAACAACTTGTAGATATGAGGACTTCCCGTGTAACCAGAGAACAAGTGATCACAAAGAGATGAACTGTCATTTAGCTCGAGGAATTAGCATCAACTGAATGAAGAAAACTGAGCGAGAAAATTTTGAAGATGTAAATGAAAGAATAGGTTATTACGCTACCTCAGTTACATGTGCCCTGAAAATTGAAGACAAAATAAATACAGTCGATCTTCTTACTCTCAACGAGTTTCCTTGCCAAGAAGTGTGATGATAAACTGAGAGAACTGTTCCAATTTGAGCTTGCTGCGTGTCTCTTCACTGAGGACGGCATCCGCAAGGACAGCAAGTCAGCTTTATATCCAGCGTTACCTCCAGTACAAGAAGAAGTAAATCTTGGGATGCATAAATATACAGTAGTAGATAGTGAATACCTTCTACGTGGAGTTGTATGGAGAACAGCTATAACAAAAGCCACGATGAAGTCAGTGTGCAGGATCTATGTGAACTATAAGCAAATATACTTCGGATGTAATGGCGTAGCTGATTCCTTACGTATAACCTAGTGACGTCCGTTACCAAAGCATCAAAGCAGTATACCTTTTTGCAATAACCCACAAAATTAATCTTCTCCACAATAACAGCTCTAACAGTGTCGAAAGAAACTTTTTTTTCCCAACGACACTGACAAAAGGGACTTCATTTCAATGCTGACGACTGAAATGGTTGCAAAAGGTATTGCGATTAAGCGGGCAACAGAATGTTGATTAGCGCTACACCGAAGTCTGCTGACTTTGATATCGTTAGCTTCGCAGCTGAAGACGTAGATATCCTGGTATTGTTGACAGCATTAGCCTCTTCTCAAAATAACATCTATTTCGAGATGCTACATAAATGATCTTTTGGATAGGGTGGATAGCAATGTGCGGCTGTTTGCTAATGATGCTGTGGTGTACGGGAAGGTGACGTCGTTGAGTGACTGTAGTAGGATACAAGATGACTTCGACAGGATTTGTGATTGGTGTAAAGAATGGCAGCTAACTCTAAATATAGATAAATGTAAATTAATGAAGATGAATAGGAAAAAGAATCCCGTAATGTTTGAATACTCCATTAATAGTGTAGCGATTGACACAGTCACGTCGATTGAATATTTGGGCGTAACATTGCAGAGTGATATGAAGTGGGACAAGCATGTAATGGCAGTTGGGGGGAAGGCGGATAGTCGTCTTCGGTTCATTGGTAGAATTTTGGGAAGATATGGTTCATCTGTAAAGGAGACCGCTTATAAAACACTAATACGACCTATTCTTGAGTACTGCTCGAGCGTTTGGGATCCCTATCAGGTCGGATTGAGGGAGGACATGGAAGCAATTCAGAGGCGGGCTGCTAAATTTGTTACTGGTAGGTTTGATCATCACGCGAGTGTTACGGCAATGGTTCAGGAACTCGGGTGGGAGCCTCTGGGGGAAAGGAGGCGTTCTTTTCGTGAATCGCTACTGAGGAAATTTAGGGAACCAGCATTTGAGGCTGACTGCAGTACAATTTTACTGTCGCCAACTTATATCTCGCGGAAAGACCACAAAGATAAGATAAGAGAGATTTGGGCTCGTACAGAGGCATACAGGCAGTAATTTTTCCCTCGTTCTGTTTGGAAGTGGAACAGGGAGAGAAGTTGCTAGTTGTGGTACGAGGTACCCTCCGCCACGCACCGTATGGTGGATTGAGGAGTATGTATGTAGATGTAGATGTAGTAGGAGAAATACTTACCCCTCCTTCTGTATTCGTCAACTTAACGCAAATTCTGTCCACGGGATATTCTTCTCCTTCATGCAGAAAACGGTTATGACGCTACTTCAGTCCCGTTTGGACAAGGAATGAAGAAAGTATCATGTACGAGAAAAACCATTCCTTGACTGACTTGGCATTTTCAAACACAACGCCAAACACTGCAGGTACTGTGGATAAGGATACACTGAACTATCTCTGGACAACTCTACAAATCCACGTAAAACCCAAATACCAACTTGTGAGATTGCCACCTACTTGCGACACTGCCTAGTATTATTCTCTTCGTACCTGCCTACGGAGAGTGGACAAAAATATGCAATCACCAAAGACACAGCACATTGCCTTGCCCAATACGATGAAGGACACTCGTTGGCATTCACAACGGCTTCCAGTCGTCTCGGAATGGATAAACACAGGTCCTGCACGATTTTCAAGTGAATCTTGTACCATTCTTCTTGCAAAATAGTGGCAACGTCAGATAAAGATGATGGAGATAGACAATAACAATGATGGAGGCAGAGCCGGCCGTTGTGGCCGAGCGGTTTTAGGCGCTTCAGTAGGGAACCGCGTTGCTGCTACGGTCACAGGTTCGAATCCTGCATCGGGCATGGATGCGTGTGATGTCCTTAGGTTAGTTAGGTTTAAGTAGTTCTAAGTCTAGGGGAGATTGCGGAGTATGTATGTAGATGTAGATGTAGTAGGAGAAATACTTACCCCTCGTTCTGTATTCTTCAACTTATCAGGAGAAAGAAAACTGGCGTTCTACGGATCGGAGCGTGGAATGTCAGATCCCTTAATCGGGCAGGTAGGTTAGAAAATTTTAAAAGGGAAATGGATAGGTTAAAGTTAGATATAGTGGGAATTAGTGAAGTTCGGTGGCAGGAGGAACAAGACTTTTGGTCAGGTGAATACAGGGTTATAAATACAAAATCAAATAGGGGTAATGCAGGAGTAGGTTTAATAATGAATAAAAAATAGGGGTGCGGGTAAGCTACTACAAACAGCATAGTGAACGCATTATTGTGGTCAAGATAGATACAAAGCCCATGCCTACTACAGTAGTACAAGTTTATATGCCAACTAGCTCTGCAGATGATGAAGAAATTGATGAAACGTATGACGAGATAAAAGAAATTATTCAGGTAGTGAAGGGAGACGAAAATTTAATAGTCATGGGTCACTGGAATTCGTCAGTAGGAAAAGGGAGAGAAGGAAACGTAGTAGGTGAATATGGATTGGGGGGAAGAAATGAAAGAGGAAGCCGCCTTGTAGAATTTTGCACAGAGCATAACTTAATCATAGCTAACACTCGGTTCAAGAATCATAAAAGAAGGTTGTATACCTGGAAGAATCCTGGAGATACTAAAAGGTATCAGCTAGATTATATAATGGTAGGACAGAGATTTAGGAACCAGGTTTTAAATTGTAAGACATTTCCAGCGGCAGATGTGGATTCTGACCACAATCTATTGGTTATGAACTGCAGATTGAAACTGAAGAAACTGCAAAAAGGTGGGAATTTAAGGAGATGGGACCTGAATAAACTGAAAGAACCAGAGGTTGTAGAGAGTTTGAGGGAGAGCATAAGGGAACAATTGACAGGAATGGGGGAAAGAAATACAGTAGAAGAAGTATGGGTAGCTCTGAGGGATGAAGTAGTGAAGACAGCAGACGATCAAGTAGGTAAAAATACGAGGGCTAATAGAAATCCTTGGGTAACAGAAGAAATATTGAATTTAATTGATGAAAGGAGAAAATATAAAAATGCAGTAAATGAAGCAGGCAAAAAGGAATACAAACGTCTCAAAAATAAGATCAACAGGAAGTGCAAAATGGCTAAGCAGGGATGGCTAGAGGACAAATGTAAGGATGTAGAGGCTTGTCTCACTGGGGGTAAGATAGATACTGCCTACAGGAAAATTAAAGAGACCTTTGGAGAGAAGAGAACTACTTGTATGAATATCAAGAGCTCAGATGGAAACCCAGTTCTAAGCAAAGAAGGGAAGGCAGAAAGGTGGAAGGAGTATATAGAGGGTTTATACAAGGGCGATGTACTTGAGGACAATATTATGGAAATGGAAAAGGATGTAGATGAAGATGAAATGGGAGATCAGATACTGCGTGAAGAGTTTGACAGAGCACTGAAAGACCTGAGTCGATACAAGGCCCCGGGAATAGACAACATTCCATTAGAACTACTGATGGCCTTGGGAGAGCCAGTCATGACAAAACTCTACCATCTGGTGAGCAAGATGTATGAGACAGGCGAAATACCCTCAGACTTCAAGAAGAATATAATAATTCCAATCCCAAAGAAAGCAGGTGTTGACAGATGTGAAAATTACCGAACTATCAGTTTAATAAGTCACAGCTGCAAAATACTAACGCGAATTCTTTACAGACGAATGGAAAAACTGGTAGAAGCGGACCTCGGGGAAGATCAGTTTGAATTCCGTAGAAATGTTGGAACACGTGAGGCAATACTAACCTTACGACTTATCTTAGAAGAAAGATTAAGAAAAGGCAAACCTTCGTTTCTAGCATTTGTAGACTTAGAGAACGCTTTTGACAATGTTAACTGGAATACTCTCTTTCAAATTCTGAAGGTGGCAGGGGTAAAATACAGAGAGCGAAAGGCTATTTACAATTTGTACAGAAACCAGATGGCAGTTATAAGAGTCGAGGGGCATGAAAGGGAAGCAGTGGTTGGGAAAGGAGTGAGACAGGGTTGTAGCCTGTCCCCGATGTTATTCAATCTGTATATTGAGCAAGCAGTAAAGGAAACAAAAGAAAAATTCGGAGTAGGTATTAAAATTCATGGAGAAGAAGTAAAAACTTTGAGGTTCGCCGATGACATTGTAATTCTGTCAGAGACAGCAAAGGATTTGGAAGAGCAGTTGAACGGAATGAACAGTGTCTTGAAAGGAGGATATAAGATGAACATCAACAAAAGCAAAACAAGGATAATGGAATGTAGTCAAATTAAATCGGGTGAAGCTGAGGGAATTAGATTAAGAAATGAGACACTTAAAGTAGTAAAGGATTTTTGCTATTTAGGGAGTAAAATAACTGATGATGGTCGAAGTAGAGAGGATATAAAATGTAGACTGGCAATGGCAAGGAAATCGTTTCTGAAGAAGAGAAATTTGTTAACATCGAGTATAGATTTAAGTGTCAGGAAGTCGTTTCTGAAAGTATTTGTATGGAGTGTAGCCATGTATGTAAGTGAAACATGGACGATAACTAGTTTGGACAAGAAGAGAATAGAAGCTTTCGAAATGTGGTGCTACAGAAGAATGCTGAAGATAAGGTGGGTAGATCACGTAACTAATGAGGAGGTATTGAATAGGATTGGGGAGAAGAGAAGTTTGTGGCACAAATTGACTAGAAGAAGGGATCGGTTGGTAGGACATGTTTTGAGGCATCAAAGGATCACAAATTTAGTATTGGAGGGCAGCGTGGAGGGTAAAAATCGTAGAGGGAGACCAAGAGATGAATACACTAAGCAGATTCAGGATGTAGGTTGCAGTAGGTACTGGGAGATGAAGAAGCTTGCACAGGATAGAGTAGCATGGAGAGCTGCATCAAACCAGTCTCAGGACTGAAGACCACAACAACAACAACAAGTCTAGGGGGGACTGATGACCTCAGATGTTAAGTCCCACAGTGCTCAGAGCCATTTGAACCATTTTGATGGAGGCAGATAGCGATCACGCACTGTTTGCTCCAAGGTAGACCACAAAGGCTCAATAATATTGAGGTCTGGTGACTATGGTGGCAAGGAGAGATGCGATAATTTTTCCTTATGCTTACAAAACCACTCTTGGACAATGCGAGCTGTGTGAACCCGGTCCCTGTGGTGTTGGAACACATCATCATTACTGGGGAACAGACGTTGTACCATGGCATGGACCTGATCAGCCAAAATGGTCGCATAATATTTGTCAGTAACGCAACCTTGCAGAGTAACCACGGGACTCATGGAATACCACAACATGGCTGCCAAAAACATCACCGAACCTCGCCATGTTTCACTCTTGGGACGTAAATTCAGCCAGAAGTCGGAAACAGTGTGAAATAAGACTCATTCGACCATGTGACATTCTTCCATTGTCCATAGTCCAGGTTTCGTGGCTTCGGCATCACGTTTTCCTGCTACGGACATTTGCATCTCTGATGAGTGGTTTTTGAATTCCAGCCCTCTCTGCAGTTCCCAGCTTCTGTAGTTCCCTTGGTGTTGTTTTGGAGCTGACAGAGTTCGCGAGAGCGACATTTAGTGCTGCGGCGACTTTTTCAAGTGTCATCCTCTTGTTTATCTATATGAAGATGGTAGCTGTTCTTTCGGACATGTCCGAAGAACAGATACCATCTTCATATACACTGCTGGCCACCGTAAATGCAACACCCTGAAGGAAGCATCCGAATCAAGTGAATTTTACACCATGGGTTTGCAGCGATGAGATATGCAACTGATTAGAATTTCAGCGCAGACGCACATCACGCGCGCCTCTGGCGCCACCTCATAGCGCCATTTAAGGCTTGGCGATTTCGACGAGTGTACGTTCGGCACGTGTGTTTACCTTGTGGTTGTTTCACAAGACGATCAGTTATGCCTCGTAGACAACAGCGAACATCTTTTGATCAAGTATCCGAGTTCGACAGAGGAAGGATAGTGGCTTACCGAGATTGTGGATTATCATACAGAGAAATCGCTAGTCGTGTTGGACGAAACCAAACAACTGTAATGCAGATATGTGACCGTTGGATGCAGGAGGGTACGACGGATCGACGTGGTCGATCGCATTCACCTCGGTGCACCACTGCACGTGCTGATAGGCAAATTGTGCGCATGGCAGTGACGGATCGCTCAGTGACATCCCGAACCATAGCACAGCACATTGCGTCTGTAACGCATCATCCAGTGTCTGCGCGTACCATTCGACGCCGTTTACAGCTGAGTGGTCTGTCCGCAAGACGTCCATTGCTTCGTCTACCATTGACGCAGAACCACAGACGTCTCCGTCGCCAATGGTGTGATGACAGACGGATGTGGACGGCAGAATGGAATGACGTTGTCTTTACTGACGAGGCACGCTTCTGTCTGCAGCACCACGATGGTCGGATTCGAGTGTGGAGACACCGTGGAGAGACGATGCTGGACAGCTGCATTGTGCACCGCCACTCTGGTCTTGCACCGGGTATTATGGTATGGGGCGGTATTGGATATTACTCTCGCACTCCTCTAGTACGCATTGCCGGTACTTTAAATAGCCGGCGCTACATATCCGAGGTGCTGGAGCCAGTTGTCGTTCCTTACCTTCAGGGCTCGGCCACAGCCATATTTCAACAGGATAATGATCGACCACACGTGGCACGCATTGTCCAAAGGTTCTTCGTCAAAAACCAGATTGAATTGCTTCCCTGGCCGGCTCGCTCTCCGGATCTTTCGCCGATAGAAAACATGTGGTCCACGGTTGCTCAACGAGTGACCCAGATTACATCCCCAGCTGCCACACCAGATGATCTTTGGCAACGTGTGGAAGCTGCTTGGGCTGCTGTACCCCAGGAACACATCCAACGTCTCTTTGACTCAATGCCGAGACGTGTGGCAGCGGTGATCTCCAACAATGGCGGCTACTCTGGCTACTGATTCTGGCAGGAACCACATGTCACAGACGTCTGTAAACGTAATCATTTGATACTTGGTCAACATGTTATCTACAAAATAAATCTTGTTGTGCTACCTCTTGTCTTTCTTGGTGTTGCATTTACGGTGGCCAGCAGTGTATATAGTTAAGGCTCACCGGCCATTTGACCATCTTCTGCGCAGATGCACACACATTGACCGAACTCTTACGGGAATCGGTAAAGCCGCGAGTAATAAGTGTAATGGGCAGGGGCACTACGAATATAGTGCGGGACAATATGTTGGGAATGTGGGTCTCACCGGCACGATAGCTCAGCGTGTTCGGTCAGAGGGTTTAGCTACCCTCTGTAATAAAAAACTGAGTAAACGGATCAACGGACAAGCTGAACGAGTGTCATCGGACGCCCGCCACGAACAAATTCAACGAACAATATAGAACAAAATAAGATGGATAGAGCGTCTTCCATGTAAGCAGGAGACCCCGGGTTCGAGCCCCGGTCGGGGCACACATTTTCAACTGTCCCCGTTGACGTATAGCAACGCCTGTATAAGGGTATTCATTTAATTGTATTGATTCAATTGTAATTTCACTCTTGTTTATCGTCACACTCCCCTTCAATGACCGTCTTTCACAACCACTTAACACACATTTTCGTCGGCGTTGTGACTTAGCGGATAATTTTTTTTTTTTTCACTTTCTCCGTATGCGGTATAAATCTTCGATGTGGTGACTCTTGAAACATGAACACTTCGGCTGTCTTGGTTTCGGAAGATCCCACCAAACAGCACCCGCGTTCTAATTCACTCACCTCCGACATATTCCGCTCACAACTACACAGAACACTGTTCTTGCCGCGACTGACACTTGCAACTTATTGAGGACACTGCACAGATGCCGCTCGTGGTCAAATAGAACAGCGGTACCCTCAGATTTGCTACCATTTGTATTTATATTCACGAATGCATTTCTCGCGTTGTTTCCTTATTTTCGTCCAACCCCTGTACAATTGCAGGTATGGATGGCTATGTGGGGATTCATCAGTTTGGGGCTGGACACTGACTGAATTGGTCGGGAGGGGATGGGGGGGGGGCAGATTCTCGAAACAACAACGAAAAACGCAGCTCCAAAATTTTTGCTGAAAATCATTTCTTCGGAATGTACGAAAGGATATAGCGTAGAGGCCTATAGCTTCGAAAAAGCAGGACTCCGATACTATGTTAATTGACAGACATTGTCGTGGCCACGCATGCGGGAATTCACGTGAGCCGGAAATTGACGAGGAAGATGCTGAGAGGGAAACCCTGACTGATGACTTCATCGCTGAGGAGGACACTCGTGCCCCATTTGACTTGCCATTTGGACCAAAAAGGTTCAAGGTGTTAAATTTTTTGGTGTGACTCTGTATTCTGCAACATGTGTTTCGTTCGTAGTAATTTTCATTTTTAAATATACATTTAGCTAGCAAGAAATAGCATTGTATTCAAAGTAATGGAAAATTTTATAAAATGTGCATTGTACAGAACGAAGATTGTGTGTTTTCCATGCAGTTACATTCTTGTACTGAATGCAGACCCCGCCGAAGACAGGGAGCAGAGAGGGAGGGTCTTTGTGGGATTGTTAAACTTTGACAGTTAGAAGGACCTAGCACGAAAGAAACCTACATTTTTTCCCACTTTTACGTACCCTTGGCAGGAATGAGCATTCCATTGAGACAGGTATTGGTACTAAACGGTGAACAGTAGAGTCACCTACCATTATCTTTTTAAATAATTGTAGAATTAAACCTGTAATGATATGATCTGCCCTTTTTGCAGTTTTTTTGATAATGGGTCAATTTAACTGTTCCTTTGAAGTTCTGTATCCTGGTAAATACGTAGTGTGAAAATACGTTTGACCAGTGCAAAATGGAGAAAATTTTACGCTCTACGAGAATTATCTACATGATCTGGATCATGCAACGCAAGAGGGAAAAGTTGTAGACAATACTCTGAAGAAAATGCCAAAATTTCGCGGCTTTTCGGTTCCCCCTACGTAGCACAGGATTCCCGAAACCGAAAACTTGGGCTATGCCCTACAGATTACCTACGTACAACACACTAAAAGTTCAGAAAATTTGTATCTTTCGTAATATCTAATGTACCTGCCGACTGGACTACAGGACATAGGAGCCGTAGAACAGCCGAGGGGAAAACTTGCCCGGCTGGTATTGTAGTAGTGTTTCTTTCACGCCTTCCCGGTTTCGAAGTGAGGTCCGTTACCAAGGGATACGGCACAAATAATGTCAAGACGTGTACCCCACATTGTTCAGAAGAAGAGCTATATGTCAGTCGACAATACACGGTAATGGGCAATCCACAACGGACGACCGGATGTTTATAACGACACACACTTGAGTAGACGCTCAAAGGTTTCTGCTTTTTTTTTCGTTCTAAATATCCTCTCATCCATTCCGGACTTCCTACTGCAGTATTAGTTGTCCTGGCACACAGCTCGTCGTGGCTACTTGCGGGTCTTATAATGGCAAGAACTGTATCACTTGGAAACGAGCATCCTCTCTAAAACGGTATTAATGTGATATGAAGATTGTCGGTACACCAGGACTCCTTATTTTACCGCTGTTGTGTTTCATTCCATCACCTTATATCGACATCGTACGATAACACCTGAAGTTCAAGTATGAAAACTGTGGGTTAGTGAGTGACGTGGCACGGTGTTTAAGCCACCGGACTCGCATTTGAAATGTTTTCATTCTTCGACCATACAGAGTCAGTTTTGCCGTGGGTTCCTTATATGTTTAAAGAAAACGCATTTGAAAAAAATACTCGCGATTTTCTTCGGCATCGATATGCTATCAGAGCTTGTGTTGCGTCCGTAATGATTTCGTCGTCGACGTTGGGTTAAACGCCATCTGTCTCCCTTCCTCTTTCATTCTGGCTTGTTCCTGACCTTCCTCTTTCATTCTGGCATGTTCCTGAATGACGTAAGGTACTGCATACTGCAGACGAGGACAAATTGTTGGTGCCTGCATCCATGACTTCAGTCCTGAACCTACTACAGCAATCCAAAATTACAGCTCACAGAGCGCATAGGAATACCTTGACTGCTAAATGTAATGACGCAAGAAAAACTACTTGAATTATAGAGACAGAAGGCGATGAACTCAGTAGAGCTGAAATATATGTTGTGGGTATATGAGTCTACGTTTACGCAGTTCCCTGGCGCAGGTCATCCTTACATATGAAGGGCGCCATGGCCAGCGCACAATCTAGACTATCTTTTTCCACTAGGAGAGCTAAAAGGTAATGTTTGTAAATACAGCAGGTGGCAATGTTCACTAAATAGCATTTATTTCGCTCCCAGCAGAGAATTTGACTTTCCCGGCTATTGTTGACCCAAACACGCTGATACAAATGTCCCACACTGGTGTGATGAGGATGACGATAAAGTGATACACTTTCCCCAACGTTAACATGACTGATGTGAAATTTTATGGATAAATTATGTTCTGTATCAGACAAAAAAACTGATGAGCTCATCACTTTTCTCCACACAGAATAAGAGAAATTTCTCTGCGAGGTATGGTATAAATTCCTGTTGAGCGCAATTACGGGTTTACTCGTATATGAATATATTCCCAGAAAACTTCATACAGTTCCAGATGCGATAGGTGTGCCTGTCTATATCAGATGGGCGTTCAAATTACTTTGACGAATATTCGATGATGTAGTGAGGTCACTAACTGCAACTTGCTTGCACAGTTGCGAGAAACGTTCATTGTGGTTTGTAGAATCTGTAGAGAGACGTACTTGCGACTGGTAACGATCCGGCAAATCTGTGACCTACATTATCCTCGGGTGTACACCCGTGTTGAGAGCTGATAAGCGTGATATTTCGATTACCAAAATTTATTTAGAAATATTGTAGATGAACATCTGTTTAATCTAGCTTAACAACAGAGAAGAACGTATGACATAGAAACAGCTGTGGCCACAAAAAATGGAATATTTTTCATGGCAGATATTTCCGAAAATGCGAGAAAAAGAATTATAGGTTTATTCATATGAAAGTTAAAAAAATATACTGCGCGGTAAAGTCTTCTGTCTGTACGTGATGGATAATGATGTAGGAATATTTACGCGTAATGATGATGAAATGTTCTTCCAGAAAATGACTAAACTCAAGCGGTAATCAGCCGGAATGATCTCGATTACTTCCCACTACTGAGCAAGACGTAATCGAGCTATTAATAGTCTTCAGACATTCAGGAAAAGTACTCCACAGTGCCGTCGGCAGTGACCCACGAATGCCACACTTGAAGTTCACAGGTCAGCGTACACAGACCGCGGCTCTGCTGCCTATCGGTTGCGGCCTCGCGGTCTCTTTTTCCTCTTGGGAACACTACAAAGACAGCAGTGATGTCGCTGGTACCGATAGTCGGAGATGTCGAAATCAAGTCCACGGAGTGATCATCGAACCACGCTGACAAACCTCTTGAGTAATGAGTAGTGTCCCGCTGATGGACTCTCTCAGGATGCTGTTAAATGTGCAAGATTCCTACAACATCTGCCTGCGTGGAAATATGGCAGACATACCAGCTGACCCGTTTCGTTAGATGTTCTCGTTACCCATGCATGAACGGACGTGAACTACACGTCGCTGCAAAGACGAAGCCATCTCCTCAAGTATGACAACACGTCGAGAGACATTCGAGTACTAAAATGTAACGTGATTCACCAGTCCAGCCCTTTCTCCATGCTTGTTGTATCCTACTACGGCGGTTTTGGACGCATACGGATGACTCCCTGTAACTTATTTTGTGATGGAAGCATTTCCGTTAGATCCTTTTTTGATGGCTTATCACGTATCCACCGTGTTAGATGAGTAAAACTTCAGACCCGTCAAGGAGAGAGGAGGGAGAAAGTGACACTCGCTGCCAGCACACGGGATGTTCAGCTCTAGTCACACCAAGCTGGTCGACCGTTGTCAGTCGAGCAGCGGTCATGTACCAAATAGTTTTATCTTGTGACTTCGGTTTTACATATCTGATGGAACAGAATGATCATGAGAGCAGTTGTTTTATATTTTTTATTTCTGTGACAATGATTTTATATCAGCTGGTCTGCCTCATGTATCGTTATATCCAAATGGTTCATAAATGTTACGCTACATTCATATCCGATGATGAAATCTTTAGTGTGTTGAAACCGGTCATCCAGTAAACAGTATTTAAGCGATCGTGGTTTTTGAATTATTTCTACAACAGAGTGAACGCCCCACAACACACTATGTGTTCACTGCAAAATCGTACATTGTGTGCACTGACACCCCTCATCATCACACATTCTGAAAATGCCGAGAGCAGATAGCTCGAAAGCCTTCTCACTACGGAAATATAATACATCTAATGGCAAGAAAAAAACCTGACCTCTTTCAGACTTCCACGTTGAAACTGGTATCGGTGAACATGAGGCGCTTGTAACAACAATGATTACGAAAGTGCAATGGGTAACTAAACAAGTAGAAAGAGTTTACATGTTCATTAATTTACATAAAGACGTAGTAGTGTCATCTCTCCACAAGGAACTGGAAACAATTACCTCTGGCCAGGAGAAAGGAGAGGAACTGGGCTCAATTTTAGGAGAACATGTGTAGCTGAGCAAGCATCGTATAGATACGTATCTAGTGGAACAGTTAGTGATGGGTCCCTCAATGGAATACAGTCTTTTTAACAAACGCATAACGAAACAGCGATTACTGCACCTACGTGTAAAACAAAGCATAGTGCTGTAGGTACAGAGATGGAAAAGGAATCGTGCGAGTATTTACTGTGCAAAAGGCAACGAGTGAAATCTTCGGTTGCTACCGTATAGAACCTTGTCACATGACCTCTAGCAAAACCCAAATAAATGCCGATCATATGTAAAGTTAGCGTCCAGACATTCTTCAATGAAACAGGAATTCAAATTACGGGTAACAAAGCAAAACTATCAATTCTGAACTCCGTTTTCAAAAAATCCAAGAGTACTGTCCCGGTCTAATTCTCGCACCACTGCAAAGATAAATTATGCAGATATTAATGTCAGTGGCATTGAGAAACAGCTGAAACATTAAAACTGAACACAAAGCTCGAGGCCTCGATGTAATCTGCATCATATTCTATTCAGAAATTTCGTCTCAGTTGGCCCATCTTTTAACCATAATATATCGCAGATCCCTTGAGGAAATCGTTGTTCAACAGCTGGAAGAAAGCATAGGTCACACCCATCTTCTGGAAGGGCAAAAAATCTTTGACAGCCTTCCGTTGCAGAATCTTAGACCATGTTAAGACCTTAAACATAACAAGGTTCATTCCTCATTACTAGAAGGGCATTCTGTTAGCAAAAAGGTGAATGGCCTTTCAGATCATGATGCACAAATTTTAACTCTAAAAGATTTTTGTTCTGCAACACGTGTTAAATATAGTCATCAGCTGTTTAGGAAAGCTGATCCACTTGCTGTAGAGACCTTTGTAAACCTTATCAAGGAACAAGAGTGGCAAGATGTTTATAGTGCTGATACAGTAGACGATAAATATAATGCTTTTCTCAAGACTTTTCTCGTGCTCTTTGAAAGTTTCTTTCCGTTAGAACTTTCAAAACAGGGTACTACCACAAACAGGCACCCTGGGTGGCTGACTAGAGGGATAACAATATCTTGCAGAACAAAGTGGCAATTATATCAAAACGTTAGAAACAGTCAAAATCTAAATGCAGCAGCCCATTACAAACAGCATTGTAAGGTGCTTAAAAATGTTATTAGGAAGGCAATAAGTGTGTGGTATGCAGATAGAATAGCTAAGTCTTAGAATAAAATTAAAACCATGTCGTAAAGGAAGTGGCTGGTCTGCAGAGACAGGTCGAGGATATAGAATCAGTGCGTAGTGGGAATGTCGGTGTTACTGATAAGTCGCATATATGTTCAGTATTTAATAATCACTTTCTGAATATAGCAGGTGAACTAAATAGAAACCTAGTCCCAACAGGGAATCATATAGCACTCTTAGAAAAAAGTTTTCCGAGACTGTTACCTGAAATGCTCCTCCATGATACTGACAAGAGGGAGATTGAGTTAATAATTAAATCACTAAAGACCAAGAACTCTCATCGATATGACGGGGTATCTAGCAGAATACTGAAGTATTGTTCTATGTATGTTAGCCCAGTACTTAGGCATATCTGTAACTTTTCCTTTAGGAGTGGTCGGTTTCCTGACCGATTAAAGTACTCGGTAGTGAAGCCACTTTATAAAAAGGGAGACATTGATAATGTTGACAATTTTAGACCTATTTCTATGCCATCGGTGTTTGCTAAAGTTATCGAGAAGGTTGTATATGCAAGGTTACTGGAGCATTTAAATTCACATAATTTGCTGTCAAATGTTCAGTTTGGTTTTAGAAATGGTTTAACAACTGAAAATGCTATATTCTCTGTTATCTGTGAGGTTTTGGACGGATTAAATAAAAGGTTGCGAACGCTAGGTGTTTTCTTTGATTTAACGAAGGCTTTTCACTGTGTTGACCACAAAATATTACTGCAGAAGTTGGACCATTATGGAGTAAGGGGAGTAGCTTACAATTGGTTCGCCTCTTACTTTAAGAACAGAAAGCAGAAGGTAATTCTCCGCAATATTGAGAGTGGTAGTGATGTTCAGTCCCAATGGGGCACTGTTAAGTGAGGCGTTCCCCAGGGGTCGGTGCTAGTGCCACTGCTGTTTCTTATTTATATAAATGATATGCCTTCTAGTATTACAGGTGATTCAAAAATATTTCTGTTTGCTGATGACACCAGGTTGATAGTGAAGGATCTTGTGTGTAATATTGAAACAGTATCAAATAATGTAGTTCATGATATAAGTTCGTGGCTTGTGGAAAATAATTTAATGCTAAATCACAATAAGACTCAGTTTTTACAGTTTCTAACTCACAATTCAACAAGAACCGATATTTTGATCAGACAGAATGAGCATATTATAAGTGAGACGGAACAGTTCAAGTTCCTAGGCGTTCGGATAGATAGTAAGCTGTTGTGGAAAGCCCATGTCCAGGTTCTTGATCAGAAACTAAATGCTGCTTTATTTACCATTAGAACAGTATCTGAAATAAGTGACACTTCAACACGAAAAGTAGTCTACTTCGCATATTTTCATACGCTTATGTCGTATGGTATTATTTTTTGGGGTAATTCTTCAGATTCAAAAAGGGTATTTTTGGCTCAAAAACGGGCTGTTCGAGCTATATGTGGTGTAAGTTCGAGAACCTCTTGTCGACCCCTATTCAATAGTCTGGGAATTCTGACAGTGCCATCGCAGTATATATTTTCATTAATGTCGTTTGTTGTTAGCAATATTAGCCTATTCCCAAGAGTTAGCAGCTTTCACTCAGTTAATACTAGGCAGAAATCAAATCTGCATGTGGAATGCACTTCCTTGACTCTTGTGCAGAAAGGAGTGCAGTATTCTGCTGCATCCATTTTCAATAAGCTACCACAAGAACTCAAAAATCTTAGCAGTAGCCCAAAATCTTTTAAGTCTAAACTGAAGGGTTTCCTCATGGCTCACTCCTTCTATTCTGTCGAGGAGCTCCTGGAAGAGCTAAAAAATTAAGCAAATTCCAGTGTTACGTTGTTGATTTTCTTTATTTAAACTTACGACTTGTCACCTGAATATGTTTTTTTTATTTCATTTGATCTGTTTCTAATATCGTGTTATAATTTCATGTATTGGCTCGTTCCATGGCCATGGAGACTTCTCCTTAATTTGGTCCCACGGAACAATAAATAAATAAATAAAAAGGTGTCTCAAACTGAATGACCTCCTCCATGTCAATCGTCATGGATTAGGAAAACATTAATCATACAAAATTCCACTCAGGCCTTTCTCGCGTGATATCCTGAACAGCATGGATCAAGGCAAACTGGTAGATACAGTATTTCCTGACATTTGAAATCGATCTGACTCGGTGCCATACCAACGCTTCTTAACGAAAGTAAGATCAGGGAACATGAGGTATCAATGCCACTTGGATCGAAGATTTCTCAGTAGAATAGATGCAGCATTTTGTCTTAGATGGAGAGTCATCGACAGATGTAGAAGAAACTACAGGCGTGTCTTAAGGACGTGTACTGGAAACCTTGGTGTTCATGTTGTAGATTAATGACCAGGTAAATAATATTAACAGTAACCTCATACTTTTGGCTGACGATGTAGTTATCTATAGTGAAATACTATAAGACGGGGAGCTTCTAAACGCTCTCTGGGAATAAAATACAGCAGCCGACTGGCCCGCAAATAGAACAGTTTTTTTGTGTCAGTTTTTTCGTTTGGGTTTATTGAACCATACCGCTAATAGTTGGTACAAATATGAAATCATATGTACTGGGAAATCATAATACTAACCTTAAAAACAGCAAGTATGAAAGAATTATGATGTACTTCAGGTCAAGAAGTATAAAATGGACCTACATAATGCTCGTTGTTACATGTTCTTTTCACTGTACGTGAGTTGTTACACCGTTTGTCCCCTGTTCCAAAGACATTATAGCTACATCAGACATGCGGCCATATTTATATCAAGAATAAAGTTAGTTATTTTCATGTTCCATGCATCATTTGTATGTTTAAGCATAATTATCTGGAAGGAGTTATTGCCAGTCACATTACACTTTAATTAGTAAATACCTCTACCTGCTGACCATTTACAAATTCCTTTTTTAGTAATTGGTTGGTGTATTTGCTGCGGCTCGATTGTTAAATGTTTAGTACATCGCAATATTACAAATTATAAATATATTATCAATTAAAAAAAAAAGAAGCAAATGTGGCAGATTTCAGAGTTTGGTTGCCTATTTTGTTGTATTAACATAATTTACTTATGTATCACATGTTCGTATCGCGTGAATTATTTTTATGCTACACAAAAAGATAGCTGCGTGAACCATCAAACTCATAAAATTATTCAGAATATAAGAGTTCACAAAACCTAAACGAGATCTACAAGATAATTTTATGTCTGAACCCTCACTAAAAGAATAGCCACTTATCTGAATGACATATATAAACAACACGCCAAATGACTCTCCAGCCGCGCGGGACTAGCCGAGCGGTCTGGGGCGCTGCAGTCGTGGTCTGTGAGGCTGGTCCCGGCGGAGGTTCGAATCCTCCCTCGGGCGTGGGTGTAAGTGTTTGTCCTTAGGATAAGTTAGGTCAAGTAGTGTGTAAGCTTAGGGACTGATGACCTTAGCAGTTAAGTCCCATAAGATTTCACACACATTTGAACATTTTGACTCTCCAAAGGTACCTAAACTGTGTACTAATATCCCCACCGACGATGCAACAGCTGTTATAAAACATAACGTCACAAACTACAAGAAGCTTTCTTCTGCGGAAACTACTGACTGGCATAGATCTCTTGGAGATAGTATTAAAATATAATTATTTCCCTTTTGAAGGAAAACTTGTAAGCAAGAAAACAATTAGACTAGCTACGGTTGCCAGCATATCGGAACTGTGGTAGAAATATTCCACTACTATCTACAGCACAGGGTACTCACAAATAAGACAATATGTAATAGATGGGGAAAGTAAAGATGATGCACAACCATCCTCCAAACCATTAACAAAATGAACAAGAGTTTGAATTCACTTGTGACTTGTGAACACACAATAAATATCACTATAAATTTAACAGATTTAAAATATCACTATAAATTTACCACAAGTAAACATCTGCGCGTAAAAAGGCAAGCCCAACATCCAAATATATAAGAAGCCTACGGCCACTGACATGAACATACATACTTATTTCCAACTCCTCAACATGCACAAACTGGTGGCATACGGTACCATTCAGTGATTCATAGAGGTCTGAAAATCCCACTGAGTGATGAGAACTTCCAGAACGAAATGAAAATCATAAAAAGGATAGTTGCAATCAAAGAGCATGAGCTCACAATAGTAGACACCTTAGTTAAAAACGTAAAAAAAAAACAACCATTAAGAGTCAAAACAATTCAGTAAAAACGGTACTATCTCCAAAAAAATTTTAAATTTTTCAACTTATACAAAGTGAGAACTGCATCGTAAAAAGCAATAAATTATATACAGGCTGCCCCATAATTAAAAAACAAGCAGTGAAGATTAATTTTCACCCCCTTGTGCACATAAAATTACACACAGCAAATTCCCAGCTGAATACGTAGAGCAAACCTCCACACTAGATAGAAGGACCGAATCAATGCATTTGGATAAATTCTCAGCTGAATATGTATGTTAAACCTCCACGCCAGGTACAAAGACCGAATCAACGCATTTAGATACAACACACCATTCAAATACGCAATAGTCTTCCATATAGAACACACTGGATATCACTTTGACAGTGCACAAAACGGTCTGAAACAAAACGCACTACAGAAAAAGCACAAAATGTCCCTGTATGAAGAAATAGAAATTTATATTCTTGCGAAGAAATGTGGTAAAAATCTGCTCAACCACAATAATGTAATAGGCTCAACCACTTTTTTTCAAAAAAAATTGGTACTATGTGTAAATTTTTTTCATAATTTACAGTTAATTTAAGATCACAGCATTTTAATTTATCTCTTCTTCTGTTATTCCTATGAGTTCTACCTAACTATATTCGTATGCACTCTCTGTTGCAGCGTATTGATCTTTGTAACACAATAAATAATTTAAGAAATGTAGACATGTAATACATAACTAAAATTTTTTTAACAAAGAAAATAGCCATTCAAACTCTGAAATGAGCCTCATTAGATTCATTTATTTTTATTTTTAAATTCCTAATATATTCATAATTTTCACTTTTGTGATGTACAACAAAGCTTCAGCAATTGCATCAACTACTTACTTAGTGCAAATGCCATACCTCTGATATGTACAATATAGTTGTAAAAAGTGGAGGAACGGTGTAACGCCTCATATGCAGTAAACATGCAACGACTAGCAGCATGCAGTATCTATTTGGTTTCCTGTAGCTTAAGCTTGCATCATTACTGATTTTATTTCTGACAAAGCTGTCTCTGAGGAAAATTTTCTATCACTAACGAAGTAGAAAAAGTAACCTGCTTTTTACTTGGCCTGCCGTTGTGGAGAGGTTTCTGTAGTCCTCATTAATACTAAGATTGCAGCTGTGTAGTTTACACGCGAAGATTATAGTTTGAACCACTGAAACACGTAGTGGTATAATAAATAAACGACTCACGGAGAAAACTGTTTTATTTATGTTTAATTACAGGCTATAGCCCTCGTGGTACCGGTCTTTATGGACGCAGTAATTAATTCACTGCTGGAATTTTACCATGATGGTTCACGTTCGCATAACTCATCACCTTCGTTATTAATATCGAGTTGAACTAAATGTCATAGACACTATAATCGTATTTTGTACTTTCTCCCTTTGCCTTAACGACATGATCTGAAAATTTTTTTCAGTCGCTAGAATTGACAATAACTAGTACCTAGAAGATTGTGAAATGCATTAGTCATTCTCGTGTAAATAACGGGAAGTACTAACAGGAGAGCCGATTCTGCAGCTCTCATTCTGGACAACTGTGCAAAGAGGCAGCACACAAAATGTCCGCGAACGGCCATTATTTCAATGTGAGCCGCGATCTGTGCTACAAAGGGCCGGAGGAATGGAAAAAACACAAAGCACAGCCGCGTTTTTGTTTCGTCTTCCCACATTCAGCGCGTGTATCTTACTCAACCGGACCACAGTGTGAAGAAGTGGAGTACAAATTGGACTGCGAGAACACAGCTGAGTTGTTGCAACAATCACGTAAAGTCACTGAAAACTACGCATGAATATGTGTCTCACTCTTTTCCCAACTTTAATGATAACGAAGACTAGTACACATTATACGGTTAGGCAAGAAGGGTTTAGTAGCTTTTTCACTTTACTGCAACTATTCAATATTAACCATCAACCGAAAGTAATAACTCTCGCTATAATCAGGAAAGAGAGCCCTTCACCATATCACCACTTCCACCTAATTCCATAGCCGCAGAAGCACGCTCTGGTGCAAACGGTCCGCCAGACGCCTGCCACGCCCACACAAGCCAGCCTGGATTCCACGTCATCTTCTGTGACTCACTACTCTATGAGCCCTCCTTCCACTGCCCAACAAATCAATGTCAGCATTTTTTGCACCAGTCTAAGACACTTCTCGCTTTCCTTCTAGTGGCCACTGCCTTCTGTGCAGCCGTCCTATATGAAAACGGAGACATTTTGTCTCTCTGCGGGCTGCACCATCGTTGATCTCCATTGCTCAGTTGCAATCAAACTCTTCTGCAGTAAATGCCAAGTGCGTCTGACGAATTGTTCGCACGGTACTATTTATGATTTAGAGGTCCATGTCAGTCACAATTTACATCTGTTTAAAGCTCAATACTGATCTTTCTGAACGAAGGCTGGTTTTGGCGTTTGTTGAATATTCCGATCCATTCCACTAGAACCATGGACACATGTTGGCCCTGTGAAAACTCTGAGCAACAGTCCAAACCAGTTGGCTCCTCCAGTCACGTTCTCTTCTCGGTTTCTTAGTTCTCTCCGCTGGCTCATTCCGATGGACAACATCTACGCTGCGAATATCCTGTGTGCCATTAACTTACGTATTCTCAACTGCATAGTTCCACTTCACACAAAGCTCGTTCAGTGGGCTGTCAGGAATCGCTTAGTGTGTGTAATAATACATATAGTGTATGGAAGACCAACAGTGTAGCGCTTGATTTAGAAAGGGCATAATACAGGGATGTAGTTCTCGCCCCTATTGTTCAGTCCTTACGCCTAAGAAGCAACGACGCAGATACAAAAGTTTCAGGAATGGGATTAAAATTCAGAGCGAAAGGAAATCATTGATAAGATTCGCCGTAACTCTTCTGTCCTCAGTGAAAAGAGGAGCAATTTCAGGACCTGCTGAATGGAATGAACAGTCTAATGAGTACACAATATGGACTGAGAGTAAACCGCAGAAAAAATAAAGTAATGAGGAGTACTAGAAATGAGGTTAGCGAAAACACAAAAATTAGGAACCACGAAGTAGACGAAGTTCAGGAATTCTGCTACGTTGGAAGCCAAATAACACGGGACGGACGTGGTAAGGAGGGCATAAAAAGCAGAATATCAAAATCTAAGAGGGTATTCTTGGCCAAAAGAAATCCACTGATATAAAACATCGTTTTTAATTTGAGGAAGAAATTTCTCAGAATGTTTGTATACAGGGTGTAACAGAATGGCGTTTTAAAATATTGGGAGATTTTGGAACACGAATTTTTGAACGTTTTGATACAAAGAACCCATAGCCAGAAATGTGAAATAAAGTTCCTACAGCCGCAATTAGACTGAGAATTTTTGTTTTAGATTATAGTCACAGTTCATTTATTTTGCCTACCGTCATCCATTTCGGTACACAGTACCATCCTCAGGCCATCCTATGATCAAAAATTGCGATAGCTTTAGTGCAATAATGCAAGAACAATTTATAAAATAGTATTCTCTATGACAGCAAACGTATGGTATATAGTGCACCTGAAAATTTATAGGTAGCCTCTTACCCCTGGCACGCAGTCGTCTCGCTCTCTTCCCAAGTAGGTATGTCAAATATTATTAAAAAAGACCAGTGTTAAGCTTTAAATTGATGTAAATTGCCGCAAGCAGTGATCAGCGTACCATCTATTTGCAGAAGGCTTTCTGTAGCTCTTAAAAAATGTCACGAGCATAAAATTTAAAATTAAGAAATTACATAACAAAATAGTCTCCACTGTAATAAAACATTAAAAGCAATATTAACAGAATCTTCCGTCGGTTCTTGGTAGAACAACATTATAATAAATGAAAAGCAGACTGGTGCTTTTCATTTATCATTAAAAGCAAGATAGCAAATCTGTTTAGCCAAGTTTACATCTTATAATTTCTTTCCAATAACTATAATTTTGTACTTCTAATACATACAACTACGACGACGACGACAATTGCTTAATTTAAAGACTCATGGCTAGATCGATGTTTTATGGTGGTGCAAATTGTACAGGGTGGGGCAAATATAAGTGGTCCAGAGCACAGAGATCCGGGTACAAGAAACACAGTACTAATCTGACTATGGCAAATGCTGAAAGTGGCCACCATGTTGGGCCCTGGTCAGCAAGTTGCTGAAGGCTGAATGATCAAATCTGTACTGCTGCATCGCTACAGTCACATCCGAAAGGTTCTGCTGCAGTTCTTGAACACTACGAGGGCTGTTGCGATACACCTTAGACTTGAGGGCTCCCCACAAAAAGCAATCGCACACCAACAGTTCAGATGACGTCGGTGGCCAGCTAGGGCCGCGAGCAGACTAACCTCTCCTCACAACTCTGTCAGGCGTGAAGTTTGTGTAAATGTTCTCTAAGGTTCGGCCGGCTGTAAGGGCAGTTACTCCATCCTGATGGAGGTAAACGTAGATCTTTTCCTCCTCCGTTAATTCTGACAAAAATGGTTTCAAAATGTTGGCAACGTAACGTGCCGAAGTGAGGAAAGAAGATGAGACCAATAGTGCGGCGTGCAGATACTGCACACCAAACCCCAAACTTCTGATCATGCAATGGTGTTTCGTGGAAATATGGGGATTCTACTCTGCCCAGAACATGTGATTCTGTGAGCTGACATAACCATTCAGGTGAAACCAGGCTTCATCAGACGTAAAGAGTAGACCCATGTCCAAGCCATTCATTGTTATCTCAACGAACAGCCAATCACAAAACTAGTGGCGTCCAGGAGCATTTGCTGATTTTAATTCATGAACAACAGACACTCGGTAGGGACGGGTGTGCAGGTCCAGGTGGAGTATTCGTCCACGTGATCGACGTGACTCTTGCGACAAGCGTCGACCTGATTTGGTAGGACTATGAAGCGTTTTCTGGTGAACTGCAGCCACATTTTCTTGTGTGCAAACACGTTTCGGAATGTTTTCTGAGTTGTTCAAAACAGATTCAGTCTGACGCCATTTTCGTACTTGCATTGCATGGCACTTTGACACCATTAACTTCTGAACATACGACTGATCACATCGTTTCCACGACTTCGTTGCCACGTAACTTTCCACAACGAACACCCGCTGCTCCTCTGTAAATAGCATCTTCCCCTTTGCACTGCTCCATCCACACTAATACAGTTCACACTACGCTCTGAACCGGTGTTGATGACGTGGCGGGCGTACACATAGTGTGCGTGCCACGTGGTGTCACATTCACGTCCAAACGTAACCACTCATCGGGACACTTTTATTTGCTCCACCCTGCATATAAAGGTACAATGTAAACTTCGCTATTTTGCTTTTAATGTTTTACTACAGTGGGGCCTATTTTGTTACGTAATCTGTTAATTTTAAATTACACACTCGAGACATTTTTTAAGAGGTAAAGAAAACCTTCTGTAAATAGGGGGCTTCTTATCACTGCTAGCCGCAATTTACACCTGTTTAAAGCTCACCATTGATCTTTTCTCTTAGCATTTCACACACCTACTTGGGAAGCTAGCGCGACGAGTAAGTGCCAGGGGTAAGACGCCACCTATATACAGGGTGGCGCACGAAATGTGTTACTTTTTTTTTTTTAATATAAACTTTATTGTCAATACAATCTGAAAGGAACTACAATGAAGAGCCGTCCATGGAGATTTGTTCTAACTCAGCACATGCTCAATATGTCCACCATTTCGTTTCCTGACTTCCTCAAAACGAACACTGAAGTTAGTGATTACCCTACGGCACATGTCTTCCGTAATTTCACTGCAAGCTTGAAGAATAAGTCTTCCGAGCTCCATTACATCATGTGGACGTTTCGGGAAAAATTTGTCCTTTAGGTACCCCAAAAGAAAAAAGTCACATAGATTGAGGTCTGAACTATTGGGGGGCCAATTTTGTCCACCATTGAAGCGACCTGGAAACCTGAGTGAAATGATCCACATGAAATGTTCGCGTCAAAACTCCAACACAGTGTTTGCAGGATGTGGCCATGCTCCATCTTGCACGGACCACTGCGTGTTGAAGGGCAAGGCAGTAGCAAGAAGCTGTGGAATGAAGCTATTGCGAAGTATGCTCAAATAACGCTCGCTGTTCACAGTTTCTTCAAAGAAAAAGGGTCCAATAAATCTGTGACTGGCAATTGCTGCCCACGCTGTAATCCTCGGAGCATAATGTTGTCGTTCATGAAGCACTTGTGGGTTTTCAGTGGCCCTAAAGCGTACATTTTGTTTGTTAACCACACCGTCTAAATGAAAATGCACCTCGTCTGAAAACCAAACGTCCTTGAGAGTTTCTTCCATATCCTCCGCCTACTGAGAAAACAGTAGTCTCTGCTGCTTGTGTTCTTCAGTGAGCTTCTGTGCACTGGTCATCTTGTATGGGTACATCTGGAGGTCACTTTTAAGAATGTGTTGAACGGAGCGTCTGGATATTCCCAGTTGCACTGCTGCCTTTCTACACGATATCCCGTGACTTCCCTGTACAGCAACTCGTACCGCTTCAATATTCTCCGGCGAACTTAGGCCGAGGTCGCTTCGCTTCCAATACTGTTCCTCCCTGTACAAATTTATAGTACAACCTGTGGATGATCTTCTTGCAAGGGACCCATCGTGTGTTAAACTGTTGTCGAAAACACCTCTGAGTCACAACAAAGCTTTTCGTTTCATGAAAAAGTAACACAATTGCCGATCGTTGCTGTGTCGTCAGTCTTTCACTGACAGCCATTGCTGCTTACTAGTCTCCCAGCGGCAGCATCGTGAATTAGACGTCATTTCGTAACTCATTTGTTTTTCCAATCTCTGCTGGTACTGCCGTAGAGATCCCAGCGGGATATCTAATGTGCGTCATAAATTGTGAAAGAAACAATTGGTAACACATTTCGTGCGCCACCCTGTATTTTAAGATGCACTGTGTGCCATACGTTTGCTGTCATAGAGGATACTATTTCGTAAATTGCTCTGGCATTATTTTACTGATGTTATCGAAATCTTTGATCGCAGGATGGCCTGAGGATGGTACTACGTACCGAAACCGGTAGCCAGCAGGTAAAATAAATAAACTGCAACAATTGACTAAAAAAACTTTTTCAGTATTGTATCTGACGCTGTTCCACTGACAGTATGTCGTAATACACACCATTAGGCTGAGAATCCACGCACTACCTATACGAGCAGTTACCAGGTCAGATTCTCAGTGAACAGTTGGGCTGGAATCCTGGAGATCGCCTTATTGGACCACACATCTTACCAGAACGTTTGAATGGTGCATAGTATTTGAACTTTCTGGCCAATACGTCGTATGAACTTCTAGAGAACGTTCTCTTGCAACTGAGCACTCGTTTGTGGTTTCAGAACGACGGTGCTCCAGAGCAGCTGGATCGTCGGGGCACGGCATATCTCACAGACAACTTCGGACAGAGCCTAACTGGAAGAGAGTATCCATCCCTTGGCCTGCGCGCTGCGCTGACCTCACACCGTCTTGACTTCTTCCTCTGGGGTTTCGTGCAGTCCCTCGCGTACTCAGCACCTGCTGAACAGTCCCTGAGTTTACTGAGCGCATCGTTTCAACAGTTGATACAATCAGAGGGAGGCGCGAAATTTTACGGAGAATCAGACATAACATGTTTCGTCGTCGCATATTATGTAACGAAGCCAATGGTCGTCACATTGAACATTTACTCTACATCAGTGGAGCTGCAGATTCAGTTTACAGTATTTGATGGTACTCTACTGTCAATAAACGTTTTCCAAACCGCGGTATTGTGGTGTTTTAATTATCCTATCGAATGCGTAGAAAGTGCATAACGCTGCAGACACTTTATTCCACATTTCCGGATATATGTTCCTTATATCAGAATGTTCAAAATGTCACCCTTGATCTCCCAAATTGTTAAAATGTCATTATGTTACCCCTTGTATGGATGTGGATCTTTAACTGTGAGAAAATCGGAAAAGAAGGCAATCGAAGTGTTTGAGATGTGGTGCTGTAGAAGGATGTTGAAAATTACGTGGACTAATAATGTGAGGAGTGAGGAGGTTCGCTGCAGAATCGGCGAGAACAGGAACAAGTAGAAAATAGGTACGAGAATGGACAGGACGATAGGAGATGTGTTAAGGAAGGACGTCCATATCTGAGAGAGCTGTAGAAGGGAAAACTGTTGGAGAAGACAGAGATTGGAACGCATCCAACAAGAAATGCATCCAACAAATAATGCAGGAATTTCCGTGCGAGTGCTACTATGAGATGAAGACGTGGGCACAGGAGGGGATTTCGTGGCGGGCCGCTTCAAAGTAGTCAGAAGACCGATGACAAAAATGGTTCAAAGGCTCTGAGCACTATGGGACTTAACTTCTGAGGTCATCAGTCCCCTAGAACTTAGAGCTACTTAAACCTAACTAACCTAAGGACATCACACACATCCATGCCCGAGGCAGGATTCGAACCTGATACCGCAGCGGTCGTGCAGTTCCAGACTGTAGCGCCTAGAACCGCTCGGCCACCCCGGCCGGCACCGATGACAAAAAAAGGGAATTTTAGATAGGCGAAAAATAGGCAATTGATAACACTAAAGATAACTCTCGGTTTAAATAGACAACTGAAGTTCCACTCCATTACAAACAGATCACTAGCTCACATTCAATATTTAAAGGCATTGTTGAATTAAGTATGTACGTTTGATGAGTTTTCTCGTAGGCTGCTTCGATAAATAGTTCATTGGCACTTAATGGGAGTGTGAAGACGCTGCCAAATCGAGGACTTTCTGTTACGCGGTTTGGAGTTGTCTCGCTGATATGTTTTGTAATGCCTTAAGAGCTTTAAATGTGTAACAGCAGTTTTGGCCCACAAAACTATTTGGCATTAGTTTCTGTTCAGAGTGCTGCAATAATTGGCCACTGTTACCGACAATTTTTCAGGGCTTTTGTCTGGCTCCTCAGGAAACGTGTAATTGTCCAAAATACATACCAATCGAAGTGGTGCGGTGGTTAGCACACTGGACTCGCATTCGGGAGGACCACGCTTCAAACCCACGTCCGGTGATTCTGATTTAGGTTTTCAGTGATTTCCGTAAATCGCTTTAGACAAATGCCGGGATGGTTCCCTTGAGATGGCACTGCCGACTTCGTTCCCCATCCTTCCCTAATTCGATGGGGCCGATGAGCTCGCTGTTTGGTCCCCTCCCCCAAATCAACGAAACATTGTCTTGAACTGTAAATGACTTACGTAACGATCGTATGTTAGACATGTTTGGTTAACAGGAAGCTGAAACTAGGCAACTGTTGTGTTTCCACGTACACACTGCCGTGCCACACCAGACGAATGGTTGCCGTGGTGGTTCTAACTAAGTGCGTTAGTAATCATTGGCAATCTCCACTATCGCGATTTGGAGATGTAAGCAATAGCAGTTTTTGAGAGGTACATAGCAAATTGAGATCACATCACGAAATTCCCACGTTTGTTGGAGGAGTAGATATGTTAGTCACGAAACTTTGACAGGAGCACCATTACTCGCGTCTAGCAAATATTTTGTGTTTTTTCCTGACAATTCTTCTGGTCTTTTGTAATTTTTATCTACCATTCCATCAAAAGGTTTCATTGTAATTCCGTTAACTGCATTAACATTTCAGATCCTACAGTTAACACTGCGATGAATTTTCTTTTATCTTTTTTATTGGATGGTTAACGGACTACTCTAACAAAACCATCAACACGATATTAAACAACTGTTTACGTGGCACGCTAACTTGCAGATTGGCAACTACGGTCGCTGTCAGCTACAGGGCTATATAACTATGTGTTTCTTTTAACGTAGGCCCTAACGTTTTTCCTCCTCGAAGTAAATTTCTGTCGAGGGACGAAGAGTATTGACGTGCTGATGTATAACATAAGGTACAACACGCGTTCTGAATAAACCCTGATGAGGGACGAAGAGCAATAACAAATATGCCAGTGAAGTCCATCTCTAGATATTCAGAATATCTGGTGTATTTGGTTTACTTCTAGCTGTTGGTACTGAATGATGTGAAACAAGACATTGTTTCTTGAGAATGAGCTATTTCGAAGGAATAAGCAAGAACGGCACTTGACTGAGGTTATGAACCCGTCTCGCATGTTGTGCACCGTATACAAGTAGCTGCGATCATGCGGCCAGAAAGATTACTGTTGCCACAATACTTGAGGCACTGGGCTACTATTCAGGAGAAAAGGAATTGAATTCGTTGATATTTTCCATGTTATTGGTAGAGGGCCCTCCTACCACATTGCTTTTAAATATGAAATTATTTCAGTCAATACTCACATACGTTATTTAATAGGTATTCCATTTTCTACTGACAAGTCATTACCAATAGCCAATACAAGTATCTTTGACGCAGCTACCGGCCAAGATTATTTATAGGCTATTGGTAATGACTAGTCAATCGAAATCGGTATAGCTATTAATCAATCTAAGTGAGTATTGAGTGAAATAAATTTTATAGTTAACAGATTTAATTTCTCGTGCGACCACCCGAAGGCGGTTTCTGACATTTTCCTAAATCACTTAAGGAGAATGCTAGGATGGTTTCATCGCCAAAAATGTAATACGAAAAAGGAAAGCTAAAACACTTTGCTACCCTACCATTCTCCGCCTAAGCTGTCACGGCCCGTTGTTCATATGGCAGCAGCTAAGACCTCAGGTCTTCGTAAAGGGACGCATTACTGCGGTCTCTGTTAGGGTGGGATGCTTATGAGTCGTGCATCGATCTCCGACATCTGCGTAAGTTCCAAAATTCACTACCTTTATGTGCCGTTGGGCACTTATGCAAATACACAAACGGGAACATCGGCGCGTTAGGTCCGCAGCTCGTGGTCTAGTGGCTAGCATTGCTGTCTCTGGATTACGGCGTCCCGGATTCGATTCCCGGTCAGGTTGGGATTTTTTTTCCCCCGCGGATTGGGTGTTTGTGCCATCATTCGTGACGGTGCCTCGATTGGACTGTGTACAAATTGGGACCTTGTACGGGCGCTGATGACCGCGCAGTTGAATGCTCCAGAAACCAAACATCATCATTATCGGCGCGTTAGGTACAGTACGTGGCCGAAATCAGCCCACCACCTCACCGAGCGCTCTTCGCGTGAGGTCAGGAAACGCTCCCGAAGGCATGCGCCTGCAGAGATAACGTTTCAGCGCCATATACGTGTCTCCTGTCAGAATGAGTGAACGGTTCCAGCTTAGTCAGTTCCAAATTGGTATCATTGAGGGATCCACAAGTTTCCACACTCAGTTTTAGATGTTTTGCTGGAGTTATTTGTGCCCAAATCCACTCATAGCGATGTTATTGACCAGTGCAGACGTAATAGAAATACCAAACGCGACCACTGCTCTGGTAGGTCAAAGAAATTAACTGCCGTAAACCGTCGAACCCTAACGTAAAATACCCGAATCGCTCGTCAGACAACCTTGCCAATCATTGAAGAGGGCTTCGGCTGCAGTTCAGGTATAGAGACTAGTGAGAAGACGATTTGTGGACACGAATCACTCGCCAGACATCATTGTCAACCACTGAAGAGGATTTCGGTTGCGGTTCAGGTACAGGGACCAGTGAGGAAACGATATGTGGAGTGGCAATAGCGCTTAGTGCTTGACAATTTCTTTGAAACCGCTCTGCAAATGAGCACTCGAAGAAAAAGCTACGTATCTTAGAGTACTTACTCAACGATCCCACTGATCTGCTGACAATTGGAAGAAGCTATTGTACAACGACTGGCCACAGATCGTGATGTGCCACTCAGATGGACATGTGCGAAAGTGGTGGGTGTCTGACGAACGTTACTCATCCTAGATGAGCGTTGTAGCGGAGGGGTGGTAAGACAGTGCGGTGTTTGCCTTCCTGATTTCAGAACGGAGCACTAGTTTTGCTGACGGAAAAATTAGAAAACTTTTTAGACAACAACACCTTTTCGAGCTCCGTTAACAGTTTGGAATCAGATACCTTCCACGTCTATGTGATAATGCTGTTGTCCCATAGCAGGGCACACTACCTCATGACTAGAAGAAAAACAGATTTGCTAGACTAGCGTGCTCCAGTCCCAGACGTCAGCCTCATATAAAACCGTTACGTAAGACTAGAGCGTCGTAATTCTCTCCAGAAGTCAGCGACAGTTTTACAGCAGACATGAAGAAGAATGAAAAAAAATTCCAGCTTCACTGTTGCAAAACTTAATGTGGGACCTTGTTCGAGGATGAAATAGTATTTGGACACCTTTGATCGTATGGTATTGGAGTGGTCAGCAACACCACAAGATGCTAAGATTTCTTTGCATCACTTGCTAGTTAAGACTACAGACGTGCGGAAGCGAGAGGTCAGCCCCTAAATAGCATTAGGTACAGGTTCTTAGTTCAGCCACTATATTGCGTAATCCGAAGGAAGAACAATTAAAGATTGCAGAGAAGACAGCCGGAATATAATTAAAGTTATTAGCCTTCTTAGAAAAGTGGACATGCTAGAATAGTTTATGGAAACATACAATAAATGAAGCTGAATATTGGATAGTATATGTTAACATTTCGGTCTGTCTGTATTGTCCGGTCTGTATAATTCTTTCAATGTATTGAATTGTGTACCATTTATAGAGTGATATGTATTAATAATTTAAAATAGCATCCCTGCTGTTACTGCTCGGTGTACGTCGTAGTATTTGTCAGTGATAAGTTTTTGGTGTAGCTTGTGAGTGTATTTTAGTCTCTCTCTCTCTCTCTCTCTCTCTCTCTCTCTCTCTCTCTCCGTATAAACAGTGAGATTCAGCTGCCCCTACCGCTGTCGTTTTATGCAATCCGCAATGTTATTTCTGGCCTTCAGAAACCACGTTCGAAATTATAGTGTTCTCTCGCTCACTGCGCGCTAACTATTAGGTCAATTTAAAAAATGAAAAGGACCTTTTTTGTACAAAATTTAATTTAGTTAAATTTTATACTGGATACATTTTCGCTAGAGGACGTGGTTTTCGAGTTGTTCAAGAAAAATGTATAAAAATTACTTTCAAACGCACCTCCACTCCTACACTCAATGCTCACCAATGAGGATTTCTAGTATACTGTTCGTGGTACTTTCTCCTACACTGTACAAATATTCGCAACAACACGAACTATTCCCGATATTCGATCTTTTTGGTTTCTATTGATCCCGATATTCAATCGTTTTTGGTCTCTATTGAATCGGTCATTACGCCACCGACTATTTCGTTAACATTATTAATTTAGAGGTGCCCGTTAAGGTAATGAAAGAAAAAAGAATTCTGTAAACGTTACGTTAAAACTAATTATGTTGACAGTTCGATCCAAATTTAGCCCTTACAAGTACAGTAGCTTGGCAGTCAGAAGGTCTGACGAGTACAAAGATATAATTGATTATTTTACGCTGTTAAAATTCACAAAATTACTGGGTAAAATTTACATAAACGTCAGCTTTAAAATTTGTAAGTGCTCTACTAAACCGGTGGCGTAGTAAGGCCGGTCAACAAGACCAAACGTGCCATGAACAACATCTAGCAATCCTGATCGGTGGGAGCTGATTGTGAGAATGGAGGAGGGGGGGGGGGGGGGTCTGAAGATCAATTTCGTACGTTTCTTTCTAATAACTCGAAAACTACGGCCTCTAGCCAAAACGTATCCCTGTTCAAAATTTAACTACATCATATTTACTACCAAAAAGGTGATGTTAATTTTTCTGTAGGACTAATACTTTGCACATAGAGAGCGAGAGAATATGAAAACCTCACGCGTGGTTTGTGAAGGCCACTTATAACATTGCGGGTCAAGTGGCTGTGACCACTTAAGTGATTAGCAAATATGGAGTAGGAGATGATGTTTTTCCGGGCTCTGATAATGAGTTCCTGGATATCTGATCTACATAAATGGACTGACAAGAGTGGCATCTGAGTGGATAAATGTCTGAATTGTTGAATTTGTCTGTGGATGTGTCACGAGGTCTGCGTTTCTTCTGCGTCGTGGTGTCTGCGCGGTATCTTCTCTGCAGTCTTAGTTCCCTTTTCTTTTACATCTTAGCAACTTTGTGCACTATTTTGTTACTGTAGATGCCTGTGTACAATTTTGCTCTATAGAGAAGTCCTGCTCTGTTGTACCTGTGCGTTGTTGTTGCCTAGTCTTAGGTTTTCATGGGTTGTTGTTTGAAGTTTATATGTGCATGGTGACTTCCTTCCACATATATTAAGTACTTAAGGACTGAGTTTTTTTATCACGTGTGTGTTATATTCATTTTCTATGGCTGTTTGTTTTATTATATTTGTTGTCTGAAGTTTTGTTTGCTTATGAGTGTTTTGTAAAATCTGTGAATGATGTACGTGAAACTTTCTTGTTACTGTGTCTCCGGACAGACTGTTTGATTGAAGGTACTCATGCTCGTAGTTTTGGGTCTGTAGATGTTGTGAAATCATGCAAAAAGACTCTAGGAAGCCTAAGCGACTAGTAACTAAGGTAAAAAATACCACAGTAGACATAAGTAAATGCTTTGACCGAATTTTTCAGTCGCCACGGTCACCGTGAAAAATTTTACATTTACTCACCTACGAAAAAATAAGGACCAACTGATCAAGGCACAGAAGTTCTTAAGTATATTTTAGTAATAGGAGACGGCGGCCGGTCCTGTAACATGTATCAGTTACTCAGTACCGAACATTTGATTCACCAGGTGCGAAGAATTTTGTCAGCACTGAGCTAGGATCTCCAGTTGAGCTTCCAGTTTAATCTCGCGATAGGCATTCTATCGTCTGATGTGGCTTCGAGAGAGACCTGAAATCGGTGTAGAGGCTCGGTATGCTTAATAAAGTTCATAACGGCCACTAATTTTCCTTCTTCATGTCAGAAACACCTCTTATCATCTATAACAGCAGTATATATTGATTTTCGTGTAGAAGGAAGAAAAGACATGGTAGTTCAACGACAAACCATTGAATCGAAAATCTATATGAGTATCCCGTATTAAATATTTTACAGCTAGAACTGATTGGTAATGAGAATTAATTGAAGTAATGTACGACCGCGAAGAATGAATAATCGGTACATAATATATTAAATTAGAAACGTCCGTTTCTTTAAGAAAATTATGAAGAATTGTTTTTTAAAGACAATTAACGTGTCGTCTTTAAAATACATCTACATCTACCCATACCCCCCCCCCCCCCCCCCATATTGATTTGAAGATTGCAACAGAGAACAGAACTCTCCTTGGTAAAGGCCACAGGGGAATAGTTTGCTTTCTAGGTCAGGTTTTCCACAAGAATATGAAACTCTAGTGTATTTTCTAAGGAAATTCATCAGCCAGATAAAATGACGTAAATAAGCTGTGTCATCAAAAACTATTAAGGATATGTCTAGACCTTCAGCGACTATTATCACTTGAGGTCCTCTGCCTCGCCGGGCAGGTAATTAGTTGAACAGTTTTTCTTTCTGTTGGCAGGCGTACCTCATTGGCACATGGGGGACACAGTTTTGATCCCTCGTTCTACCAGATTTTTTTTATTAGGACTGAAAGAGTTTTCTCTGGCCTATATGGACAACTGAGGTGCTATTTAAAGATTTGAAGAATGTGGCTTTTACAGCCGGATGAGCAGTATTCAGATCAGATAGGTGCGTCCACGCCTCGATATTACCTTTGGCGTAGGCTGAAGCTTATTGTGGTACAGTTTTGGAGTATAGAAAGTTAGAAACTGTAGTGAGTATTTGCTCATTCTGGTCTTTAAATTTCGTTCACTTGCTACTATTTGGCGGACATCTAAAGTATAAGTGTGTGGTGCAGTATATAATATTTCTTGGACATGAGAGCTAAAGTCTTTATATCAAATGGAGGGTAGAAGATGCCCACAACCAGAGGGCAATAAAAAGACGGTGGGTATTCAGACAGAGGATGAGCAGGTCGCAAAATACATGTGCAGGCAATAATGAAATTCGTGTCTAAGCATCTTTTTAAGCGCCATGTACGGTTAGAGCTTAGAGGAGTAGACAATTGCTTAGCATTTATCGAAGTACTTCTATAAACCTGAGCACTCAAACTGTGCTTTGATGCCAGTGACATTACCGGAAAGTAACTTCCTATCGTCTAGTCAATTCATTTTTTTTTTTTCAAATACTTATTTTAAAATTAAAAGTTATCACACACATATGTAAAAGAAGAGACGAACTTATATTCACTTTGGTATCTATCTTCACACAAGCTGAGAAAATGCGCAGACCGATGCTTGCCAGAGGCTTAAAAACGGGTTTCTCGGAAAGAACTTTCTGCCAGTCTCATGGACTATGTATACATCGAGAATAGTAAATTTTAACATTAAAGTATCACTCAGGCAGAGAAGAGCGTTGAAAGCCACCTTTTTCAGAGAATACGTAGAAAACTGACGACTTCTTACGAATGAGTTATGCACGGCAGTAGGTGGCCTATCAAGGAATACAATTTTTATTATTCTTTCACTTGAAAATTGATCTATAACTCAAAAATTTGGTATGTTCATTTTAATTCAGTTCAAAAAAATTCGTCGCACATCCTTTTTTTTTAACTGAGTCGTAAAAATAGTTTATTTGCCAAGACTGTTCCGACGGTTGACCTATTTAGGTGACAAACAATAATGTCAAGAGCCTTTAAATGTCCTGAGAGGTAATACCATCTGAGGAAAACTATTCTAGAAACCACATTAAGCCGGCCGCTGCGACCGAGCGGTTCTAGGCGCTTCATTCCGGAGCCGCGCTGCTGCTACGGTCGCAGGTTAGAATCCTGCCTCGGGCAAGGATGTGTGTGATGTCCTTAAGTTAGTTAGGTTTAAGTAGTTCTCAGTCTAGGGGACTGATGACCTCAGATGTTAAGTCCCATAGTGCTTAGAGCCATTTGAACCATTTGAAACCACATTACTGATTCAATTCTGATTGTGAGTCCCGTTGCACATACGCTCGCATCTTTTTAAGCGCCATGTACGGTTAGAGCTTAGAGGAGTAGACAATTGGTTAGCGTTTATCGAAGTACTTCTATAAACCTGAGCACTCAAACTGTGCTTTGATGCCAGTGACATTACCGGAAAGTAACCTCCTATCGTCTAGTCAATTCATTTTTTTTTTCAAATACTTATTTTAAAATTAAAAGTTATCACACACATATGTAAAAGAAGAGACGAACTCATATTCTCTTTGGTATCTATCTTCACACAAGCTGAGAAAATGCACAGACCGATGCTTGCCAGAGGCTTAAAAACGGGTTTCTCGGAAAGAACTTTCTGCCAGTCTCATGGACTATGTATACATCGAGAACAGTAAATTTTAACATTAAAGTATCACTCAGGCATAGAAGAGCGTTGAAAGCCACCTTTTTCAGAGAATACGTAGAAAACTGACGACTTCTTACGAATGAGTTATGCACGGCAGTAGGTGGCCTATCAAGGAATACAATTTTTATTATTCTTTCACTTGAAAATTGATCTATAACTCAAAAATTTGGTATGTTCATTTTAATTCAGTTCAAAAAAATTGAGAGACGAAAATCTCTTCAACAGTTCGTAATACTGTGCGGAAAACCATGGTCCAACTAAAACACTGGAAATAAAATACTTTTTTTCGAAGAACGTGAAAAACTAAAGAGAGACGTCAAATTTTTTTACTTCCTCTTTTCAGTACGTGTTGTCGTCGCATAGTCTCTTTCCAATATCACGCGCTCAGCAAAGTAAGCCACTGATTTGTAGACAAATCAGCTGTTTATTATTGCTGACTGAAATAAGATAATTATTGCTCTATCGACACACATCTATGGATTTAAGCAACGAATTGTTGGCGATAATTGGTTCTATACCTATATCTGCAGCGATTTTACTACAAACCTCACACTGTCATCATCCCAAGTCATGTCGACGTAAATGCAGAAAAATACCCGTCACGCGTATTGTGTAAATTTTTGCTCCTGTGTTAATATCTTAGTTTCGTGTTCCAGTCACACGTTACATAATCGAGATACTGCCACTCCTACTGTCATGCATGTCGAATATTTTTTCACGTTTGGCTGTGCGCCAAGTACTTTTTAGTTTTATCGTAGAGCATGGGGTAGAATTCATTAAATTGTGCATACCCAGGCAAATGTAGCTGATGGTAGCTAATACAGTGCGACAAATTAAAACGTTTCCAAGTCATGAACATCGAACTGCTGTCTACCATTCTATGCTGTTCTCAAAAGAACGCGAAGTGTTATCTAAGCTGTGCCCTCATAACAAGCGATGCAGTGGATGGGTTCCCGCCTATGACAGGGACTCGGCATTCTGCAAAAGCTGGGGAGCTGCGTGGGGTTTACCTGAGTGCACGCAGACGACCAGCAGGAGCAAGGCGATGATTGGCCGGCGGTCCATGTCGGCAGTGTCTGGCAGTGGTGGTGCCGCTCTTGCTGCTGCTGGCGCTCACTCTTCAGCCGGAGTCCGTTAGCTCCGCTGACTCGCTGGCCCCGACCCCAGCGCCGCCACGCGGACTGCCCTGCCAACATCGATCTTGCTCTCACGGCGCACGAAGGCACACGGCCGCTGCCGATTGTTGTCGAAAACTACCGAACGCTATCCGACGTCTCGAACCGTCTTTCAATAAATAGTCCACATCCACCTCTGTAGCCTGCAAACAATTGTGAAGACCTAGGCAGAGTCTGCTTCCATTACATCTTAATTGTATTTTCTGCCTATTACAATCAGAAATAAGCCGTGCGGAAAACAGCACCATACGCCTCTTGGAGAGAAGTTACAAGTCCACACTTATTCTTACGCTCCCCACGGCAAAAGGGAGGTGAAGGATATTCGTAGATTCCACTTTGAAAAACCACTTCTAAGAGTTTTCCCACTAGTTTTCCACGATATACTAGGCGTCTTTCTTCGAGATTTTGCAGCGGTTGCTGTACACTCTTGTGCAAGCCAAAGTAGTCAGTGTCCACAGTTGACCTTGCCTGATACGTGTCTCACAGACTTGAGCGGTGTCCTGGTATAAGCCACCCAAACTTAAGTGCTATCGGCGGGATGGTGGAAAGTAGAAAATAATTTTCCGTCTCTCTACAAAATCGCGCTGAAGCACCTTTCTCTCACCAGCGGTAGCTCAGTTAGTGTCTATGTGACCCGTAAAATGCCACCTTCGAATACCTACCATTCCTGCTTGTCTTACAATTGCTGTGAAATTACGGTTACTGCACAGAAACACTAACATCTACGTCTTTAAAGTTCTTTTGCTCGTCTTGAAAGATAAAACTTAGTTAAATACATCCTGCGAAAAAATACGATGTACTCCGAGGCAGTTATGCTAAGGGACACAAACTGATATTGCAACAGGTATCGACGGAAAACGCAAAATTGAAAACTGTGACGGTCGATGGACGAATGTGTGAAGCTGTTGGCAAGGATGGTAAACAGGGGACGTGTTGTACAAGGGTAAAAAGTACTGGCGAAATTCATTCTGTGTACTCGGTCGGAGAGTAACTACGTGCCTCGCAGACAGGTGCAAGAACAATACACGTAGATATCACCATTTGAGAGAGGACGTGCAACTGGGCTCCAAGAAGCCGGTTGGAGTAACCGGAAAATCGCAGGAATGGGTGAACCACGGCCGAACACGGCGTCAAGAAGGAAGCAGTCTACCTAGAAAGACGACAAGAACGTGAGGACCGAGCAATGGTCAGAGAGGCACTCAGAGACCCATATTCATCATTCTCATCGAACCGACGTACAACTGGTACTTCAGTGACTACAAGGACCGTTAATAGACGGCTCACAGAAAGGGGACAGACCTCATGGCGCCACTTGCGCTGACTACCATTGACCTCCGTACACCAACAAGCCCGTTTGCAGTGACGTTGGACACATTCAGCCTGGACTCTCATTGACTGGAGTATAAATGTCTGCTGTGATGAGTCCCACTTGGAATTGCGACCTGATGACCAGTGAAGATATGTCTGGAGACGCCCTGAAGAGCTGTGGGATACCACCTGACTGTCGGCCCACATATGGCACGACAACCTCGAGTGGTGGTCTGGGGTGCCATTCCTTTTCATAACGGGTTTCCTTTGGTTGTCATCCGCGGCAGCCTTACAGCACAGCAGTTCGTCCACGGTATTCTATGCCCCGTTTTGTTGCCCTTCCCAATCTGGGCTTACATTTCAGCAAGATAATGCCCGTCCGGACACGGCATGAGTTTCTACTACTTGTCTTCGTGCTTGCCAATTTCTACCTTGGACAGCAAGGTCACCAGATCTCTCCCCAAATGAGAACATTTAGCACATAATGGGCAGGACCCTTCAACAAGCTAGGGATTTTGACGGTCTAGTGCGCCAATTGGACAGAATTTGGCACAGTGTCCATCAGGACACTCAACAACTCTCTCATTCAATGCCAAGCCGAATAACTGCTTGCATAAGGGCCAGAGGCTGACTAACGCGTTGTTGACGTGTTCAATTTGTGAAACTCCTTCTCATGAATGAATCATCCATTTTTTTCTGAAACTGTAATCATCTGTTTGTCTCTACGTATACATCACATCTACTGTACCTATTTCCATCCCATACGGGTAATTCCTTCGTCGTACATCCTTTTTTATTAATTGAGTCGTAAAAATAGTTTATTTGCCTAGACTGTTCCGACGGTTGACCTATTTAGGTGACAAACAATAATGTCAAGAGCCTTTAAATGCCCTGAGAGGTAATACCATCTGAGGAAAAACTATTCTAGAAACCACATTAAGCCGGCCGCTGTGACCGAGCGGTTCTAGGCGCTTCAGTCCGGAGCCGCGCTGCTGCTACGGTCGCAGGTTAGAATCCTGCCTCGGGAAAGGATGTGTGTGATGTCCTTAAGTTAGTTAGGTTTAAGTAGTTCTCAGTCTAGGGGACTGATGACCTCAGATGTTAAGTCCCATAGTGCTTAGAGCCATTTGAACCATTTGAAACCATATTACTGATTCAATTCCGATTGTGAGTCCCGTTGCACATACGCTCCCGAAAAAATCGAAGTCCATCAACGACATGATCGAAGTGCCCTTCTCCGCGATGGTACAACAAAACAGTATGCCGGTAGCCCTGTAGTACGAATAGCAGAGACCGCTACTCCAGACGCGCGAGACTGCCTGCGTGACTACGGACTCCAGAAGCTTTACAGCCTCCCTCACTGGACACTCTTCCAAGCTCCAAAATTTAAGAAGGTTTCCATAGATCGTTTAAGGCAAATTCCGTCATGTTAAATCCAAATCCTTCTTCCTTCTTTGTACCAAAATTTAGAAAACGACTCAATTTTACTTGACACTCAGCTGGCCAATCAGGTTCAGTCTGGAAACGAGCAAAATGCTTCACATACAAGTTGGCGAAAAACAACCCAATATGCGGTCAGAAAAGGGTACGGTATGTCGAATTGGGCAAAATTTTCCAAACAGCCGTAGCTCTGAAATGCACCGTTGTTGAGCAGCAGCCAATCAGCGACGAGCGGTCGGAAGTGTTTGCATTTAAACTAACTTGCCCCAGCAGTTACGTTAAAGAGCGCAGTTACTAATTAAATTAGCTGAACATCAGAACTATGCAAGTTTCAAATTCCTATCCATGGGTCTAGCGGTTCTAGGCGCTCAGTCCGGAACCGCGCGAGTGCTACGGTCGCAGGTTCGAATCCTACCTCGGGCATGGATGTGTGTGATGTCCTTAGGTTAGTTAGGTTTAAGTTGTTCTAAGTTCTAGCGGACTGATGACCACAGCAGTTAAGTCCCATAGTGCTCAGAGCCATTTGAACCATTTGAACCTATCCATGGCTGACGACGTCAGACTCGAATTTTCTGTGATGTTTATTAAGTAAAGCTTGACTATTAAAGCAGCTTCGCTAAATGTACCGTAATGCCATTAATTTGTTAAGATAAGAAACTGTACTGCAGAAACAGCATTGCAGTAAAATAGTGAACATTTAGTACTGTAAAGCATAATGTTATAACATATTAATTTATTTCGAGCCACTTTTCCGCTGGTTCCTTATCTTTGATTCTCAGTTGGGTTAGATTCCAGAGACGCTTGCGCGTGTAATTGAAATATCGCTGCAGTCGTATTCGTTCTACAAGCCAGCTATCAGAAAATATAAGTCACAACCGCCATTTTAAGACCCTCATTTAGCGCAACAGATTTTGCTTAGGCCTTATTTTAGTATTAGAGCTTACTGAGTCAATTAGCAAAAATATATCTTGACAATTATTTGACGGCAAAAATTCAATTTATCGTTGTGATGTAGCTACGCAGAAGGCATCCTAAGGTGTTGTACGCCTACAGCGAATAAACGCCATAGATAATTGTTATTAACTTTACTTGTGAATTATTTACTTATTCTCATCACTGAATTATATAGGAAAGGAAAAGGATTATGAACATTTCCATCAAACAGTTGTCAACAGCGCAAATATGTTTCACAAAATTCATAACACACAGCTGTTTTTGGTTCTTTTAATGTGCTATTCGTTTCGGTTACAAACCATCATCTGGTTCAAAACTCGAACAAAACACCTTACATATTACAAAAATGGAAACTTTGGAGTGCACCTATTGACACACTCAGTGACAAAAATACCCTTTTCAACTTGAACCTGATTGACATATTATTGTCAATGAATGTGTTACCGATAATAGCTGCATTCCTTTGTTGCCATTTTCGTAACACGAGGGTCGTACAGTAAGTAATGCAACACATTTTCCTCTGGGAGCAAGTTAGTGTCAGGATTCCAATACACCATATTATTCTCCACTCTCTTGGCTACAGACTCGTATTTTTCAGCACAATCCCTGTTCAATGCGACGGCCTCACGCCGCCTTACTAAGAGAACATATACGCCCGCATGGTATCAATCTAGTGGCCGACGTCGGATAAAACGTCTTATTGCAACAATAACCTCCTCACATCCACGTACGCCTTCCCGTGGAGTTCCTCCTTCTTTGGACCAAACAAATGGAAGTCGGAAAGTGCGAGATCCGGGCTGTAGGATGGATCAACAAGAACAGTCTAAGGCAACTTCGGGATCTCCTTGTGGGCGGGCAGACTTGTGTGATGTCATGGGTTATCATGGGGAAGGAAAAGTTTGTTTACATTTTTGTGGTGACGAACATACAGAAGTCGTTTCTTCAATTTTCTGAGGGTAGCATAATACGCCATGAGGGAGGACACCAAGCAGAATAATCCCTTCAGAGCCCGAGAAGACCGTAGCCGTGACATTATCGGTTGAGGTGCGCCTTTGTACGTTTTTCTCTGAGGAGAGGTGGTGTGAAGTCATTCCATGGATTGCCGTTCTCCTCGCGGTTCGAAGTGCTGAACTCATATCTCGCCGCCTGTGATGACGTTCGACAAAAAAAGTCACGATCACTCTCGTAACGCGCAAAACATTTCCGCACAGATTGTCCATCGTTGCTTATTGTCTTCTGTTGGACCGCGAGGCACACAGCGTGTACACACCTTTGAGTATCGCAACCGGTGGACGAGTTTGTCAGCACTGCCAACAGGTACGTCCAGCTGCACAGAGAGGTGTCTGACTGTGATCCGTCGATAACCTCGAATGGGAGAGCCCACACATTCCAACATCGCAGGGGCCACAGCTGTGTGCGAGCGGCCGGCGCTCGGAAGACCGGACTGTTCCGCGTGATCTTGTTGTGATGATGACAGACGCCACATCCACCGAGTTACCTGGCTTTTGTTCATTGCCAGTCCTCCGTATGCACTGATCAGCCATAACAAGACCACCGACCTACTACACTATTGGCCATTAAAACTGCTACACCAAGAAGAAATGCAGATGATAAACGGGTATTCATTGGACAAATATATTATACTAGAACTGACACGTGATTACATTTTCACGCAATTTGGGTGCATAGATCCTGAGAAATCAGTACCCAGAACAACCACCATAATAACGGCCTTGACACTCCTGGGCATTGAGTCAAGCAGAGCTTGGATGGCGTGTACAGGTACAGCTGCCCATTTGGCTTCAACACGATACCACAGTTCATCAAGACTAGTGACTGGCATATTGTGACGAGCCAGTTGCTCGGCCACCATTGACCAGACGTTTTCAGTTGGTGAGAGATCTGGAGAATGTGCTGGCCAGGGCAGCAGTCGAACATTTTCTGTATCCAGAAAGGCCCGTACAGGACCTGCAACATGCGGTCGTGCATTATCCTGCAGAAATGTAGGGTTTCGCAGGGATCGAATGAAGGGTAGAGCCACGGGTCGTAACACATCTGAAATGTAACGTCCACTGTTCAAAGTGCCGTCAATGCGAACAAGAGGTGACCGAGGCGTGTAACCAGTGCCACTTCATACCATCACGCCGGGTGATACGCCAGTATGGCGATGACGAATACGCGCTTCCAATCTGCGTTCACCGCGATGTCGCCAAACACAGATGCGACCATCATGATTCTGTAAACAGAACCTGGATGCATCCGAAAAAATGACGTTTTGCCATTGGTGCACCCAGGTTCGTCGTTGAGTACACCATCGCAGGCGCTCCTGTCTGTGATGCAGCGTCAATGGTAACCGCAGCCATGGTCTCCGAGCTGATAGTCCAGGCTGCTGCAAACGTCGTCGAACTGTTCGTGCAGATGGTTGTCGTCTTGCAAACGTCCCCATCTGTTGACTCAGGGATCGAGACGTGGCTGCACAATCCGTTACAGCCATGCGGATAAGATGCCTGTCATCTCGAGTGCTAGTGATACGAGACCGTTGGGATCCAGCACGGAGTTCCGTAATACCCTCCTGAACCCACCGATTCCATATTCTGCTAACAGTCATTGGATCTCGACCAACGCGAGCAGCAATGTCGCGATACGATAAACCACAATCGCGATAGGCTACAATGCGACCTTTATCAAAGTCGGAAACGTGATGGTACGCATTTCTCCTCCTTACACGAGGCATCACAACAACGTTTCACCAGGCAACGTCGGTCAACTGCTGTTTGTGTATGAGAAATCGGTTGGAAACTTTCCTCATGTCAGCACGTTGTAGGTGTCGCCAATGGCGTCAACCTTGTGTGATTGCTCTCAAAAGCTAATCATTTGGATATCACAGCATCTTCTTCCTGTCTGTTAAATTTCGCGTCTGTAACACGTCACCTTCATCGTGTAGCAATTTTAATGGCCAGTAGTGTATATCTATATAAGCCCGCCCAGGCGTCACCTGGCGAGGAATGACTGTTAGTCAGACAGACACACGTTGTGTAGTATCAGTGAGCGTGCGGTCCGTGTGTAGAATGGGGAATGCGCGCGATCTATTTGAGCTTGAAAGAGGACGACACGATCATATCAGAAACTGCACGACTTGTCAGGTGTTCGAGGAGAGGTGGGGTGAGTGTCTTCAACTCGTGGCAGAACCAAGATCAAACCACGTCTAGACGTCTTGGGGGTGGTCAGCCACTCCTCATTACAGATGTCGTACGTCGTAGGCTGCCTGACTGACAAAACAGAAACAGGAGGCGAATTGTGACGGAACTAACGCCAGACTTCAGTGCCAGGCGGAGTAAAAGTGTCTCTGAATACACAGTGCATCGAACACTCTTGGGCCTCCACAGCCGACGACCCATGCATGTGCCAATGTTAAAACAACGACATCGGCAATTACACTGAAATGGGCATGTGACCATCGGCACTGGACGTTGGAGCAGTGGCAGAGCGTTGCATGGTCTGATGAATCCCGGTACCTTCTTCATCATGCCGATGGCAGGGCGCGAATCCGTCGTCATCCAGGGGAACAGCTTCTTGACACCTGTACTGCGGGACGGAGGCAAGCTGGCGGCGGCTCCAATTATGCTCTGGGGGACATTCACGTGGGCATCCATGGATCCAGTTGAGTTCGGGCAAGCGCCATGACGACCAAGAAGTATCGTACACTGGCTGCAGAACACGTACTCCACGCCTTCGTGACGATCGTGTTTCTTGACGGGAGTGATATTTTTCAACAAGATAATGCGTCATATCACGAGGCCAGGAGTACGATGGAGAGGTTTGAGGAACACAATGGCGAGTTCCAATTGATGTGTTGACCAAATCTGAACCCGATCGAACACATTGGAAATGGCGTCAGAATTCATCGCCTCCCTCCCCGGAATTTACGGGAATTAGGTGACTTGAGCGAGCAGATGTGGTGCCCATTCCCTCCATCGTTCTATCAAGGCCTCATTGCTTCCATGCCACGACACGTCGCCGCTGTTACCTGTGCCAAAGATGGACTTAGCGGCTATTAGGTAGGTGGTCATAATGTTCTGGCTGATCAGTGTACATTCCGCAAGAACCTATGAACACCTGCAATGCTCTGGTTTTTCACCAAAAGAAACTCATTGACAGCTCTCCGCATGGAACGCACTTCCGTTACAGACGCCATTCTGAAGGCCAGGAACTTCTTGTTTCTCATATCTAGAGAACCAGCAAACCAGTCTTTCATCTGCTAGATGCACACATCACAATCGATGTCCGCTCATCTAAATAAAGGCGCGAAATGTGCAGAAGCAGTCAACCGAACAATCTACATGGGAGGGAATAATGGTCCAGCGCAATCACACGTGCCTATTCAATCTTCTCAAATTTCCACGTGATCACGAAAGCTACCCAACACATACTAAGTATTAGTTCGCTATTCTGCCGTCTGGAGGTCGACACAGTTAACTCAGCTACATTCGTGCATTCCAACAGGCCTTTCCATTTGGACGGCTCCAGCCGTTAACGGGAAACGTGGATCAGTCCCACCACAGACCACGCATAGACAGAATCATCCTGCGAAATTGTTCACATATATATTTGATCGCTATACTTACAATTAAATGTTAGGATACCCGTTTCAGCTGAATGACATTCGACAATGAGCGAAGTATTGGAAATACATCCTGCTGACGGCTGTGGCTCTGGAAATACAAATATCTCTACTATTCTTATGATTTGGCATATGTATCCCTTCGCTATCACAGTATCCCACGCCAATCCCATACCTTCCTTTGCACATGTCGGAACACAAACACATACTTTATAAGCCTGAAGCTCAAGGCGAACCTATCACACATCCCCTACTACTAAATATAATACTTCGTCAATAACTGATTGCTGGCAATACTAAATAATACTGACAGAAAATCAACGATGGGTGGACATGTCTAATACGTTTTCTTGCGAGTGGTACCACTGTATCCTAGAAAGAGAGGCATATACGTCTTACAAACAGCGAGATGTTAAAAAAAAAACACACAACCATATCATAAGCAGTCTTGGTTCTACAGGCGCATACAAGTATCCATGTTAAAAGCTATACCTGCTTTACAAATCGAGGTATGACACTGCCTCTGAATGAGGTGGTTTTTTGTCCAGACAGATACCGTGATGGTGATCACTGGAGTATATAGTATCAGACAAACAGTGCCCTTACACGTCGCCGACAGTGTAACCTCGTAACAAAATTACCCAAAGGTACGTGGTATGAAACTGGTATTTGCGAATCCCTCACGCCACCGCAGCTAGATATTTCTACAGTATTTGTAACACATTCTGCCTCAATGCCATGTCAGAGGTTTGGTGATATATCCGCTGGGCTATAGGCAATGGTTGATTGAGAAGGATCACAAACAGTAGATGGTGTGCTGATTGAGGTCGTAATAAATATAGACTAAATTTTCAGATCTCTAATGCTGCGCTACCTGCTAGAAATGCTGTCTGGGATTTGGAATCAAGTCCCTCCATTCAAGCATATACCTGCATTGTATCTTATGGAAGGGTCTTTTAATGGTTACAGCCATTAGTGAATCATATTTCTGGCATTCTCATATCTCGAAACGAGTCACCTCTCTTGAACCTATCTGCTATAGTAAAATTCCAGCCTCGCTTTATGTAGTCCCTATACTTCCTGCAAATGTCCTCTCAGACTCTGCACTACCATCCCTGCAGCTTTGCGCATGTGATCATTCCAATGTAAGTCGGAATTGAGTAGTAGTTGGAGGAAACTATATTTACCACCTTCTGCATACCATGTAGAAACAGGCTAAGCTATGACAGGACTGTGATTTGACTATTCGATGGAAACGGGAACTGAGAGAAGGATGAGGATTTTTGCTCCTGTAACTGTGGTGCACCCCCAAACTACAAACATGTACTACAGATCCATGTCCATTCACATCTATCTCCCTGACATGCTATTTTCGTTATCCTGTACCATCCATCAGAGAAAAATTACGAACTATAAAAGCTCAACTAACTTCATCCAATAGAGCACTAGATAAGAATTTTACTGCACCTCTCTCCTCCCATATATCGAAAACAAATACCGCAAGCGTGCAGGCATCGAGCAAATGTGACAATCCTATTAAATATACAGGTATTGATCAACCGCACAGACCGGTTTAAAGTTCCATCACCTTTACTCTAGGAGGATGATCGTATCCTGCAGACGATGCTGTAAGTCGCAAGAGACGCCCCCTGTGGCCCTGTCTCGTTGCTTGAAAAATTGCATTTTTTCTGCTCTAACATGCTTTGTACACTGCCAAACATTTTGTTTTTCTGCCACGACTTTGAGGTCTGTGTCAGGTTCTAAACCGACATTAAGATGTTCTGTTCCACTGCCTCTCGCAGACAACAATGACGTCACCCCAAAGTACCATTATCCAAGACATTGCACTGTGACGTGATTGACTTCATTCAAGATGGCTGCTGTGACATCAGCTGATGATGCGATTGACGTCATTTATTAAGACGTTCTGATACATGGCTTCTCGCAGACAACAAGGACATCACCCCAAAGTACAGTTATCCAAGACGTCGCACTGTGACGCGATTGACGTCATTCAAGATGGCTGCCGTGACGTCAGCTGATGATGCGAGTACAGTCACCCAAGATGGCTGGGAAGAGCCACACCCCCATGCCAAGCCCTCCTGGTGGGAAGTTTGAATTTTGGAGGAAAGATAGGCCAATTGGGCTACCTCTAGATGTCACACGGTGTGAATCATATCGTTACTGCTGTTACCATAACAAACTGCACACCCTGGATGATTTTAAATAAAAGTCATTTACAAAATAAGGAAATTGGAAGAGTTTTACGGCGTTGGCGTGGATTTCCAAACTACATTTAAACTCATCAGTCCCATTGATGGAATAGCTAATGGCTCTGCATCCCGTTCTGACTGATTCCTCATATTGCAGTCATGTATGAAATCACTGTTTTGGTGCTAGCCATCCCCAGAATGTGACACACATTGGGAGTGGATGACAGCGGGAAATATCTGATGTCGCGAGTATACCTGAGGTGTATGTGATTATGCTGTCTGTCTTCACAGTATATGTACAAGTATCTGGCGGCCAATAGCTATATGAATGATGTAAAAACAGCTGCACAATATAACAATGCAAGTGTTCAACTGGACCTGCTATAGTGTACAAACAGGATAGCCAATACAGCTATAACAATACATCCCCTCATTGGCACCCCTAAGCGTACCCTCGCATTTTCCTTGTTGTACTATCAATAGTGATGTTGATTACAGTACACCAACTCACGTAGGTGAAGTCTTTCCAATCATTACGTCCGCAGGTGCGGTATTCATTATCACACACAGTTCCAGACGCCTGTCCTTCATTACACTTGTTTGAGAGAATCTCGGCAGGATGCAGCACCTTCCAGAAGCACTGATTCGAAGACTTTGTCAGATAATTTCCTAGGACTGAGGAGAATCGAGACATATAGCTGGTGTGAGTGTAGGTATAGAATAACTTTTCCAGGCGCTGTACAGATAGAAAAGATAACTGCACTGTTTGTGTAAAATGTGTATATATTGCAGTGTAATGTTACTGTGGCTTATGTTGTGGCATGACCAGAGGAAATGAGCGTGTGTCCTGTCGTGAGGGACGTATAGATTCAGCGCAATGATAACTGCGAGGGCATGAGAGAGATTTTTACGTGGAAAATTCAGTGTGCTATAGATAGTGAGAATCGTTCCAGAACCACAGCAATCAAGAGGAGACATTACTTGTAAATCGATTGGTGTCAGATTGCAGCAGCAATCGTAATATTTAATTCTAGTAAGACTGGTAAATATGTTCCTGGTTCCCAATATTCTTGTGAGTCTTGTATGTATTTGATGATCGCCGGCCGCGGTGGTTTAGCGGTTCTGGCGCTGCAGTCCGGAACCGCGGGACTGCTACGGTCGCTGGTTCGAATCCTGCCTTGGGCATGGGTGTGTGTGATGTCCTTAGGTTAGTTAGGTTTAAGTAGTTCTAAGTTCTAGGGGACTTATGACCTAAGATGTTGAGTCCCATAGTGCTCAGAACCATTTTTTATTTGATGATGTATAGAATTTCCGAGAGGTCGACTTGGTTCTTGTTTTACATAGCCATATGACATCAGTATAACATAGAGAACCTTATTAGATGCACTTGCAATGGTGTGTAGTTATGCGCGTGCATTTTGGGGATACGTCAGTCACGCTGGGGCAGGTAAGCTCGGCTAGACACTGCTCGAATTTCCCGTTAGGATCATGAGGAACAATGCACCCTGTGCTATTCTGGAACAGATTTCTACAGCATCTGCGAGAGTGAGTCACTCGGCAATTAGGTCTTTGCTGGAACGCGGGTAGAGAGAGGGATCGTGTCGACAGCGGTGAACACGTGCGCAAGTGACCTATCTTCCCACCATTGTCTTAGGTAGGTAGAGGTATGTTGCATTGTTCTGATGGAATTTGAACTTCCCGCCATTTTCTTGGGGAGGGGAGGGGAGGGGAACTGGGGTTTGGTTAGTGGACGTAGCCCAGTTGACCTATCTTCCTGCCAAAATCCGCCATCTTGGATGACGTCACAACCGCCATGTTGGATGACGTCATGTGTTGTTGCCAAGTCTACAGGCCAGCATCTTGGATGATATCATCACCACTGTCTCGGATACATCTAGCAACAATGGAGAGTGGGGCCGTAACAGCTTTGTCCCCCTACTCAACCATCTTTGCAACCATGCAACCATGTCACCATGCTGTGCGGTACAGATGGGATCAACATGCTGTATGGACCACTCAGGAATGGCATCACATTCCCTTCAACAGTGAGTTTCGCATTTGCCTTCAACCAGACAATCATCGGAGATGGATTTGGAGGCAACCCAGTCAAGCTGAACGCCTTAGATACACTCTCTAGGGAGTGCAGCAAGGTGGAGGTTCGCTGCTGTTTTGGGGTGGCATTATCTGGGACCAACGTACGCCGCTGGTGGTCATGGAAGGCGCCATAACAGCTGTACGATATGTGAATGCCGTCATCTGACCGATAGTGCAACCATATTGGGGAGACATTCGTCTTCATGGACGACAATTCGCACCCCCATCGTGCACTCTTGTGAATGACTTCCTTCAGGATAACAACATCGCTCGACTTGAGTGGCCAGCATGTTCTCCAGACATGAACCCTGTCGAACATGCCTGGGATGTAAAAGGGCTGTTTATAGACGATGTGACCCACCAACCACTCCAAGGGATCTACGCTGAATCGCCCTTGAGGAGTGGGACAATCTGGACCAACAGTGCTTGATCAACCTGTGGATAGTATGCCATTATGAATACAGGCAAGCATCAATGCAAGAGGACGTGCTACTGGGCATTAGAGGTACCGATGTGTACAGCAATCTGGATCATCACCTCTGAAGGTCTCGCTGTATGGTGGTACAACATTCTATATGTGGTTTTCGTGAGCAATAAAAAGGGCAGAAATGATGTTTATGTTGATCTCTATTCCAATTTTCTGTACAGGTTCCAGAATTCTCGGAACCGAGGTGATGCAAACCTTTTTTTGGTGTGCGTATAGTTACCGCTACTCTCGTAGTTGTCGAATATTTATAATAGTGCCTCACAAAACAAATTCTCTTTCCAGAAATACTTCCACACTTTCCTCCCTGATCGGCTGTCGTTCCAGGGCCGTCATTCCACAATGGTGCTTTTCCAACATAAGGTTATTTGCAAACATTCCCTCGATTCGATTTCGCCCTACCCTGCTCTGGCCTTGTCATCAGTTTTTTTCTGTAACTCCCTGGCAGGTCAAAACTGTGTGCCATACCGGTACTCGAACCTGTGACCTTTGCCTTTTTTGCCAACTGAGTTTCCCAAGCACCACTCACGAGTTGCCCTCATAGTTTTACTGCCCCCAGTCCTCATCACCTATCTTCCAAAACTGTGAGGGTGGGTGGCGCGTCATGCTTGGGTATCTCAGTCAATACAGCACTTTCCCATGAAAGACAAAGGTCCCAAGTTCAAGATCTTGTGTGGCACAAAGTTTTGGTCTGCTAACGAATTTTAAATCATTCCACACTCCGGTGCAGACTTTGAAATTTAGAAGGTAGGAGAAGAGGCACTGGACGAAGGAAAGCTTTGAGAACAGGTCACAAGTCATGCTTCGATAGCTCAGTCGGTAGAGCAATTGTCTTCGAAAGGCAAAGGTCCCAGGTTTGAGTCTCTGAGGGTATTTACCCTGACTCATATCTTGCACACAGAGTGAATAGTTTTGCCATTGCTTACTGTCCCAAGAATCTCAATAATTGTGAGGGAATGTTGTCAACTATAGGAGTCTTGTTTCAGCTTAAGCCTCTTAGTGCCACGTCAAATTCTTCTCCCAGTATCATATCTCCTATCCCATTTTCATTTACTTCTTCTTCCCTTCAAGTTCATTTTCCACATATAGCTCTTCTATACAATCTTTCCACCTTTCAGCATTCCCCCTTCCCCCAGAACTGTTTTTCCATCTGAGTTCTTGATATTCATACAGCTGCTTCTCTTATCTCCAAAGGTCTCTCTAATTTTCCAATAGTTGGCATCTATCTTTCCCTTAGTCATGTGTGCTTCTACAGCCTTGTATTTGTCCTCGAACTATTCTTGCTTAGCCATTCTCCATTTTCTGTCAACCTCATTTTTTAGATGTCTGTATTCCATTTTGCCTGCACCATTTGATTTATTTTTATATTTTCTGCTTTTATCGGTTATATTCAATATGTCTACATCTACATCTACATTTATACTTCGCAAGCCACCCAATGGTGTGTGGCGGAGGGCACTTTACGTGCCACTGTCATTACCTCCCTTTTCTGTTCCAGTCGCGTATGGTTCGCGGGAAGAATGACTGTCTGAAAGCCTCCGTGCGCGCTCAAATCTCTCTAATTTTACATTCGTGATCTCCTCGGGAGGTATAAGTAGGGGGAAGCAATATATTCGATACCTCATCCAGAAACGCACCCTCTCGAAACATGACGAGCAAGCTACACCACAATGCAGAGCGTCTCTCTTGCAGAGTCTGCCACTTGAGTTTGCTAAACATCTCCGTAATGCTATCACGGTTACCAAATAACCCTGTGACGAAACGCGCCGCTCTTCTTTGGATCTTCTCTATGTCCTCCGTCAACCCGATCTGGTGTGGATCCCACACTGATGAGCAATACTGAAGTATAGGTCGAACGAGTGTTTTGTAAGCCACCTCCTTTGTTGATGGACTACATTTTCTAAGGACTCTCCCAATGAATCTCAACCTGGTACCCGCCTTACCAACAATTAATTTTATGTGATCATTCCACTTCAAATTGTTTCGCACGCATACTCCCAGATATTGGTGGAGTATGACGGAGACTGGGATGTCACCGAGATGGTCACAAGCACGCAGGGCATCAGATTGGGCAGCAGAAGATGTCTTGATGAACAAAGCACCGGACCGCATTTTACTCATCGATTCAACTTCGCCATACTTATCTTCAATCGTCTCCACGAAAAACAAAGGCTTGGTCATGGCAAAACTACCGCCATCCGTCCTGGTAAAAAGCAGGTACCGAGGGAAAAGTTTTAACCCAAGCCAGCGAGCTTGCCCACCTCCCAGGGGGGGCTAGGGAGGGGACGGCTTAAGGATCAGAAGAAGGAGTGTCACGTCTGCTACCACTCTTAGAGACTGCCACAGAATGGCCAGGATGGTGAAGCTTTTGTCGCTTCAAGGCGTCCGCCCTAGTACCACCCACTCCGATCAGGGGCTCACCCTGTGGGCACCACCCACCCACAGCAAGGGCCGTCTGGCACGGTGGCCATTGCCGGGAGTTCTGGCGCCCCAAAACGATGAGCATCGACTCATGGGCACACATGAGGCGTTTAACAGCTCAGGTACTAGTAGTGTGATCCCTGTGGTTCCAGGGGGCTCAGCCAAGTGGGTACTTAACAGCCCCACCACACGGAGTGGCTACCATGCTGGTGACCTAGCAGGAGGGGGCCAGGGCGCAAAGGGAAAGGGAAAGGGGAGGGGAGGGGAAGAGGAATCTGCACCATGGAAGCTAGGTAAGGAGTTCATCCCCAAATGGCTCACAATGAATGGATAATTTCTGGAAATGGAGGTCAAACCCCAAGGGAACCAAAAATGCAGAAAAGGAGAGGGAAACAGCAAACTAAACAATAGCACAGACCAAAACAAAGCCAGGAGGATAGCCAGGTCGACAAAGAAGTCTACTAAGAGGGAAAAGAGGGGACAGGGACAAAGGAGCAAGGAGAGGGAGGGAGAGGAACAGGGATGGTTATGCAGCCTTCAAAGGAAAGGAAAGGAGGCTGCAATAGCCGTGTGCGCCACACACGTACCGACAAAAGGACTGTCAGTCCCCTGGGGAGGGTTCTCGCTTCCATTTCCATCTTTTTGATTGCTTGGCTGACTGATTGATGGGGGTTATGGGATTAAACAGTAATGACACCAGTCCCGCAATTCAAAGTTACTTGCGTAAGATAGAATGTCTATTAAAAGTGGCCAGATCCAGCCAGAGGAGTAAACTATAAAGCAAAGAAGTTAAAACACACACAGTAAAAGGCGTAAAAGGATAGGCTAAATCTAAATCTGGAAAAAACTCAGGGATAAAAGACTGGTTGTTGCACAGGGTACTTACTGTTCAAGGGGCCCAGACCTAGAAAATGCTAAGAGGCCCCGACCACAACCACCCTGCCCCTGCTCCAGGAGTGAAGCAAAACCTTATAACTGTATATTTCTACTGCACTCTGTATTTTTACTAATTTCATTTTATGCTGCCTTCAGTATTTCATCTTCTGAAGCTACCCATGTATTTTATATTGTATTCCTTCCTCTCCCCCCCCCCCCCCCCTCCCTTTCCCTAAAATGTTGCCCAGTGCTTAAGAAAACAACCTCTCAGCAACTCTGGAATTCCTTTAGTTTATCCAGGTCCCACCTCCTTAATTTCCTACCTTTCTGCAATTTCTTCAGTTTTAATATGCATTTCATAACCAATAAATTATGGCCGGTGTCCACATCTGCCTCTATAATTGCATTACAATTTAAAATTTGGTTTCAAAATGTTTGTCTTACTATTATATAACAATCTTTTTACATGATTCTTGAAACAAATATTAGTGGTGATAAATTCTGCTCTGTGCAAAATTTTATAGGGCCACTTCTCCTTTCATTTCTTGTCCCTGGGGCAAATTCATCTACTACTTTTCCTTATTTTCCTTTTCCTACTGCTGAACACTGGTCCCCCACAACAATTAAATTTTCGCCTCCCTTAGCTATCTGAATAATTTATTTTATCTCCTCACACATTCTTTCAATCTACTCATCATCTGTGGAGCTAGCTCACATGTACTACTATGGTGGGTGTTGGCTCTGTGTCTATCTTGACTACAGTAATGCATCCGTTGAGCTGGTCATAGTAGCTTACTCACATTCCTATTTTCGTTTTGATTATTAGACCAATTACTGTGTTACTTCTGTTTGAGTTTGTATTTATAACCCTGTACTCACCTGACCAGAAGTCCTGTTCTTTTGACACCACACTTTACTAATTCCCACTGTATCCAACTTCAACGTATCCATCTCTCTTTTTAAATTCTCTCCAGCGGAACAGGTTTTGGAAGGCCCAGTGGTACAGACCAACTGACATGTCAGCCTCAGCTCATAGGCATCACTAGATGCAGATATGGAGGGACAATATGGAGGGGCACGTGGTCAGCACATGGCTCTCCCGGCCATTGCAGTTTATGAGAGCGGAGCCACTACTACTCAGTCGAGTAGTTCCTAAATTGGCCTCAAAGGCTTAACTACCTACCCAATTAAGGAAGCAAATATTCCATGCTCCAACCTGTAGAATGCCAGTTTTGTTTGTTCCTGATTATATCCTCCTGCGTAGCCATGCTTGGAAATCCAAATTGGGGACTATTTGCTTCTGGAATATTTTGCCCAAGAGGATGCCATCATCATTAAGCAATACAGTACAAATGCATGTTCATGGGATAGCTAGCTACTGCAGTTTCCCCTTTCTTTCAGATATTTGTAAAAACAACATGTTGGCTAATGTTAGACCAGATCAGTCAGCCATCCACACTGTTGCCCCTGCTCCTATTGAAAAGGCTGCTGCCCTCTTCAGGAACCACAAGTTTTTCTGGCCTCTCCACAATACCCCTCCATTGTGGTTGCACCTGCAGTACAGCTAATAGCTGGCCATATACTACAGGTATTTATAATAGGACTGGTTTTTTTTTACAGCAGCTACTTTCTTGAGTTTCAGAGTAGTACCTAAATTATCTTTCTCCACAATTCAGACAGACATTCGTCAACCAATTTCATTAAAAAAATTAAATAGAATTATGGTGTTGAGTGATTATGCAGTCTCGGTTTTGCAGAAAGGTCTCAACTTCGCTCCCACCCCCAAGTTCACTCCGGTCGCAGAAATTGTTAGTGCTGTTGAACAGGTTGCAGCTCGACTTCCGCCAGAATCAGCCTAGGAAATACGTCGTGAAACTTGTCGTGCGTTGACGAAATCCAAGCCGATGAAGTCAAATATCAGCAGTAAAGAGAGGGCGGCCATTCGTGATCTGAGGGAGCGCTCTGAAATTGTTGTCTTACCGGCTGACAAAGGCAATGCTACAGTTGTTATCTCCCATAAGGACTACACTGATAAGATGCAGAGCCTGCTAAATGACGATTCCTACCGAAAGATCAGCGTTGACCCTACAAAGAATGTGGAGAACAAGACGAGGGCGCTTCTCAAGGACGCAGATTTACCGGAGGGTGACGCTAAGAAATTGTTACCCCAAGGTCCGGTACCGCCTAGACTATATGGACTCCCGAAGGTTCACAAAGAGGGGGTACCATTACGCCCCATTGTCAGCAACATCAGGGCACCTACATATTTGTTGGCCAAATATCTGACCGGAATATTAAGTCCTTATGTGGGTAAATGCCCTCATCACATCCGTAATTCCGTGGATTTTGTTAAACGCCTTGATAGCTTCAGGTTGGATGAGTCAGATATCATGGTGAGTTTTGAAGTCGTTTCCTTGTTTACGAGGGTACCCCTGCGAGAGTCACTAGAATTGATTAGTCAGAAGTTTGACGAGAAGACCACTGAACTTTTTAGGCATGTCTTGACTTCCACGTACTTTCTTTTTAATGGAGAATACTACGAACAAGCGGAGGGAGTCGCCATGGGTAGCCCACTCTCACCGGTGGTAGCGAATTTGTACATGGAGAACTTTGAGGAGGAAGCCCTGTCGTCATCCGTATGGAAACCTACTTGCTTTTTCCGTTACGTGGACGACACGTTCGTCATCTGGCCACATGGTATGGATAAACACCTTGACTTCCTTAGACATCTAAACTCCATACACCCCAACATCAAATTCACTATGGAGACTGAAACGGAGGGTAAATTGCCTTTCCTTGACGTCTTGGTCAAGAGAAGGGCTGACGGCACCCTAGGTCATGGGGTGTATCGGAAGACTACGCATACTGATCTGTATTTGCACGCAGACAGCTGCCACCACCCTTCACAGAGGAATGGGGTACTTAAAACTCTAGTACATAGGGCGCGCACTATCTCTGACGCAGAGAGTCTACCCCAGGAATTGGAACATCTGAGAACTGCATTTCGAAAAAATGGGTACTCAGAGTGGCAGATTCAACGTGCTCTCCGCCCAACCACTGCAGCACAACCTGTTGAGATGGATGAAGTCACGAGGGAGGAGGTAGGCACTGCATTTATTCCATACACAGGCGCACTCTCGGTGAAAATCGCCCGCATTCTGAAGAAACACCGGGTCGGAACTGTGTTTGGTCCTCCAAATAAAACTCGTGCACTGGTGGGGAGCACCAAAGATGACCTGGGTTTGAGGAAAGCCGGCGTGTACTAGATTCCGTGTCAATGTGGCAAGTCGTATATTGGTCAGACGATTTAAATCGGCCGCCGCCGCGACCGAACCCAGTTCCCTCTGAGCAGCCATAGCGTACGGATCTCCGTGCCGGCACGTTCACAGGAGCTCAGTCCGTCAGTTCACCTGATGATGGCGACATGTATGATCGCCGAAATATTGTGCCCGTTGGACACTGTAGACCGGCAGCATACCCGTGGATATTTTGAGAATTATTTCCATTTATGTTTGAAATGTTGCACCACACTATAATGTATACAGTCAACGTCACATGGAAATTCTCATGCCTTAGTTAATGGTGTTGAGAAGATGGGAACAAGTGAACCATGTGGCCATGTTTGCATAATAGTTCAGTGATATGAAGCAACACAGTCTTGATACTTGAGAGAATGTAAAAATCATCTGTTTTCTTGTTGTGTGTGCAACACGTGCTTTCCTTGATAGGTCACTTTCAATAAGAAATGGATATTATGCACAATTGGTGAAGAACTGAATCAAGTTTAAAGCAGAGATTATCCACTTCTGCAGTGACATTTGTTTGTAATTCGCAAATAGAGCGAGGGAACAGCAACTGCCTATATGCCTCCATATGAGCCGTAATTTCTCATATCTTATCTTCACGGTCCTTATGTGCAATGTATGTTGGCAACAGTAGAATTGTTTGACAGTCAACTTCAAATACCAATTCTCTAAATTTCCTCAATAGCGTTTCTCAGAAAGATAATCACCTTCCTTCCAGGGATTGCTATTTGAGTTCCTAAAGCACCTCTGTAACACTTACATGTTGTTCAAACCTACTGGTAACAAATCTAGCAGCCCACCTTTTGCTTCAATGTCTTTCTCCAATCTGACCTGGTAATTATCCCAAATACTTGAACAGTACTCAAGAATAGGTCTCATTAGCATCCTACACGCAGTTTCCTTTACAGGTGAATTACTCTTTCCTAAAATTCTCCCAATAAAGGCAAGTTGACCATTCACTTTCCCTGCCACAATCCTCACATGCTCGTTCCATCTCATATTGCTTTGCAATGTCACACCCAGATATTTAAACAACTGCAATACTGTATCCGAACATTACAGGTTTGGTCCTCCTACTCATCTGCAGTAACTTGCATTTTTCCACATTTAAGGCCAGCTGCCATTCATCACACCCACTTGGATATTTTGTCTAAGTCGTCTTGTATCTTCCTGCAGTCATTCAGCTTCAACACCTTACCGTACACCATGGCATCATCAGTAAACAACTGAAGATTGCTGCCCACCCTGCCTGCCAAATCATTTATGTATATAGAGAACAACAGCGGTCCTATCACACTTCCCTGTGGTGCTACTGATGATACCGTTGTTCTGATGAACACCCACCACAAGAACAACATACTGGGCACTACTATTTAAGAAGTCTTTGAGCCACATACATATCTGTGAACTTATTTCATATGCTCCTACCTTCGTTAACAGCCTGCAGTGGGGCAGTATGTCAACATACAATCTGCCTGTTGCCTTTCACCCATAGTTCACAGTATACCATGTGAGAAAAGAGCAAGCTGAGTATCGCATGACCGATGCTTTCTAAAAACACGCTGATTCGTGGACATAAGCTCCTCAGTCCCAAGAAAATTTGTTATATTCAAACTAAGAATATGTTCAAGGATTCTGCAGAAAACAGAAGTTAGGGATATTGCTCTGAAATTTTGCGGATCCCCTCTTTTACCGTTCTTAAACACCAGAGTCACCTATGTCTTTTTCCAGTCGCTTGGGACTGCACTTCATAAGTTTCAATTTTTTCAATGTTATTATGATAACAAGTGGGAGAGAGGGGGGAGGAGGAGGGGGTGGTTCAGGGCAAACACTCAAGACATCTGATATACTAAAGACTTAATGTAAGGCACATCTTTTTTACACCACAATAATTTTGGAACTCCTACAATAAAGGCCGCAATGTGGAGCCACTGAGGGAGAATATTTTGAAAATCAGGTGGAGTTTAGTGAACATATCATTTCCTGTTGCCACATGATGAACAAAAGTATTCACAAACTCTGAACTACCCTCGTACGCACTTCTCATTACGGATGGCACTGAAGTCAAGGTTGCCGCTTCACAAAACAGTTTGATTACAAAGAATAACTGATTCTTGGCTCATTATGTCACTAATAAAGAGGTAACATTCACCCACTATCTGAGCTACCTCACAAAATATTATGAGACATGTTTACTTTGATATGACTTCTGTCAGGGGTTCTCCAAAAAGGTTAACATGCTATTGAATTATTTTGTAGTGTCATGCAAAAAAACAGTTTTAGGAAAATGAGCTGTAACACACAGATCCAGTGTTATTTCCTTTAAAAGATGCCTCAAGTCAAACACTTAATACAGTCAACAGTGTCTGTATATGTGTGGATGGATATGTGTGTGTGTGTGTGTGCGAGAGTATACCCGTCCTTTTTTCCCCCTAAGGTAAGTATTTCCGCTCCCGGGATTGGAATGACTCCTTACCCTCTCCCTTAAAACCCAGATCCTTTCGTCTTTCCCTCTCCTTCCCTCTTTCCTGATGAGGCAACAGTTTGTTGCGAAAGCTTGAATTTTGTGTGTATGTTTGTGTTTGTTTGTGTGTCTGTCGACCTGCCAGCACTTTCATTTGGTAAGTCACATCATCTTTGTTTTTAGATATATTTTCCCACGTGTAATGTTTCCCTCTATTATAACCATATCATTAATTTGAACCCAACAATTACGTTTGTTATTGTCGCTGTTGCATTTCGAAATCTTTCCTGTCGTCTTATTTTCTCTTTATTTTCTCTTTCTGTTTTTACCAGTAGTCTCACTTTGTATTCACCTTCCCCTTTTTACCGTAATACAATTTTATCCCGCCTATATATACTCAATAATACGTAACCCACTTCCAAACCATAACCAAAAAAATTTTTATTTTCCGCTTTCAACACTACCGCTGCTATAAAATCCACCGTTTCTAGTTCAATAACAGCTGCTTTCACGTATTAAACAACCATTTCGGCTAGTTCTAATAACTTTCACTGTATTTCCACTTCCTTTTTCCGCACATCACTGATCATTTTTAGCCGCTCCCCACAGGTTTTAACGTCATTATTTCTTCGTCAGACAATTGTTAGCCCCATTTTCGTAATTTTCGTAATCTTTCACCACAACACCACTCCTTTTAATACATTTACACGTTTTTTCGAAATTTTCCCGAATTTCTCCGTCCTTTAACGTGTTTTAGCGGCAACACAACCACCTAACCTTCATGCACATCGCTGTCTACCAACCCAAGTTCACCACAGGATCAACTTAACCAACACTTTTTCACCTTTTTTCATACCAGATCTCCAGTTACTTTCTAGTTCACCCTTATCTCTCCCTATATATTTTTATCTTTCATTTTCATTTCAACCTCATGTTACACTTTCCACCTTCTAATACCATGTCACCCTCACAACACCCCCACAACGACCCCATTAAGTTTTATTTACATTCCCTCCGCAAACATGCCTTCACCCTAGCCAGATTACGCTCGCATATTTTATTTTCTCAGGCTTGTCTGACATTTGTTGGCTTGTGTCTGTATATGTGTGGATAGATATATGTGTGTGTGCGAGTGTATACCCGTCCTTTTTTCCCCCTAAGGTAAGTCTTTCCGCTCCCGGGATTGGAATGACTCCTTACCCTCTCCCTTAAAACCCACATCCTTTCGTCTTTCCCTCTCCTTCCCTCTTTCCTGATGAGGCAACAGTTTGTTGCGAAAGCTTGAATTTTGTGTGTATGTTTGTGTTTGTTTGTGTGTCTGTCGACCTGCCAGCACTTTCGTTTGGTAAGTCACATCATCTTTGTTTTTAGATATAATCACAACTTTAATGTACAAAATACACACATGAGAAAATTACCAAGATAATACTATAATAAAAGACAAAATTGATCATAAAAAATGAACATTTGGTACATTTGTGTGGCAGATTGAGACTCAAACTCATATCACCAGCTTTCCACCCCTTACAGACAAATTCAAAACTCTAAATTGTCACTAAGTCTTCTCCTTATTTTCCACATTACAAGGGTGTATCAAACAGAAACAATCTGAATCTGGTGGCTGTGCTAATGGATGGAAATGGACTTGGCCCTGACAGGACACTGGTGGAGATGTCTAGAATAGCATTATGATGCCCTTCATTACTATCCAGTGATGTGAGTAATCCCATACATTTTGTTATATTACGTTGGTGCATAAGTTCATAGCATTTTTGTTTTGCATGTTGGCATTCCGGTTCCTATGGATTTATTTACCAATCATCAGTTTTTATTTTTTGTAGTTCACTGTTGCCGTCTGACTTTACACATTGTCATTTGGAGATAGTGAAGCTTTTGATGATAGAAAAGAGTGCAAAGTAGAGAAATCAGAACATTTCCGATGTATTCTGTTTGAGTTCAGCAGTGTGTGACAGCAGCAGGGGCAACCTAAAACATTTGCACCACATATGGAGATAATTCCATTGGGCAGAGCATGGCAAGAAAACGGTTTTCTCATTTTAAAGAGGATTGTTTAGACTTTCGGGGACTGATGAAAATCGTTTAAATGCATTAATCCACAATGATCCGTGTCAGAGATCATTCCATCATCATGTCACATTTGAGTGCAATGGAAAGGGTCCAAAAAGTCTGCTGGTACTGCATGCTCTAAGCCAAAATCACAAAAATCAGTGGGTTTCTACATGTGTATCTCTGCTTGCTCATCATCAATTGGCTCATGAACAACACAGACCATTACCATCCTGTATAATTACTGGTGACAAAATATGGTGTATTTATGCTGACAGAATGAAAAGAAAGGAATAGCTGAGCCCAAACAAAGCAGCAACTCCCCATACAAAGACTTTCGCAAATCCACAAAAGATAATGTTATGCATCTGGTGGAACAGTGACAATCCTGTGTACTACAATTGCTTTCCTATGGTGTAACCGTCATTGCTGACATTTATTGTCAACATTTGAGACTTCTTTCAGATGCAATCCAAGAACAATGACCAGGAAGATTGGGTGAAGTGATGCTACTCCACAATAATACCTGCCCATGTTCTTCTACACTGACCAAAAAACATTATACAGTAGTTGGGTTGCGAAGTGGTTCCACACCCATCTCATTCACCCAATCCTGCACCCTCAGATATTCACCTTTCCCCCTCTATGTCTAACAACTTTCAAGGATCTTCCTTTCAGATAAAAGATGCACTCCAAACATTGCTCAACAAATTCTTCACCTCAAAACCGTGTGATTTCTAAAGTCGTGGAACTGCAAAGTTACCCCAGTGTTAGCTGACTGTTTTAAATAGTAAAAGAGAGTATATTATTCACGGCTAAAGTCTCTATTATGTGTATCTGTTGTGTTTATTAAACTTCTGAAAAAATGCTATGAATTTATGTACCAACCCAATAATTGCTGAATTATGCACAAGGAACTATCTACACAAAAGACTTTGCACAGTGCCAATGGTTTCTTTTCTTTTCCTCTCCCTAGAGAACTGCTTCACTGCAAGGTTGCAATCTTTTCTGCTCCTCTGTTTCTTAACTACAAGGAGAGCTGAAAATTAATGCCCATCACTGCTTTAAGTCAAAACTCTTGAAGATTTTTAAGTAAATCAAACATTATTAACATTTGACATCTTTATTGTTCATATCTACAAATTTACAGCTGTCTTCCACTAGAGGGCTCTGAATTGTAGCAAGTAACATGGTGGTGTTAACATAACTATTTCAGTGTGTGAGAAACAACTCAGAGAACTGAAACCACAAATTCAAAGTGTTCATCCGCACATGGAGCATTCACTTTCCCCTTCAGCATGACAGTGCCAGTCCACACATGAGTGTTGCAAAATCATGCCTTGGGTTCATTGTCCTTGATCATCCTCTGTATAATTCCATCTTGGTCACATCCGATTTTCGTCCGTTTCCAAAAGCTGAAGAACATTTTCAAGGACTTCAATTACTTTTCAGCATGCCCTTATAGTAAACTGCAAACTCTGAACCAATTCTTGAGAAATATTGCCAGATTCTCCAGAAAGAATTTCAGTAAGTGTTGAACAGCTCTGTCTTCTCTTGTCCAGATATGCAAATCGACATACTGTTGTATAACCTAAACCCAAGAGTTCACCTATGGGGTTCCGCGACATTACAACTTGCCTGGCTGTCTTGGTCTCAGAGTAGAGATAGTGCCACCTCAAATTCTTTTGTTGAATCAAACCCAGTGGCATTTTATTACTTTTTTCATTAATAAAGTTGTATTTGCTCTTCCCCTGAAGTAGCTTATGATTTTGCCTTTATTCTACACTTTGTATTCAAAATCATAGACACTTGGGGGGGGGGGGGGGGAGGAGGGGAAGAGATAAATGAAACACAATTAATTAATTCTGGATAAAATAATTTTGGGAATTGGACCATGTCATTGTAAACTACTAACACAACTGAGTTGCTGATGTTTGGATCAGCTTGCTGCTATCCTCATCCGAGAGGCAAACCAACCTGAAGAAGGTCACAACAAGTTGATCAAAATGTTGGCAATTTAGTTGTTTTAGTAGTTTACACTGACAAGGCCCAATCTCCAAACTTATTTTATCTAAAGTGACACAGGCCACAGAAGCCTACAAACAATTAATTCATGTTTCAATGAACTCAATATAACTTTTTCTAGCTATTATTCAGCTTCCTGATTTCTCTCATTTTCAATTTTACACCTAGTGCATACAGAACTGCAGCCTAACCATAAATTATGGCATTAGTGCTAGCATAACTTATAACAAATTGGGCTGGAATAAAAAATATGTGCATTTCATTGTGAGAAGAAAGGTCAACATGAAGTACTGATGTACTGAAGGCAAAAAAAAGGAGCACACACACAACTGGGTTTGGAATGGAAACATTAGTACTGGTCCATTAAAGTACTCTCCGTCACACACATGGTATGGTGGCTTGTGGAGTATGGATGTATACGGAAACAATTTTATCCTGAGAAGCGGTACTAAGTATATTGCCACTAACAATATAATGCGACTCCTGTACAGAACTGTAGAACAGCTGAAGATACTCCAGTCTCCCAGTTTACCCACATTGAAAATTTGGAGACTATCTTGGAACCCTGCACTAAAAGTAATCGCATTGTGAATAAAAGTGATTTGAAGAAGCACTTCCAGAAGCATGGTACAAAAGAGGCATGGTTCCAAGGGGGAGGGAATTTTACTTAAAACATTCATATTTTTATGTATATCAATTTCCAAATTTCTCAGCCAATTGTCAAAGAGGCTCGAAAATTGTTGGGATTCTAAAAAATTACAAACCATATTTAACAAATGATACTTTCCAGTGATGTGCCTCCAAGCTTACTCACATGGATGGGCTTGTGTCTTTACCAGCTGCAGTAAACATTCTAGACAGGAAATTGTTCCCATTCACAAGCTGGCAACAACAAATCCAACAAGGTTCGTAAGCCCTGAAGTAGAGTTGATGACCTACTTGAGGTTAATTAAGATAAATAAGATAGTAAGGAAAAGACCCACAACTAAGAATTAAATATCAAAGACTCATTTTCCTGAATGTAGGATTAAAGGAAAGGACTGTCAGACAAACCATTCTTCATCTTTTACATAGTTGCATAGTTGTGGTCTACAGACTTAAGTTTACTATCATAGTCACCAGGTGAATGCGCATTTCAGTTTTATATTGTAAATTATGACAAAGTTGTGAGAGTCTGTTACTACTACAGCGCTTACATTAATTGCATGACATGCACAAATTTCAATTTTTCAGATGAACATTATTCAAACTACATATTTATTTGAACTGCAATGTCTTGGAAGTTATGTTAACACTATGTACTAACTGTTCACCTAACCAATTGCTGCTCTATGAAAATCATGCTATATTATCATTAAAATTGTACACATCTGTGGCAGTTAGAAATATGCAAGAATCAAACCATGGATCTGCACCTGGGGCAAAATATCAGGAATGGAGATATAGAAACAGATAGACTCAATCAGTAGTATGTACGCAGAAGCAAAAAGAGATGCATCTTACTATTACAGCACTTAGTATGACAATGTAAATCACATCTTTTAAAAAAAATATCAGTCCATTTACTCAAAAAAATTGTAATTTTAGTCAACAGTTACTCATCTCCTAAACAAGCTCCAAAGTCAATCTATCTAGGTGTCTGATACTTTTACTCTTAGTTGGCATCAAGATGTAGCAAAGATTGGGGAAGGAATGAAGGAGCTATACAATAGTGATTCACTGCATATCACACTTGTGGTGGTACAATCAAAAAGCTTAATCCATAACGATCTGTAAAGAAAGATATTCACCCCCTCTCGGGAAAGAATTACCATAATTTTACTGTTAGCAATATGTGCACTAATAAACTAAAGATAAAGTGTTAATAGTTGATTCCTTGAAATATTTTCTTGATTCTTTATCTGAAGAATTGTGCCATTTCGTACAAGCATGTCTGTAAAGTAAGTAACATTTTGGAAAAACTCTTACAAAACATTTTTTCAAAGCAAGATTTATTTTTACAGGAACATTTCTAAACTATTTTTCTACACAATTTCCACCATTGCTGGGGCATTTTTTACAGTGGGAAATTAAGTTTTTTATGCCATCTTGATGGAAAGATGCTGCCAGTGAAGACAGCCATTGCTGAATACAGTTTTTTGCATCATCATCACTGTCAAAGCACCATCCTCTAACATCATGTTTCAAGTTCAATTAGAAGTGGTAGTCAAATGATATGAGATCAGGGCTGTATGATGGGTGATCGAACTACTCCCAACCAAATTACTGAACAAGATTTTGAGGGACACCTGCAGAATGGGGATGATTATTGTCATGAAGCAGTCGCAAAATATTTAAAGTAATAAAGAACATATGGGTAAGTGAATGCATGCCAGAGGAGTGGAATACTGGAATAATATTCCCAATACATAGATAAGGAGAAACACTCGATTGTGAAAACTATGGGGGCATAGCCCTACTGAAACAAGTACATAAGATTTTCTCTGGAGTGCTGAATGAAAAAATAAAGAAGTGCGCCAAAAAGATACTCAGAGAATACCATCAAAGATGGCGGCTAGTGTAAAAATTCGTTGAGCGTCTCTGAGAAAAAAATGTGAATTTTGCCGTGAAAAAGAAGAATTGTGGCAGTTGTAAGGATGAAATTACAAAACTCAGCGAAAGGGTGTCTAGTTTACAATTTATTATCAGTTACTTGAAGATGGCTATCAAGAAACTTAAAGAAGAAAAAAGTGAACGGAACATGAAAAACTCGCGCCATGAAAGTACGAATATGTCGGAGAATTGGACGGAAGTGAAGTACAAAAGACGCAAACACATAATACAAGATACAGAAAACGGCGAAAGAAACATAAATGTAGTGAACGAAAATTACTTTCAAGCTCTTTCGACTACGGATTGTGAAAGTGAAGTTAACAGTGCGAGTGTACCATGTGGAAAACCAAACGACTTTGTGAATAAGGTAAAACATGGAATATTTCAGCAGCAGTTAAGTAAAAGATCATATGCGAAAGTGCTCACGAAAAATCTTCCACCGATAAGCTGCTCTACTGAGACAATATCGACATGTGTTAGCAAAAAAGACAAAATAAATAGTGCCAAACAAGACTTCGCCTACTACAAAGGTAGGCAGAAAACAGGTAATCTCAGAACAGCAAGTACCGGTAAAATTGAACTGTATGCCGACAGCCAAGGACGAAATATAGCCACTGAATTTCGGCGTACAAGTAGTCAGAATTTTAGTTTTAACTGTACAATAAAACCAGGAGCAAAATTCAGTGCTTCTACGTCAATGAGTCAAGAAAAAATTTCCTCATTGAGCAAAAAGGATTTTTCCATCTTCCTGGCGGGATCAAATGATATAGCTAGGAACGAAAAAAATGATCTCTTAATCTCGCTAAAAAGAAAACTGTATGAGCTGAGAGGAACAAATGTTATTGTTTTTTCAGTGCCACACCGTTACGACTTGATAGAATGGTCCTGTGTAAATAAAGAAATTGAAACTGCAAATAAAGAGATGCAAAATATTTGCAAGCAGTTTGAAAATGTAACATTTGTGAACATCAGCAATTTAGGGAAAAGATTTCACACAACACATAGTTCTCATCTAAATGTACTTGGAAAAAACGTAATAGTAACAAAAATTTTAGAACTTGTAAATAAAATCTCAAATGTGCAGTGTGATGATAGAAAAGTCATACCTCTCATGGACAGGAAGTGTGTGTTACCCGTAGACTCCAATGTGAAATCTGCTGTCAGCGAAGGTACACCTCTCCAAGACAAATCTGAAATTTTATTAATGCAAGTAAACACTCCAAATGTCAATAATTCACAGAAAGGCACAGCAGTTATGGAACAACAAACACCAGAAATAAGTGAAACAGCAGCAGCACCATCATTATCAGCAGTAGCAGAACCAACAACGACTGGAGCAGCAACACAGCAATGCTTAAGGAGGAGCCAAAGGAAAAATACATCTGTGTCATTCAGTGATAATTTTTTATGGTTTCAAGCCAAGAAGAAAATAAAAATGTGAAAAACCAGCCTGCTAACTCACAGATAAGTCACAAACAACATCCTATTTTTAAACATTCAGGGTCTTGAAAATAAAGTTGAAATTCTGGAGGAGTCATTGCCACAGAATAAGTATTATTTCTTATGTCTATCAGAACATTGGCTTAAACCAGAACAAATACAATACTATGTACCAGAAGGTTATAAACATGGAAACAGTTTTTGCAGATCTCAGTACCGTAATGGTGGTACTGTTATCTATGTTTCAAATGAAATAGAGTGTAGAGAACTAGATCTTAGTTGGGCAGGTGTAGAGAAACACTTTGAAATTACCGGGATCATATGTGATATAATGAAACTTATCATAGTATGTATCTACCATTCCCCTGACTCAGATGATAAAACTTTTTTAGATAATTTAGACAGTGTACTCTGCTACATAACGAAATGGAAACAGTATGTAACTGTAATTGGGGGAGACTTTAATTCAAGCTTTGATGTAACATGTAACAAACCCAGTGTAAATAAGTTACTGAATATACTAAGGCAGCACAACTTCCATCATGTAAATTCAGAACCAACAAGACTACAAGCGTGCTTGGATAATGCTTTTGTCAACTGTGCTCGTGATATGTACTCCATCAAGGTAAAGGAATTTGTTTTCTCAGACAACTCCATGTCAACAGTAGAGTTAGGACATTTTATAAAAGGGGATGAGAGCAAGGCTACACAAAAGTTAACAAAATCTAATATCTTAATATTAACAAAACACAATCTCATAAAAATAAAAACACACCAGCTGAGCATAACAAACTGGGACAGATTATTTCAAAATTGTGATTCCAGTGCCCAAACAGTTTATGAAACATTCCGCAATTACTTAACAGGTATTTTAAAAGCCCATCTTGTTCAAAAGAAATACCATAAAACAAGAAATGGTAAATTTTGGTACACCAAAGAACTGGAGAATTTAAAAAAAAAAGCTACTGCTGTTGAAGCGCCTTGCCAAAGTAAACAATTCTAATGAAATTAAGGATCTCGAAAAAATCACTAAGAAACTGTATAAGAAAGAGTTGCAATTGGCGAAACAAAGATACAACACAAATTTCATAAAATATAGTAAGAACCAATGCAAAACAACCTGGTCAGTAATTAATACTGTTAAAGGTGAAGTCAGAAACTTCAACAAGACAGTCCCAATATCAGCAGATACATTCAATAAATATTTTGTAAGCTGTGCTGATGATATCAAAAAGCTGATCACTAAACCCAATGTAACATGTATAGATTATCTGAAGAGAGCAAACCTAAATCATAATAGGGCCAGATGATCATTGAAACACTTCAAAGAGGTACGCCAACATGAAGTTCTTAAAATAGTCAAAGAAATGAAAAATTCATACAGTACAGATATTTTTAATATGTCAAACGATCTATTGAAAGAAATCATACATTACATTGCAGCACCATTAACATATTCTATAAACCTGTGTATCATAGAAGGGTTTTTTCCTGATCCTCTCAAACTATCTAAAGTAACTCCAGTCTTTAAGAAGAGTGTCAAATCAGATCCTGCAAACTACAGACCAATTTCACTAATTCCAGTACTAGGAAAAGTCTTTGAAGGCATAATATATAAGCAGATGTATGAGTACCTAGAACTAAATGGTATATTAAGTGCATCACAGTTTGGTTACAGAAAAGGAAGGTCTGCTATACATGCCATAGAGCTCTTAGTCAGAGACATTCTAGCAGCATTTGAGGACCATGCACACACTCAGGTTACCTTATGTGATCTGAGCAAAGCTTTTGACTGTGTTGACCACTCACTTCTGCTCTCTAAACTTGAGTACTATGGAATATGCGATAAAAGTTTAAAACTCATCAAATCATACCTCAATAAAAGGAAACAGGTGGTGAGTTCAGGAAGTCATCTGTCAAACATACTCGAGGTTCAACACGGAGTGCCACAGGGATCTAAATTGGGACCACTTCTTTTCCTTGTACACATAAATGACTTACCAGGAAATATAGATGTAAACACATATATGTATGCAGATGACACAACCTTTCTATCTGTAAACCATGTACTTGATAACCTTGTAAGTGATATGAAATTGGCAAAAGAAAATGCAACATCATGGTTTAATGCCAATGGTCTGTTGTTAAATGAGGAAAAGACCCAGAATATGTGGTTCAGTCTATCAAAGACTACAAAAATAGAAAAACAAAAGGCAAAGTTTTTAGGTATTGTACTTGACAACAGTCTAACATGGAACTCTCATGTTGATCACATAGTGGTTAGGTTGTCAAGAGTTATATATTTGTTGAAGAGACTGATGTGCTGTGTGACATTTGAGTACGTAAGGACAGCGTACTTTGCCTTTTTTCAATCTGTTTTAAGGCATGGGTTAATACTCTGGGGAAACAGCAGAAAAATAAATGAAATTTTGGTGATCCAGAAGAAAGCAATCGGAGTAATGGCTAAGGTAGTAGTAGTAGTAGTAGTAGTAGTAGTAGTAGTAGTAGTTTATTCATCCAGAGACAATGTACATTGTATGGATTTCATCAAAAAATACATAGTATATATATATATATATACACACACATATAGGGTGAACAATACTATACAAAATACAGATGTGCATAGTAGATTAAATAACATCAGACCACATTGAAATAGCATGTAGAACTTTGATTATTTACATTGATGTATGAGAAAGACTTTTTACGTGGAATACACAGTTGATATTTAGATATAACACATACAATTCTAGCACTTTTGTACATATTGTTTATTTAGATCATAGCAACAGTCAGATAGAAATTACTATTGGCACAGAGTACATAAATATAATTGTTTAGTATGAAGCTATTCCAGGTATTCTTTTACACTATGATAGCAGTTGGTCATTAAAAATTTGAATACTGCTTCTTTAAATGAAGACAATTTTTTTATTTCTTTTATCTTTACCGGTAGTTTGTTAAACAATCTGCTTCCTTGTATGTTTGTTTGTTTCTGCGCCAAAGCCTTGTTAACTCTTTTTGTATGAATGTCATTGCACTTTCTTGTGTTGTAAGTATGTGGATCCGAGTTGGATTGGAAATTGTTAATATTTCTTTTTACATTAATTACGCTTTTCTGTATATAGAGGCACGGTAGGGGTAGAATATTCAGCTGTTTAAATAATTGCTTTGAAGGAGTTAGCCTTGAACTGTTGGTAATTGTTGTAACAGCTCGTTTTTGTAGAGTGAAGATGGTTTTGAGATTTTTCTTACTATGACCCCAGAAGGGGAGGCCATAGGTAATAACAGAATGTATATAAGCAAAGTAAACATCTCTGCTACATTCCCTACTACATACAAAGCTAATAACACGTAAAGCAAAGCAAGCAGAGCTTAACTTATGCGAGAGATACAGTATATGGGATTTCCAGTCTAAATTTTCGTCTATGTGTACACCTAAGATTTTTGTGGTAGCAGCTCTCACAATTTCTTTATTTTGTATTCTGAGATCTAGATCAGAGTGTGACTTTGCTTTCCTGTAATGGATATAATTAGTTTTAGAGATATTTATGGTTAATTTGTTCACTTAGAACCAATTTTGCAAATATTCTATAACTCTGGTTGCAGATGTTGGCAATACCCGGTTTATGTCAGTTACTACAATGTTTGTGTCATCCGCAAACAGGGTTATATGAGTACCATTTACTGGAATCTTGATATCATTTATGTAAAGAAGAAATAGGAGAGGTCCTAGAACACTCCCCTGCGGTACCCCAATTGGCACAGTCTGTATATCCGATCTGTAAATAATACTTTTGTTTTTACTGTTTGTTGTTGCAATTTCTACTACCTGTTTCCTATTATGGAGATATGACTGAAACCACTTTTTAGCTACTCCTCGTATAGCGACATATTCTAATTTGTCTAGCAGGATATCATTTTGGACAGTATCAAATGCCTTTGAGATGTCCAAATTTATTCCTGTTGTACTGTTGTTCTTATCTAGCCCTGTTACAATATTTTCAATGAATTGGGCGATGGCTGACTCTGTACTCATTCCTTTGCGAAAGCCGTGTTGGTTTACAGACAATAGATTGAATTTCTCGGGGTAATTTGTAATTCTGTTTTTCATGACTGTCTCTATTACTTTTGAAAATACCGATAATAAAGCTATAGGTCTATAGTTTCCCACTTCATGTATATTGCCCTTTTTATTCAATGGTTTTACTTTTGCAATTTTTAATCGTTGTGGAAAGACACTACAATATGGCGCCGAGTGAGGATCGCGAGTGTGTAAAGTCCGGAAAAAAGTGTAAAAATAACGAAGAAAAGTGTTTATCGTGCAGCTGAACACAACGGGCGTAAATAAATCGCACAGTGAACTCCACTCAGGAACCATTAACTATAGTAGCAAAAATATAAGTCATAACTTGTGCAAAAAGTACGGGAGAGTAGGCAGTAATGGTGTATGCGAGACAAAGTTCCGTTCTTGGTGTGCAAAAGTTGATCCGTCGCCGAAAACACACGAAAATTCATTGTCAGAAAGGAAATATGATACCAATGTCTACAGGGCCAGACTAAACCCACCTATTCAATTACGAAACAGATACAAAGTGCTAAGCGAAATAAGTGATGATAGTGCTTCAGAAATTATTTTTGAAAATACGCAGGTACATGTTTCAGCCGTTGCTGCTCCCCGGAATAGGCCTACGCGCAATTCATGTCAACATATGCCTAGGTCACAGCAAAAAGTACATAATCACATGGGAAAAGTGCACATTCTAGCTGATAGCCACGGGCGCGGAATAGCCTCTCTTGTTAATGAGGCATCAGTTGTGAAATCTATGATTTATGTCAAGCCTGGGGCTTCCCTTTCGGAGGTAATTAAGAATATTTACACTGATGAAATTATCAAGTTGACTTCAAAAGACTTTGTAGCTTTGTTTGGTGGCTCTAACGATGTATATAAAAATGAAACCTCTAAAGCCTGCTCAGAATTGAGAAAGCATCTGGCTCTTTTGTCTCATACAAACATTCTCTTTGTCAACATTCCACATTGCTATGATCTGCCACGCTGGTCTTGTGTGAACAAAGAGATTAGTGCTGCTAATGAGAGTTTTTCCAGTATATGCAGTCAATTCGAAAATGTTTGTGTTGTTGATATTAGTGGCATTGGTCGAAGATTCCACACTTCTCATGGCCTCACTTGAATGGCCTAGGGAAGAAAATTGTAGCACAAAAAGTGTTGGATGAAATAAAAAGGCACCAGCAAATACCTGCAGCACCACCAACGACAGTAACAGTAACACCACAAAAATCAATAACAGCAGGTTCATCACAAGTAGCAACAACAACAGAAGCAACAGCAACAACAAAATCATCACCATTAGCAGCAGTAAAATTACCACAAATGGTCAAACCACAATCAGTAACTGCAACTAAACCTTTGGCGGAAACAACAGCAAAACCAACAGATACTACAACAGATCCACCATCAACAGAAATAGTGCCAATAAAAGAATCAAAGGCAGCAACAGCATGAAGAATCCTGTCAGCACCACCACCACAACCACTACCACTACCACCACCACCGCCACCTCCGGCCACAGAAACAGCAGCAGCAACAACAGCAGCAGCAACTGAACCAACAACAACAGTAGCAGCAGCAACAAAACCATCAACAACAGTTGCAGCAACACAACACTGCCTAAGGAGGAGTCAAAGACAAGGTACATCCACATCATTAAATAAGGACTTTTTATGGCTTCAGACAAAGAAAAGGAAAAGATTGTGACAAATCAGCAAGAAAATTTGCAGATAAGTCACAAATACTATGGAAATAGCAGCACATTACCAGGTAATGACAAAAGAAAAAATACTTGAAAAACAGTCAGGATAATGTGTCAGAATGCCTCAGAGACAAAGTACTAGATCTAGAAGTAGCTTTAAATAATCTTGCTGATGTCTCTTGTATTTGTTTATCTGAACACTGGTGCAAGGCTAGTGAATTAAGTCTCATAAATATAAGCAAGTTTAATTTAGCATCACATTATTGCCGAAGTGTTTTTAAAAATGGTGGGGCGTGCATTTACTCTAGAGTAGGACTGCAGTTGAAAGTGAAAACAGAATTGGACCATCTAAATATAGAAAAACATTTTGAATCATGTGCCATAGAGTTAAAAACTGAGGAGAAGAGTGAAAAACTAGTTGTCATTACAATATATAGATGTCCCACTGGGTGACAAAAACATATTCTTCAAAAAAATAGAAGCAGCATTAAACACATTTTATAGTAATGAAGTGAAATTATTTTTATGTGGAGATTTTAATATTAACCTGTTAATTGAAAGTGATGAAAAAAGACAGCTTTTGAGTATACTCAGCAGCTTCCACATGAAACCACTCTTTACAGATGCCACCAGAATAACAGAACTGCCATCTTCTCTTTTAGACAATATTTTCACAAATATGGAGAATGGTATCACTGAGCCACTAAACGTAAACTTAGGTCTTTCGGATCACAATACACTATTAACATACATAAATTACTCTATCGGACCGATGACCATAGCAGTCTGGTCCCTTTAATCCCACAAACCAACCACACTCTATCCCCAAGGCAGTAAAATATAAGTGCGGATACAAAAGGCCCTTCTATACAGAAAAAGTGAATACTTTCATCCAGTTGTTAGCTAATGAAACCTGGGAAGATGTCTTTGCACAAACAACAACCGAGGAATCTTTCAATGCTTTTTCTATTACATTCATGTCCCTATTTGAGATGTGTTTCCCAAAAACGCTCACAAAGATCAATGTCATGCCTAGGAACACAAGCCAGTGGATAACACCTGCTATTAGAATATCTAGTCGAACACTAAAACATATCAGTCAACTCAAAAAAGATAACAAAGATGAACACTTTACAGATTATGTTAAGACATACAAGAAAATTTACAACAAGGTGATCAAAAAAGCCAAGACAATGCACAATGACAGTGTAATTGCTGGGTCAGAAAACAAATCGAAAGCTATATGGAATGTAGTAAAAAAAGAAATAGGCCCAAGCAAAAATGTTAGAAATCCAGATGACTTTGTTTTAAAAGATGATCAAGGTGTGCTAGTCAGAAATCTTACTTTAGCAAATTACATTAATGACTACTTCATAAATAGTCCAATCAATCTGAGTAAAAATTGTTCTAAGATTAGTAGAACATCAATCCCAGAAGAACAAAGTGTTAATTCATTATTGCTACCTCCCACGAACAAATTGGAAGTTAATCGAACAATAAAAACAATGAAGAATAAAATGTCCTCAGGGATTGACGAGATAACTTGCTCAGTCATGATGAGATGTGCTAGTGTCATATCAGACCCACTCTCACACGTCATAAACATATCATTTTCAGAAGGTAGGTAATAGAACACATTGTAAACCATTGTTCATTAAATATAGAATTTTAACAGTAATTAATTTATATATTCTTGACAGTGTTAACACATACTTGCTGAACTACCTAATTTAAGTGTAACAAATGAAAGGCATGGCTACTATACTAGGACGCGTACTTTTCTGCTGTTGCCACAAAATAGATTAGCTAAAACTAACAATAGTCATAAGTATATGGCAATTAAAATATATAACAAACTGTCTAAAAATGGGTCAATCAAGCCTGACAAATTATTTAAAGGCAATGTTCATAACTTCTTCTTAACTAATCCATTCTATTCATTAGAAGAATTTTTAGAAACGCCCAATATCAACTTAAATATGTAAAAATTTATTTTGTAAAATTAATAGGTTAAGTGAACTGACGAAGTCTATTGCATGTAATAATGCTGAATTACTAATAAAAAATCTGAATCTGAATCTGAATTCCGAACAAACAGAGGTATGTCTGACCAGTTGTTTGTTGTTAGACAAGTAATGGAAAAAATTTATGAATATGATATAAATCTCCACGTCCTGTTCATTGACTTTAAACAAGCTTTGGATAGTATTAATAGACTACCATTGTATAAAGGGCTGAAAGAATTGTGCACCAGTGATAAACTAAGAAGATCAATCGAGCTAACAATAAAGGATACAAAAGCGAAAGTAAAAGTGAATAACAGGATGACCAGGCAGTTTGACTTTGAGGAATGAGTGACACAAGGTGATGGCCTCTCTGTAGTACTGTTTAACTTAGCATTGCATAGTATCATACAAAAAGTAGATAAAAGAGAAAGAATCATAATGAAGTCCAGCCAGATATGCACATATGCAGACAATATTGCCATTGTGATAAGGGATGTAACATCACTTACAGAAATATATGGACAAATGGGAACAGAAGGAACAAGAATTGCACTTATCGTAAATGAAAGCAAGACAAACTATATGGTTATGTCCAATTCTGAAGCTAGAAGAACACCACCGGACCTGACGATATCTGATAACTGCTTCAAAGCTGTTAGATGCTTCCATTATATAGGTGTCCTCCTAACCAATGATAATAGTATGAGACAATGTATTAGAGAAAGGATACAAGCAGGAAACAAAGCCTATTATGCAAACCTAAAGATACTCAAGAACTCTCTAATTACAAGAACAACTAAATTGGGAGTATACTATTCCCTCGTGTGACCTGTTGCCACATATGGATCAGAAACGTGGACAATGACAGAAGCAGACAGTTACAGCCTAAGGGCATTTGGAAGGAAAATCTTACGAAAAATCTATGAGCCTGTGAGAGAGGCAGAAGGTTGGATAGTGAGATACAACCATGAAATACAAGAGCTGATACCATGGAAAGATAGAATGAAATTTATAAAAGCTCAAAGTATACGCTGGTTAGGACACATGGAGAGGGTGACGGAAGACAGGATGCCCAAATGAATAATGAATGCCAGACTGTATTCCATCAGAAGGAAGTGCAGACCAAGAGCTAGATGGATGGGCAATGTGCTGGCTTACCTTGCCAAGATGGAGATCCACGGATGGAAGAAAGAAGCTGAGAACGGAGAGATATGGAGGAATATTGTTGAGGAGGCCAAGGCCCACCAAGGGCTGTAGTGCTGAAGATGTAGAAGAAGAAGCACAATGCCTTGACTGAGCATTACATGTCTTTTATTTTGAATTAATTACTGAAGTTTCCTCCATGTTTCACAGGTTTTTTTTTTTTTTTAAGAAATGTCAAAGCATTGTCATATTACTTTGTGGGCATTTGCAAGCATTTTTGGTACCCAATTGGGAAACAATTTGTACAAATTCAAGTGATTTGACAACCTCACACAAAACAGTTTTTGAAATTTGTGGAAACTCATCACAAAGCATTTTTATTGTAAACCACCTGTTTTTACAAATTTTTCTCATTCAGTTCCTCAACCATATCATCACTGACAACAGGGTCCACTAACTCCATGCTTCATTGAGAACATTGGTTCATCCATTATTTGAATTGTCTCACCCACTTCCCATCATTCCATCACTCACTACATTTTCACGATAAATCTCTACAAGCTGATGATGAATTTCAGCTGGCTTAACATTCTGTGCACTCAAAGCCATACTACTGAGTCCACTCCACAGTCAGTGGGCTCTGAGATTGTCTTAATACATTTTGAAGGAACACTAACAAGTGTAATCACAACACAAACCAGCTGCAATGGCATCAGTGGAAAGACAATGAACCAGCAACACAAGTGCAGATGTGCAGAACTGCAACATTCTAGTGCCATGATTGCAGTAGAAAAAAATGGTACTACTTTCCAGAAAAACTAATATACTGAGCCCTAAAATCACACTGAACTTTATTTCATGGGACCGGCACAAAATATTCTCAGGTGTAAGATTTCCTCTCTGCTGTCATTCACAAGCACTACAAGTATTGTGCTTAGTATAGCTCTTTTTTGTCCACTCTGTATGGACGTGGCTTAAATGGAATGACCAGTTGTGCCTCATGTGATGTTTGGTATTGCAAGCATACTGATCACTTTAAATAAAAGACCACACCTTCATTCATGACTCAGCCTATATTCCCATTCCACAAGAATTGAAGCTATTATTGTCATTAGACTGTGTGCCTTGGAATCTTAACATAAAAAAATATGCAAACATTCAAGAGTCTCAATGAATCATGCTTTATGAGTGTGTACATGTTTTCTGCATTATTTAGCTCTGAAGAAAGGCACTGTCTCAAAGCTTAGCAATGTTTGGAGTCTTATTTAAGTTCCTGTTATTATTAACTGCTTAACTATATGGAAAATTTTATTCTTTCTAATATTTGTATTTTTAAATACTTATCATTAGCATGAAATGATCTGAAATCTGGAAATATTTGATTGTCTCCACAAACGGATGAGACATTTCATTGCACTTCATCAGATTATGCACAAGGATATTCTTATGCCTGCACAATAGATCTACATTGTGTTATATCCTAGCCAGTAATGCCACCCGAACCCACTGCCAAAAGGTTGGCAGCATCAAAGTCCGGACGCCGTCCGCATAAGCAGCGCCAGCGAGACAGCAAATCGCCGCAAGTCTGCGCGCGCCACCGCTGGCTTCTGGCTTCTTAAGCGCTGGAGTCGCGAGCGCTAGGACAGTTCTGTATTCGCCGCTCAGTTGTATACTCGCCACCGAATTGTGTACTTGCTAGTCAGTTGTGTGTTCATCGCAGCAGAGTTGTTGTTTGTCGTCAGCCGACGCTGACCTAGCCGCTCCGACTCGAACTAGACAGATTTCTGTAGACACGGAGTTCACTACTGTCTGTATCTTCGTAATAAAGATAAGTACCGACTTTTATTTAATCAGAGTGTTTGGGTTTTCATCTTTCTGTTCACTGTTCCAGCGGACCGGTCGGCCCGCTATTAAAAGTGTGGCGGTGACTTCGTATGCCGTTTCTACAGCGAATTGTTTGTCGCTACGAACACCGCCACAAAACATTGTGTTCCCTTTATTGCACCCATCACAATATCTCATTACTGACTGGCACAAGGGATATGTGAAAGGGGACTTCTGCTCATCATTCCAGAGGGAAATCCCGTGTTTCTGAACATATGAAACTTTCTCTTTTATTGAAACATGACATGTATATTGTAATCAACAAACCTGGTTTCAAAAAAAGGTTCTCTAAACTGACTAGAATGTAATTATTTTGTTAGTAAGCTGCAACAGCAATAAATAAATCATTTGTGTTTTGTATGAAGTCAGTGTTTTCATTGTGTGTGTATATTCCTCTCACTCCATTAAAAAAACAACAACAACAATAAAGTCTTGCCCCTAGCAAATTATGTTTCTGCATTAAGAAAATTAACAACTCATCACACTTTTATTCCAACCGTGCCAGTCCTCTGGCCCACAACAGTACTCTTCAAAACATACAGAAATATCAAGACATGCTTGTCACAGCTCTGTACTCTCCAGAATACCCACCTATTTGCCCTTCACTCTCCACAACCCACACTTAATTGTCACTTTTTTTATTATCTCTAATCTCAGTAACAAGTCTTCAAATTGATTTTGCCTCCTGGCAGTCACTCTTGTACACATAGTAACTGCCCCAATGTTAAGAAATGTTCCACTTATGACATGTGATATACAGAGCACTCTTTTAGTACTGTGAAACTATATGAAGCCTATTATGGCCAACTTGGGGAAACTCAAGCTTAACAGCTTAGTACTGTCTACAAAGGGATTATCCCAATTAGATGTGGTCTGTCCACTTCTACACACAAATATCACCGAAATTGTGATGGGCTTTCACAGTGCCCTTATCTTGAAGTCACTTCCAGAAAGGTCATAAATAAATGTGTTTCATAATATTATATATAAATACAAAGATGAGGTGACTTACCGAACAAAAACGCTGGCAGGTCGATAGACACACAAACAAACACAAACATACACACAAAATTCAAGCTTTCGCAACAAATTGTTGCCTCATCAGGAAAGAGGGAAGGAGAGGGGAAGACGAAAGGAAGTGGGTTTTAAAGGAGAGGGTAAGGAGTCATTCCAATCCCGGGAGCGGAAAGACTTACCTTAGGGGGAAAAAAGGACAGGTATACACTCGCACACACGCACATATCCATCCACACATACAGACACAAGCAGACAAACTCTTTGTCTTTAAATATGTCTGCTTGTGTCTGTATGTGTGGATGGATATGTGCGTGTGTGCGAGTGTATACCTGTCCTTTTTTCCCCCTAAGGTAAGTCTTTCCGCTCCCGGGATTGGAATGACTCCTTACCCTCTCCTTTAAAACCCACTTCCTTTCGTCTTCCCCTCTCCTTCCCTCTTTCCTGATGAGGCAACAATTTGTTGCGAAAGCTTGAATTTTGTGTGTATGTTTGTGTTTGTTTGTGTGTCTATCGACCTGCCAGCGTTTTTGTTCGGTAAGTCACCTCATCTTTGTATTTATATATAATTTTTCCCACGTGGAATGTTTCCTTCCATTATATTGATATCATTAATTTGAATCCAACAATTGTGTTTCATAATATATGGATATAAAATTCACAGTTGAAGTTAAAATGAAATAAACTTTCTTGGATAGTAATAAAATGGAAAAACATTCTTTCAGCACCTAGACAACGAACAACCACAGAAACAAAATTACTTTCTGCATCCAATCAAATTGTATGTACAAAAACGAAATAACCAAACTAATAGCCAGAAATAGTGTTCAATGTCCATACAAAAAACCTAGCACTAACAAATAACACATGGAAAAAAGGCAGCACAGAATTTAGAATAATGAAAACAACCATTCTATTTTCATTAACCACACTGAAAATTCTCAAATGACACAACACAAACATAAGTGGAGCATATCAGAATTAAGGCAGTACTAACACAAGACAAAGAACAAGTAAGGCAGACAGAGCCAAGACAACACAATTACATTTGAAAAGACAGCAATTCAAAATCCTGCCAGGCCATCTCCTTTTATGTTTTTTTTTTTTTTTTGTGATTTCCTCAAACCATTGTACATGCCAAGTTGGTTCCCTTGAAAGAGACATAGCTACTCTGTCTCTCTCCATAATCTCTCCGAATCTCAGTTTGCTATCTCTCTCTCTCTCTCTCTCTCTCTCTCTCTCTCTCTCTCTCTCTCTCATCTATCAGGAGGATGAAAAACGTGGTGGGAGAATAAATGAGGGTAGAGTGCTCATACATGAACAAAAACAAGTCACACACTACAGAAAGTACACATACAAATTTAACAATTGCCATCATTACTGGAACAGGAGAACAATATGAGAAAAGTTCATAAATTAGTAACAGACATTTTACCAATGCTGCCTTTACCAATGAGTCTAACAGCACAGTTTAGCAAGAATATTGATTCATTTTATGGCTCTTGTATTGTGTTTACACAAACATAAGCTGAGAGCAATGGAGCAAAGTGTAACCATAGCACTTTCAACTGCAGTATGTAAGCCAACCAGTCCATATCAATGAATATATAAATTTTCAACTGCTAATTCTGCTGTAAAATTAACATGGCAAAAATCAAACAGCTTTTGTTCACAGCACTTGAGAAAAGCATGAAAGCAGCAGTTTCATTAAGCCCACTGCTTACCTTTTTCATCTTGTTGCATACTACTCTATCTTTCCACTCTTTTTGTGCCCACTATCCTTGTGTAAACAAATTCTTTGTATCTGACAACAATATTGCTATAGTTCATGAAAATGTATAACATAACAGTAAGTGGGATGACATCCAGGTTTTTTTCCACTGATGAGGTACTTCTTAAATTGGGTGCAGTAAGACTACTAATGTTCAATATATATACACACATTATTGGATATGGTCAGTTTAGCAGCAGTATCAGATTGATTGCTGATAATGCTATTGTCTAACAGATAGTTTCATTATTGGATAAATGGCTAACACTGGTGTGAAGTACCCTTTGCCATCAACAATGGAGTAGTCTGTGAGAATATGATGTCAAAGTCCATTTACATAACAGATTTTGCTGTTTGGGCATCTACAACAGTTTCAAGGAGTGTGTGAGGGTTTTCTCCTTCTTGAAGTGATCTTACTCGTTTCAGGGGGACGCCACCTTCCAATAGACTTTTCCTGTGAAATAACTACTGTTACGTAGTAACAGCCTAACATATTCACAAATAGAGTTTATTATCCCAATTATGAATCAGTTTAACTTCTGATTGGCAATAACTCCATACAACCAACTTAAAAAACTAGATTCTCCTTATGGTTCTGAGTCAAATTCGATTCTGTGTTATTCATCAATCTCCTTCATTACCAACTCCCATGTCCATGGAATTTTGCCATGGATCAAGCTCCATGGCACTCCGTACTACTCTGAAAACTGAGCCCCTGCCTGCTCTGATGTCACGAGTAGCCTTTTGGTGTCACTGGAATATCTCCAACATAAATCACCACATGAGTCTGAACAGAACCTAATTTTTTACCTATAACTATTATTACTTAAACCTAGTCTTTCACAGTTCAGAATGAAACTATGTGGTAATGCTCTTAACTACCCAAGATACTCCAGTATCACTTGACACTTCCTTTTCCTTAATATCAACACAGGAAAACAGTAGCTGGACTGCAGTAAGAACAAATCAATAGAATCACCAAAGTTGAAAATAAGCCTAATATCTCTAATGATTGCAAGCCCCCGAGAATAATGTAAGTTGTCACTCTCTCCTAAGCTAAGATTAGATTAGGTTAGGTTAGATTCAGTTTTTATTCCCCAAAATGAGATGATTCTCATGGATGTGGAACAAGTTACAAAGTATAACAAAAACAATTTAATTGGATAGATGAAAAATCTGCTCATCAAGCAGCAGCAGAACACACACATAGAAGAAGATTGTAATTAGGCAAGCTTTCAGAACCAACAATCGGTTTTTCCTTCTCATCCCATGCAGTAAGTCTCCCCAGATCTGTGGTTCTGTGTGATTTTCCCACAGTCTATCCCTTTTCCCAGATCTCTCCAGTTCTTTTCCTTCACCCCTCTTCCTTCCACTTCAATCCTTCTGCCTGAAGAAGGACCCACTAGATCCTAAAACCTTGCATAATTACAAACTTCTTTTAAATGAGTGTTCTGCCACCACTTTTTTATCCATCCAATTAAGTTATTCTGTCAAAAATTGATTGTTTTAGTTGTTAAAAAAACTCATTACCCTGATTATTTGTCAGGAGAGTGTCAGAATAGATGAACACTTTACAGTAAACTGGAACTGCTAATATTTACAGAATAATACTCTGTCAGAATGAAATGTAGTTACACATTTTTAATAAATTTATTGTACACAAAATACCCAATCTTGGTGTTGTGACCAAGTGCTGTCAAAACTGAAATCCAAGAGACAATTTTACTTAAGATGATTAACAGTCCCTGTTAAGATATTCATCTATACAATAGAAGGAGTCTCCTATCAAAAAGTCTTTCAGACTTCATTTGAAATAAGTTTTTAATTGTTGTTGGCAATTTATTGAAAGCGTGTGTTCCAGAATATTAGACCCCTTTTTGGATCAAGGTAAGTCATTTTAGGTCTCTATGTAAATTGTTCTTATTCCTAGTGTTGATGTTATAAATGTACAGAGAAGCAGTGTTAGAATACAGAGTTCCAAGAACAACTTTCTACATGGTGTTCTTGAATGTGCACCACAAATGAGTCTTATTACATGCTTTTGCATGCTAAAAACTTTTGCTTGGCTTGTACGCAAAGTACACACGTTTTTTTTTTATGTGTATCTCCTGCATTTGACATCATTCTCACTGCATATACAGGCTTGTTTAGGTGCTTCAGCAATTCTGTGATATACCCTTGCCAACTGAATTTATTATCGAGTTGTAAACCCTGAAATTCATCACTGTCAACCTCTTTGATCTGCATGTCTTCATATGTTACACATACGCTGGAAATAAATCTCTTTTAAGTTCTGAACTGTGTATGGTGGGTCTTTTCAAAGTTTAATGACAGTGAATTAGCTTTAAACCATTTACTAATGTCAAAATTTTGTACATGGCTGCATGTTCAGAGACCGTGAATAGTTACAATTGAAAGAAAAACAGCCCTCGGTCACTATTTTTAAGAAATTCTGAAGAAGACACTCCTAGCAGTGTCGAAACCAGGTTTATTTGTTAAAAATAGTGACCGAGGGCTGTTTTTCTTTCAGTTTTATTTACTAATGTCAGTGAAAATATTATTAGCAGCCATTTCTAAGTCTGTGCCTGACTTCCTACTTATTGCAATGTTTGTATCATCTGCAAACAAAACAAACTTAGCATCTTGCAATATAACAGACAAAAGATCATTAATGTACAGAAGAAAAAGCAATGGATCCAAGATGGAACCCTGAGAAACACGACATGAAATTAATTCCCATTGGGATCCGGGAGGACGACGGTTCAATCCCGCCTCCGGCCATCCTGATTTAGGTTTTCCGTGATTTCCCTAAATCGCTTCAGGCAAATGCCGGGATGATTCCTTTGAAAGGGCACGGCCGATTTCCTTCCCCATCCTTCCCTCACTCGAGCTTGCGCTCCGTCTCTAATGACCTCGTTGTCGACGGGACGTTAAACACTAATCTCCTCCTCTCCTCCTCCCCATTGGGATGAAGACTGACAGCTTACTCTGCAGGTATTTCCCAAACGACACCATTTGTTTCCTGTTTGTTAGGTATGACTCGAACCATTTCGCAACACTGCCAGTGACATCATAATATTCTAATTCACTTAAGGGAATACTGTGATTCATGCAGTCAAAGGCCTTTGTCTGGTGACAGAAAATGCCAGTACGCTCTAATTTGTTATCTAATGAATTACGTACATTCTCACTCTACATGTAAATAGTTTTCTCTGTATCAGAACCCTTAAAGAACCTAAAATGTGATTTGGACAACATATTATTTGCAGTTAGATACTTAAGAAGATGCTTTAACATAAGCTTTTCAAATATCTTTGTAAAACCCAGCAAAAGTTAAATTTGTCATTAGCTTGATGGTATATCTCTTTTCATTGGTTCTTTTAAAGAGGCTTTACTTCAGCACATTTTAGCCAGTCTGGAAATGTTCCTCTAAGAAGAGCTAGATTACACAAATAACTTAAGATAGAACTCAACTCACATGAGCATTCTTTGATTAACTTCATTGATACTGTCGCAGAAGAAGCTGAGTAAGACAGTGGCGTAATAGTTATGATACTAAACAATTGCATGGAGGGTCGTAAGTTCAAAGCTCACCTGGACTGTACAATTTTAATTTCTATATTTGGTTGGAGTACATTCCAGAAGTATCCACAAATGTCAAGAATCATTGTACTCGAATGTTCTGTAGCTGTATATATACTGTATGTGTTCTGGCCGGAAGCAGTTCGCTCCGCACTCTTGTATGTGCAAGTGCTGAATAAACCTTTGTTAAGTGTTAGTGTTCGTCATTCATCGAATTACACCTTCTTCTACATGACGTTATTGTGGTGGAGGCACTAGGTATTGGAAATTGTGGCAGGGCACATCATCAACGACATAGTGGCTCCTATCAGGTCACGACAGAGCCGCTGTTTATGTGGCGAGAAACCCGAATTCGAGCCATATTCAGCAGATCGCAATGTACCGGAAACAGAAGAAGAAGAGGACGTTACGCTGACAGCAACTGCGTGCCACCACATGAGACATCCTTCCAGGTTCTCTGGTGACTATGGCCACGATCCAAACAAGTGGCTGAAGGTATTCGAGCGTATAGCCAAATTTAACAAATGGGATGACACCGTGTGTTTGGCTAACATATTTTTCTACTTGGAGGGCACTGCCAAGCAATGGTATGAGAACAATCAGGAGAAGTTCACAAGCTGGGAAGTATTCCAGGCGGAACTGCACAAGTATTTCGGCGACACACAGCGACAGAAGTGCAAGGCTGAAGATAAATTAATGTGCAGGGCACAGCGTCCAGGAGAAACTACAGCATCCTACATTCAAGACGTCTTGGAACTCTGTAAAATAGTGGATCCTAGAATGAAGGAGGAAGATAAGGTTGCACATCTCTTGAAGGGTGTTGCTGAGGACATGTATCAACTTCATAAAATTGTGCCAGTATATCGAGGCAATGCGTGAAAAAAGAATTACATGCAAAAAGTTTGAACAGCGTCCAAACGTCATTTCGATGTCTGTGATGGAGGAAGCAACTGATTTCACAAGTGTTCTTCGTCAGATGGCACTTGGATTGCACCGCGAGCAAAGAAACGAGACGCTTCAAAAGGTCATACGGAAGGAAGTGGAACATACATTGAACCCAACCTCTCGTTCTTTATTTCCCTTTAAAACGGTGAAAAAGTCGAGACCCAGGCGGAGTTACGTTCCTACAATGCCGTATGAGGAACCTGTTTGAGCACCAAGAAAGACTGACGTCTGTAGGACCCAGTATGTTTCCACTGCGGACGACCGGGACATGTGGTGCACTATTGTCGAAAAAGGCGGCGGATATTTGATGATGCCCGCGCCAGAAAACAGCAGACCGTTAGCCGACGCCAACTCCGGGACGACGAAGATGAACAAGAATATATGTGTGCAGGACGACGTAGGTCACCATCACGGCAAGCTAGCCGCTGGAGAGGACGCTCCCCAACACGCCGATCAAGGTCTCCATCGCCGTTTTGAAGCTCCAGCCGATCACCTGGCCGCCGCAACATGGAAAACAAAAGAGTGCGACCTTCCTTGGAGGTGAGGCCGCTGAATAGAAAAATCCCCCGCCAACGATCACTGCAAAATTGATAGGAAACTACGTCGATATCCTCATGGATAGCCAACCAGCCCAAGCACTTGGGGACTCTGGAGCATCATGTTCAGTCGTTTCGGAGAAGTACCGTCGCCAGTTGTAGAAAACCGTATTCGTCGACAAAAAGAACATCTCTGCTGAAGGTGGCTAATGGGAAATATGTGAAACCTACAGGAAGTTGTGTCATTCGTGTGGGTGTAAGTAGCCATACACAGCCCTTACAATTTACCATCTTATAAGAGTGTGATCATGACGTCATTCTCGGAGGGGCCTTTTTGAAAGCTTCTCAGGCAATTATGGATTGTAGTCGCTCAAAGATTATGCATACGAGATGAGATACTGTGGACAGGAAGATGCGCATCCGAGTGTGTGGAGACTATGTGTGCTGGATGAAGTGATCATTCCTGCAGTCAGCGCTAGAACGGTAACTGTGAAGTGTCATGTCATGCATCAACCCATGGATCTTGTAGCGGAATGTAAGAGAAGCATACCACTGAAGAATAACTTGATCATCCCAGGCTCTGTCGTCTTTTTTAAGAACGGATTCGGTGAATTGTGGATAGTTAACTGTCGCCGAGATCTGCAGATCCTTCCAAGACACACGTGTGTAGCAAATGCTGAGAAGTTAATTGCAGAACAGCTGAGCCCCTTAGAAACCTCCCATGCTAAAGTCTGTGGACGAAATTATCGCTGCCACTGCAAGATCTAATAGCTCGACTATCACCAGATCTCACTAAGGAACAACAGAAGAAGCTACCTGCCATTCTTCAAGAGTTCTCTCAATGCTTCAGCCCACAGGTGAAGAGCAAATTAGACAAACCGACGGTGGAGCACTGGGTTAGCACTGGAGACCATCAACCAATAAGCCAGAGAGCATACCATATTTCAGCAATGGAGCGTCGAATAACTCGCGACGAGATAGAGAAAATGACGAAGAATGACATCATGCTGCCTTCGCAGAGCCCATGGTCGTCACCATTGGTCCTTGTCAGGAAGAAAGATGGCAATTGGTGCTTTTGTGTTGATTACAGGAAGCTTAATAAGATAACTAAAAAGGACGTTTACCCTCTTCCACGAACTGACGATACACTAGATTGTCTGAAGGGGGCTAAGCTTTTCTCAACCATGCACTTGTACTCTGGATACTGGCGAATCAAAGTAGATGAGGATGATCGTTAGAAAACTGCGTTCAGCATCCCTGAGGGCCTGTACGAGTTTAAGGTAATGCCGTTTGGTTTGTGTAATGCGCCAGCAACTTTTGAACGGATGATGGAAAATCTTCTAAGGCACCTGAAGTGGACGATGTGTCTTTGTTATTTAGATGACATTATAGTGTTCTCAGAGACATTTGATGAACATATAAAAAGACTGAGGGTGGTTCTTAAGTGTCTCCAACAAAGCGGACTGAAAATTAATCCAAGAAGGTGTCTCTTTGGAGCAAAAGAAATCAAAATACTTTGACACCTTGTATCAAACGAAGGTGTGCGGCCAGACCCAGAAAAGGTGAGATCTATAACGGAATTTCCTATTCCTAAAAGCATTAGAGGTGTGAGAAGCTTCCTCAGATTATGTCCTTATTACCATTGTTTTATCAAAGACTTTTGTATCAAAGCCAGGCCACTCCAAGAGTTGCTAAAAGCTGACGCTAAATTTATCTGGTGTGGTGCTCAACAAGATTCTTTCGAATTACTGCGAAAAGCTCTGACGGCTGACCCTGTCCTTGGTCTGTATGATGAGAGAGCACCTACAGAACTACACACAGATGCCAGTGGGTATGGGATCGGTGCTGTTCTGGTGCAAACTTTGGATGGAAAAGAGAAGGCTATAGCCTATACTTCTAGAACACTTACAAAAGCCGAGTGAAACTACTCAACAACAGAAAGATACAGTCTTGCTGTGATCTGGGCCATGTGCAAATTTCGAAAGTATCTCTATGGAAGGCCATTCACAGTTGTTACAGACCATCATTCACTTTGTTGGCTGACAGGTTTTAAGGATCCAACAGGACGACTCGCCAGGTGGGCACTACGTCTTCAGGAGTATGACATTACCATAGTGTACAAAAGTGGAAGAAAACAGCAAGATGCTGACTGTCTGTCGAGAAACCCTTTGCAAGACCATCAAGACTTTGATGAAGATAGTGACTGTCTTGCTGCACATCAGGATCTCTCTGCTGAGCAGAAGAAGACCTACGATAGAATCCGCAAGAGATTTTTCTGGCCAGGTTTATTTAGGAGTGTCCGTCACTATGTGTCACACTGCAGAGAGTGCCAGAGGACTCATACAAATTCCACCAGCCAAACCGTCTTTCCAGCGTGTTGGGATTGACCTCCACGGACGATTTCCAACATCTGCTAGTGGCAATAGATGGATTATTATTTGCACTGATTATCTGATACGCTATCCCATTACAAAAGCCGTGAAAACACCAAACATCCGAGATAGCCAAATTCATCGTGGAAGACACTTGTATTAAAACACGGTGCCCCAAGATCGTTAATTACAGATCGAGGAAAAGTTTTTCAAACGAATCTTGACACAGAGATAAACCGTTAGTGCAGCATTACTCATCACATGACGACTGCCTACCATCCGCAAGCTAGCGGGCTTACTGAACACCTTAATAAGACCTTGGCCGGCATGCTATCAATGTTCGTCAGTGTTGAGCAGAGTAACTGGGATGAGCTGTTTTGTGGCGGTGTTCGTAGCGACAAACAATTCGCGGTAGAAACGGCTTACGAAGTCACCGCCACACTTTTAATAGCGGGCCGACCGGTCCGCTGGAACAGTGAACAGAAAGATGAAAACCCAAACACTCTGGTTAAATAAAAGTCGGTACTTATCTTTATTGTCGAAGATACAGAAACACAATAGTGAACTCCGTGTCTACAGAGATCTGTCTAGTTCGAGTCGGAGCGGCTAGGTCAGCGTCGGCGGACGACAAACAACAACTCTGCTGCGATGAACACACAACTGACTAGCAAGTACACAATTCGGTGGCGAGTATACAACTGAGCGGCGAATACAGAACTGTCCTAGCGCTCGCGACTCCAGCGCTTAAGAAGCCAGAAGCCAGCGGTGGCGCGCGCAGACTTGCGGCGATTTCCTGTCTCGCTGGCGCTGCTTATGCGGACGGCGTCCGGACTTTGATGCTGCCAACCTTTTGGCAGCGGGCTCGGTTGGCATTACTGGCTAGGATATAACAAGCTGCTACCTTTCGTGACGTTTGCCTACAACACCGCCAGACAAGACTCCACAGTATTTATGCCATTTTTCCTGGTGCATGGGCGTGAGGCGACTACGACAATGGACACTGTGTTTCCGTTACATCCTGATGACGTGGACGACGACTACATCGGCCAGGTGTTAACCAGAGCTGAGGAAGCTCGGCAGTTAGCTCGAGTCCACACGCTGCAGGCTCAAGAAAACGATCGCCGAAGGTATGATGCGGTCTCTCTGAGAAGCTCCTCAGGCTCTACTTTGGATGTTGTAAGACAGTTGTCTGATGTTACTTATGAAGTTGAAAATTTCGACCCCGACGCAAGATGAAGAAAGATCAGAGATATGGTCCACGTCCTTCGAATGAAGCCCTACAACAATCCTGCCACCCAGGGTAAATTCGAAGCTCCAGCGACAGGCAACAAGCGGAAAGGTGACGAAGAGCGTAATGGCAAAAGAAGTTCTAAGAAGATCACCGCCAGGGCGAGCATCAGTCATCGGAAGTCGGAGTATGCAGGACCGATGGCTCGTTCCCGGACGAGGACGACGTAACACCGAGACGCTGTTCTCTTAAGGAGGAAGCAATGTCGCATAATACGCTGAGTAGCACCGTGGTGTAATGGTTATGATAGTAAACTGTTGCATAAAGGGTTGAGAGTTCAAAACTCACCTGGACTGTAGAGTTTTAATTTCTCTATTCGGCTCGAGTACATTCCAAAGGTACCCACAAATGTCAAGAATCATTGTACTGGAATGTTCTATAGCTGTATAAATACTGTATATATTCTGGTCGGAGGCAGTTCGCTCCGCGCTCTTGTATGTGCAAGTGCTGAATAAACCTTCGGTAAGTGACGTTAGTGTTCGTCATTCATCGAATTGTCCTTCTTCTACGTGACAACATGTTATCATAACCGCCGGCCGCGGTGGCCGTGCGGTTCTGGCGCTGCAGTCCGGAACCGCGGGACTGCTACGGTCGCAGGTTCGAATCCTGCCTCGGGCATGGCTGTGTGTAATGTCCTTAGGTTAGTTAGGTTTAAGTAGTTCTAAGTTCTAGGGGACTTATGACCTAAGATGTTGAGTCTCATAATGCTCAGAGCCATTTGAACCATTTTTTTTTATCATAACCACTAGAATACTTTGATTTTTAACACTATGCTGTCCAGCTACACAACAGTGGTGTCGTGCACGAAATAGTAGTCAACGGCCGGCGACACCAAAGTTGTATCGGTGTCGTGTGCATAGTATCACATATGAGTATGAGCTTAAGGTCTTTCGGTAATTAACAGATTACGAAAGGTAAAGGGCCATGTTCCACTATTAAATCTTGCGTGATTACACTACTAAATCTCTCAGTAGCCAAGTTGCAATGAAGGCAACAAGAATTAAATCATTTAAGTGATAATGTTACGTTCCACCCAAGTAATAGCTACCTGAAACATTATGCAGGATGGATAACATTATGCAGGTTGGCAACACTGCGCCCACGCGGATTCTTCGAGTATTTGCTGCACTAAATAATTATAAAAAGCGTTGTTATTAAGCTATTTTTAAACGTGTACAGGTGTTATTAATATAATATAAGTGTTGTTAAATTAGTGGAAGTGTTTGTGAAGTATAAAATAAGATTAAACGGGGTAAGAAGCGTATTTTTCTTCTCGCGCCTGTAGCACGAATCCTAGGCCTAATTTCACGCGCGCGGATCGTAAGTAAGCAGTGAATTAAACTTATAGGTAAACGTAAACGTTTCCAGTTGGTATAAATATAAGTGCTGTTACATTAGTGGAAGCGTTAAAAAAGATTAAACGGGGTAAGAAGTTTATTTCCTTCTCGCGCCTGTAGCACGGATTTTAGGCTTAATTTCATGCGCGCATATCGTAAGTAAACAGTGACTTAAACTTATATGTAATCACGTTTTTTTATTCAGTACTCTTTCAATTTATTTGTATCTGCCTGAATAGTTTCTAGGGTCCTTTGTTTACGTTTTAGTCAGTACTTAAATCAGTTTATACGATTTCTGTTTTTACCATGAGTGAGAAGTGTGTGACATGCCGTAGGATAGTTAGTTCCGGGATATGGTGTGATGGGTGCTGTAGTTTCTTTCATTGGGGCGAATGTAGTGGCGTGGGAAATGGGGACATAAATGAGGCTCACCAGTGGTATTGTAGGTTCTGCAGTAGAGATACGAAAATACTGGAACAGGAAGGGAAAATTGCAGCTCTTCAAGCTGACCTAGACAAGGCAAGGGAGGATCTGGACTGGTTAAAGAGGGAGAAGGGCGAACAGAGGTGGGAAGTGGCGACAGGTAATAGGGGGAACAGGCAAAGAAGAGCATCAGACAGCTTTGTCATAAATCTTGAAAACAGATTTGAACTGCCTCAGTCAAAATCGGATGAGCCTCATGTAGCTGAAAAGCTGTAGAAAGGGCACAACAAGCTTTCAAGGACTTGAAAAAGGTAGGGAAATTTGTAAATAGAAAGAAAGTTCTGTTGTTAGGTAGTTCCCATGGTAGAGGTGTTGGCCAATTACTGCAGGAAAATCTGGGTCCAGAGTACCAGGTCACAAACTTTTTCAAGCCTAGTGCAGATCTGGGTCAGGTAACAGAGGATGTAGGTTCTTTACGCAAGGATTTCACAAAGGAGGATGCCGTGGTTATAGTGGGTGGTCCGGCAAATAGCATTGACAGAGACTCAGAATATTCCATAGAGAGTGACCTGGTAAAGATAGCATCAGCAACGAAGCATACGAGTGTGGGATTTGTGTCTGTGTTGAGACGCCATGATCAGCCTCATTTGAACTCTTCCGTAGGGAGGGTGAACTTGAAGTGGCTGCTTAGGATGGATATAGTGTCCCATATTGGTTTGATTCCTGTGGATGCTATCGATAGGTGGGACTACACTAGGCATGGCCTTCACCTCAATAGGAAAGGGAAGGGAAAACTGTCTGGGTTGATTGCAGAAAACTTAAGGGGGGACACTGTCACAAGTGGTAAAATACCAGTGGTCACAGGTGTCAGAGGGATGCCTTTTTTGGGATAGGGAGGGGGGAAGTTAAATGAGTTTTAAGAGAGATTGGTAGACCCACTCCGTTTGAGAAAACAGATGAACAGGAGTCAGATTTTAGCATACAGCCTCCATTTAAACAATGTTTAACGGAAAGTAATCAGAAACTGCCAGTTCATCTTCGCCAAAGCAGTTATAATCCCATTAGTATGCAGTATCAGTTATCTTTATTACACCAGAACATTCTGGGACTCAGAAATAAAGTTGATGAACTACACATTTGTATCGATGAAATGAATTCATCTTACCAAATTGACATAATGTGCCTCTCTGAACATCAAGTGACCACTGGTACAGATATGTTAGACATTTCAGGATTTAAGCTAGCTTCCTACTTCTGCAGAGTAGATATGGACGGAGGATGAGTTGCCACATTTATTAAAAACTGCCATAAATTCAAGAACATTGACATTAATAAATTCTGTTTAGAGCAGTATCTAGAAGCATGTGCAACAGAAGTAGAGTTCCGTAACAGATCCTGTACAATAGTAACTATTTACCGAGAACATGCAGGAAATTATAATCTATTCATAAATCATCTAGAAGCTCTTTTGGATTATTTAACAGGAAGAAACAAAGAAATTTTGATTGCTGGTGACTTTAATACAGATTTTCTAATGCAATCTTCCAGTAAACATTTACTGCAGTTAGTAATGTTGTCTTTCAATCTAACTCACACTGTAAACTTTCCAACTAGGATCACTAAATCCTCAAGGACAGTCATTGATAACATTTTTATAGACAAATCAAAGGAACAAAATCATATCATAAAACCTGTTATAAATTGACTATCAGATCATGACATGCAGCTCCTTGTTTTAGATGTAAATTCTAAGCACATTATTAAGACTGCTAAATCTGAGTACAGGAGAGTAGTCAATCAACCAAAAATGGAGTGTTTTAGAAAACTGCTCAAAGATATGAAGTGAGAAGATGTTTATAGTGCTCATGACATGAATGAAAAATATAACACATTCATGAACAATGTCAGTACCATGTTTGAAAACTGTTTTCCTCTCAAAGTTACTCAAATTAAACAGAAGTCTATAATAAAACCATGGATTACACAAGGAATAAAGATTTCCTGTAAGACAAAAAGGAAAATGTATCTGTCGACCAAGAATAGCTCCAATGCTGATGATTTAGCTAAATACGAGGAATAGTGTAAAATATTAAAAAAAGTAATTCAGACATCTAAACAAATGCACTACGAGAAAAAGATAGCAATGACAGGGAACAAAATAAAAACTATATGAGATATAGTGAAAGTGGAGACTGGTAGAACCAGAAAGGAACAGGAGCAAATAGCACTAAGGTTAGATGACATATTAGCAACCGATGGGCATAGTGTGGCTAATCTATTTAACAAGTACTTTATATCCGTTACTGATTAAGTGGGATTGACAGGATCAGTAAATAATGCCCTTGAATATCTGAAACTAGCCTTTACAAATAGCTTCAGGTACATGAATATGTCACTCACTTCACCAAAAGAAATAACTTCCATAATAAAATCTTTAAAAACAAAGCGTTCTAGTGGTTACGATGAAATATCAACAAAGTTACTTAAGGCATGTTCTTGTGAGTTTAGCACAATTCTGAGTTGCTTGTGTAACCAGTCAATTATAACTGGGACATTTCCTGACTGTCTGAAATATGCAGATGTTAATCCTCTATTCAAGAAAGGGGATAAAGAGATACCATCAAACAACAGACCGATTTCATTTTTGCCAGCATTCTCAAAAATTTTAGAAAAAGTAATGTACAGGCAGCTTCTCAACCATCTGACCACAAATAAAATATTATCAAGAACACAGTTTGGATTTCTGAAGGGTTCTGATATCGAGAAGGCTATTTACACCAACAGTGAAAATGTACTTAATTCATTAAATAACAAGTTACAAGCAGCAGATACTTTCTGTGTTTTGTCAAAAGCATTCGATTGTGTGAACCACAACATCGTTTTAAATAAATTAGAATTCTGTGGTGTCACTGGCAGTGCTGCAAAATGGTTCAAGTCATACCTCGCTAACAGGAAACAAAAGGTGTCAGTGCAAGGGACTAGGGAATTAAGTGATCATTCATCATCTGAATAGGAAGAAATTACATGTGGTGTCCCACAAGGATCCATCTTAGGGCCATTGCTTTTTCTTGTGTACATTAATGATCTCTCATCAGTCACACTGCCAGAAGCAGAGTTCGTTTTGTTTGAAGATGGCACAAGTATTGGCAATAAATAGTATGTCGAGTGTAGTTCTAGAAAGATCTGCTAATGATATTTTTAATTCAGAACCTGTAAGAGGTTTCCACCCACCATATGCAAAAAGTATGAAGAAGAGCAGATAGAAGAGGTTGACAGTCCTAAATTCCTGGGATTACAACTTGATAATAAATTCAGTTGGGAGGAGCACACCACAGAACTGCAGAAACGCCTTAACAAATCTGTATTTGCAATTCGAGTGTTAGCAGACATAGGTGACATAAAAATGAAAAAGCTTGCATACTTTGCCTACTTTCATTCCATAATGTCATATGGTATAATATTTTGGGGTAACTCTTCAAATCAAACAAAAGCTTTCAGAGTCCAAAACCATGTGGTACGTATTATTTGTGGAGTAAATTCACGGACGTCCTTAATGAAATTTGTCCTAAATAATATATCTCGTTTTCCAACGAACAGCTCAGTTCATACATACAATACCAGGAACAAAAATGATCTGCTCAAGGACTTAAAAGCACTTACTTTAGTTCAAAAAGGGGTCCACTACTCAGGAATACTCATCTTCAATAATTTGCCAGCAAACATAAAAAATTTAGTTACAAATAAATATCAGTTTAAAAGGAGCCTGAAAGACTTACTAGTCGACAACTCCTTCTACTCCATTGACGACTTTTTTAATAGAAACGAATGATGTATTGTATATATTGATACTATTGGTATAGTTATTTCAGCTTTTAAAAAAAATTGACATGTTCCACATCCACGAGGATCTCCTCAGCACGGATCTATGGAACGAAAAACTAATCTAATCTAATCAGAGACGATACGACTATTTATGATGAATGCGCGGGCGTCTTGTCTGACGTTCCGGACGACTTGACCGCTTGGGTAGAAGACATTGGATATAAAAAAATGAAAGTGAAGCTGAATCGTCGGAAGATAGTGAAATACGTCCAAGAAGAATTCGGCGAACGCTACGGTTGCCAATTGATTCGGATGAATCAGACGAAGAAGACAGTGCACAGGGTCCGACTGATTTACCGAGGACCAGTAATAAATTTGAAGGATCTCCGGGTCCAAACGTATTTCCCAAAGATACACAGAGTTTCGAGGATCTATTTGAATGTATTAGCAACGAAATCAACTAGTACTACAGTCAAGACAGCAATAGAAGGAAACTGGATAAAGCCGGCCGAGCGCTTCTAGGCGCTACAGTCTGGAACCGCGCGACCGCTGCGGTCGCAGGTTCGAATCCTGCCTCGGACATGGATGTGTGTGATGTCCTTAGGTTAGTTAGGTTTAAGTAGTTCTAAGTTCAAGGGACTGATGACCTCAGAAGTTAAGTCCCACAGTGCCCAGAGCCATTTGAACCATTTGAAACAGGATAAAAAAAATGCCAAATTAGTCGTGTTACGGTACCCGAACTTAGAAAATGGTTTGGGCTTGCTATCCGTATGGGATTTGTAAGAACAGCAAGGATCGATGATTACTGGCCAACGAATCCGTTGATAGACACGCCGATATTTTGCAAAACAATGTCTCGCAACCGATTCAACAAAGACTATTATTTTTACCTTTTTCCGACAACAACAGTGAACCGGATAATGCCGGCTCTTCAAAGTACAATTCGTAACTGATTACATTTCCAAAAAGTTTAAAGAAACTTTTAATCGAAGCCAAAACATCTCAATTGATGAAGTAATGATACCGTGGCGTGGACGGTTAAATTTCAAGTTTATAATCCATCGAAAATTAGGAAATATGGCATACTCATTCGTATGCTGTTAGGAGATACATTTCCTCATTCTAGATATATTTTAGCACTGGACAGCCTTTAGAAAAAAACACCTTCTTATGGAAAGTGGCATCACGTCTACATGGATAATTATTATAATAGTGTAGAACTTGCAGAGAAATTACTTGAAAAGAAAATTCGAGATTGTGGAACGATACGGCAAAATAGAGGATTTTCGGAAAAATTAAGCGCGCAAAAGTCAATGTGTCTGAAGCTTGTCATCAACGGAAACGTGAAGTACTCGCACAGGTATGGAGAGCTTCGAAAATTAAAACGATACGGATGATCTCTACAATATACAATGCCACTTTGACTGACACTCAAAGAAAATGTAGAAAAACTGATTAGACAAAAAAATCTGAACATGTGTTGGACTACAATAAATACATGAAAGGAGTAGATCGGGCAGACCAATGTTTGAATTATTGCCCTATATACAGAAAAACTATAAAATGGTCAAAAAAGGTTCGCCTGTACCTCTTTAACTGCGCATTATTTAATGCATTCCGTGCATGTCAATATTTCAGTACAGAACATAAGATTCTCCGATTTCACGATTTTTTATTGACAGTGTCTGATTAGTGATAAAAGACCATGTATCTGCTTCTGAGCAAAACTTTACGCTGCCACTACATCGCGTACGTCTCATCATAATCCGGTTGGCAAACTTTCCGGTCACAGAAAGCAACACCAACTAATACTTATTTCCGAAATGAAAACGAAGAAACTGCCATATATGTTCCAAAAACAAAAAATGAAGAACAACAAGGTTGATGTGCAAATTTTGTGGAGTTGCATTAACATCTTGGAGACTGTTTTGCTGCATATCAAATGGAAGGGAAGTACCAAAGACAACGCAAATTAAGAAATATATGAAACAAACAAATTTTGTATTTATTTACGTATGTATTTCTTTGCAATTTCGTGAAAGTGGGGAAAAGGGTTGAAAACCAACGATGAAATTAGTGAAACTTAACAATTTATTATCTCCCGATAATGTCTAGAACGGCCAGCGACAATCCATGTAATCCGAATTAGCGCTGCCGGCGCCAAGAGAATAAATTTGTACGAGACGCGCGGACGGCAAAGCTGTAGTCTCGTAGGCTATTGACCGCTATTTCGCGCACGTCACTGTGGTGTCGACGGACGGCATAGTGTTAAGGATTTTATGATGGATGCTACTTCTTTGGGAGACTTGAGTGTTTACTTGTAAATACTGGTCTCAGATACTCCGTTACAGTGTTTACTGAACCTGATAACCCCAAACTGTCAGTAACAGAAACAAAGAACTTGTTTAAGAGTTTTACAACACTACATGCACTTGTTACCAATGCCTCATTTATTTTTTAGAGCTGTCTGTTATTCATCCTTTTTGGCCCCAAGTTTCTCTGTCTTAACTATATCCCATGTAGTTTTTACTTTGTCACCTGATGCAATGATCTTTTCTCTCATAATAAAGCTGGTTAGATTTCTGAATTACTTACTTCAATAATTCGCAGTATTCTTTGTAATGCATTACAATGCTAATATCTGAGCTGTTCCTAGATAGTAGATACAATCTCCATTTTGTCCCACATCATGTCTTTATTCCTTGTCTAATTCGTGGTTTATTGTTAGACTACTGTTACCTCTATGGGAAAACAATTTTCGAAAGAGGATGTAGTTTTATTAATGAATGCTTTGTGTTTTCCACTTGAGTCAGAATTATTGTAAATGCCTATACAGCTCATGTCTTTGAGCAATCTCCTAAAATTCTCAATTTTTGACTGATTTATTACCTTTCTGTACTCAGATTATATATATATATATATATATATATATATATATATATATATATATATATATATATATATATATATATTATCCTGACAAGTCTCAACATTTAAGACAAGATGCTGCCTGTCATTATCAGACAGCCCATTTACATTGGTTTCATGATATAACTATTTTTTTTCCTTGATTTGCCTACAAAGATATTATCAACAGCAGACCCTAGTTGCAAAGTTCGCAGTAGGAATTAAATTGAATGGCAGTCTTACAGATTGCAATAACTGTTCATTGAGAGAGCTTTTTAATAAATCCTTATTAAAATCACCAGCAACCACTATTTCCTTGTATGCGTGGTTCTTCCATATTTTTTGCGAAGAGGTAAAAATTTCCTGAAGGTGCTCTATATACTTACTATCATAAAGTACTTATTAAGAAATACTACTTCTGTTGCACAAGCTTCTATGTGCTGCTCTGTGCAAAATTTATTAATATTCTTGAAATTAAAACAGTTTCTGACAAATGTGGCAACTCCTCCTTTCTCCATATTTTCTCTGTAGAAGTAAGAAGCTAATTTGAATCCTGAAACACTTAACATCTGTTCCAGTGGTCACATGATGTTCAGAGAAGCAAATTGTACTATCTGGTTTGCTCAACTCTAATTCTTCAACACAAATAAGCAACTCATTAAGTTTACCTCTTAGTTCTCAATATTCTAATGCAATAAGGATAACTGATTTTGTGAAACTGGATAAACCTAATTTTTTTGATAATTTTTTAATATCTCCAGTTCCAATTGGACTGTTTCCATGAATTGTGTACATTAAAATTTGCTTTCTGGCTTCCTGTTTTATCTCTGAACATCTTTTGTTTCTGCCCTCCCTACCATAAAAAACTGCTGTTCTGTCACTTGCAACCACTGGTACTTTACCACTTGTGATAGTGCACTGCACTCTGTCTTGTGCTTGTCTGCCCCCTGCCTCCCCCCCCCCCCCCCCCCATTGTTCACTATTAGCCATACTATTAGGCCATACCTTGTATAGTCCCACCTATTGATATTCAACAGGAACCACACCAATATGAGATCCCATACCCGATGGAAGCAGTCTTTCCACATCCAAGTTCTCTCCTAATAGAAGAGTACGTGAGGCTGTTCATGGCACCTCAGTACAGTTACAAGACCCTCTAATTTCAGGCACACACCAATATCACCATCAATGGGTCGTTAAAAGCCTCCCTACATTCCTTCCTTCCTTCCACCACAATCATCATCATCATAAGGATGTAGAGATCAACATTATGACCTAAATTAACCTGGGTGCTCGAAACTCTTCTTTCTCTTGAGACTGGGTGGCTGAACAACTACTACCTAGGCTTTTTTCTATTGGATCTCCACAACTCTTGTTTTTTACTACTTTTAATATGTTACCATGCCAAAGCCTTTTTGCAACACTATTTCTTCTTCTTCTTTTTCTGCTCCAAGCATTCGTGAAGACATTACTTAATCTCAGCAAAGTTAATCACCTTACGTTTACAACAGCCAAGTTTATAAACTTATGGCTAGTTGATGGCATTTTTATTCGAACTTACACAGCCTATTTTTACTAACAATTCTGCTGAATTAACCTGATGTCATAAATACTTCGGGGTGAATATTTTTTGTTTATGCCATTGTTCCTTCATATTTTCTCTGATGACATTGTGCTGCATTGTCAACACTTCCTGAATAATTTGCTTCTGACAGTGATGACAAATTGAATTAGAGGTAGCTTAGAGAGAGAGAGAGAGAGAGAGAGAGAGAGAATTAATGTTATTTGGAAAATGGAATAGACTCGTGAGTCACATGTTGTGGCTGTCATTGTGACATGAGAGTGAATGATGAATGCAATGGAATAGCTGCATATCTGGTCTTGATGAGTAGTGTGTGTGTGTGTGTGTGTGTGTGTGTGTGTGTGTGTGTGTGTGACACAGGGGGCCCCATCATCTCCAAGACCACTAAGGCTCTGGGCTTTACACATGTCGCCATGTCAAAAATGCGTCACAAGTACCTCAATTCAGGAAAAAGTCAGTGCCAGAGATAGCTACACCAGAATATAGCATATCACTTGTCAGTTCAATGTAGTATCACAACTAGTGATGAACTATATCCTACAAACATCAGCTCACTGCAGGCTATGAATGCCACTCCCGACACATGTACATTCTTAGACATAAAAATTGACCGCCGGCCGGCCGCCACAGAGACTAACAAAGGGAGGCCACAACGTTTGGAACGCGGATTTGCTGATAACTTCGTACACTCGTAGTACTCCACGAGGACAACAAAATGTGTAAGCAGTAGCGCGTACTTCTCAAGCGTTACAGCAAAAATCGCAAAATAATTTCGGTCGTCGCACATATATCTGTCTGTGACCCATTTTAACCATGAAGCGACTACAACCGAGCGGTGACGGCACGTTAGCTCAGCGTGTTCTGTCAGAGCGTTAGCTTCCCTCTCTAATTAAAAAAACTGATTGAACAGATGAACGAACAATGTGAATGGGTGTCATCGGACGTCCGCCCTGAACAAGTTCAGCGCACAATATAAGACAAAATGTTCTTTTTTTTTTTTTCGTTAAGTGGTTGGCGTTCAAGCCGCTGGATTGCTGGATCGAGTTCCGTTCGTCAGTTTTTTTTAATTTCCAACACAGTCATTTTCTTTACTATTTATATTACAGTTGATATAATGGGAAAAATACGTGTAATCGGATGAACTTTTATTAAATTTACAATTTTATTTGACAGTCTACTAATTTTTATTACCACAATTTATATAATATTCATAATTATCGACTAGTAAACGACCAAAGGCATAAAGTGATACTGATTTAATCGAAAGAGAACGAGAAATTTCTTCTGGGAAAACGCTATTAAAATACACTCGATACTGTTCACCAATTATCAGCGCCGATTTTTAAGGAAATACTGCGTTATGTATGGTTTGCTTCCAAACTGTCGTCTGAAAGAGAGGTTTTTGAAAATGTTAACAAGGTTTGTTTTTCCACAGCAAACGTCAAAAGATCTTGCGTACACGGAAACATAGCATTTATTCAATGGAGCTGGTGCAGTTTAACTTTATGTTTTCTATGTTTTTACGAAAAATACCGTCCTGCAACTTGTACTCGTAATGTCGAAAGCGACGATTAATTGTACATCTTTCGAAAGCTGTCTGTGCTGGTCAATACTTGGAGGTAACAAGCCGTTTCGGGCTCCTTCCAGGTATAAGGGATTTCTCAATTCACGGACAAGCATACATTTTCAGAATGACTTTATGCATTTGGTCGTTTACTAGTCGATAGTTATGAATGTTACATTATTTGTGATAATAAAAATTAGCAGACTGCCAAATAACATTGTAAATTTAATAAAATTTCATCCGATTACACGTATTTTCCCCATTATATCAATTACAGTATAAATAATAAAGAAAATGACTGTGTTGAAAATAAAAAAAACTGACGAACGGAACTCGATCCAGCGGCTTGAACGCCAAACACTTAAAAAAAATTGTTTAATAATGCTCGTTGAATTTGTTCAGGGCGGACACCCGTTGAGCTTGTTCGGTGATCCGTTCGCTCAGTGTTTTCATTATAAAGGGAAGCTAACCCTCTTACCGAACACGCTTTTTTTTATTCCACAAAAACAGTAACAAAAATGGCTGCAATGAAATGACATAAATAAGGTGACAGATAATTGCAGTCATAAATTTCAGCATTCAAAGAATGAGTCTTTAGCAGTAGCACAATTTAGCACATTCACTGTCACCTTCAACTGGTGGCAGCTCATCATGCACATTTTCTTCTTCTGCAGCCTGAGGTTCCTCATCATCATTTCCCAGACCCAAATTAATCATTCAGTAAATCCTTGATGTGTGTTCCTTCCAGGGTAAATTACGTGGACAGAAGAGCAGTCCCTAACAGCGACATCGCAAAATCCTTCGCTGCTGAGCTACCGTGCAGGCACCACTTGGCTGCAGCCGCTTCATGGTATAAATGGCCACGCACAGATATATATTCGACGACCGAAATTATCTTGCGATTTTCTCAATAACGCTTGAGAAGTACTCGCAACTGCTTACACATTTTGTTGTCCTCATGGAGTACTACGATTGTACGAAGTTTGCAGTAAATCCGCGTTCCAAACGCCGTGGCCTCCCATTGTAAGTCCGAGTCGATCACGTAAGGTGGCCAATAAAACCGACCGTACCTGACAACGCCAAGTCCGGCCATCTGCACGATCTGGCAACACTGCTAGATGCGGAGGCATCAGGAGGAACTGTTGTCTGCTTCCTAGATGTAGTTGTGTTGGGTGAGCTTGTGGTGCTTGGGCCGGCACGGTAGCTCAGCGTGCTCGGTCAGAGGGTTAGCTACTCTCTGTAGTAAAAAACTGAGTGAACAGATCAACAAAGAACCTGAACGGCTGTCATGGGACGTCTGCCACGAACAAATTAATCGACCAATGTAGAGCAAAATGAGATTAAAAAAAAGTGGTAATCGTCGCGAGTTATAAATTTATAGTTGCGTGTTCGCGTCCAACGAATTTTTTTAAATCTTTTTTATCGCATTTCGGCCCATGTCTAAAGTTATGAGTCTGATTTAACATCGAAGATAATTCGCTTCACATTCTACCCACCAGCAATAACAAGTACTTCCAGAGATAATTCCGCAGGACAGCTCGTGGCTGTGTCGCGATCAGAACAGCTTACGCTCGAGCGTTTCCTTCCAGCGGCTACCGGCTACCGGCCAGACGCCACCCGCCGCCTGAAATACGGCGCCGCCCAGGTGAACGCGGCGCGACGCTGTCAGTGTATGCATCAACTGTCATTTTCGAATTTGAAGTTCTAGTTATCATCTTGCAGTGAAGCATTGAATTTTGCGTACTTGAAAATCATGAACTACGGTTAAACGTTGTAAAATTGAGTCGCAAGTGCAAAAAGCTGTAACGTCTGTAACGCAGTATTTACATTTGGTATAACAGAGGGGTGAATGCAGAGGAGGCAGCTAGAAATATTTGAACTGTGTGTGGAACAAGTGCTTTTGGGAAAAATACTCTAGAAAAAAATATTCTTGTCTCAAGAAAGATCGTTCTGGCATGAATGATTTTCCTCATTAAGGACGTCTCGACTACTGATATATGTGATGGATTACCATTTAACCATCACGCGACATTTGCATTCAACAGGCAAAGTTCAGAAGTCTGGTGTAGGAGTACTGCACGCTCTAATTCGAAACAACAAAAATCAATGGAGTGGCTATTATTTAACGTCATCAGGTCGCTCATTGTGCGTTCCTATGTAGTACTGTTACTGGTGACGAGTTATGATGCCTTTATCGTTAACTTCCTAAGAAGAAATGAAAGGCTGAGCCCCATCAAAAGACATAAACTCGAGCAAAGAGTAGTGTGAACATAATATTTTACACTGATAGCTCCAAAAGTGTGTTTTTCTCTACGAATTCTACCTCAAGGGTGTGTGAACCACAGCTGGAAATTGTTGCCAACAAATGAGACACCTTGAGGTCGCAGTGTAAGAAGATCGAACGACAAAAAATCAGGAGTGCTACTGCATGATAAGGAACTCTGTTGATCTGAGAAACAAAACTATCCAGGAGATAGATAGGAAAGTCATCTCTCAGGCACCTGTATTGATAGGGAAGTCCTCTCTCAAGCACTTGTCCCTCTCATCATATACTCGCAAATTTTTACCTTTCCCACTCCTGATCGATCAACCGTCAAGGCAATTCATTTCTGGACGAAAATACTCTTCAAACTACATTGGTTTAATGACATCGTTAGAACCAGTAGGTTTCTACTGGTGTAGAATTTCTAAACTACTTTAGCATTGTCATATTGTTTTAGATATCATGAAAGAAAATCCTGTTGCTGATTAATTTCTTTGATAATTACTGTTGCGTACAGTAAGCTGATGGAAAACGGAGTTAAAATATTCACTGTACTAATACAAATTAAATTCAGCATTCAGCTTACTACAGAAACATCACGACGGCAGTCTATCTTAATAAAGCATGAAGTATCTTTAAGACGATTGAGCCTGTTTTAATACGAATTAGTAGGATATTACCGACTTTTGACTTCGAAACTGTCTATATTTACTTCATGTCCTGTATCATTCGCAAGTATTACGAAAATGTGGCAGTTCATAGATAAAATTATGTATTCACAACAACAACAACTAATATGTCGGTAGAAAACAAATGTGGCATTATGAATTTTGCAGTACCGTAAGGTTTTCGCTCTGACGCCAAGGGGTACTAAAAGTAGCAAAACGAATTTTGCTCGAGCGTTGTCTTACGATTCCGTTACTGAGTTTGTATCTGCCTGCTTGTAGCTTTGCTACAAAAAATTAAAAATCTGGCGTTCAGCGAGTCTCGAAAGTCGAACGAAAGCAGTTTGCACCTGGTAGCCAAGCATGGTACCTGGAAACTGTTTTTTCCTAAAGTGGGTAGACATCATTTTGAGGTTGAAATGTTGTCAAATGTCAGTCAGCCGTGTGCGGATGGAGTAAGTGTTTCGGTGTGTTGAATTTGTAGAAATGGTACATCTATACGTTTTTTTCTGTCCAAAATAGAGAGTTGATGTCTCCCATTAGTCTTTTCACGTCATCTTGATGAATTTTGCTCATGGTTTTTTCGGGTGTGTTCCAGAATTTTTCGACTTTTTCGGTGTTTTCCTTATTTTCGATGTTGGTGGGGGCATGTGCATTAATGAGTCTATATTTTTTATTGGGAATCTGAATGAGCATAGACATAAATCGATTGTTAATGGGTGTAATTTCTTTGACAGAGTTGATGATAGATCTGTGCTCGAGAAATGCCATGCCGAAGATTGGTGCGCCTTTCGCTACCTTTTGTTGTGTTTTGCTCTTGAAGATGCGATAGTTTCCGCAATGCAAGGTTTTATTGTCAGTTAGCCGTGGTTCGTGAAGAACAAGGATGAGAATATTTTTTCGGTCGATTTCTTATGTGAGATTATTTAGTTTTCGTGTTTGGATCAATGTATCATTGTTTAGTTTTCAAATGCATGTTTTCTGCTTGTAGGGAAATTTACCAGAGATCTCCGATACTATTCCGTGCTAGCCTGGACGCCCCAGAATCCGAAAATCCAGCTGCCGCCTGTCGATGGGCGGGTTGTGTATCACCTGGGGTAAAGTTGACTTTGCTTTCACAGTAGTTCATGTTTACTTGTGTTTCATTGGTTTGGCCTGGGTGATACCAGGACCGGACAAGATCAGAGGGTGTTGAAGTCTTTGGAAGCAAATATTTTCAGTCGAGCTTAGTCAGCTAACAGACGGTGACCAGAGTACGGGTGATTTTCACTCAGACGTGTCTGGATTTTGGGTTCAACGGGTTGAGTAGCCGTTCAGAATTGTGTTAGTATTTGGGTCACCCGAAGTATTTTATTTCCTCGGTACCACCCATATGTGGGAGGCTTTCGCCTATCCGCCACACGGAATTATTATTATTATTATGTCATCAGCAAATTCGATATGGTGTATCTTCCCACCTCTGAAATAGATGTGTATTGTTCTATTAAATATTTCCATCACATAAATGTTGGTTATAATTACGTTACATTGCTGCTAGTAGACATATTCCTCACTTTTTCTTAGACATTTGGTACCTGTTACTCCATCAAAGGAATTTATGTGCACAGCATTGTTGCAATACAGATGCTCAAATTACCCGATTTCTGGAATTGCATTTCGATACCAGGTCGTTCTATTCGGATTCAGCCAGCCAGTCTTAATGTGGATATCCAACTGCGGCTCTCATCATATGTTACACTGGGTAAACCACATCCTTAATCGGACCGTTGAATCTAGATCACTTATCTATGGCAGGGCCGGAATTCTTCAACATTATGGAAAATACTAATACAATGTGCTTATTACAATTACGTTATTTAAACATAAATATATGAAGTAACGAGATAACAGTTTATTTACAGAAGCGGGCCCCCATCCATCAGAGCAGAGCAGAGCAAGATTGGTTTCAGGGCCATGAGAGGATGAAGCTGTTGCCGTTTGTTCCACGATCACCGAACATCAACCAGATAGAAATATGTGGGCAGAGGTAACAAGTTCATTGCCTTGTGGACCTACAAATGCAAGAGACCTTTGTACGAATATGGAAAACGTATGGTGGGAAGTAAACCATCACGTTACACTAGTGACGACTTAATGAAATCAATGCCCCTACGCCTTCGAGAAATCTTACGTAATGATGGTGGCTGGGTAGGTTACTAAAAGTATACTCGTCCACAAAACCCTTGTGGACAATTTCTGATAATCGGTCAAGTTTTGATTTGTCGCAGCTCTTTAGCATACAAGTCCATTTACTTTCAGTCTCATCCTTACAATTTTTGCAATGCAAGGTAATTGAAAAATCTCGTCCACTCGACGCCAACTGAGGAATTGATTGGTGGCTGTGTTCACTGGAGACAGTGACTCTGTGTGTGTGTGTGTGTGTGTGTGTGTGTGTGTGTGTGTGTGTGCGTGTGTGTTTGTTTTCGTGTTCACGCACAATCTGAATCAATACTATCAACATTAGAGAGACGACCAGCAATAAATATTGCATTAAGTGTGACTGAAAAGTATTTTACTGCGATGGAAAGTTACAAACTGAATTTTTTACCCAACTCACGTCCTGCATATTACGTTAAGTAAGATGTATTAACTCCATAATATCGTTAGGAGAGACAGTGCGCTCTTGTTGTCGCGGCTCGCGACAAGTGCAGCGATTAGCAGTGCCCAATGCAGCCGCGATTTGTTTATGTTGGCTGAGCGTGGACACTGCACCAGACGCTTCGCCATACCCGGATAGAAATCACCTTGGCTCTGACTGCAGTGAGCGGACATCACTGCCTGCATGCTCTTATACTAACAAACGAGAGACTCAACTCACAGGTGCCATGGAGGAATTGGAACGAGTATCATGTCATTAGTCATCAGAATACAAACCATTGATGAACTGTCCACTCTATTTGAATCCCAAGAAAATAGGAACCTTCTCGAAAAGGAATGTGAGGTGATATCAAAATTTATCCAACATACAAAAATTAACTGCAGAGCTTTCATGCACGCATTAGTAGCACACAATGAAATGTTATATCTTGGAAGAGTATATTTCATTACCTCTTCTCATATCAACGCCCTTGTTTTAGTATGAAGTGAAAAAATAAACACGAAAAAATAAATCCTAAGAAGCATACAAGTCATTTCCTCTTCTCATATCATAGCTTTTGTTTTAGTATGAAGTAAAAAAATAAACAGTTTAGGGTTCTGTAGCATAATATGACACCAGATTCTTATCGTAGGCGCTATTGGAAACGCAAAAAGCAGGGAGCTGCCCATCTTTTGTCCAAAAGCCTGTTTCCTTTCACGCATTACTACCGATCGAAGATTCTTATTTAAGGACTTGCGGGCATCAAGTTATTCAGCAGAATAAGCCTTATGTTATTGTGCTAATTATGGTATGGAAAAAACGCAACAAAGACGAGTTCCTCTAGAGCAGTGAGGATATTTGCACATGTCTGTATTCAGCAATGACTGCCAGCTGCCACAACACTTCACCGAATCCATGCGGCAGGCAACACAACTGTGAGTGCACTTCAGACTTCATTCAGTAAGACGTCAGGAGATGGACGGAAACGTCAAATTAACGACGCTTTCCGAGTCGTATTCAATACAGAATGAGGAGTTATTAAGGTAGTTGAGCGTTCTAGTAATTACACTTTGAGTATTCCAATAACCAAAAGAACCCTTTAGTGTGAAACCATAGGGAACTGCATTAATATCAAACTGCAAGAACTTGAGACAATACGTGGATTCTTCTCTTAGCTGGGTAACCTGTTGTTGTTGTTGCGGTCTTCAGTCCTGAGACTGGTTTGAAGCAGCTCTCCATGCTACTCTATCCTGTGCAAGCTTCTTCATCTCCCAGTACTTACTGCAATCTGCTTAGTGTATTCATCTCTTCGTCTCCCTCTACGATTTTTACCCTCCACGCTGCCCTCCAATGTTAAATTTGTGATCCCTTGATGCCTCAGAACATGTCCTACCAACCGGTCCGTTCTTCTTGTCAAGTTGTGCCACAAATTTCTCTTCTCCCCAGTTATATCCAATACCTCCTCATTAGTTATATGATCTACCCATCTAATCTTCAGCATTCTTCTGTAGCACCACATTTCGAATGCTTCTATTCTCTTCTTGTCCAAGCTAGTTATCGTCCATGTTTCACTTCCATACATGGCTACGCTCCATACAAATACTTTCAGAAACGACTTCCTGACACTTAAATCTATACTCGATGTTAACAAATTTCTCTTCTTCAGAAACGCTTTCATTGCCATTGCCAATCTACATTTTATATCCTCTCTACTTCGACCATCATCAGTTATTTTGTTCCCCAAATAGCAAAACTCTTTTACTACTTTGTCTCATTTCCTAATCTAATTCCCTCAGCATCACCCGACTTAATTCGACTACATTCCATTATCCTCGTTTTGCTTTTGTTGATGTTCATCTTATATCCTCCTTTCAAGATACTGTCCATTCAGTTCAACTGCTCTTCCAAGTCCTTTGCTGTCTCCGACAGAATTACAATGTCATCGGCGAACCTCAAAGTTTTTATTTCTTCTCCATGGATTTTAATACCTACTCCGAATTTTTCTTTTGTTTCCTTCACTGCTTGCTCAATATACAGATTGAATAACACCGGGGAGAGGCTACAACCCTGTCTCACTCCCTTCCCAATCCGCTGCTTCCCTTTCATGCCCCTTGACTCTTATAACTGCCATCTGGTTTCTGTACAAATTCTAAATAGCCTTTCGCTCCATGTATTTTACCCCTGCCACCTTTAGAATTCGAAAGAGAGTATTCCAGTCAACATTGTCAAAGGCTTTCTCTAAGTCTACATATGCTAGAAACGTAGGTTTGCGTTTCCTTAATCTGTCTTCTAAGATACGTCGTAGAGTCAGTATTGTCTCAAATGTTCCAATATTTCTACGGAATCCAAACTGATCTTCCCCGAGGTCCGCTTCTACCAGTTTTTCCATTCGTCTGTAAAGAATTCGCGTTATTATTTTGCAGCTGTGACTTATTAAACTGATAGTTAGGTAATTTTCATATCTGTCAACACCTGCTTTCTTTGGGATTGGAATTATTATATTCTTCTTGAAGTCTGAGGGTATTTCGCCTGTCTCATACATCTTGCTCATCAGATGGTAGAGTTTTGTCAGGACTGGCTCTCCCAAGGCCGTCAGTAGTTCTAATGGAATGTTGTCCACTCCCGAGACCTTGTTTCGACTCAGGTCTTTCAGTGCTCTGTCAAACTTTTCACCCAGTATCGTATCTCCCATTTCATCTTCATCTACATCCTCTTACATTTCCATAATATTGTCCTCAAGTTCATCGCCCTTGTATAGACCCTCAATATACTGCTTCCACCTTTACGCTTTCCCTTCTTTGCTTAGAACTGGGTTTCAATTGGAGCTCTTGATATTCATACAAGTGGTTCTCTTTTCTCCAAAGGTCTCTTTAATTTTCCTGTAGGCAGTATCTATCTTACCCCTAGTGAGATAAGCCTCTACATCCTTACATTTATCCTCTAGCCATCCCTGCTTAGCCATTTTGCACTTCCTGTCGATCTCATTTCTGAGACGTTTGTATTCCTTTTTGCCTGCTTCATTCACTGCATTTTTATATTTTCTCCTTTCATCAATTAAATTCAATATTTCTTCTGTTACCCAAGGATTTCTGCTAGCCCTCGTCTTTTTACCTGCTTTATCCTCTGCTGCCTTCACCACTTCATCCCTCAGAGCTACCCATTCTTCTTCTACTGTATTTCTTTCCCCCATTCGTGACCGTTCATAACCAATAGATTGTGGTCAGAGTCCACATTTGCCCCTGGCAATGTCTTACAATTTAAAACTTGGTTCCTAAATCTCTGTCTTACCATCATATAATCTATCTGATATCTGCTAGTATCTCCAGGATTCTTCCATCTATACAACCTTCTTTTATGATTCTTGAACCAAGTGTTAGCTGTGATTAAGTTCTGTTCCGTGCAAAATTCTACCAGACGGCTTCCTCTTTCATTTCTTCCCCCCAATCCATGTTCACCTACTACGTTTCCTTCTCTCCCTTTTCCTACTCTTGAATTTCAGTCACCCATGACTATTAAATGTTCGTCTCCCTTCACTACCTGAATAATTTATTTTCTCTCATCATACATTTCATCAATTTCTTCATCATCTGCAGAGCTAGTTGGCATATAAACTTGTACTACTGTAGTAGGCGTGGGCTTCGTGTCTATCTTGGCCACAATAATGCGTTCACTATGCAGTTTGTAGTAGCTTACCCGCACTGCTATTTTTTTTATTCATTATTAAACCTACTCCTGCATTACCCCTATTTGATTTTGTATTTATAATCCTGTATTCACCTGACCAAAAGTCTTGTCCTTCCTGCTACCGAACTTCACTAATTCCCACTCTATCTAACTTCAAACTATCCATTTCCCTTTTTAAATTTTCTAACCTACCTGCCCGATTAAGGGATCTGACATTCCACGCTCCAATCCATAGAACGCCAGTTTTCTTTCTCCTGATAACGACGTCCTCTTGAGTAGTCCCCGCCCGGAGATCCGAATGGGGGACTATTTTACCCCCAGAATATTTTATCCATGAGAACGCCATCATCATTTAACCATACAGTAAAGCTTCATGCCCTCGGGAAAAATTACGGCTGTACTTTCCCCTTGCTTTCAGCAGTTCGCAGTACCAGCGCAGCAAGGCCGTTTTGGCTAGTGTTACAAGGCCAGATCAGTCAATCATCCAGACTGTTGCCCCTGCAACTACTGAAAAGGCTGCTGCCCCTCTTCAGGAACCACACGTTTTTCTAGCCTCTCAACAGATACCCCCTCTGTTGTGGTTGCACCTGCGGTATGGCCATCTGTATCGCTGAGCCACGCAAGCCTCCCCACCAACGGCAAGGTCCATGGGTCATGAGGGTATGGGTAACTCATTACTGTTATTTAGGATTCTCTCCGTCCTAGGCGTAATGCAAATGGAACTTCACATTCATGAGACGCTTCCTGCTATTCTTGACAAACATCAGCAACTTGTAATCACTGTGAGTTACAACTGTGTGATGATAATGGTACAGGTTTTCAGTGGGTGTGGTGGCGTTATCCTGTCAAACTGCCTACAGTAACGTTAATGGTGGCGCACATAATTTAACGTTGACTCCCTACTTAAGTAAAGGTAGTGTGGTGGCGTCGTCGCTTCTCTCTATTTGGCATCAGCATGAGTAATCCGATTTAACGAACATAGTACTCCATTCGCGAGCTGCTAACGATACAGTAAGACTACAGAGATCATCGTGCGGGTCTTACATTAATTCTGCAGTGAATTGCTTAACGAATAGTATCCTCAGCTATGCAGCTGAAATGACTCATTACACAGGTACTCTATGTTGCACTTGGTTAAGCGATCAGTTCGCTGCAATCCTGCTTCTGCTGTTCGTAAATATGAGCACTCGTTGTTTGACTAAATATGCGCTACAATCTGATTCGCATGTATATGACATGGGTTAGCGTCGTCACAAAGCAATGACTAAGGATTGGGTGCCACTGAAGTACCGTTACTTTGATGGCAAGACAAATATTCGCAAATCACCTTCACTGCCTCAAAAAACAATTGCATCTTAAATATCGAAGGACCGACGTCCACACTGTCACAGCGCGTTGAAATACAGCAACGACGGCAGATGAAAATTTGTGACCGACCGGGCTTCGAACCTGGACCTCCTGCTTACTAGGCAGGGCAGATGTGCTGACCACTGCACTATATATATATATATATATATATATATATATATATTTAAGTTTGAGAAGACTTTCAGCATCAGGTAGGCGGAGGCAAAGAGGGCAGGGGTCGAAGATCCGAGGCCTGGCCACAATGCCTCCCCCATCCCTGTCACTGAGAAGCTGCATTATTCCCATGTATTCCATGTTTGTTCCCATATATGCCTTAAATTGTAGAACAAAATTGAAGTAGTAATTAAGGTAAAATAAATTATAGATTGCCGCTTCCAATGGCGTGCGTTCCTTGTAGAACATAACTCATAACAGGCAAAAGTGTGACGGAAAAATGCATAACAAACATTCATTCAGAAACATATTCACAATTTAAGGTATTATGCACTGGATGCATATGAGGTCTGTAATGAAGACATATATTTTTCAACAAATGAAAGAAATTTCGGAGCCGGAGGGGTTTTGGCAAATTAGAACAGTTCTGATTTTAGAACCAACATAAAAGAAGATACCAGGAATAAAAAAAGTGAAGGAATAGTATTCTGCTTCTAATCAATAAAACTTTCCACGTCCTTGTAGCCCACATAAAGCAATAGTTAAAAAATGTTGGAACCACTCCTTATGTTCGTTATTCTTCTTCAACTTAAAATGTTCTTCTGCAATATAAAACATGTACACCTCTAAATTCGAAATTTTGTTTGTTAATATGTAAGACACAAACTGTCCCAGAAGCCACGAATAACTGTTATTCTTTGCGGACGGGTAATATTTCCAGTCAGGTTGTAAAGCTTCAGTTATCGGTATATGACTTTCTGCGGTTCTGTTGATAAGTCTAATTTCTTCCTAGTCCAGTTCCAAATTCTGATTCTATTTTCACATAAGAACAAGTAAGCTACAGTTACTACAAGCCGACATTTGTAGCAGTTTGGAGATGGTCTCGATTTGATTTTCCATTATCATTCCACTGTGGGTATGGTTTCGTTTACAACGTCTTACCATACGGCACTGACTCAAGTTGGTAGAACTTTATTGTTGATATTTTTCCAGACGTTCATCCAATTTTTAGTAGGTTAATTTACTTGAATTGAGTTGTGAAGTCGATGTCTGGTAATACACTACTGGAAATTGAAATAAGAACACCGTGAATTCATTGTCCCAGGAAGGGGAAACTTTATTGACACATTCCTGGGGTCAGATACATCACATGATCACACTGACAGAACCACAGGCACATAGACACAGGCAACAGAGCATGCACAATGTCGGCACTAGTACAGTGTATATCCACCTTTCGCAGCAATGCAGGCTGCTATTCTCCCATGGAGACGATCGTAGAGATGCTGGATGTAGTCCTGTGGAACGGCTTGCCATGCCATTTCCACCTGGCGCCTCAGTTGGACCAGCGTTCGTGCTGGACGTGCAGACCGCGTGAGACGACGCTTCATCCAGTCCCAAACATGCTCAATGGGGGACAGATCCGGAGATCTTGCTGGCCAGGGTAGTTGACTTACACCTTCTAGAGCACGTTGGGTGGCACGGGATACATGCGGACGTGCATTGTCCTGTTGGAACAGCAAGTTCCCTTGCCGGTCTAGGAATGGTAGAACGATGGGTTCGATGACGGTTTGGATGTACCGTGCACTATTCAGTGTCCCCTCGACGATCACCAGTGGTGTACGGCTAGTGTAGGAGATCGCTCCCCACACCATGATGCCGGGTGTTGGCCCTGTGTGCCTCGGTCGTATGCAGTCCTGATTGTGGCGCTCATCTGCACGGCGCCAAACACGCATACGACCATCATTGGCACCAAGGCAGAAGCGACTCTCATCGCTGAAGACTACACGTCTCCATTCGTCCCTCCATTCACGCCTGTCGCGACACCACTGGAGGCGGGCTGCACGATGTTGGGGCGTGAGCGGAAGACGGCCTAACGGTGTGCGGGACCGTAGCCCAGCTTCATGGAGACGGTTGCGAATGGTCCTCGCCGATACCCCAGGAGCAACAGTGTCCCTAATTTGCTGGGAAGTGGCGGTGCGGTCCCCTACGGCACTGCGTAGGATCCTACGGTCTTGGCGTGCATCCGTGCGTCGCTGCGGTCCGGTCCCAGGTCGACGGGCACGTGCACCTTCCGCCGACCACTGGCGACAACATCGATGTACTGTGGAGACCTCACGCCCCACGTGTTGAGCAATTCGGCGGTACGTCCACCCGGCCTCCCGCATGCCCACTATACGCCCTCGCTCAAAGTCTGTCAACTGCACATACGGTTCACGTCCACGCTGTCGCGGCATGCTACCAGTGTTAAAGACTGCGATGGAGCTCCGTATGCCACGGCAAACTGGCTGACACTGACGGCGGCGGTGCACAAATGCTGCGCAGCTAGCGCCATTCGACGGCCAACACCGCGGTTCCTGGTGTGTCCGCTGTGCCGTGCGTGTGATCATTGCTTGTACAGGCCTCTCGCAGTGTCCGGAGCAAGTATGGTGGGTCTGACACACCGGTGTCAATGTGTTCTTTTTTCCATTTCCAGGAGTGTATAATCATACACAGTTCTAGTGTTGGTTTGTGCTGCTGGAAGTCTTATATAGCTCCATTTGACACAGTACTTTCTGACGTAATCTAGGCTGGCATCTATATGTGCTACATTAACAGGAGCGTTCCTATCCCCAGAATCTAACGTGAGGAACAGAAGTTTTATGATGTCTGTCTTAGTGGCATGTATTAGTTTAAAAGCAAGAGTTAGAAACAGTGCGTCACATCTAGATTTAACGTATTTAATTCCAAGTTCTCCGTTTTGCCTCTGCAAAGTTGCCGTGTGGAAGGACACTTTGAAGATATTTTGTTTCCACCCATACCAACACGCTGCAGCTAGTATTTTATGTGCGGTGACCTGTGGTATCGGTAAGGCTGCTGTGACATGACATATTTTATGTATGTATTTATAAACTGAACTTTCTGCAGTCGGTCTAACGATTGCATGCCATGGTCCTTCAACAAGGCTCTGATGACATTAAGTTTCCGCTCTCAATTGCTCGTAGCCATGCGCTTGGAATTCGCCCTTAACCACAGTCCCAGTTGGAGTCTCTCTTCAGTTACATCTAACCAGTGTGCACCAGGCACTATTGTAAGAACCGAGATGCAGTATTTTGGATTTAAAATTGTGTAAATTTGTGGTCCCTAAGCTTACACACTACTTAATCTAACTTACGCTATGGACAACACACTCACCCATGCCGGAGGGAGGACTCGAACACCCGACGGTGGGCACTATCGGGACACAGCAGCCAACCTCTCTACACACGCTCCTCGTAACAAGCAAATTCCCGTGGTAGCCGCATACCACATGCGCGGTACCCCCCCCCCCCCCCTCCCGTCCATTATTCCACTCGCTCGCGGCCCGCGGTCACACTGTATTCCCGCGAGGGTTCGGACGATGACGTGCATCTAGCACTGAAAACTTTTGATGACCCGACAAGACCTGAATAATTATACAGGATGTTTCAGGAGGAATAGTAAATATTGTAGGAGATGTTAGTATAGACAAATTGTAGGAAAAATGCCATATAACATGTGTCCAATTTTTATTGAGTACATATAGCTGGGTTCAATGCATTTTCGTTTCGTATGTTGGTCCTTACAGGACCCAGTTGTCTACACTTCCTTGAAAATGAGCTTCCAGCGTTGTTGGAAGAGGTCCCTTTGGCTACAAGGATGCGTATGTTCCTCCAGCATGACAGGGTTCCTGCACATTCTAGTCGTCAGGTGACACATTATCCAAACCTAACATTTCCCGGAAGATGGATCAGTAGATATGGGCACTTTTCTTGCCCACTAAGATCCCCAGACCTTATCTCTTTTTGCCTCCGGGGAGGGTTAAAGGCGAAGTTCAAATGGCTCTGAGCACTATAGGACTTAACTTCTGAGGTCATCAGTCCCATAGAACTTAGAACTACTTAAACCTAACTAACCTTAAGGACATCACACACATCCATGCCCGAAGCAAGATTCGAACCTGCGACTGTAGCGGTCGCGGTTCCAGGCTGTAACGCCTAGAACCGCTCGGCCACCCCGGCCTGCTTAAAGGCGGGGTCTACAAAGAAAAAGTAAACCCAAGAGCCGATTTGATCGTTCGGAATATGAATAGTGCAGCCCTCATAAAAGAACGCAAAGACGACTTCGGAAGAGCTACATGCGCTGTTATCAAGAGAAGTCAAATGTGCATTGAAGTTGGCGGGGGGAATTTTTGAAAATCAACTTTGAACGTCCTCATTTGCCTTTGCTTTGAGTTTGTTAGGGTTAAGTACTAACGGATGTATCTTTGTTCTCAGTAAAAAGTGGACGCATTTATATGGAATTTTTTTATGCAATTCGTCTGTACTACCACCTGCTAAAATCTCTACTATTCCTCCTGAAACATCTTGTATATGAATATATGTGTGGCGTCTGTTCTTTCAGACATGTCCGAAGGAAAAGACACTACTAATCTGGGATCGAACCTGGTCAGGCACAAATTTTCATCTGACGGCATTGTTCTATTTCAACGCCCATGACAGCCTGGACATCTGTCCTTCGATATCTAATTGATTAACAAGGCTGTCGGAAATATCCGAAAGAACACACACACACATATTTTTATCTTAAGTGCTACTCGGAAAATGTTTGGTAACTCAGTGATAGTGCCGACTGGAGCTGCACCAACCTATTCATTTCACTAGATATACACTCCTGGAAATTGAAATAAGAACACCGTGAATTCATTGTCCCAGGAAGGGGAAACTTTATTGACACATTCCTGGGGTCAGATACATCACATGATCACACTGACAGAACCACAGGCACATAGACACAGGCAACAGAGCATGCACAATGTCGGCACTAGTACAGTGTATATCCACCTTTCGCAGCAATGCAGGCTGCTATTCTCCCATGGAGACGATCGTAGAGATGCTGGATGTAGTCCTGTGGAACGGCTTGCCATGCCATTTCCACCTGGCGCCTCAGTTGGACCAGCGTTCGTGCTGGACGTGCAGACCGCGTGAGACGACGCTTCATCCAGTCCCAAACATGCTCAATGGGGGACAGATCCGGAGATCTTGCTGGCCAGGGTAGTTGACTTACACCTTCTAGAGCACGTTGGGTGGCACGGGATACATGCGGACGTGCATTGTCCTGTTGGAACAGCAAGTTCCCTTGCCGGTCTAGGAATGGTAGAACGATGGGTTCGATGACGGTTTGGATGTACCGTGCACTATTCAGTGTCCCCTCGACGATCACCAGTGGTGTACGGCCAGTGTAGGAGATCGCTCCCCACACCATGATGCCGGGTGTTGGCCCTGTGTGCCTCGGTCGTATGCAGTCCTGTTTGTGGCGCTCACCTGCACGGCGCCAATCACGCATACGACCATCATTGGCACCAAGGCAGAAGCGACTCTCATCGCTGAAGACGACACGTCTCCATTCGTCCCTCCATTCACGCCTGTCGCGACACCACTGGAGGCGGGCTGCACGATGTTGGGGCGTGAGCGGAAGACGGCCTAACGGTGTGCAGGACCGTAGCCCAGCTTCATGGAGACGGTTGCGAATGGTCCTCGCCGATACCCCAGGAGCAACAGTGTCCCTAATTTGCTGGGAAGTGGCGGTGCGGTCCCCTACGGCACTGCGTAGGATCCTACGGTCTTGGCGTGCATCCGTGCGTCGCTGCGGTCCGGTCCCAGGTCGACGGGCACGTGCACCTTCCGCCGACCACTGGCGACAACATCGATGTACTGTGGAGACCTCACGCCCCACGTGTTGAGCAATTCGGCGGTACGTCCACCCGGCCTCCCGCATGCCCACTATACGCCCTCGCTCAAAGTCCGTCAACTGCACATACGGTTCACGTCCACGCTGTCGCGGCATGCTACCAGTGTTAAAGACTGCGATGGAGCTCCGTATGCCACGGCAAACTGGCTGACACTGACGGCGGCGGTGCACAAATGCTGCGCAGCTAGCGCCATTCGACGGCCAACACCGCGGTTCCTGGTGTGTCCGCTGTGCCGTGCGTGTGATCATTGCTTGTACAGGCCTCTCGCAGTGTCCGGAGCAAGTATGGTGGGTCTGACACACCGGTGTCAATGTGTTCTTTTTTCCATTTCCAGGAGTGTAGTTGTAATTTTCTGAACAATTCCGGTTAATTAATTGACAGCGACAGTGTCTCTCATCATTTACTTTGTCGGAAACCTGATTCTTTCTGCCCTAGACTATACTACAGCAATGAGTGATTGCTCACATTCTTGATACCTTACTGGGCGTGCTATTGTAACTGTAGCCAAAGATTCAAACCCCACTGGAAAAGTATGTTTCAAGTCAGATGGTTTTGCTCTTCCCCTACTATCATTGAAAACGATCCCAACGAAATTAAGTATAGGAATCCTACGAAACCCTTGAGTTCATACTGCGGTGCTGTGCAGATGAAAAAAGAAGTTTTCACAATTATCAGATGACAGATGGAATTTGTCAGATTCCACTAATTATGACTGCATTATTAATTGTCGGTTCACAGGCGCTTTTCTGCCGCTTATTGTAACTGTTTTTTTTTTAATGTTAGAGCTGGAAGAATAGAAACATCAGATTTTCGCCATATGGAATATTCGAATTCACCTCAAGGCTTCACGTTTCGAGCAAAGGCAGAATATCCGTCAGAAAAGATGACAACAAGAAGCCAGGCCATGCATGTTTTCTGGCGGATGTGCCAATGACAGTGATCTCAATAACAATATTGTACAGCAAAGATACATTACCAACTGAACCACTGGAGAAGCTCCAAAATTGTGAACCGCGTCTGGTGAATACGCTTTCAAGGTTTCGGCCCGATTAAGACAGTAAAACCCAAATAATTCAAAAATTCAAATGCCTCTGAGCACTATGGGACTTAACTTCTGAGGTCGTAAGTCCCCTAGAACTTAGAACTACTTAAACCTAAATAACCTAAGGACATCACACACATCCATCCCCGAGGCAGGATTCGAACCTGTGACGTAGTGGTCACGCGGTTCTAGACTGTAGCGCCTAGAATTGCATGGCCACCTCGGCCGGCCCCAAATAATTGTCGCAGTTATTAATTTATGACATTTAATTTGCACTCAGTGTACCGATGTATTACAAGTAATTACACTCTAGCCCCTAAACCTAGTTACAGAAATGCAAATGAGACTCATGGACATTTTATGAGGATATTGCGTCCCTTGCCACCCACAACTATAAGACAAAGCTATAGTCACTTCCGAGGTCACTCACAGAACACATCAGCTGGTATCCTTCCAGGCAGTATAACTGAAACTTTGGACTCGCATTCGGGAGGACGACGGTTCAATCCCGCGTCCGGCCATCCTGATTTAGGTTTCCCGTGATTTCCCTAAATCGCTCCAGGCAAATGCCTGGATGGTTAACTGAAACTTGGCAACTGCGCAGAATGTGTTTGGAAACTCTGTGACCGACGAGTTACTGCCTTGATGGCACAGAACTATCCTGCTAAATTCACTAGATATTATCGTGTCATTTCAATTGAATAATGTGTGTGATTTTCTCTTGATTTGTGACATAAGGATATCAGTTAATCCTTTTGAGTCAACGAAAGTCGTTCCACACGTGAAATACAACTTACTCTCCTCTCTTATGTTGCGATGTATCTGCCATAGGGACTACTGGGCCAATAAATCAAAGACACCGCACCTATTCGCTAGCTCCTAAGCTAGCTCAGCGTGTTCGGTCAGAGGGTCAGCTGGCCTCTGTAATAAAAAAACAGAGTAAACGGATGAAAAAAGGTCACGTGCTTGCCTGGTAGCTGCACGCTGCCTTTGTTCGCCTTTCGAGAGTTCACACTACTCTTTGCTCGAGTTTACTTCTTTTGGTGGGGCTCAACCTTTCATTTCTTCTTAGGAAGTTAACTATAAAGGCATCATAACTCGTCACCAGTAACAGTACTGCATAGGAATGCTCAATGAGCGACCTGATGACGTTAAATAATAGACACTCCATTGATTTTTGTTGTTTCGAATTAGAGCATGCGGTACTCCTACACCAGACTTCTGAACTTTGCCTGTTGAATGTAAATGTCGCATGATGGTTAAATGGTAATCAGTCGCGCCGTCCTTAATGAGGAAAATCATTCATGCCAGAACGATCTTTCTTGAAACAAGAATTCCTTTTTCTGGCGTATTTTCCCCAAAAGCACTCGCTCCACACACAGTTTAAATCTTTCTAGCTGCCTCCTCTGCATTCACCCCTGTGTTATACCAAAAGTAGATATTGTGTTGCAGATGTTACACCTTTTTCCAGTTGCGACTCAATTTTACTACGTTTAACCGTAGTTCATGATTTTCAAGTATGCAAAATCCAATGCTTCACTGCAAGATGATAACTAGAACGCCAAATTCGAAAATGTTAGTTGATACATCCACTGACAGAGTCGCACCGCGTTCACCTGGGCGGCGCCCGATTACAAGCGTCGGGTGGCGTCTGGCCGGCAGCCTGTAGCCACTGCAGTGCGGGGAAACGCTCGATCGTAAGCTGTTATGATCGCGAGGCAGCCACGAGCTGTCCTGCGGAATTGTTTCTGGAAGTACTTGTTATTGCTGGTGGGTAGAATGTGAAGCGAATTATGTTCGATGTTCAATAAAACTCATAACTTTAGAAGACGCAACTGCAAGTTTATAATTTGCGACGATTACCACTAGACCACACGCTCACCCAACACAACTACAGGGTTATTACAAATGATTGAAGCGATTTCACAGCTCTACAATAACTTTATTATTTGAGATATTTTCACAATGCTTTGCACACACATACAAAAAGTTTTTTTAGGCATTCACAAATGTTAGATATGTGCCCCTTTAGTGATTCGGCAGACATCAAGCCGATAATCAAGTTCCTCCCACACTCGGCGCAGCATGTCCCCATCAATAAGTTCGAAAGCATCGTTCATGCGAGCTCGCAGTTCTGGCAAGTTTCTTAGTAGAGGAGGTTTAAACACTGAATCTTTCACATAACCCCAAAAAAAGAAATCGCATGGGGTTAAGTCGGGAGAGCGTGGAGGCCATGACATGAATTGCTAATCATGATCTCCACCACGACCGATCCATCGGTTTTCCAATCTCTTGTTTAAGAAATGCCGAACATCATGATGGAAGTGCGGTGGAGCACCATCCTGTTGAAAGATGAAGTAGGCGCTGTCGGTCTCCAGTTGTGACATGCACCAATTTTCCAGCATGTCCAGATACACGTGTCCTGTAACGTTTTTTTCGGAGAAGAAAAAGGGGCCATAAACTTTAAACTGCGCATACCATCGTCGAATGGAGTTAGCAGTTGGTGGCTCTTTGTTGAACTTCATCCTGAAGTGTCGTTGCACTGTTATGACTGACTGATGTGAGTGCATTTCAAGCACAACATACGCTTTCTCGGCTCCTGTCGCCATTTTGTCTCACTGCGCTCTCGAGCGCTCTGGCGGCAGAAACCTGAAGTGCGGTTTCAGCCGAACAAAACTTTATGAGTTTTTCTACGTATCTGTAGGGTGTCGTGACCATATGTCAATAAATTGAGCTACAGTGAATTTATGAAATCGCTTCAATCATTTGTAATAGCCCTGTACATCTCGGAAATAGACAACACTTCCTCCTGACACTTCCGCATCTAGCAGTGTTGCCAGATCGTGCAGATGGACGGACTTACCGTTGTCAGGGGCGGTCAGTTTTATTGGCCACCTTAAGTGATCGACTCGGACTTAGTCTCTGTGGTGGCCAGCCGGTGGTCAGTTTTTATGTCTAAGTCTGTACATCTGCTCACCAAACGTCACAGGGCAGATATTTACAGTGATGCAAGAATGCTACTATTGACACTTCAAGGATGGAAGAAAGTAGACTGGTATGATTACTATCATCACTAATGCTTAATTTTTCGTCAAACATCTACTGTAGTATGCTGGTTTTGCAAGAACAGTCTCCTACCCGCACATGACATTGCTGTCATGGTTGCACCTTTTAATATCAAAGCCCATAGAAGGCTCAGTTTTTCTGTCTCTTTTCTAATGTGCAAGTCTAGTTCTATACGACAAAAGCCGTGAATTTAATATTACCCATTAGGGATGTTAGGTAACTGCCGTTACCCCCCTTTTTTTTTGTTTTACAGTAATAAATGGTTGCACTCACCCATATTTCTGTTCTACATACTTCTTAAGAAAAGCCTTTCGAGAGACAATGGTCTCATTGACAGGCTATGAAAACTTAACTCATGAGATTAAAACATTAAAAAAGTCTACCAACAAAACTGTAGTGTTCATAAAATGGAAGGACACAGAGAAAAGACTATGCTGAATTATGAGCCCAACTGTGCCTAAATTAAGGTCACAGCTGGAAGCATAAGAATCACCATCTATTTGTTCAACAGCGAATTGTAGAAACAGCCCAGCCTGTAAGATAACTAGATTGCACAACCAATTTTTTTTAAAAATTGTAGGGCCATGACAAAATTAAGGAGAAACCAGAACCAGTCACTGACTCCCCATTTGGCTGTGATCAAGGTTAAGAATCTATATTCCCATGTTATGGTGAAAGAAATGATCGAGTTGATAAAAGGAAATTTTCTTCAATGTAACAACAGTTCAAGGCAAGATTCCGTCAAATTCATTGAACTTATAAAGCCAATTACAAGTTATAAATATTTCACTTTTAATCACGGATTTATATTACAAACAACAGTTAAGTCATGGAGTCCAGCATTTCAGGGACTATGGATGACATAGAACAACTATCCTAAAAGTGGGCATGCCCTCCTGCGGAGGGGGTGGTACAGAGATTAATAGAGGTGAGCACTGGCTTTTATTGCAATACTTATATTTCATATTACATAAGGATAAGACTTCCAATGAACAAATACTGCTAGAATTAGATTTTCATGTTCATTAACAAAGGACACTTTGCCATTGTTAATTTGCTGTCTTATTCACAAAAACTTGCCAGTAGATACTTTGAGCAGGAATGCTGAGAAAAGTCTGGAGTAATATTTCATCACTCAGCCCCCGTAACCGATCATCTGCAGGGTTAACAACTTACCAAAAATTTAACAACTGCTAATGACAATAAGCTGCATGACAATGTAGCTGCCACTTCCTTGCAAAACTGACTACAAGAATAGATTGTTAATCACAGCCACTGTGACTGTCCACTATTTCTGACAGGCTTCCAGTCAGTTCAAGGGTAGTAAGTAAGTTAGAGTTAAATTGTAGTGCACATTCAGTGGGCATAGTTAACCAGATCAAGAAGAAAGTGATACAAGTGTTGCCATTCTCATGTGTAAGTGGTCGATTCACAGTGGTAACAAGAGATCCCATGGAAGTTATTCACCTAGTGTGTCTTCTCCTTTGATAGTATGCAATTCTAATAAGGAAATAGATTTGAAGTTAATGAAAATACAGTATTCTTTCACACCTTCCCATGTTCCGATCAGCATGTTAGTTCAAAATGCAAAACTGAACTGAGTAAATACCAAGCTGATTGCCTGACTTAGGCTTTATCAGTATTCTTTTGAATAATGAAGAATGACAGCAATGTGATCTTTGTTTAGAGATTTTGGCCAATAATAGCATACAAAAACAAGACAGACACCTACAAAAAAAACATCCAGACCAGGTAAGTAAACTCGTCAAATTTTCTGGAATTCAACTTTTGCTCGATAGAATCTGGCAGAGTGCATGTACCTTCTGTGAAAAGCCAAGTCAATTACACTATCAGCTCATCATGGAACTGGGCCACCAACCACACCACAAGCCGACTACATACTGACCTGATTTGCTTAATTTTCTCCACAGCAGCCTGAGGTAAACTCACCAGAAGCCAACCTTGCTGTGAGAATAATTTTCACTGCAGGAGCATGACGACAGTCATTTACAAAATTTCAATTAATTCTTCCCACACTCATAAAAACACGCGAAATCATGCATGGAGAACAGTTTGGCGAGGCTGAAGTCAGTACCACTCTCAGATGATGAAAAACCAATTGCTACCACACCTTCATTATAGCCCAAAATTCGTCCTGCAACTTTATGACAGTACTGATGTCGAAAATCTTTTCCAGCTGGATGTTTCTGTAGTGATATGAAAATAAAATGCATGAGGACTGGAAGGGAGGGCTATAGGCGAAGACATTTCCTTTTTGTGAACTGTCTTCTGTTAATCTATCACAGACAAATTGTGTAGGTGTAAGTACCAATGAAGTGGCAGCATTTACTGGAATTAAAAGGAAATTCATGGCGAGCTTATATGCTTTTACTCGTTTAAAATCACGCACTACATGACAGACAGAGATGCATTGGCTCCTAACGTAGTGCAACCAGAAGTCAATAAAATGCCGAATGATGCAGTCAGTGTTGTAAAATTTGTGAAAGCCTGAGCTTTAAACAGTAGGCTACTTTCCATCCTTCATGAGGAGATGTGTCCTACTCATGATATGCTTCCTTCCGAGCCACACTGTATCGACGTTCGTCCACGCAAAACACAAGACTTCATGACAGCGCGGATTGTTGATGCAGTACTAGTGCCCCAGATTCTTTACTCCAATAGCTATAATTACATTTTTTTCCTACTGATCCCACTTCAACCCTCATCCTGACATACTTTGCCATTTTGTTCTCTACACCTGCCCTTGCCACATGAACATTTATCCTTTTCAACAATGATTCTATTCATTTTTAACATATTTGTGAATATTTTTATGTGGTATCATATTCTTTTGCATATTTGTATGTATCTGTGCATGTTTACATATTTTTTTATGACCGTTTCTCTTATCCAGCTCCTCTCTCAACCATCAACACCTATTTTGCCCATTTCTGTGTCATTCCAGTTTGCTTTACACCATTCCTCCCACAATTGACTATTGTTCCATCTTTCTGCAACAATTTAGAGAAGTTTTCCATTCCCTGGCTAAAACCCAATCCCACATCCTGTTTCTCAAATGCTGCCTCAACCGCGGAATCCCACCAAACAGCCAAACTGAAGATTCCTTTCTCTGGATCCCACCCCTCCTTTCACAATGACCTACACTTTTTCAGATTCCACCAATCCCTGGTACTCACAAACCTGGTAATGCAGAAACACAGCTCCATAACACAGGCATCCCAGAACCACCTCTGCTACCTCCAAAAGATACTACTACTCTGCAATCCCAACTCCATACATCACATCTCTGAAATTGAATTCCTTGCTCTCCAGTATCTGGAAGAGCATTCCAGACACCACCTCCATAAATTATCCAAACTGCTGACATCCTAATGCCACCTCAGGCCACCACTAGCCAACCCCTATAGCACCCACAGTGTTCCTCCTCATCTACCCCTCATAGCAATTAAGCCCTGCCTAGCTGACCTTTTCAACTTGCAACATCCCCCAAAAGTCCTTGCCAACTTTCCACCAAATCCAGAGCTGTAACACTGTTGTTAGCCTTTCCACCAAAACCCTAGCTCCACAGAAATTTCAGTCCTATCTGAAGGCCTCAATTTTAGCCCTACACCCAAATTTAACCATGCAGACCTACTCTCCTTCTCGATCCCTGCAATGAAAGCACTTCTTTGCTGCCAATCCCTCCAACTAAAACCACCCTAATTCCAACACTGAACCCTGTCTCTTCCAGTTCATATCATCATCCAACCATGATTCTCCCCCACTCCCACCTAACCACCTGCTGATCACCATCCAGGAATTCCTTGCCTTCAACTTAGCCTCACCATCCTTCCCCAGGTCCCTTCCTCAGAACATCAACCTTTCATGGGAAGAAAGAACAGCCATACGCAACCTCAAAACAAATTCTGACCTGATCATCCTACCTGCAAACAAAGTTTCCACCACTGTTGTTATGAACCGCAGTGACTACCTGGCAGACTCTGACTACTACACCTATAAACTCTGCCAAACTGATCCCATCTCATAAGTCCAACACACTCCAATCCCTGCTTAAAGCCTCAGGCATTTCCCAGAACATTTCCCACAAATATATTTCCCTCCTCACACCTATGACACCCTGTACACCTACCTTCTACATGCTCCCCAAGATCCACAAACCCATCAATCCCAAACACCGCATTGTGGCCGGTTATTGTGCCCCATTAAAAGAATTTCGGCCCTCATTGACGAACACCTCCAACCAACTGCCCGTAATCTAGTCTCCCACTGCCCGTAATCTAGTCTCCCATGTCAAAGACACCAACCACTCCCTTCAACTCTCCACCCCTTCTTTACCTCCTAGATTCCTACGCGTCACTGTTGATGTTACCTCCCTATACACCAACATCCGTCGTACCCATGGTCTTACTGCTATTGAACACAACCTTTCCCAACGTTCTTCAGACTCCAAACCCATTACCTCATTCCTCATAACACATTACTAACTTCATCCTAACCTGCAATTACTTCTCATTCAAAGGGAAGGCAAATAAACTGATCTGTGGCATAGCCATGGGCACCCGCATGCATCCTCAAATGCTAGCCTTTTTATGGGGCACCTGCAGGAGACCACCTTAGCCTCCCAAAACACCAAACCTAGTCTGGTTCACGTTCATTGATGATATCTTCATTATCTGGAGTCAGGGCCAAGACACCCTATCTTCGTTCCTTCACAATCTCAACACCTTCTCTCCCATCCGTTTCACATGGTCCTCCTCAACCCATTGTGCCACCTTCATGGTCATTGACCACCTCCTCTCTGATGGCTCCATCTGCACCTCTGTTCACATTAAACCAGGAGTACCCTGCATTTTGACAGCTGCACCCGTCACACCAAAAATATCCCCTGCATGCAGCCTGGCCACTTGGGGACGGAATACTTGCAGTGACAGAAACTCCCTTGTTCAGTATGCTGAGGGTCCCACCAAGTCCTTCACAAAGAGGCACTCTCCCTCAGAACTAGTCTGCTAAAAGATCTCCCATGGCCTTTCCCCTCACATCCCCAAGAACCAGCCACAAAGGAGTGTCCAACTGAACCACACCCTTCATCAGGGCTTTTATTACATATTATCATGCCTTGAAATGAGGGAAATCCTACCCAAGATACTTCCCAACCCTCCTGAAGTGGTCTTCTGTTGCACAACTAACCTCCCTAACATCCTAGTCCATCCCTATGCCACCCCCAATCCCAACCGCTTGCTGCAAGGATCATAACCCTGTGGAAGACCCATGTGTAAAACCTGCCCAATCCACCCATTCAGCACTTCCTATTCCAGTCCTGTCATAGGTTTATCCTACTCTGTCAGGGGCCAGGCCACATGTGAAAGCACCATGTCATTTACTAAGTCTGCTGCAATCATTGCACAGCTTTTTACGTTGGTTCAACTACCAATCAGCTTTCCACCAAGATAAATGGCCAAAACATGTAGCCGAATGTAACACTATTTCAATGGCTGCTTCACTACCTGAGCCATCTGGATCTTTCCCTCCACCACCAGCTCTTCTGAACTGTGCAGATGGGAGTTACCCTTATAACACATTCTCTGCTCTCTCAATTATTCTGGCCTCAACCTATAGTAATATACTGTCTTCACACCCTCCACACAACTGTTTCCACTCCGTCTCCCCGTCTGTCCTCTCCTCTCATCTCATCTCATCTCATCTCATCCCCATTCTCACCTCCCACCCTGTTTATTTGCAGCCATTTGGTAACGCAACCACCCATCTTTCCCCACTCTTCTCCTTTTTTCCCCACCTCCCTACCCTGCAACCTCCTGATGCTGTGCCTGTTGGCACTCTAGTTCCTGCACATTCCACCAGACAGCATTCATCCCGCCGCCCCCCCCCCCCCCCCCAACCATACACTACTATCCCTTCCCCTTTCCCACCCCCTCCAGATTGCTGCATGCATTCCACAAGTTAAATTCTAGCCCAAGATGCTGGAGTTGGCAGTGGTGCGCGCGCGAGGTGTGCTGTGTGTGTGTTTTTTACTGATGGAGGCTATGATCGAAAGCTTTATGGTAAGTGTGTCTAACTGTGCCTGTCTGCAAATTCCTACCTGGAGTTTCCATTGTTTGATTCACGATATGCTTATATTGCACGTGGAGGTACCTTGGTTGCGTCATGGTGAAGTCATTCATCGTATTGTGCAGCTGAAGGATGAACTTTGTCTTTTCTTACTGAACAGAAATTCTCAACTTGTGGCTCTGTTTCTGGATGAAAAATGGCTTCCAATATTGTGCTACTTGGATGATGTTTTGCAGAACTGAATGTTAAGATATCCCTTCAAGGCCAAAATAGTAATGACACCTTTCTAAGGGAGAAACTACATGTGTTTAAGAGAAGACTGACTTAGGAAAACTCAGGTAGAGAAGGGTGACACTGTTAGGTGTTTTCTTATCTAAATGATTTTGTGAAGGAAAATAAGCCATATGAAAGTAAAATTTGTAGAATTATCATAGTACATCTTGAAAACTTTTTCCAACAATTCAAAGATAAATTTCCAGAACCTTCACTTAAGTATGATCAGATCTGCAATCCATTCAACACGTTCTTAAAGCCCACTTGCCAACATTAGAAAAGGTGCAGTTAATAGAACTATCAAGTGAAAGAACACTTCAGAACGTACTTATTAAAGTCTCTCGAAAATTTTTGGGTGCAGGCTCAAAATTAATATTCCAATTTAGTACGAAGGGTAGTAGCCATGTTATAACCCTTCACGTCAACTTACATGTGTGAGCCAATAGCTGCTGCTTCAAAGATCCAACCATAACTGGATGTGCTTTCTTCACAAATTCAAGCACATCCGTCACACTAAGCGTGAAAATGTCAGGAAATTCCCAAATTTTGAACCCTGTGCATTTTTATCATTAACACTTTCGCTGCGGCTGACGCTTATAAGAGTCACAAGAAGCCATGAGGCAGTGCGGGCTGACGCTTATAAGCGGCCGCGCTCACTGGCGGATTACTCAGTCTACTTGCAGCGTCTAAGCTAGTATCAAAGCGTGTAAACTTTTGTTTTGTGTGGGCAGATATCAAACATATATTGTTCGTAATGGCGGCTAATGAACCGACGACACCTGGACCTTCCAATGTGAATAGGAGCAGGAAAAGTGTTAAATTAACAGAGGAACAGTTACTTAGTGTAGCAGACAGTGGTTTTCTGTGTAGTGAGGACGAGGCATACCAAGGAGATTGTCATTTACAGGCTGCAGAAGAATTGCAGAGTGATGATAGCGTGGAAGCACAGCTTCCGAACCTGTTTCGTGACAGTTCCGAACCTGAGGATACGGATCATGACGATTGTGCGGAAATCGACGACGAAAAAGAGCCCGACCTGTCACACGGAGATAACCCAGCCGAGTCCTGGCATAAAGAACCACATAATATGAAGTATCACCATTTACGAAAGAAGTTTTGCTAATTCATCCTGCTGGCAATTCTCCTATGGATTTCTTCAGATTATTGGTAACAGACGAATTATTGCAACTTGTAGTTGATGAAACGAATGATAACGCAGTTAACATATTGCTGAGCGAAAATACAAAAGAGGGATCTAGGATCTGTAAATGGAAACCTCTAAGTATAGGAGAGTTACATATGGGTAATGTTAAATATCCGCGATTACAAGACTACTGGAAGAAAGAACCGCTGTTTGAGAATAGAGGAACAGCGATGAGTATAAGCAGAGACCGGTATTTGATCATATTATGCTCTCTGCATTTTGCAAAAAATTCATTTCCAGGAAACCCAACACCAGACGATTGTTTATATAAGATACAACCAATATTGGATTATTTTAACACGAGAATGTCAAGTGTATTACCCGGGAAGAGATTTATCAATAGATGAATCATTGATTCTTTGGAGGGGAAGATTGTCATTTAGACAATACATAAAAAGCAAACGTAATAAATATAGCATTAAGATGTACATGCTCAACAATCCAGATGGTTTCATAAATAAGTGCGCTGTGTACACAGGAAGAAGTGGAGACATGAAGGGAAAAGGTAATGCTGAAAAGGCCGTTTTGCATTTGATGGAAGAAAAGCTGCATGTTGGTCATCACATTTACTTGGACAATTATTATAACAGTTTTCATTTAGCTACAACTCTGTTGAACCTAAACACACTTTTCACAGGTACTCTGAAATTAAATAGGAAATATACACCCGAAGACGAATCGGCAAAACTTGGGAGAGGAGACACAATTGCGCAGTATTCTAATGGAATTATGATTGGAAAATGGAAGAATCGACGAGAGGTTTCCCACAGAAAATCAAATGTTATGGAGCACGTGACGAATGCATGCCAGCAAATAGCCACGAAACCTTTGCCTATTATTAGGTACAATGCGTTTATGTCTGGGACTGATAAACAAGATCAGATGTTGTCATATTATTTTTGTGAGCAAAAGACTATCCACTGGCCGAAAAAACTACTCTTTTATGTCATTGACATGCTAGTTTTCAATTCTCTTTATCTGTACAACAAATACTCAGGAAATACAATGATGATCCACGATTACAGAATGAACATTATAAACGGTTTCCTTCCACCAATGGATGTTCCACAAAATGTGAGCAAGAAACATCACAAACAAACACATGTTGTGCAAAAGCGGGAGGCTACTGCAGGGAAGAAGCAAGTTATGAGGAAGCGGTGTAAGAAGAGTGTGGAACAAGGCAAGCGCACTGGTACACCATACCAGTGTACAACCTGCCCAGACAAACCTGGATACTGCTTGAACTGCTGTATAATTTTCCATAAGTAGCAAAAACGAGATATCGGGGAAATTCCGATTATCAAAGCCAACTTCTTTTATTTCTTTTGACATTGCATGGTTTCTTTTTATGACGTGAAAGGTTAGAACTTTTTTTCACAAGTACTCAGAAAATGAGGTTTTCTTTTGTGTTAGTCGACTTATTTCTTATTGCGTTGTAAAGCGTTCACTTCAGTTTTTGCAAAAGAATTTGTTGTGCTAAATTTGTTTTAATAGCACCACAATTGAAGTGATAGGCAACACGAGAGGAGCCTCCACGTAGGGTGTGGTTCACCTACAAATTTCTACACATCCGGTGTCCCCTGGGGATCTATGATAAATGGAGACTGCTAATTCTCTCATAGCAGGAGCAAACATGCTACCAAATTGATGACCTCTATCAGAGTCAATCTTAAAAATGCGCGTTTGACGTAAATATAATTTCAAATGAATCCAGTTTCCTTTTTTTCCTTCTTAACAATTTGCATTTTGGAATCTAAATTTTTCCTGAATGCAGTGGATTTGTTGCTTGTTTGAATTGTATTTTTTGTTACATTATCAACAAATCACGAACATTTGAATGATTCCTGTGACCCTATAGGTGTCAGACAGCAAACAGACTTTACAACATGGCCACAATACAGCCGAAGATTATTTGAAGTAATGCATCTAAGGTGTCATCATTAAGTCAGTATAGAACATGATCCTACAGATCTTACAAACTCTTGACGTCAGCCTGTAGCTCAGGTGTGCTTAGGAGCGTCAGTTCCGAATGGTACCTGCTGTTTCAGACTGTCACCGGCCCACACTTGCACGCTGCCGGGCCGCACTTGAGAGTAGCGCGCCTGCACCGATGCCACAGCGAAAGCTTTTAAATGTAATACAGATGGTAACAGGTAAACTTTCACTAATTTTTAATTAAATGTGTACACAGTGAAATACACACAGGTCTACTTGCTCAGTTCCAATAACTGCACACTCAGCCGTGATTATTTATAAACTAGTTGTAATTGTTAACTTCCACCACCCTTGAGTAATACAAATATATTGTAATTTAAAGAAAATGTTTAACTCTCATGTACTCTGATAATTATTGTTACTGTTACGATAATTGATAGTTGATAGTTGCAGTAATTACAAGTAAATAGATACCATGGGCTATTTTTGTACCAAGTATGAGAAGTGCTTATGAAGGAAAGAAAGATGGGAGCGGGGGTCAAAATAATATATTTATTTAACAAGGAAGATTACCAAACATCCATGTGATTTAAGAAGTCATTTTACTTTCACAACCAGTTTCATTAATTCAATATGCCAACTTCAAGTCCCATAGAACGTCATGTGTAGACATTAAAACATGTTGATATTGGCATACAGGAGCCATCAGGCAGATTGACAAATTCTCAAGTCTTCAATGGAAGCACTTGAAATAATTCACGACATCCAAATACTGATGGCTCCTTTATGTCAATATCGACATGTTTCAATGTCTATATGTAAGGTGCATGTGCAGCCTGAAGACAGCATATTGAACTGCCAAAACTGGCTGTGAAAATAAAATAACTTCTCAAATCACATAGCTGTGTGGCGATTTTCCTTGTAAAATACTTGACCCGTCACAGTTGTGTCCACAATGGATCAACAGAGATTAAAATAATTTATGCTTCAGAAGGAGGGTGCAACAAAAAAGTTCGAGAACTGCTGGCCTAGTAGATAAAGTTTTAAAGCCTAGCCACGCCATTATGGGTAAAGTGGTTTATTATAAATGTTATGTGGATGACACTTTGTTGCTTGTTGATGGCCCTGTGTAAGATAGAGAAAAACAGAAAAAAAGTCAAAGATGCCCATAGAAATATTGAATTTACCATGGACCACGAAACTGACAGCAATTTGGAATTCCTCAATTTTAATATTAAAGGCACCACAATAAAAACACATTTACTGTTTGCAGGAAAGCGACAAGTAATACTGTGATTGCTAATGATTCACGACATCCACAGGCTTTTAAAGAAACTGTCTTCCGTTAAAATACACTTGGCAGTCAATTTGCCAATGAGCATGAAGGCTAGAAATTGAAACTACACATCATTAAGAAGAAGGTGGTTAACAACAGTTATGAAGTAGGTATTGTTAATAAACTGCTGTGCAAAGGTATTAAGAACAGGAAGAAAATCTTAACGAAGTAAAAACAAAAAGGTCCCTTTGCCATATTGTGAGACAGTCTTGCAAAAGACTGAACATTATTAAACCACACTGTGTTAAAACAGCATTCCAGACAAACTATTGAAGTATAACCTGAAGCATGATGTCAGCACAAAGATAAATAAGTTAGTGAGATGTGCAACCTATGATGCAAAGTATACTGGACAAACAGGAAGAATATATTCAATCATATACGAGGAAGACAAGGACACATTCAGAATAAGTAACTATGACAAATAAGCTGTTGTGAATCACTTTTATCTACATCTACACAGATATTATGCAAAACACATTTTAAGTGCCTGGCAGAGGGTTCATCAAACCACCTTCACAATTCTCTATTATTTAAATCTCGTACAGAGCGGGAAGAACACAAACCATTTATGAAACAGGCCACCGTCTTAAGAAAATGTATGGCTGAAATCTTGCTGTAGAAAAGGAACGGAGAACTCTTGATCTGCTGGAAGAATTGGGGACTGCCATTCATGGGAGGGAAAAAGTCGCAATATTTTGAACATGCACGTGAAAGACAGTGCAACAAGATTTTTTACCAGCTTTGCAGAATTATTTTAAGACAGATACTTAATTATAGATTTGCAAGACTTCTTTGACAGAATAGTAAGAGTTTGACGATCACAAACTTAGGAAATGAGAAAAAATGGGCAACCAATAAAAACAGCAGTATGGTTGAGCCGATAGCTGCACTTACACAGTAGTACCACATACACTTCAGTACACAATAACCCCTGACCACTGCATAAGTGTCAACTAGACACTACCAGGTGTACCGGTATGAAATGAGCGTTAAGATACAAATGTGTCGATAGGGAACATTTGTTGTTAATGAGCCTTAATTTTTTTTGTTTGGTTGGTTTGACATCTGTCAAAGATATTTAGTATACATCAAGTCATGGAACAAACAGCATCATATGTTTTCATTGTGTTAATGTCAAATTTTGTACCAGAAAGTGATGATTTGCGGAAAGCATTAACTTTTTGTTTTCATTTGAAAACAAGTGCTGCAGAGTCACATCGAATGCTTGTTGAGGCATATGGTGATCGCTCTATCAGAAGCAACATGCAAAAGATGGTTTCAACGGTTCAGAAATAATGATTTTGACGTACGAAATGAAGACCGTGGAAGACCACCAAAAAAGTTCGAAGATGCCGAATTGCAAGCAATATTGGATGAAGATGATACTTTGAGTCAGAAGCAAATGGCAGCAATGCTAAATGTTGCACAACAAACAATTTCTGACTGTTTGAAAGCTATCCAAAAGTGTGGAACATGGGTGCCACATGAATTGAATGAAAGACATATGGATAACCAAAAAACCATTTGTCAAATTTTGCTTCAAAGACGTGAAAGAAAATCAGTTTTGCATCGAATTATTACTGGCGATGAAAAATGGATTCATTTTAAGAATAAAAAAATGGAAAAATCATGGGTTAATCCGCGACAACCATTAACATCGACTGCAAAACCAGAACGATTTGGCAAGAAGACAATGCTCTCTGTTTGGTGGGATCAGAAAGGTGTGGTGTATCATGAGCTTCTAAAACCCGGTGAAACTGTGAATACTAATTGCTACAGAGAACAAATGATCAATTTGAACTATGCACTGATTGAAAAAAGACCAGAATGGGCCAGAAGACATGGCAAAGTAATTTTTTTTACACGACAATTCACCTGCACACAATGCAAAAGTGGTTCAGGATACAATCTAAACACTTGGCTGTGAGCTGCTACCCCCACCCACCATATTCACCAGACTTGGCCCCTTCCGACTACCATTTGTTTTCATCAATGGGACACGCATCGGTTGAGAAACACTTCGATTCCCACGAAGAAGTCAAACATTGGGTGTCTGATTGGTTTGCTTCAAAAGATGAGCATTTCTATTGACGTGGTGTCCACAAATTGCCAGAAAGGTGGTCAAAATGTATAGAAAGCAATTGTCAGTACTTTGAATAAAATGTTTTTACTTTTCAATTCAAAATTATTGTTTCATTTTCACAAAAAAAAACCTCATTTCATACCGGTACACCTGGTAAGTACACAGTAGACTAGCAGAATGTAATGTGCTGTAGTGCGAGACAGGATGGCTATTGACAAAAGTTGACAATTTTAATGTAAGGTGAAGGCCCATAGTCTAATAAGTTTTTATTTTATGAACTCTGCAGTTGCGTCGGTAGATTTTTTAATGTTTTAACCCAATGAGTTATGTTTTTACAGCCTGACGATGAGAGCACCGTCTTTTGAAAAGGTTTGTTACGCTGTGAGTAGGAATGAAATTAGTTGAATACCAACAATTATAACTGTAACAGCTGTGAAGTTTCTATGAAGATTTTATTTTTATGTATTGCTCATAATATCACAGAAATCTGTAACAACATATTTACACCACCAATTAAATATTTAATGTCAACATTTAATTTCTGAGGTGTATAAGCGACATGAACAGAATGTTGTTGCAGTCTGATACTAAGTTATTTCCTGTGATCACTTTTCATGTTCACAATGCAAAGTAATAACATGCAATACGTTACTGTGCCTGGTAAAATGACCAATTTAGTTCCCATTATGATTGAATAAGCAGCTCACCTTGCCAAGTAATAAATTTCAGTAACATTTACAAAAACACTGATGGTAATTGATGACACAATACACTAATAGACCTTAGAGAGAGAGAGAGAGAGAGAGAGAGAGAGAGAGAGAGAGAGAGAGAGAGAGAGAGAGGGGAGGGACAGGTGTTTACCACGAGTAAAATAGGTTCTAAATTCATCAAGTCTTCATTTGCTTCAATTTCTCACAAAAAATTAGATAAATAAAATTAAATACAATACTATGAAACCACAAAGTAAACCTTGGATCACTGCAGGTATCTGAGCGTCTTCAACATGAAAGAGACAACGTTTCTAAACTAGCTGCAATAAGTATTTGGAAGTACTTTCGTATAACAGTGTTTAATGCACTAAGAGAAGTTGGAAAGAAGTTCACGAATATGTACATCTAAATCATCAGCCAGAACAGTTACATTATGGAATACATTTTCCAAAAAATGGCTAATTTAGCTCCTATTTAAGAAATAGAATGAAGAAGATTACACTACATTAGACTGTGGTAAGTATTCACTGATGGATACAATATCATCTGTATGTGTACAAATTATAATGAGTTTTCATAGGGTTTAATAATGGGCCTGTGTTTTTGCTATACAATATTATTTGAACCAGATGACAACTAGTTCTTTCTGGACATGATGCAAGTACAATACTGAAATCAGAGAAAGAAGCATCTAATCTACAGAGAAAATAGGTATTAATTTCTGTTAAATTAACAGGATAACTTCAAGCTCTAGAGGGGGAAAAGAACATGGCATATATAGCTTTGTACTGCCAAAAGTACCCCACCTTCAATTAATGTATTCTTCCGACAAAAAATAATCACCAAGGTACAAAGTTATTCTATCCTTGGTGTGCAAATTTTCAAAAAGTTAACCTTTCAAAATATAAAACTCTTAATATTCAATTAACTTTGCTATAAAAGTAATTTTCATTGCATTACCTCACCAAAATGTATTGACCACAAGGGTAATTAGAACACTTCTCATAAGAGCGTGTTTAAGCAGGTTTGAGTATTAATAGCAATCTCAAAAGTATTTTTCAGCAATATAACTGAGTATGGATAGTTAATTGCCATTTGCAGGACAGGGGGCACAAAGCTACAATATAGCTGTTGGTCTTTTTTTTCATATGTGGCTACAGGACTAAGCTTTACAATATGTGCTTAGTTACAGTATGTACAACAATTAAGTTCTAGTAGTGGACCACAGATTGACGCAGTAGCTGGCAAAAAAGGTTACATGCCCATAAATTGCTGTCAGTGTGAAATGAAATCACAGAACGTGAGGCCATATGGCTGTAGCATGCAAATTATAAAATCGCTTCAAATGGACAATGAATCTCTCAGTGTATCAATAGAGTTAGCATAGTTTTGAGAAGGCATACAGGGGGCATCACAGTTCGCAATTTTGTTGCACCTTTTATTGAGGTTAACTTCAAATACTTGTAGCAACTTATCTTCCAATATCTTAAAAGCCTGATTATGTAGGAGACAACATCTGGTCTAATCCAAATTCCTTCTCGGCATCTCAGGGTCTCTCAACTGCCGTATTTGTGGTGGTGGCGGCGTTGGCGGTGGCGGTGGGGGGTGGGCGAGAGATGGGGGTAAGAGAGTGCAAGCCAACAAACTATGCTGTTTCTTATTGTAGGGTGTTCAATACAGGGAAGCACTCTTAGCAAGTTTAGATCTCAGTAAGTTTAATTTTATGTCCTTGTTCGATGCTGCATGTGCACTCCCTATTAACGATAGAATGCTCAAAGGGGGTCTGAAGCATTTTCACTATTTAGTCAATCATCTGATCTCTGCACAGGCTTGGTTTACAAAAAGGAAGGAAAGAAAGAAAAAAAGGAACAGCCATTTCTAAAAACGACTATAAGAAGTGTTTCAAACAGTGGAAGCACTGGCGGGGCAAATATATTAGTTGCAATAAAGAGTATTTTGAAGGGGATATGGTTGTTTTGTAAACAATTTGAAAATATTTAGCTTTTAAAAAATAATTCCAGTTTTTTGGGTACCCTGTCATAAAAGACGGCACAAGATTGTCATGCAAAAACCATTCTAGACATTATAGAATATTGTGAATCTAATCAGACTCATATATGCATCTATAGCATGCATGAAATTGGAAAGAAAATTATTAATTTGTCTTGTCAATAATGAAGTGGTTAGAAATGGAGCACAAGTTTGCGTCAGACAAGGGAGGAAAGAGATATATCACTTTAATTTTCAGAAGAAAATCTCGGCATTAGTTTCAATTTAGGGAAATACTGAAAAACTTATATATGGATAGATGGACTGGGATTGGGACTATGTTCCTACAGAATGAGAACCCAGTGCACTAACTACTGATCCAAAGCATACACCACATAATACTTGAATATCAAGGTGGCTCATTCTTTCTGTATATCTATTGTGTGTATAGTGTATTGTTTAATCCTTATTAGTTGTCTCTCTCTTCAGAAACTAAGTAAGGAAATTTTCATAAATAGCTGCAGTTTGAAATGCAAAGCCTTTTTCCCAAAAAAAAAAAATTAAATACAGGCAATGCTACTGTCTATTAAAGTTTCAGTTAACATAAACAACAACTCTCTTTTCTGCACAAGCTTATATCATACAGCTAACCACATTAAAATTATTACTATAATAATAATAATAATAATAATAATAATAATAATAATAATAATAATAATAATAAAACACTGATTATAAATTGTAGTTTTATTTGCTGTAGTAGTTGTGGTGGTGGTGGTTTTAGTAGTAGTAGTAGTAGTAGTACACCCAACTCGACATTATCGTAAAATACGAAATGAATTATTAGAATTGCAATTTCAGAATATAACTGTCTTGAGTGTAAACAAGAAGATGAGAAAAAAGTTGAGTAACTCATATCCACAACTTAAAACTTTGTTTTCTGAATGCAAGCCAGTCCATGAAGAAAATTTTAATATCCCTTCCATCCGCAAAGGATAATGCAAGTTTGCATAAAGGATACAGGGTATTAAAGGGCCTACTTTGTTTACAAAGTCAATGTGCAGTAGAGACGTGTAGTGTTGTGATATTCAAAAACCATTCTAACTTTAAAGAGTGTCTCATATTACCAAGCAGAATTATTAGTGCTAGCTAAAATTGGCAGCGTAACTTCACTGAAATTGATACACAGAAAATTTCTTCTGAGATACCTGCAAATCTGAATTGTTTTGAGGCAATGAAGAAAGAGAGAGTGGGCGACAAACACACTAGAAAAAGAGACACACCCTTGACAACTGGAAGACAAACATGAGACAAAGAAGGTGGATACTAAAGCGAGACCTCATCTGTCAAAGTTTGCATCTACAACTCTGAAAGCGTCAACATTATAACTAATACACTGATACAGCTTATTAAGATGAGTCTGAATAATAGAAGTGCCATGTGGTTTCTAAAACAACCCAATCAAAGTTACTTTTCTATCAATATGTGAACATCTTGACAAAAAATGGTACGTGATTTAAGTGCATCCATTTTGTTGAATGTCATTAGAGATGAGGAAAGTCCATTCTGTCAAACACGTTTATAAATTAAGTTTGGATAAAGTTTGCAGACTAATTCAGGATACTAGCAACCTTAAGCACAGCACAATGAGCTGCTGCTAATCACCTGGCCAAATTTTAGGACAAGATTTGGATTGGGAGTGAACTCATTAAAGTTAACAGCAAAAAATGCTAGTCATTAGTGATTATGTCTGCTCTGGTGGTTGGTTGGATGTTTGCTGTATAAGTAGATAGCACTACAATAAACAATGTTTGCAGTGCACCATTACTAACAAGGGAACCTCCCCTTCGCACCCCCCTCAGATTTGGTTAAAAGTTGGCACAGTGAATAGGCCTTGAAAAACTGAACACAGATCAATCAAGAAAACAGGAAGACGTTGTGTGGAACAATGAAAAAAAATACACAAAATATACAAACTGAGTAGTCCATGCGCAAGATAGGCAACATCAAGGATAGTGTGAGCCCGGGAGCGCCGTGGCCCCATGGTTAGCATGAGCAGCTGCGGAACGAGGTCCTAGGTTCAAGTCTTCCCTAGAGAGAAAAGTTTATTTTTTTATTTTAAGACAATTATCAGAGTTCAGGCACTCGCACATAATCAACTTCGCTCTCCAAAATTCCAGGACATGTTCATATTTGCTTGGACAAATGCAGGATTTGATGGTCTACACACGGAAAAATTTGAAAACATTAAAAGCATATGTTTTGACAGAGCACAGGGGAAACTGAGCGAATGTGAAACTGTTGCATTCATTTGTTGCAGTTTATGTGACAAACTCTTATGTTTTCATCACTTTTTTGGGAGTGATTATCACATCCACAAGAAAACCTAAATTGGGCAAGGTAGAAGAATCTTTTTACCCCTTTCCCAAGTGTACAAGTTAGGTGGGTTGACAACATATTCCTGTCATGTGACGCACATGCCCTCACCAGTGTCGTATAGAATATATCAGACGTGTTTTCCTGTGGAGGAATCAGTTGACCTATGACCTTGCGGTCAAATGTTTTCGGTTCCCATTGGAGAGACAAGTCCTTTCGTCTACTAATCGCAAGGTTTTGCGGTGTGGTCGCAAAACACGGACACTAAACTTATTACAGTGAACTGAGACATCAATGACAGACAGATCATAACTTTGCAAAAATAAAGAAAGTAAACTTTTCACTCGAGAGAAGACTTGAACCAAGGACCTCTCGTTCCGCAGCTGCTCACGCTAACCACGGGACCACGGCACTCCTGAGCCCACATTATCCTTGATGCTGCCTATCTTGCGCATGGACTACTCAGTTTGTATATTTTGCTTTTTTTTTCATAGTCCTACACAACTTCTTCCTGTTTTCTCGATTGATCTGTGTTCAGTTTTCAAGGCCTATCCAACATGCCAACTTGTAACTAAATCTGAGGGGGTTGCGATGGGGAGGTTCTCTTGTAAGAAGGCACATATGAATAAACTTAGATAAAAAATATTTTCCATTGAGAGAGAGAGAGAGAGAGAGAGAGAGAGAGAGAGAGAGAAAGAAAATCTTCTCAGAAGCAACACACTCCTTTCCATTCAATCAATCAACCTACCTACCACATTCCACCTTTCAATGATGATGTCTTTAAGTATTTGGATCAAGGGCACCCAAAAAATAGTTTGTAGGGGGTAGGGGAATATTTTGGAAGATGATTGGTGACCTGTAAATAGCCATAAGAAAGTTCCAGCTCCAACCCTTTTAAAAAGCTGTGTAATACCAACTTTTACACCATTTTCTTGAAAGAAAAATGCCTGACTCCACTACATTTTTTCCTAGGGGTTGGGGGGGGCCCCTTGGCAACAAGTACAGGTGCCCTCAATTAGGGAAAGGAAGGTGATTTATTAAACTGTACATATTGTGGTACATATCACAGCCCTAGCTGACACTGTTTTTTTTACTTCCTTTTGTTCCTCAAAAGTAAGGCTTCTTTAGCAAATATAATTCTGCTATCATTGAAAATTCCCCAGTTAATTTTAGACGGGATCTGAACTATTTCCCCATTAATTTTTGCTGTTACTATAACAAAGACAGATCTTCACAGGCTGAAGAAACTTACACTGAAATTTTCAAACCAGAGCATATGTTTCTAACTACAAAGAAAACATTTTTTTATCATAGAGGATGGTACTCTAAATATTCTTCAACTATGGTTTCCTTATTTAAATCTGAGAACAAAGAATGCAGTCACACCCCTATTTAAGGAATCACTATTGCAGTCTTGGAATAAGTTAATGTAACAACTTAAAAATGAATTAAGACAGATTAAGAGTTAAAGCATTGCCCTCAAACAGAGAACTGATGTCTGGCTACCAAAAAACTATTTGTCTATGCAGTTACAATGGCATGTGCAGTGTAAATAACACTCATTGTGATTAACTTAATATAATTTATCCTGTATTGTGTGTACATGTGTAATACATAACTCATACTTTGACAAAGCCACAGAGTGGCATGGAATAAGTGGAAGTTAAAAACACTTTGTTTCATAAATTAAGAGAAGAGTAACTATGGTGTCAATGACAAGGTAAGTTCATTAAGAAAGCAATGAAATGGTCCTACAATGTAACTACATCAGTAACCTACTTTCCCCATAAATAACACACAGGTCTGCTTCAGTGACTGAACACTTTACTTAATCTGTGCCTTTTACAGATTTTAGAAGGGGTAAACAAATGTGTGCACACACACACACACACACACACACACACACACACACACACACACACACACACACACACACACACACACACACACACACAGAGAGAGAGAGAGAGAGAGAGAGAGAGAGAGAGAGAGAGACATACATACACATAATGTAACACAAAATAGGCCATTTTTAATTTATTAAAATTTCTACTGTGTCATCTACATGATATAGAATAGTCGTACTTGAAAACGATAATGAAATGGGACTGCAGACCTTAGAGATGTACAAGTCCTCAGTAGCATCAAGTTTTAATATTGTTAGGTTACCCCAATCAAATACAAAGTGTGCTCAGTAAAAAAAGATACTGCTTTATATTGATCGGACATACGTAAAAAAGATACAAGAAGGGTGGGAATGGAAGCAACAACAGTGAAAGAGCTCTATTAAAATTTCATCACTTACAAAGAGAAAGATGTAAATAGATCACTACTGGGAAGAGTTAAGAGAACTTTAAATGTCTGATAGGTGCCTGCGAATCTCTAGTAATGACGAAACGCAAGCATAATGAATACACAACAGGTTAAACATGTGTTTTAAATGGTACTCAAGCTGACAAGTAATATTGCTTTGGAATCTCATTCTCCAATGTTGTTATTGCTGCTTCACGACACCATCTTTTACAATTCCTTGCAATTACAGATGCAAATAGTATAGAGAGTATCATTTGTTAATAACAACAGTAAGTCTTCAAGCACCTAAATACAGGGGCTACTGTAAGAGCAATTACCTATAAATGAAAACGTGAGAGTATAAAAAAATGAACATATTTCTTAGCAGAACAGTATAAGAAACAACCACTGCAATAATTTTATTTCACATCTGAGATGACAACAAAAAAGTTTTTGCATAACTTAGGGACTACTACTGTGATAGTACACTGCTGCTCAAATTTATATATATCTATATAAACATACATATACTGCAGAAAATTTAAAAGCGCTCAATACTTAGTACCATATGTAATAATGGCCTAATGATTTTATTTAATAACTGTCCAATTTTCTGTAGGTAACAAACTTATGACTGACAGCTGGAAAAAGGTATTCATTTACATGCAGTTTTTACATTCAGTCATTTTTTACTGAAAAGTGTTTCAGTACATATAATTTCCTCCTTAAATATGCTATTTAATATGTCAAAAAATTTGTGTAGCTTTTAGTCTGAAGTACACTTATTAAATACTGATTAATAAGACAGTTTCTAAATCCCCCTCTATGAAAATATTTTGCACTTTTACATCAAAGAAGTGTGTTAAAAAGTGAAGAAAAGAAAGAACTGTAAGACTAGTAGTACAAGAGAAATAAAACGTGCCTTTCAATTCTTTGTACACTTTATAGAGCCAACTAGGTTACATCAAACAATATAATTTCACAAATGTGCCATAGCTTCTTTGGCATGTTTTGGAAATAGTTTCAAGTAGTTACCAAATAAAGCAAATCTACAGTATGTAGCTTTCTGACAAAGGAAGGAGTTATGATAAGAACAAGCATGATGAGTATCAGTTGATTTCTACAATTTCAGTCTTAACATATTCTTTTTCTGAGCCCAATAAGTAAAAGCAAAAATTCCTGAATTTTTGAAGCCATGGAAAACAGGACATCATCAAGGCAAAACTGGTTTTGAGTGTAAGCATGCATTTTCTTTGTTTCTGGTGAAATGAAATAAAAATACCAGTATCTCAAATGTCAGAGACTGTACACAACATAATCTTAAAAATAAAACAATCTTATATATGAAAATACAGCACTTCATCAACTTGATGGTGGCTGCATATTTGTCATATTTGCTATTTCTTGTGGACAACTGATTTAACAACAAACATGTTGCAGCACTGGTTAGCTCAAACAAAAAGATTCTATTCAAAAGATAAATTACAGAATTCTGCATAACAAAAACTTTACAGCAAGAGGTACATCACCAAAATAAATATATATAAAAAGGAAAAGGCAAAGGAGTCTTTATAACCAGCTTTGTGCTTGGATTTGGAGGCATGCAGATATCTAATGACGATAAACCTCTTGCTGGCTTGTCTTCCAATCCTCTCATGGCCACTTGTACACTTTTATTGTATCCAAAACATTTTCATTTTTGTGCAGAAAATGTCTGTCCACTTAAAGTTACACAATAATAAACATGTCTCAGCCACAAAATTAGCATTTTCTTCACTGAGAGGAAGTGGCACGTAAAGCCATCGATGCCAGCACCTCCAAAAACTTGTTTTGTTTGCTACTTTACGCACCACTCCATCTCTGCCTTTCCTTGACTGATTCACAAAGTTGACATCCAACTGGACCATCAAGGACTAGGCAGGGGAGAAACTTCGATTGTAAGCAAACAAAATTTCATAATGTCAGGGCCCGGTCATAAATTAGGAGGGTTGAAGAATAATTATCTACGATGTTAAGCTGCTTTATCACCAATTATTTATTCACAGTAGTAGTTAGCGACATTCCCACACCTTCACTGTTTGGTCAACACTGCCCGATATTACATATGGATGGCTCTTGTGGAAATCTGAAAAGAAAAATGAAAAAAACAGGTTAAGTTTACAAAGTAAATATGTTATTGACACAGAGATCTGATAGTACTAACCACTCTGACAACAGTGGCTGCATAAGAGAAACACTTACTTGCTTACAAAAACAAACATTTCTGAATTAATACAGTGGTGCATGAAAAAATATGTAGAGTATATATTTTCTGTGTAACACTATAGGTTCATTTTAATAAGAAAGCAGTAATATCTCCTGTTTGTAAGGCTGAGACCATAACATGTTAATTTTGTGATGTACAACAGAGTTGATAAGTAAAAAAACAACCCACAAACACACAGCAAAGAAAGATATTTTCATCTCCAGAATTTAACATGAAAAGAGGACAGATGGTAAAATACTACTCTTTCTTGTCAGACTGTCCACTTACGACCTCAGCTAAATCTTTCAGTGCTGGGACACAGAGGCAACAGAGGGCGCATGGAGAGGGGGGGCAGTGGCAGTAAAGGGGAGAAGTAAAAAGATTGTGGGTGTGTTGGTGGAACAGTGCACTGTGTAGTGTTGGAATGGGAACAGGGAAGGGGATAAGTAGATAAAGGACAATCAAGCTGACTCTTGCCTACATTTGTTACCAATGAGTGACGATGATAAGAACATTTTAGATGAGACTTGGGGGTTTCATTTACATCACTGTAACAAAAGCCATACGTAGACTTCGAATACTGTCTCAGGGGAACACACTAACCATGGTGAAACAATGAAACACACACACACACACACACACACACACACACACACACACACACAGAGCAGCAGCGCATGATGGAAATGCAGGCAGCAGTGCATGATAGGAGAAGCAAATTGGGTGGTGTTGGTAGGGAGTAGGCTGGCGTGGGGATGGAGAGGAATAGCAAGGTATGAGTGGGTGGGCAGTAAAGTGCTGCTTTGGGGAGCATACAGGGACAAGGTGTGGAGAGGGTATAGCAGCTAGGAGCAGTTGGAAGGTTAGACAGAGGGCGCATGGAGAGGGGGGGCAGTGGCAGTAAAGGGGAGAAGTAAAAAGATTGTGGGTGTGTTGGTGGAACAGTGCACTGTGTAGTGTTGGAATGGGAACAGGGAAGGGGTAAGTAGATAAAGGACAATGCCTGACTACGGTTGAGGCCAGGAGGGTAATGGGAATGTAGGATATGTTGTAGGGATAGTTTTCACCTGTGCAGTTCAGCAAACCTGGTGTTGGTGGGAAAGATCCAGATGGTACAGGCTGTGAAGCACTCATTGCAATGAAGAACATCGTGTTGGGCAGCGTGCTCAGCAAATCAAGTCGTCCGGCTGTTTCGCCATGTACCCTCAGCCCCAGTGCTTTAAGTGCCAGGTTGAGGGTCACGTATCGCACTGTGTTAAGTGCTCAGGCGAGCACAACAGACACACTTCCGAATTTCCGGTAATCTATGCTTGCTGCAGCAGGCCATATGCCACCAGCTGGTGTGACTGCCCGGCTTTCTCAAGCTTAAGTCCAGCCAAAGGCAGGGTGGCAGCTACAGCCATACTGACACAGCTGACTAGAAAACAATGACGATGACAACAGTCTGCTAAGACCAGCAAAGTACAGTAGAGGGACAGCACGGAGATGCTCTCCCCACAGAAGTGGGGACGACTGCCCAAAAGTGGATTGTCAATATCCAGATCCATCCCCGAGAAGAACAGTGGTGGCAAACTTCGCACTGCGGTGGAGAAAGTGACAGCAGCCTCTAAAGTCATCATGGCAGCAGCCTCTAAAGTCATCATGGCAGCAGCCTCTAAAGTCATCATGGCAGCAGCCTCTAAAGTCATCATGGCAGCAGCCTCCCTGGCCACGGAGAAGGAGGCAACCTCAAGGCAACTGCGTTTAGTTTTTGCCAGAGGCCTACGATCAGCAGCAGGGGTGCAAATCCCAGTGAGCATTTCTGCACCCAAGCAGAGGAGTGTAAGGGTGCCTGCCCCTGTAACTGCCCCAGCAGCACCACAGGACTTGGGCACCAGGAAGACATTTGTCGACCCAACAGCGATGGCAGCAGCAGCACCAAGAGCCATGTGGGTGACTAGTGCCAAGGCAGAAGAAAAGGCAATGGCATTCTCACCCAAGCGCAAGAGAACAGCCTGCAGCTTTCCGAAGAATCAGTAGCGCAGCTTGTTGAGCAAGCAGAACTGCTCGAGGATCAACAGCAGAAAAACTACACCATGCAGTAAAGGGGAGACACCCCACAACAGCATGCTGCCACAGTTCAACTTCAGCCCGAGTCACCAACAACAATGCCCAGCACAGGGCTCAAAGCAGCACCCTGCGTTGCTGCACTGGACTCTTCTCACTAACGACCTATGGCTCTGACACGGTATTGAGGCAAGATATCCACTACTAACAAAACCTACATTATCTGTTGAAGGCAGCAAGAAATCTGCTATTGCTCTTACTTCCTGACCCAACTTTTTGCCAAGACTCTTGCCTCGGTACTTTTTTCCTCTGACCTTCAAATTTTTACCCTCCACTCAATTTTTGACCCAATCTATCTCTAGGTGGGTGTATACTAATAGTTAATTATAACCAGACATACACAAACATTGCAGTACCCACATCCTGTGAAGACTTCACTTAGTGAACATTAACGCTTATGCAGAGATGGCAGTAGACCTTTTGTGTCGGCCATCATGCCAGTGTGGGGATGGAGGAGGCCCACCCTTTAACAGCTGTTTCTTGGCCACAGTTTATCGGTGTCCATTCATGCGGGCAGACAGTTAGTTGGTTGTCACGACCATGTGGAATGCAGCACTGTGGTTGCAGCTTAACTTGTAGACCACATGACTTGTTTCAAAGGTAGCTCTGCCTTTGATGAGATAGGTGATGCTTGTACCAGATTGGAGTAGTTTGTGGTAGGAGGATGTATGGGACAGGCCTCACATCTAGGTCTTATTACAGGGATACGAGCTGCGAGGCAAGGGGGTTGGGAGCAGGAGTTGTGTAGGGATGGACACGAATATTTAATAGGTTCGGTGGGCAATGGAATACCACTGTAGGAGAGGTGGGAAAGATAGCAGGTAGGACATTCCTCATTTCAGAGCATGACGAGAGATAGTCTAAACTCTGATAGAGGATGTGATCCAACTGCTCCAGTCGTGGGTGGTACCGAGTCATGTGGAGAATGACACACTGTGGCCAGTTGGTGGGACTGTGGGAGGTGGTGGCTAACTGGAAAAATAAGGCATGCAATATCTGATTTTGTATGAGGTTGGGAGGGTAATTACGGTCTGTGAAGGCCTCAGTGAGACCCCTGGTATAGTTTGAGGGGGACTGCTCATCATAACTGCAGATGCGACATCGACAGACGTACATGTTGTATAGAAGGGTCTTCTTGGTATGGATTGGGTGGCTGCTGTCAAGATAGAGGTATTGGTGGTGGTTGATACGTCTGATATGGATGGAGGTACTGATTTAGCCTTCTTTGAGATGGAGGTCAACATCAAGAAAGGTGGTTTGTTCAGGAGGACCAGGTGAAGTGAATGGCGGAGAAAGTGTTTAGGTTCTGAAGGACTGTTGATAGGGTGTCCTCACTCTCAATCCCTATCATGAAGATGTCATCAATAAATCTGAACCAGGTGGAGGGTTTGGGATTCTGGGTGGTCAGAATGGATTTCTCTAGCTGGGCAATGAATAGGTTGGCATAGTATGGTGCCATGCAAGTGCCCATATCCATACCCCAGATTCGTTTACAGGTGATGCCTTCAAAGGAGAAATAACTGTGGGTTAGGATATTGTTGGCCATCACGACTACGGAGGAGGTTGTAGGTTTGGAATCTGTCAGGCATGTTCAATAGCAGCAAGGCCATGGGCATTAGGGATGTTAGTGTAAAGAGAGGTGACATCACTCAGTTTTGGGCAGGGCACCAAGTGGTAAAGGAACAGGAACTGTTGAGAGGCAGAGGAGGAATGGTCTACGAAAGCAGAGATAATCTCAGTGGTGGCACAGTAACTGGCCACAATGGGGTGTCCTAAATTGTTGCGTTTATGGCCTTTAGGAAACAAAAAAAATGGCTCTGAGCACTATGCGACATAACTTCTGAGGTCACCAGTCACCTAGAACTTAGAACTAATTAAACCTAACTAACCTAAGGACATCACACACATCCATGCCCGAGGCAGGATTCGAAACTGCGGCCGTAGCGGTCACGCGGTTCCAGACTGAAGCGCTTAGAACCGCACGGCCGGCTTTAGGAAACACACAGAGGGCAGAAGTGTGGAGAGTGCTTGGGATAAGGAGAGAGTAAAACTCTGAGGAAAGGTTCCGGGATGGGCCTAAGGCTTTGATGAGAGACTGGCAATTCTGCTAACTTCGGCACTTTCAGACAGGCATGTACTTGAACAGACTGCAGTTGCCCAAGATAGTATGGCATCAATCAGCCTGTGTGTTGATGATCAGCGTGATATTATATTTATGAGGCTGACAGGAAAGCTTTTTTGAAGTTATATCAATGACAAACATTCCTGTTTTTCTCGGAGCATATAATGTTACAATTTTGGGTATTTGTACGTCTGTTTCCTTTATGTTCCATTCCATTAATGGACTGAAATAGTTGCAACACTTCTGATTAACAGAATTAACACCACGTTTTTCCTCAACAAGATACATGGCTTGGGGCATAACTAAATGCTAATATAAAATCTGCTTTAAAACTAAAATACCATTCGAATTCTGTTATATTTACCAACTGAGGTGCAAAAATGCTGATGCGCTTCCAGGACTTTCATGCAGCGCTTGTTACGAATTTCCCAAACTCGAAGGGTCTTATCATCACTGGCACTCACTAGGAATTTTCCACCAGGATGGAAAACTAGGCCACGCACCCAATTTGCGTGACCAACAAGTGTGAAGAGACAAATGCCTGTGCTGACATCCCACATCTGTAAACATAAAAATATTTAATATAAAAATCATAATACAGACAAATTTTGCATAAAATTTGCCATTCATAACTTTCAGTGTAATAATTTCAAGGTGTGTGTGTACTTTGTATTTCCAATACGCTAATAAATGACATTTACAAGTCTTCACATAGTCCATCCCTACATCACAAAACATATCAACTATTTTGATGACAAAAGAACAGTTTTTGACAACTCCTTTGTATCATGGCTTTTTGTGTGTGTGTGTGTGTGTGTGTGTGTTCAGTTAACTGAAGTACAGCTTCACCAGTTCACCAGTAATAAGTTGCTTATGCCAATTTGATTCTTATTTCCATTATTGCAAGTTGTTTCCTACTTAGTCTGTCTGTGCTTAGATATTCCTACAGCGGTACTCACACTATTGTTCCTTAACAGGTGCGAACTTTTTTAATGTCAAATTATATTAATTTACTAACATAATCTCTAATGAATAAAATATTTGCTGCTGATTCGAGCACTTCAGTCGTCATACTTATTCTTGTCCCATGCTAATAAATCTTGCAGCAACTAATGTACACAACTGTTCTATATACTGTACTGTTTAAAATTCATTCATTTACTTTTAATCACACCAACACTTTGTATATAATGAACAGATACTTTTATATGTAGAAAAAAATGGTACCATTTATTATGATATGTGCAATGTTTTCTTGTAAACTTGCTTTTCATTAATTACTGAATTATTGAGTGAATAACACAAGAGGAGCATGAGAACAGCAAGGAAACACCTAAACAGAATGCTATCAACTACTACATTACTTAAAAATTGATAGGAAACAAAATAAGTTACAAAAATAAAAATCACTGAAATTGCTGAAGAAAGGACTAAGTCCAAAGAAATGATAAAAAATATTTTCATAAAATGGTTTCTGAACTGAAGAAAAGAAGGATGGAAAAGATCAGTGCTTAACATCCCACCAAGGTTAGCACAAGGTACCTACAATCTTTGATTAGATGGGAAAGGAAATCTACATGTACTTTCAAAGGTACCAAGCCCGCATTTCCCAAAGTGATTAGGGAAGTTGTGGAAAATCAAAATCTCAATGGTCTGATGGAGATTTGAAATGATATTTTTAAAAATATGTTCATAATCAATGAGTGTCAATTCTCAGTTAAAACTAGAATTATCTACCATACTAATTTTTGAATAAAATAACAAAAGTTGGGTTGAATAAATCTGCTTGCAACTAGTGGCAACAAAAAACACTTAGTACATACAACAAATAACAGCACAGCATTGAGAAAGCCTTTAGGAAGAAAGGTCAACAGCACACAACTTATGCACTAGTTAATGAGAAATTTTAGGCAAAGGGTTGCCTCAAAACTTCACACACTCAGCTTTCAGAATTTATATTTCATCATAATAACATTACATAACATAGACATTCTTAGTTGTTTAAAACTGTGTAGCCCTTAGTTGTTTAAAACAGTGTAGCCCTTAATGATCAATCTGGAACAAGCACAAACATAACTGTTACCTTAATTGTCTTGTCTCGTGATCCAGATACAAGGAAAGGTCCTGTGTGGGCACCCTTTTTGTTGTCGACACCAGCAGCCTCATTGATGGGAGCAGCAGCAGACTCTGGCGCCCATGCAATGCATTCCACAACATGATCGTGATCACGAAGTTCTGCTTTACACTCTTTGCTTGCAGAAGCCCATACTCGCACGGTCTGGTCATTGGAACATGACGCAATTAAGGATCCGTCTTGATAAACTTGCACCATTCGCACCCACTCACGGTGCCCGGTAAATGTCTTTACACAATACCTGTAAATATTAAATTGTGTTTTTGATGTGCGTATTGCAGCCAGATACAACAGTAATCTTATAAAAGCTTCAGTCAAAAGCTTATAAAAGCTTTAGTCAATACATATCAACTGATGATCTCAGTGAAAAGCATAACAGTTTCAATGAAAAAACATATAAGGCCAAGTATCTGCAGAACAGCTTTATATTTTCCAGCAGATGGTTGCATTATTGCCTGCACACTTCCATTGAAAATCTTTATTTTCATCTAGAAAACTTCAGCATCACAAACCTCTGATATGGTTTTATAGTTTTTAGAATCAGAAGGTGTCAAGAAAGGGGGGGGGGGGGGGGGGGACAAGGTTTCATATTCTATCGGCCATAGTTTGCTCTAAGTAGTAATTTGGTACTATGCAGCTTTAGGTTGAGGAGTATCTTGTTTGTACACAACTGTTCCATATACTCTCCATGAAACTAATAGGAGGAACCACTTGGAGGTAGCAGCCATCAATACATACTGACTGTCATCCCTAAATTACCACATACTCTCCAACAGTTCTCATGTAACCGTGATAGTCATACTGGAGCACTCTTCATGTTGTTTATATTCTCCACATCTTTAACACAGCAGCACAGTACTTCACAAATACTGCTGTGGTCTTCAAGCACAATCTAATCACTTCAAGTGTGTGCCAACACACTAACTCTTAGATCCATCCATAGAAACATTTTTTCTCATGATGCTTACTCCAATTTTTGTGCATAAGCTCCTAACAAATTGAAAAGTAAATGCATTAAAAACTGCAGTCATCTGTGACCTATTGGGAATGTATTGTGAAGAGTGGAGGACAATTTCTATACACTGACAAAAAAATTCAAGGGCCATAGAGGAAACAATTACTTTGTTTCGGTCTATGGTTGCCTTATCCAAATGGACACATGATAGCAGTACACTAATTCCTTGCTGCAAGTTCCAAAAACTTGCAAGTACTGGAATTTCAGTGTCATGCTTCTACAGTATTCAGTTCCTGTTCGGAGTGGACTTTAAAGAGAAGCAATTTATAATAAGTTCTCACAATTGCAGCCTAGATTTTTGTGGGAATCAGTGCCTTGAAAAAAAAATGCAACGGTCATTTAGATATTATTCCCTAGGTCCAATAATTTTATGAATGACAAATTTTTGAAAGGGGCTAAACTGAAGGAAAAATGCAGACTGAAACATACATAAATGGTAGATGACAATGGACCACTACCAAATGAATGAAATGGAGAATTCATGCAGGCACACAGCAAACACCATTATTGTTCAGAGAATCACTGCAGGGGACCTTAACAAGAAAAAATTTACCAGAGTTGCTATATCTGTTATGCACCAGTAGTTTTCCTGACATGCCCAATAGTAAGAAGTGCATACAAAAAAATGGTGCGAACAGTCTAAGTCACAAGATGACCAAGCAACAAAAAATTTATGTAGATTTTTGTCTTTACTTTGCCACTCAGATACAACCTGTTTATCTTCCTTATCAAATGGGAAAGAAAATATCCAGTGACCTTATTTTGAGCCTCTAAAAGTACTATGCACCAGGAACATTCCTTAATGGAGCCTTGTAACATGCTATTTTGCATCTGAATTAAAATGATGTCACATCTATGTGGTTTTTACACAATCTATAGTTAGCTTTAAGAAAATGGGACTCACATGTAAATACTTTAGTGTTTGTAAATGTGTGTAAATGTTTTATAATATGAAATGTATCTATACAGATGTCCATCTCCAAGAAATCTAAAGTGATGTAGAGATGTTTTGCGTGTAATATTACTGGTCACTATTATGAACTTGTCTTCATTATTGCTAAAAGCAAAACCATATTTTTAAGGGGAAAAATTGCCATTAATTGTACAATACAGTTAACACAGTTGAAGTACTTGCAATTTTTATGGAATAAGGACACAGCAGAAGAAACTCTCCGGTTATGTAAGTGACGGCACTAACTGAGATTTTTAAGGAAATGGTTGAGACAGTACTAGTAATTTGTATAAAAATATTTGAGTACAGTATACAAATGATGATAAACACTATTCAGCATTGCTTCTTTCACAGCATTCAGTAACTCACAATACATAACACATCACAGTTCGTGGATTTTGATTTCATCTTGCACTTTGAGAAAGTAGGGAACAGCTGAAAGTGATTTGGCTTCTTTTTCTAATTGGTCTTACTGAAACTATTGCAAAGGATAGTACTCATAATATGACATAATGTGCAATCATCCAAGGCAATTTTAACCACTGAACCCACAATATTCTCAAAAATATTGCGGATATACGAGTCACATATTTGCAATGACAGCACTTGCTATAGCAGGCATTCTATTTTAACTATCTTGAAGTTCTAGTGAGATCTGGGTTATTTGACATTAAAGCTTATCAATACGAAGAGGCCGCGCGCACCAACGCATGCACGAACACAATTAGTGGTCATGGACCCAAATAATTTTAATTGGGGAAGCAGAATACAGAACCAAAAAATATTAATTTGTCAATATCCTTGTCACTTATCTAACAAATTCAGTTCTTTTTAAGTAAGAAGGATAAAAAATTATATATTTTTGCATTCCCCCCCCCTAATTCAACCTCAGCATTATTTGCTGCAGTGAAATTAAGAGTTTTTCTTGCAGAACAGAAAATAATACAACCAGGTATTACACCACATCTACGTATTATATCACTAACATCTATATGTGGAGTTCAAGGCATATGCAAGATATTTTATAATTCCAATGAGAATTACTATTGCTCACCCTGTGGCAACTTCCCACATTTTGATAGTTTTGTCTCTGGAAGAGGACACTAAGAAGTCCCCTCCAGGCATGAAGGTTACACTAGATACATTGTGATCATGTCCATGCATTGTTTTTATGCACTCGTAATTCTGAAAGTCCCATAGCTTGATTGTCATATCTGCGCTGCATGATGCTGCAACACAGAACACAAAAGTTTAAAATTTATAACTATTAATAACTGACAAAAACAAACACAGAATGAAGCTTAAAATAGCAGGCCCTTACACAGACAGAGAGTCACCAACTTTCCTATAGCATTTAATGGAATCATTTATAAACCCAATTTTCTCCCCAGTCCCCAAATAACCTGCCTTACCAGAGCATGAGAGTGTTAGGTTTTCTTCTGACTAAGCAATAGGACAGTAGGCACAGAAATAACTTAAGCACAAAAAAACTTTAGATTGAAAAAATAGGCCATAATTGATAGATCTATGGTCAAGCAATTAGACAGAAAACAGCAAATACACAATTAATGAAGAAAACCAACAGGTTCTGTTTTTTTCCTACAGCTTAAAACACTGAAAATCCCCAACCTATGCTATGTCTAAATGGAGAAGACAATTTGTGCAAGTAGAATAGTGAGAAAGTAACTAACTTAACAACAACATATGACCCTCCCAGTTTCCACAACTGCTTTAATGGATGAAATAAACCAACATTCTGTGACCTTGAAAATAAGAACATACTGGGGAGAGAAAAAAAAAAAAAAAAACCACACCTTCATGGGTGGACTCAAATCAAAATGTGCATGTTAAACACATGATCAGCAGCAGACAACTACAACTGTGCTTGTGGAGGCTTTACAATGCTTTTACAATGCTGTTACACTATTTGTCCACTGCAGAATTCTGGAGAAGATTGGGTTCTGTGTAGGATTACAAACTATAGGAGCTACACATTGTTTAGAAAAGAACAGTTCAGATTTCAAGGCAATTAAGTAAAAATAGAGGGATCTGTCAAGAGGAAGCTGCTAGATAATTCTGATACTAGCCACAGAACATCGAAATTAATTTTCAGGCTCATTTACTGTAAACTTTTTCTTTATGGATGTACACTTTCACAGAGTATATTTATGAGAGGAACCACATTTTGCTGCAACTTCATACTCCATTGAACGTATAAGAAAGCTGCAGCAGAAGCACATGATTACAGCACTTCTTAAGACAGAAAATTAAGCCTGCACTACACCATATATGAATAACTGAATGAGTGAGCAGATCTCGTATGTAATACTATAACAATATGTTACCTGACACATAAGCAAGCATGCTTGCTTATTGGTATGTTTAGGTAAGATGCACAGCACAAAGCCATGAAGTCTGACTGCACATTTGCTCTTCTTTTTTACAATATAACTTAATTTCCAGAATCTAAATTTTTGGGTACACAACTGAACAATAAAAAAACTTTTATTAACATGTCGACAAGCAGCTCAATGCATATTACACTGTGGCTGCCGACTTCAATCACATGAAGGGAACTTGTGTATCAAAACACATTTTAAGTGTTTTCTCTCTCTCTCTCTCTCTCTCTCTCTCTCTCTCTTTTTCTCTCTGGGGAAAACTAATATTATCACAGTATCTAGGTAGCAGAAAATTAATACTGGGTGAAAGAGTATTGTTAGTTGTATCATGCGATAGATCCTGATTATTCTAACTGTCACTATATGTTTGAGAACATACGAATTCTTGTCCATTGTCAAATACCAGGAATAAGGTATCAGCATAAAATTTAATGTATTGTTGCTAGTGTCAATGTGTAAGACACCTGTAAATAGTTTATAAGTAAAATAATAAAATTTATTCATATGGGCAAGTACTTAGAACTTCTACAACTGTCTTGGAACACTAGGATGTAAATCTTAAGTCTACAAAAAACAAGAAAAACAGATAATAAATCATACCTAAAAAAGTAAATACTCTACCTTACTTATGAAGCTCACTGTGTCGAACAGTACTGCTGTTCTAAGTCAAAATTGTGTGTTTCAGGTACATTCAGATTTTAATATGAACTATCTTCTTTAAGTTCGATGTGCAACAGGTCCCATTTAGGTCCAAGATCTGTCACTTAAGAACACATGACTCAAACAATGTTCTAATTGCAAACAGCCAATGTGTTACCGATATAAAAATTGAGTGTTATGTAAATGATTTAGCAAAAATTGTAGTGGATAACATCACACTGATGCTAACAGAAATACAGTTTGTAACTTAACTGCAACAAAGTGCACTGCATAGTTTCACATGAACCCATAAGAGTCAAATTTACTGTGAAAGACTGAACAAATAATCAGTGATATCACTGATCCTTAGGACTGAAGATAGATGAAAAACTTCCCTGAAGTATCACACACAAAATTATTTGATAAAAGTGAATGTGGCTGTCTTCATTATAAGAAAAATCCCACTTTCACCAAGAATGACCTATAGAAGCTTGTTTATTTTGCACAGTTTCACACTACTATATTTTAAGGTATTAAATTACGGGGCAACTCTCCTCATTCACAAAAAAATGTTCTTAGCGCAGAAAAGGATAGTGTCAGTTTTTCAACCTCATGCAGGCTGTTGTTCAAGTACCCCTAAATTCTAATACAGGAATCCCTGCGCACATTTCATTTCATAAAGAGAACTGTAGTTAATACAATAAACACACCCAAAAAGAACTTTGGCATTCAGCCGGAGAGAATAAACAGATAATTATTGGTCCATTAAACAGAAAACTTTGCATTAGTCTGCAGGTTTCATTTCCAATGTACTTCCAACATAACAGAAAAAAATCCAAATGGCAAAGCACAGATTTTGAAATCTGTATTTCAAGGTCTGAGATCATCTTATCTTGGAATCTACTTCTTGGCCATCCAAGGAGTCATGAGCTTTCCATCTTCCTGTCATATATCTGACAGCCTCTTCTGCCAGGTTCCATTCTGACAACTTGGGCTGCCCACTAACATCTTGCTTTGATGATTACTACTGAACACTGGTCAGCAAGCTGAACTAGTTCTTCACTGGATCTCCACACTCATCTTTGTGTTGCTTGGTCAAATATTGGCCCAAAAATTTTTCTGTTCACTTTATCTTCAAAGACAGGGTTTTGCTCTTCTTTTGGTTACCCTCCATGTCTCCACTCCATCTGCCAGTACTGGCCTGATTATTGAGTTGTATAGTTTCAGCTTGGTTTTCACGGTCAGAAGTTTGGAGGAAAGAAGTTTTTGGAGGTAAAAGTAAAATTTCTTTGCAGTCCGTAGTCTAATTTCATATTTGAAGCTGGAAGGGTTCTTGAAAGTGCAGTTTTTTGTATTGAGATCACCACATTTTTCTGCAGTCATGTTTTCCTTTTTTAGGTCACCCGCATTTTATAGGGCAGTACATTTGATTGGTTACCTGTGATGTTCCCATTTGTTGCTTGTTTGGCTTCTCTTATAACTTTCCCCATGACAAGGTTGAAGATAAGTGGGGATTACATCACCCTGCTTCAGCACATTTTTTTCTCAAAATAGTCTGATAGCAAACTGCAATATGTGATCCTGCTTGCCATCTTCTCCATACACATTTTGATCATGTTGATTAGTTGCTTAAGGATTCCATATTCTGCCACGATTCCTTGTACCATTTCTGTGCACTGAACCATAGGCCTTCTGAAAGTAAAAAAAACTGGTAATATATGTTGTTCTTGTACTTTCATACTTTTTCTTTGACAGCCTTCACTCAAAATACACTTTCTACTTTGTTGATCTGTTTTTCTAAAAACCATTCTGGTAGTCCTTTATTAGATGCTCGGTACGTAGGGGGCAACTCTTCACAATATTATACGTGACAGTACTTCGTGTGCTGTGCTTAACACGGAAGAATGATTCCTTCTGTCCAACCAGTATTTTTGATCTCAGAAACTTTTAAGAGCAAGATGAAAATTTCTCATGAAGTTTACAACCATATTTCAGCAATTACACTGGTATTATGTCAGTTCTAGACACTTTGTGGTTTTTCAATGTTTAATGCTGCTAGTTTCCTCTTTGTATGTTTGGCCAATTACGAGTTTTCTCCAGTTTGTTTACCAGTTTAGAACAGTTCAATAAGTTGTCAAAATATTCCTTTCAAGCACATAATATATCATCTTGTCTAATCATAATACTGTCATTGTTGTCATGATGAGGTCCTGACTGCAGTTTATACCACTTCCTGACGTTATTTACGATGCCATACACTTTGTGCATGTTATTTTCTTACTGGTCGTTCCAAATAGTTTCTATGGTGTGTTTCAGGCAAAGCCTCTTTTCTCCCTTCATAGGGTCTTGTTTGTTTCCTTCTGTGTCTCCTTGTAGCCCTGATCTTCTATTCTTTTCTCCTGTCCTTTAGGCATTCCTTCCTGGCTATGATGCTAACTTCTATTGCTGTTTTGCATGTATCACTGAACCATTTCTTTTTCTTTGTCCACAGTCCATCTACATGTTCAGTTTCACATTCATTCACTTCTATTGTTACTTTATCAAGTATTTCAAATATGTTGCTCACTTCCACTTGATACTGACAAGTTTCAAAGTTGTCCCCCAATGGCTGAACTTCATACTGCATTCTACTTCGTGTATGTTTTCTGTGATTTGTTTTCAACTGGACTTTGTAATAAAACAGGTTATGGTGAGATAAATGTACTAACTGATATTGGATCATATGAAGTGAATGATACCGCACTGAAGACATGAAAACCAGAAATGCACTACTACAGTGTTATGTGCAAATGTTTAAATGTCAACGTTTATAAATGCTTAATGTAATTACAAAGGTGATTACGGACTCCTCAAAAAAGATGTAAAATTAATTATATTTTATTTATGAAATGTATGTTCCAAAGATTTTTTATATAAATAGATTGATATATGATAGTAATTTCCTTGCTATATGTTGTTAGAGGTAAATCTCTGTTCTTTTGGGCAGTTGAATGTTCAAGTTCGAAGTTCTGCAGAAAGTCCACCACAATTCATATTATTATTGAAACATCAACCCAATCAGCCTCTAGACAATTATAGAAAGATAAACCACAGAAAGGAATGCACAATGAGCCAATAACACAAAACAAAAAACAGCAACAAAAAGGTGAGTGCTTTTATTATTATTAACAGAATTAGTTACGTAAATTTGACTGTCCCTGTCACTTGCTGCAGTGTGTCAATATCTCAGTGTGGCAAGTTCTGTGAAAATGTGATGGGTCACCCAAGTTACTAACTTACTCCAAACATTAATAAACCACAAGATGGTGGGGGAGGTCAGAACTTCCACAGCTTCTACTATCAAGTTATGGTCAGAGCCTGAATCAGCTATCCAATTTGGACGAATATCGCCGATTCCACTCATACGCCTTTTTTAAATTAATATATGGTCAGTTTGGTTTGCTGTCTTTCCATCTGCCAAATATTACGTCACTTTGTATGGTAAGGATGATTTATGGCTCAATGAATGATACCCTTTCTAGTCCATTTTCATTCATTTTCCTCATTGGGCTTTCATTGCCTGTGGTCGGTTGCAAATGTTTCTCTCTCTCTCTCTCTCTCTCTCTCTCTCTCTCTCTCTCTCTCTCTCTCTCTCTCTCTCTCTCTTTTTAAAAAAAAGCTTGGCATTAAAGTCTACAAGTTTGATTACAATTTGTTGCAGTAAGGTGTCATACACATTCTGTAGTTCACAGAAACTGTCCTCTACAGTGTTACACTCTGGCCTCGGTGATGGCAGTATTTTGTTTCTCATCTCTAGCAATTTCATCCTATCATTGACAATTGCCTCCGTGTCTTAACGGCACCATCACCACATGAAGAATTACGATTAGAGTGAATCAGGCTCCCTGACTGCTATATATAATTTGCTTCTTTTAATTCCTACAGGCATTGGTACCTTTCAGAATGATGTGTCTTCCTGAATGAGATTTTCACTCTGCAGGGGAGTGTGCGCTGAATTGAAACTTCCTGGCAGATTAAAACTGTGTGCCCGACCGAGACTCGAACTCGGGACCTTTGCCTTTCGCGGGCAAGTGCTCTACCATCTGAGCTACCGAAGCACGACTCACGGCTGGTACTCACAGCTTTACTTCTGCCAGTATCTCGTCTCCTACCTTCCAAACTTTACAGAAGCTCTCCTGCGAACCTGCAGAACTAGCACTCCTGAAAGAAAGGATATAGCGGAGACATGGCTTAGCCACAGCCTGGGGGATGTTTCCAGAATGAGATTTTCACTCTGCAGCGGAGTGTGCGCTGAATTGAAACTTCCTGGCAGATTAAAACTGTGTGCCCGACCGAGACTCGAACTCGGGACCTTTGCCTTTCGCGGGCAAGTGCTCTACCATCTGAGCTACCGAAGCACGACTCACGGCCGGTACTCACAGCTTTCTCCTGCAGGAGAGCTTCTGTAAAGTTTGGAAGGTAGGAGACGAGATACTGGCAGAAGTAAAGCTGTGAGTACCGGCCGTGAGTCGTGCTTCGGTAGCTCAGATGGTAGAGCACTTGCCCGCGAAAGGCAAAGGTCCCGAGTTCGAGTCTCGGTCGGGCACACAGTTTTAATCTGCCAGGAAGTTTCAATGTGTCTTCCTGTCAGTTTGTATCAGAAGTAGGGCGTGTTGAATAATCAAGCCTTTTTCTATCTAACTTCGTGTACTGGAGATCTCTAGGACAATCACGCAGCGTAACAGATAAGGACTCCAACAACATGAATTTGTCTCATCTGCTCCAAATCCCTTAATATAACATGTAACTGTGCACAAGGGAGAACTCTATGCCAGAAAACTACACAGCTGCCAAGGTGGTCACCAAACTTGGATTGCCATCTAATTATGGTTTTCATTTAAAATATCATGGAACAATATTTTGAATTTGATGTGGAGTGCCTTCCTACTTGAATTTAAGCTATTCTAAAATATTCTAATAACCCCTATGTGCAGAAACCAACTAGACCAGCTTTAATTTATTTGTATCTCAAAGCAACAATGATTATCTCCGTGCAGAAGAGAACTGCAATTAACTACACCATTTACTGAAGACCTACTGATTATCAGGAGGCCTAGCCTTCCTCACTCGTTTTGATGAATGGCTGAAAGCACCCCTAGGCAGTGCAGAGGAAAAGATTTCCAGGGTTCCATCTTAGTCCCACGAGCAGCTAGGGAAATAAAAGTCCACCTAGACACAGTCCTGTGTGCCTAGGTAAGCCTTAAACAAATGCAACAGGTTCCCCAGAGGTTGCCTGCTAACAACTTTTCCACCTGAACAGACATGCATTTTCTCGGCACACAACACACCCTGAAATTGAGGTGGCTAAAAAAAAATATTAATAATAATAATAATTAAAATAAAATAGAGGTTTTACCATCCTTGCTATCTGGATGGCTGAGCCAATATCTCAATTTGCTGTGCTTTTCTCCTCAGCAAATATTCAGCACTGCTGTATTTATTCCTCAAAAGAGTCCTAGAGAGTATTATCTTTTCACTTGTTGGCCTGTATGTTCCAGATATAATTTTATACCAGAAACCCAATTTAGTCATAATCTGGACCACGTAATGCATCACTGACACTGACCTCTGCTGATTTTCAAATGAAGTCCATATCATGAATTGAAACATCTGAGGAATCTGCAATTGGCACAGACTATTGAGCAAATGTGACACTTAAGATTTATTGTCTTCACAGTTATTGGCAGGACTGAATTCTTGGCCTCTAGTGATTGGAAGCCCATTTTCGTTAAAACGGCAAAATGGTCCATTGTCCGACAATGGCTCTGGCCACTGAAGCCTCCCCCACAGAATTCATGTTGATACATTGTCTTTGGTGATGATCTGCTTCATTCTCATAGAAATCCATACAAAAATTTAATTAAAAACTGTCTTTGCCACATAAAACAATTTATTTGTATTTTAAGAGGTGAGCAGTTTTGACCTATGTGTGATTAATGCAAGATAACTGTTGGAAACAGTAGCACAGAGCAGGAACTGCTATGGGAAGGTCAACTGAACTGAGCAGATGATCTTCGTGACTCCCCAGAGCGATTTTTGCTCCATGCCACAATCTGAAACAGTAACCTTGGAGTAATTGGTCGGAAGATTATCCCACACAGATCAAAACTGGTCACCTTTTAAAACAAAAATCAATTATTTTATGCAGCCAAACATTTTTAATTAAAATTTTTAATAGTGCTTTTTGACCATTTATTTCCACAAACAATATAGCAAAAAAATTTAAGTCCACGTAAGTCTGTCTGGGCTCAAAACTGTTACGATCAAGGAACTTCAAATTTCCTGACTTGTTAATCCTGCGAGTTCTTGGAATCCAGACACGATGGCTTTTGAATGGTCAGAAGAGCCTACAAAAATTCCTTGTTCGCCCATTAGGATCGAGCTTTCCTTGGCCTGGCAATCTGTCCAGGGTGACAACCTTCAGACTGAATACACGAAGATGAGATAGGTCAGGTTCCCTCTTCAGCCACTTCTCAAACTGGGTTCCACCACATAGTCCTTTAGTTGAGCAGTGATTTCAGATGTAGTTAGTTGTGTTGATGGCTTCAGCCTAAAAGATGACAGTAATCCTGGCTCTAGCAGCATGCAACGAGCCATTTTTGACCAATAAACAGTTCTCTTGTACAGCAAAAGCATTCTGCTGTAGTATGTATGGAACTGTTAGACATTGCCACATTTCTGCCAGTCTTGTAGAGTACTAGAGTCGAGCCCATGGCTGGAGCTTATATGCACGCTCCACATTAATGTCTGCAGTGGGCATTTTCTGGTCATTATCGCTCTATCTCCTCGAGTGTCACTTTAAACAGTTGTTCGTTGCAACATGGGAACCCAAGTCAGTTTAGCTTGAGGCTTTTTTCTTTCTCATTAAAACTAGTCTCATGTTTATGAATTGCAATGGCTTCCATAAACAAATGGTTGTTATATCTCCTCTACTGTGAAAAATAGTGTGGTTGGGTCACAAAGCAGGTGCTCTACCGTAGCTGGTTTCTCCACCTGTTCCAACCTGCATTACCATTTATGTTTGGTGATATTGGTATTGATGGATACACCAGTCATGGCTCATACTAAGAAAGCCTCAAGTTTAACAGATCCTGGCAATGAATGACCATTTTAACTAACAATGGAAAAGCTACAGCAATAATGACAGAAACAGCTCCCACAGACATTAATGCGAAGAATACGTACAAACTCGAATGATGAGCTTGGCTGCAGTCAGCTACCCAGCAATGGAGGATGAATCTTTCAGAATGCCAGCACCTGTGATGGTGAAATATCAGACAAATCACCATACAAATGTCTGCTGAAGATCCTGAGATTAAATCCAATTGACAAGTGAGCAAATATTTTCTGGAAAAGTTGCTAATGATGGTACACCAATTCCAGTAATTTCTTCCCATTGCTAATATTATGAATGGGAAAAAAGGGAAAGAAAGAAATAAATGCAGATCGGACTTCGTATTACAGAAAAGCTATTGTTGGGGTGGTCCTTGTGGCATTTTTGAGCAAAAGTTAAACCAATTTCCACTGTAAAAATTATTGAAAAAGAACAGAGACTAACAAAATGTAACTGACAGGGGGAAATGGTGTAGATAAGAGTTCATCCTTTACCAGGTTAAGTGTCTTCTTTCGTGCGGCGTCCAGGTCTTCAAAAATCTCCTACTTCATTTCTGCGTGAAAAGTCTGCCCCGAAATCTTGCAAAAGTTTCATTGTCCAGGAATTTCTAATGTATACAAAAACCGTCTTGATATTAAATGCAATTTATTTTAAGTTGCTTCCCTCCTCCAAAATTCATAACAACTTCCACAATATGTCTACACATTAATTAGTTTTTTCGTCTTAATCAGATCACGTCTGCATTAAGCGTCGGCTATCAAGAGACAAACAAGAAACGGATAGAAAACAAAAAAAAGGTTACAATTTTAGTATTTTCTCTGCCATCGAGCGCTCATACCGCTGCGATGGGATATTTTTTATCTGAGGGAACGAGTGTAGCACGGCGAAATTCAAAGTCCCACTACAACTTATTAATTGAAATGGGAGTCAGAACTGAATTCACTCTGGATCAAGGGTAATTAAAAATATATGCTAAAAATAAAGTGGAACAATGTAGTATATTGTGAAGAACATAATAATAAATACAGCAGAAAAGGATGTGTTGCAGCATCCACAATTAATTACATGGTAACATATGGAATGATTGAAGCAACAAACTACCAAAGAGTATTAAGACAGGAGGAAATTATCACAATGAAATAGCTTTGTGTATTACTTGCCAGCTGAAACTACGGCAGCATTCATCTTTAACACGGATATTTATCTATACATGAAAACTTTCAATTCGGATGGAGCTTTTAGTACTTACCTAACATTTTTCCTGTCTGGTCAAATGCAATGTCTTGCACACAATCTGTATGCCCTTTCAAAGACTTCTCGTATTCACCTGTCTCGAAGTCCCACACTTTAATGGTTGCATCTTCACTTGCACTCACCATCAGGCTGAAAACAGGATGAAAAACTACCTGCAAAAATAAAAATCTTATCATTTTTAGAGCTCTATTTTGTGGGTGCTTTTGGCACATTTGGTTCATTTCATGTATGTCTATTCAACACAGTTAACTCTTTGGCACAAGTCCTTAAAATTTGCAAATGTAACAAATTGCAGTAAAGTAAGTGTATTCTTGAAAAACGAACATACAACAGATTGCAGCTTATGCACAAGGAAAATCAGAAATCATATAGTAAGACCGCAGAACAGGACAGGTTCCTTTTTTCTAATTTCATCCATCCTCTAAAGGAAGAACATGATCCTGATACCCGAAATCAAATTTTGGTATATTACATATATGACAATATAGATAGAAAATTATGCTTCCAAATGAGTGTGCTCCCTGCCGCCGTTGAATAAGCAGCTGCAGCAGCAAGTCGTATACTCTTAGCTCACTTATTTGTTACATAGTTTAATTCTTAATTTCTTTGCGTGTTTTTGGTACTAGCATTGTTTAATTCATAAATTTCGGGCGTATTATAGTATTTGAATAACTGTTTAAATTTTGTGTCGAATTGTTTGTGCTGTCTGTAGATTAGTTCAGACGTTCTTTGCATAACAGTTTTTAGCATGGATAGGGACTGCAACTGCTGTGTTTGGATGCAGGCTGAGTTGGCATCCCTTCGCTCCCAGCTTCAGGCAGTGTTGGCTTCGGTCACACAGCTTGAGGCTGTTGCCAATGGGCATCACTGTGGGTGTCCAGATGGGGGTTTGTCGGGGACGGCCAGCTAGTCCCACGCATCCCCCGATCGGACTACGACTGTGGTTGCCCGGGATACTGCCCACATTGAGGCTGATCCCTCACCTGTGGTAGAGTGGGAGGTTGTCTCGAGGTGTGGCAGGGGGCGAAAGACATTCCGGAGGGCTGAACAGAAAGCCTCTCCAGTTTGTCTGACGAACTAGTTTCAGGCTCTGTCTCAGGCTGATACTGATCTTCGGCCGGACATGGCTGCTTGTCCTGTTCCAGAGGTTACCCTCAGTCTGCAAGATCCGGGTGGTCGCAGAGGATGGGCTTACTGGTAGTTGGGAGCTCCAACGTCAGGCGCATAATGGGGTCCCTTAGGGATATGGCAGCAAGAGAGGGGAAGAAAACCAATGTGCACTCCATGTGCATACCGGGGGGAGTCATTCCAGATGTGGAAAGGGTCCTTCCGGATGCCATGAAGGGTACAGGGTGCACCCACCTGCAGGTGGTCGCTCATGTTGGCACCAACGATGTGTGTCGCTATGGATCAGAGGAAATCCTCTCTGGCTTCCAGCGGCTATCTGATTTGGTGAAGACTGCCAGTCTCGCTAGCGGGATGAAAGCAGAGCTCACCATCTGCAGCATCGTCGACAGGACTGACTGCGGATCTTTGGTACAGAGCCGAGCGGAGGGTCTGAATCAGAGGCTGAGACAGTCCTGCGACCGTGTGGGCTGCAGATTCCTCGACTTGCGCCATAGGGTGGTGGGGTTTCGGGTTCCGCTGGATAGGTCAGGAGTCCACTACATGCAGCAAGCGGCTACACGGGTAGCAGGGGTTGTGTGGCATGGACTGGGCGGTTTTTTAGGTTAGATGGCCTCGGGCAAGTACAGAAAGGGCAACAGCCTCAAAGGGTGCAGGGCAAAGTCAGGACATGCGGGGACCAAGCAGCAATCGGTATTGCAATTGTAAACTGTTGAAGCTGCATTGGTAAAGTACCGGAACTTCAAGCGCTGATAGAAAGCACCGAAGCTGAAATCGTTATAGGTACAGAAAGCTGGCTGAAGCCAGAAATAAATTCTGCCAAAATTTTTACAAAGGCACAGACGGTGTTTAGAAAGGATAGATTGTATGCAACCGGTGGTGGCGTGTTTGTTGCTGTTACTAGTAGTTTATCCTGTAGTGAAGTAGAAGTGGATAGTTCCTGTGAATTATTATGGGTGGAGGTTACACTCCACAACCGAGCTAGGTTAATAGTTGGCTCCTTATACCGACCTCCCGACTCAGCAGCATTAGTGGCAGAACAACTGAGAGAAAATTTGGAATACATTTCACACAAATTTTCTCAGCATGTTATAGTCTTAGGTAGAGATTTCAATTTACCAGATATAGAATGGGACTCTCAGATGTTTAGGATGGGTGGTAGGGACAGAGCATCGAGTGACATTATACTGAGTGCACTATCCGAAAATTACCTCGAGCAATTAAACAGAGAACCAACTCGTGGAGGTAACATCTTGGACCTACTGATAACAAACAGACCCGAACTTTTCGACTCTGTAAGTGCAGAACAGGGAATCAGTGATCACAAGGCCGTTGCAGCATCCCTGAATATGGAAGTTAATAGGAATATAAAAAAAGGGAGGAAGGTTTATCTGTTTAGCAAGAGTAATAGAAGGCAGATTTCAGACTACCTAACAGATCAAAACAAAAATTTCTGTTCCGACACAGACAATGTTGAGTGTTCATGGAAAAAGTTCAAGGCATTCGTAAAATGCGTTTCAGACCGGTACGTGCTGAGTAAAACGGTGAGGGATGGGAAAAACCCACCGTGGTTCAACAACAAAGTTAGGAAACTACTGCGAAAGCAAACTGCAAGTTTAAACGCAGCCAAAACCTCTCAGACAAACAGAAGCTAAACGATGTCAAAGTTAGTGTAAGGAGGGCTATGCGTGAAGCGTTCAGTGAATTCGAAAGTAAAATTCTATGTACCGAGTTGACAGAAAATCCTAGGAAGTTCTGGTCTTACGTTAAATCAGTAAGTGGCTCGAAACAGCATATCCAGACACTCCGGGATGATGATGGCATTGAAACAGAGGATGACACGCGTAAAGCTGAAATACTAAACACCTTTTTCCAAAGCTGTTTCACAGAGGAAGACCGCACTGCAGTTCCTTCTCTAAATCCTCGCACAAACGAAAAAATGGCTGACATCGAAATAGGTGTCCAAGGAATAGAAAAGCAACTGGAATCACTCAACAGAGGAAAGTTCACTGGACCTGACGGGATACCAATTCGATTCTACACAGAGTACGCGAAAGAACTTGCCCCCCTTCTTACAGCCGTGTACCGCAAGTCTCTAGAGGAACGTAAGGTTCCAAATGATTGGAAAAGAGCACAGATAGTCCCAGTCTTCAAGAAGTGTCGTCGAGCAGATGCGCAAAACTATAGACCTATATCTCTGACGTCGATCTGTTGTAGAATTTTAGAACATGTTTTTCGCTCGCGTATCATGTCGTTTTTGGAAACCCAGAATCTACTCTGTAGGAATCAACATGGATTCCAGAAACAGCGATCGTGTGAGACCCAACTCGCTTTATTTGTTCATGAGACACAGAAAATATTAGATACAGGCTCCCAGGTAGATGCTATTTTCCTTGACTTCCGGAAGGCGTTCGATACAGTTCTGCACTGTCACCTGACAAACAAAGTAAGAGCCTACGGAATATCAGACCAGCTGTGTGGCTGGATTGAAGAGTTTTTAGCAAACAGAACACAGCATGTTGTTATCAATGGAGAGACGTCTACAGACGTTAAGGTAACCTTTGGCGTGCCACAGGGGAGTGTTATGGGACCATTGCTTTTCACAATATATATAAATGTCCTAGTAGATAGTGTCGGAAGTTCCATGTGGCTTTTCGTGGATGATGCTATAGTATACAGAGAAGATGCAGCATTAGAAAATTGTAGCGAAATGCAGGAAGATCTGCAGTGGATAGGCACTTGGTGCAGGGAGTGGCAACTAACCCTTAACATAAATAAATGTAATGTATTGCGAGTACATAGAAAGAAGGATCCTTTATTGAATGATTATATGATAGCGGAACAAATACTGGTAGCAGTTACTTCTGTAAAATATCTGGGAGTATGCGTGCGGAACGATTTGAAGTGGAATGATCACATAAAATTAATTGTTGGTAAGACGGGTACCAGGTTGAGGTTCATTGGGAGAGTCCTTAGAAAATGTGGTCCATCAACAAAGGAGGTGGCTTACAAAACACTTGTTCGACCTATACTTGAGTATTGCTCATCAGTGTGGGATCCGTACCAGATCGGGTTGACGGAGGAGATAGAGAAGATCCAAAGAAGAGTGGCGTGTTTCGTCACAGGGTTATTTGGTAACCGTGATAGCGTTACAGAGATGTTTAGCAAACTCAAGTGGCAGACTCTGCAAGAGAGGCGCTCTGCATCGCGGTGTAGCTTGCTCGCCAGGTTTCGAGAGGGTGCGTTTCGGGATGAGGTATCGAATATATTGCTTCGCCCTACTTATACCTCCGGAGGAGATCACGAATGTAAAATTAGAGAGATTAGAGCGCGCACGGAGGCTTTCAGACAGTCGTTCTTCCCGCGAACCATACGCGACTGGAAAAGAAAAGGGAGGTAATGACAGTAGCACGTAAAGTGCCCTCCACCACACACCGTTGGGTGGCTTGCGGAGTATGTAGATGTAGAAAGAATGCTTTACAGTGATTAATCATTTGCTCTGTAATATAATTACATATCACAAGAAACTAAGGACATACTATGCAATTAATGTTGTTGGGAAGGTAGCACTGATCATACAAAAAAACACACAGCAATATATAACGGCCAACCCCTTCAGGGAATGCAAATACGCCGAACTGAACTGAATAATGGGATGAACACTGGGCACAAATTAATGTGGTGGTTATCTCCATGCTTGTATCATCAAGGCTTAATGTCAGTGTGTAAAACTTCAGCATGAAACAAACTAACAACAGTAATAGCCACAATATTTAATTAACAACGAACTAGACATTTTGAAAGTTTTGACTCTTTCCATCAGGTAATTGTAATCTACATTTTGACTACACCACCTGTATTAGTGTCTTACTGAACAATGTCATTATGGTTATGGTGCAATTAGCTGTGACTGTGAAAGTATAGCCAAAGAAGATGAAAGAAGCCGAAAAAGAAATGTACATGTGAAAAATTGTAAAATGAAGGCACATTTTGTGACTGAAGGTGCCTACTAAGTCATTAGCATATTTTTACTAACTTGAAAAGAAAATACACAAACACCGATAGGAAAGAAAAGCATTCACAGTTCCAGGTGAAGAGGACACTTTCACCTCCCTCCAAAGAGTAGTAATGAAGGAATGTAAAGCTTTCTGTCTCTAGTTCTGAATTCATTCCTATCCTTTCTATCTTCTTCTTCTTCTTCTTCTTCTTCCCTTTGACTTAATTCATTGTATCAACCTATTGCAAAATGATAAAGGGGTCAATAAAATTGCAACTTTCTTGTTTTCAAGCAAAATAAACTTTGTTTTAAAAAGTTTAGATGAAACATGAAATATTAAGTAACAAGTCTAACAAACTTAATAATAATAATAATACACTATGTGATCAAAAGCATCCAGACACCCGCCTGAAAATGACTTACAAGTTCGTGGTGCCATCCATCGGTAATGCTGAAATTCAATTTGGTGTTGGCCCACTCTTAGCCTTGATGACAGCTTCCACTCTCGCAGGCATATGTTCAATCAGGTTCTGGATGGTTTCTTGGGGAATGGCCGCCCATTCTTCACGGAGTGCTGCATGAGGAGAGGTATCGATGTCGGTCAGTGAGACTTGTCACAATGTCGGTGTTCCAAAACGTCCCAAAGGTGTTCTATAGGATTCAGGTCAGGACTCTGCGCAGGCCAGTCCATTATAGGCATATTATTGTCGTGTAACCACACCGTCACAGGCCGTGCATTATAAACATCATGTTGAAAGATGCAATCACTTTCTCCAAATTGCTCTTCAACAGTGGGAAGCAAGAAGTGCTTAAAACATCAATGTAGGCCTATGCTGTGATAGTGCCATGCAAAACAACAAGGGGTGCAATCACCCTCCATGAAAAACACGACCACACCATCACACCACCGCCTCCGAATTTTACTGTCGGCACTACACATGCTGGCAGATGATGTTCACGGGCATTCGCCACACCCACGCCTTGCCACTGGATAGCCACACTGTGTGCAGTGATTCATCACTCAACAAAACGTTTTTCCAGTGTTCAATCATCCCATGTTTACACTCCTTACACCAAGAGAGGCATTGTTTGGCATTTACTGGCATGATGTGTGGCTTATGAGAAGTCGCTCGACCATGAAATCCAAGTTTTCTCACCTCCCGCCTAACTGTTATAGCACTTGCAGTGGGTCCTGACGCAGTTTGTAATTCTGTGTGGTGGTCTGGATAGATGTCTGCCTATTACACATTATGACCCTGTTTAACTGCCGGTGGCCTCTGTCAGTCAACAGATGAGGTCGGCCTGTACGTTTTTGAGCTGTACATGTCCCTTCACGTTTCCACTTCACTATCACATTGGAGTGTGGAAAACCCGAATCACCTTACCACGTTTGAAGTCCGTGCGTTCTGCAGAGCGCACCATTCTGCTCTCTCATGATGTGTAATGACTACTGAGGTCGCTGATATGGAGTACCTGGCATCATAATGCACCTAATATAAGAAACTTACGGTTTTGGGGGTGTCCAGATACTTTTGATCACATAGTGTATATTTCTGTTATTCAAACAGATTTAAATTTTCTTCCAATAATATCTTAGATTTTTGTATTTTTAATCATATGTACAACAAAGATTTTGGCAAGAAAGAAATTGTTACCCTTGTGATAGGGCTTCGATGGCCCGTCAGGCAAAATTTTTCAGGTGGCCGTGGAATCCACTCTGTGGGCGATCGTTTCCCCCTCGTAGGAGCTCCTTCAATAAATTCTTTTTCAGCTTCCGACAGTTTTGATTCAAGTTCCATAACCTTTTTCTGTAACCTGATAACTGATGTCCACTTCTTCTCAAGTAGGCCCCCATACTTCCTCTCCACCTCTCCTGGCATGTCCGCTTCTTTCTTGAATGCTTCAAGAGCATCCATATAGCCATTGCTACAGAGGTAGTCTGCAATCGCCTTGTTTCTGAAAAACAGATAGTAAATACGTATGATATAGCAACCATTTTTAGTTTTATAGAAAATATTTTAAAAAATCCAAAATACAGAATAAATGTGACACAAGAAAATTATTTATTGTTTAATCTCATGGATACAGATCAACTGTCATACTGCCTTTTTGGTGCCACAAGAACTAATTTTTACAGGTATCTACTCGTTATTTGTTATGGGTGGACTACTTTGATGGTACACCTTTTTGTATTATTAAAATGGTTTATCAATTGACACATTTTTGAAGTTGATAAGCTAAAATTATATTTTTATTTGACTAATCTGCAGTAAACTATATATATCACAAGTTTCTCAAAATCAAAGAAAAATTACACCACAGTCGATACACTGAAATTTAAAATACATTCTTACAACTGCATTTTTTACATGCTATAACTGCACTGTATTGTATAGGGTGTGTCTCTAAAGTTCAGTGGATGGTCTCAGAAAATAAAGCGAAAAAGTGTTACACACAAAATACCTTTACTGACCTTCAAAGTAATCACCACTGGCTAGAACACATTTCTGACATCCATTGTAAAGTTGCTGGAAACTGATGGACTCACCGGCAAATGAGCGGATATGCTGAAGAACACGATAGATGGCTACCAACTCTGCAGTGGAAACACTGCAACCATCCAAAAAGGAGCGCTGTTCAGTGTGTCCAACACGAGCGTAAGTGAAGCCAACAAGACTGTCCAACATTGATCCGTCGGTATAGACTATTTCTGAGCCCTGAAACTTGCCGAGAGGAGAGACAAATTGTCGGCGGAAGGCCTCAGGCAGAACTGAGCTCTTTGACCCTTGCAACAAGTCCAGACGAAGCTGTGGTCGAGGCATGGACACTGGAGATGAACTAAGTTGTCCCAGAAAAAAGAGAAAGGTGGTAGATGCAAAGCGTCGAGTTCAGTAAGAAGCGACCAGACACAGACAACAAGGTGATTCCCAGTTCTGGGCCGCCATTGTGGGAGATGGATCACTGTATTAGGGAAAAGGAGATGGTAATTTGGATTGTGAGGCAAATTATGAATGTGGGTGGTGTAACTTGCAAGCAGCAGTTGCCGCCGGAGTAACAATGGAGGAACGCCAGGTTCAAGGAGGCTTTTCACTGGACTCATTCAGAAAGCTCCCATCGTGAGCCAAACTCCACAGTGGTGTATAGGGTCCAGCAGATGCAGCACAATCCTGAAGCATACACCAAGCTTCCATAGTCAATACGGGGCTGTATGAGGGCTTTGTACAGCTGCGGCAGTGTAGCATGATCAGCACCCCGTCAGTGTGTTCAGGCATCGAATAATAATAAGATGCTGCCAACACTTGTCCTTAAGCTGATGGAGATGGGGAAGCCAAGTCAAGCAAGCATATAAGACCAGTCCCAAAAAGCAGTTAGTCTTCACTACATCAAGTGGTTGGTCATGAGGAAACGTTTTGGATGGGGGTGGACAGTACGAAGATGACAGAAGTGCACAACGGAAGTCATGGCTGCCAAAAACTGAAAGCCAGGAGTGAGGGCCCACAACTGCACATTCCATATGGCTCTCTGCAGCCGGCATTCAGCCACATCAATAGAAGAGGAGCAGAACGAAATACAAAAATCATCAGCATATAGGAGGGAAGCTACAGAGGACCCTAATGCTAATGCAAGGCCATTGACAACAGCAGTTAAATAGAGTGGTACACTCTGGACAGAGCCCTCCAGGACCCTATTGTCTTGTTCATGGGGTGCACTGTGGGGCACACTGGCACGAAATCTGAAAGTGCAGAGTGACAAGAAGTTCCATACAAAAATTGGGGGTGGGCCCTGGAGACCCCACTCACACAGAGTAGTGAGGAGATGGTATCACTAAAAGGTGTTTTACCTCTTCGTGAGGTCAAAAGAAACAGGAATAAGGTGTCATCACTGGGGAAAAGGCCGATTGAATGGCAAACTTCAGGTGGACCAAGTTGTCGATAGTGAAGTGCCCTTGGCGAAAACTTCCCTGGGATGGAGTCAGAAGGCACCGAGACTCAAGGAGCCAACACAACCGTCGGCCACCATAAGTTCAAGCAGCTTGCACAGAATGTTGGTGAGGCTGATAGTACGATAGCTATCCACATCTAGCATGTTCTTACCGGACTTTAGCACTGGAATGATGATACTTTCCCATCACTGCAAATGGAATTCGCCATTGCTCCAGATGCAGTTGAAGATGGAAAGGAGAAGGTGCTTGTAATCCGTTGACAGATGTTTAAGCATTTGCGAATGGATGCGGTATGGGCCAGGGGATGTGTCAGGACAGTCAGAAAGGGCACTGAGAAATTCCCATTCACTGAAGGAAGAATTACATGGCTCAGGGTGGCACAGAGCAAATGATAGGTCGTGTCGTTCCACCCACTGTTTGAGACTACGAAAGGCAGAGTGGTAATCATCTGATGCAGAGGTGTGAGCATAATGCTTTGCGAGATACTCTGCGATTACATCTGGATTGGCAGATACAGCTCCATGTGTAGAAATTCCAGGTACACCTGCACTGGGTCTGATAGCCTCAAAATCGTTCGAGTTTGGTCCAAACCTGGGAAACAGAGGTTCTCCAACGGTGTAGAGGTAACGTTCCCAACACTTCTGCTTCTGATGTTTGATGAATAGGTTGACCTGGGCATAGAACCATTTGAAGGCAATGAGGTTCTCCTGGGACGGGTGGCGCATTTGATGCCAGAGGGCCTGCCTATGGTTTCTAATGGCCGCTGCGATTTCCAGTGACCACAAAGGCAGTGACTCCCACCGGGACCAACCTGAGGAACAAGGAATTGCCAATTCAGCTGCAGCAACAATGGTAGCAGTGATGGTGTGGATCACCTCATCGATGTTGCTGTGCAACGGAGATTCAATAGCGGCAGTGGAGGTGAAAGCATTCCAGTCAGCTATTCTATTGATTACCTCTTCCATCCCAATACCTTGCCTTCACCAATCAGAAAATGTGTGACTTCATATCCAGGTGTTTCCTCAATGCCGAGTTATTTATTTCATTGCTGCAAGACCACATTCCTAATGTATTTTAATTCATTACATGCAATGAACTGACAGATGCAATTGACAGACTGTTCTGCTCAGCTTACACTTTGTAAGTGAAATATAGTACAAAGACAATTATTATTTGTGAGCACAGATATCCTATAACTCTAATCTTTATTGGGAACTGGAAACATCTGATGCTGGTTTAGTTTCCAAGGCAGAGGAGGGGTGAGGGGGCAGTGGAGTCGGAGGGGTGAGTGGGCAGAGGAGTGAGAGGGAGAGAGGGGGGGCATTTATGTCACCCTTTTTAAGAGTAGATAGCACTTTGCATATAGGACACACTAAATCTGATTTCTCATTAATGCAGCCACTGCTTTCAATTGAATGACAACCGTCATTGATTTCACTTAAGAGAATAGAAACACGCAACTTCTTGGTGAGTACTTTTATTAAAAATATATATACAGAAATATTGAAAATGTCACCACTGCTTCCCGTGCAGATCCTTTCTTCTGGAGCATCAAACTATTACTTTTATCATATCTGAAGTGATTCACAGGGCATTACAGTATAAACTATGTATAAATTGAACCAATAAGGGACATTGGAACACCACAGACCAGATGTATGCCAGATCACTGAAACAAATAATTTAATTCTTCATAAGCAGATTGTGCGAGTATTTGTGATCCCTGCTTTCTTGCAGGAAATACAAATGTCCATACTCGGCAACATTCCTTTAATTACATACAGAGCACCTCAAACCTTTTGGGGCAAATTGAGACATGTGATACTGGGTCCACAATCTATATACTGATAGGGAACCAATGGGTAGAAACACATATTCACTGAATTATGGACATACGCAAGATACACAGCATAACAACAACAAAAACAACAACATCATAACTCATAGAAATTGTTCGAAGCGATGACCACCGATCTTAATTCAGGTACTGCAATGTCACATGCAATTCTGCTGTACTCTTACAGAGATCCCGGGTGTCTACTGCACACTGAAACAATAAGTGGGTTTTAAGCAGCTTTACACCTCTGACCACCAGACAGACATACTGTACACAACTTAGTTTAAAGCATGTGTGCCATGCAATGGCCGCATGTTTTTTGGCGTGTTAAACTGTGCCACAAGCACACCACTATTCCTGGTGTCAGCTGCATCAGACAACTCGTGATGTGTCCATGGTGAGGTGTGTTACAGTATACAGTGCACGACACCTAGTCTAAGATGGAAAATTATTCATCACGAGAAGTGGCAGACACTGATTTAATGTACGGTTCGGCAGGATGTAGTGCCCATACAGCAGCAGATATGTACAGGAATTGCTTTCGAATAGGAATCATAATGATTAGAAAAAGTTTATCTTCATGGATACCAACAGATGGGACTGTTCACACCACAGAGCTGCCCAAGGTTCCTTTTAAAGAGACAGTGTCGAATAGTGTTGTCAACCACCCAGCACAGTAAGAAGCACCCGTCAACTTGCCTCTGAAATGCACACTTTGAAGGATAGTGTGGAGAGTACTGATGGAAGAGGTATTACAGCCCTATCCAAAAGATCATTTGCTAACACTTTGGACAGATTTTGAACCCCACATTCACTTCTGTCAATGGATTATGCTCCGAGGTGTTGCAGTGCTGAACTTCGTATAGTTTTTATTGTTCACAGATGAGGCCTCATTCACCTGTGATGGTGTTCTCAACAGCTGTAAGAGTCACGTCAGGAATAACGACAATCCTCATGCAAGCCACAATGGTGACCACCAGCAATGATTCTCTGTCAACAAATGCACACTCATTGTTCAAGATCACATACTAAGACCTTACCTGGTGCTGCCTCGTTTAACTGGTCCACATTATCTGGTGTTCCTGCAAGAAATGCTGCTATAGTTGTTTGAGACTGTACTCTTTGCTGTCCACAAAAAGATGTGGTTACAACACTATGATGCACCAGCTCACTTTGATGTTAATGTCTGTGAGTGCCTGAACAACACTTAGCCTCCTCATTAGATTGAAAGAGGTGGCGCTGTCCCATGGCCAGCATGATCACGGATCTCACACTCTGGACATTTTCCACTGGAGTTATGTCAAGACACTGGTGTATGATAACCCCTGTAGAAACAGATGAAGAGCTGCTTGCTAGGGTCCAAGCTGCCTGTCTCCTGGTACAACAGGTACCACAGATCTTTGAGAGAGTGCAGCAGAACTTGGTACGCCATTACCATGCATGAATTGAGACTGGTGGTTGGCACTTCAAACAAACACTATGAGCTAAACTGCTGTTATGTGGTGCACACTGTATGTCCATAACAGAGTAAATATGTCTTCTTGACTACTCGTTCTCTATCTAAATATGATCGGCTGTGGGCCCCCTGTCCCATTTCAATTTGATCCAAAAGGTTTGAAACACCCTGTATATATTGTAATATAATTTGAGGAATTTTTTGCGATTTTAATGACGATGACAAGAATGTCATGCCTGTAGAACAAAACAACTTATAGCCAACTTCCAAAGCATGAAACACGAAAAATTCTATAAAATCTTCAGCAAAAATAAGTTTTGAGAATAGAACTAACTGGTTGGATAAAAAGAAATTTACTCACGAAGTGTCAGCAGGAGGAAACACACAAAACATGATGTTACATATGAAAGCTTTTGGAACCAGTGGCTCTGCTAGAAGGATTGAAGGAGAAGTAAGAGGGGTGAAGGAAAGGACTAGAGAGGATTAGAAAAAGAGCCAAAGTTTGGAAAAGTCACTTAGAACCCCAGTTCAGTGGAAGCTTACTGGATGGTATGAGAAGTCTTTCGCTCGTCCCATTTGGTAAGTCTCCCCTGATCCGGGGTCTTGGGCGACTTTTCTGAACGCTAGCCCTTTTCCTAAACCCCGCTAGTCCTTTTCCTTCACCCCTCTTCCTTCCCCTTCAACCTTCTACCAGGAGGAGGAGCCACTGGCTCCTGAAGCTAGCATATTTTTTTTATATATATGTTGGTCCTCTTCCTGCCACTTGGTGAGTAGATTTTTTTACCTATCCAGTCACACTATAAAATATTCATGATTAACTATGTTTGGACTAAAATATTTACTTCTGTCATTTGAGATTCTGCTCGATTTCAAGACTTTACACCTCCCTCACTTGAAGAAAAATGTGAGTACAGTACTCGAACAGCAATGCGCTGCTTTGAGAATAGCCTCAAGTCGGTGCATGCCAGTGCAGTTTTGCAAAATGGTTTGGGAACATGTACCATACATTTTTACCATACTGTTGCTTATATTACAACACAAACCATGCAATGTAATATTTTACATTTCAAGATAGCGGCTTGCTGTGATGAAGTCACTCCTGGATGCCCACAGTCTGTCTACTGTGAAGATTTTGCAGGAGTAGACGACATTCTGATTTTGTGGTCAGTTTGGTTGTTTTATTAGATGATCCCTTATGCACATTCTTGTAACCAAGTCAGGGCATACACAGCAAAATTATTTTTGAACCACTGTTTTGTTCAAATATATCTTGACTTATGAAGTAACATACAAAATGGCTGTCATGTAAAGTTTTCAGTTAACTGCTTATCACCTTGTCCATCACTAAGTAAATTGATTAGAGACGTTGCGGATGTTTTTAGCCATACATATCTTTTTGGTGGCTTAGTTTCTGGGTATAGTACAATAAATCACCCCGGCACATTTGATATGGAACTATCTCCTGCATTCAAGCAAAGTCAATTGTCTGTATGCAGAGAACCGAATCAAGGATGATCAATCTGTTTAACGAGAGGACCTTCCTAAGTGTTTTTAATAAAGAACAACTTTCTTTTTAAGGGACTTTTTATTATCCGCTACCACGATTCCAAATACGATATGTGGATGCAGAATACTATCCCACACATCCACAACATCTGAAAGTGGTTTGAAAAGCTATCCAAGGTGTTGGGAGATTGACTGTAGAACTGCCATGGGAGAAGATGAATCTCAACGTGCAGACTGAATTTGAAGTCGGTCATGGTACCCAAGAGCTTTGGATAAAAGGACCGCTTTTAATACTTTTACAAAAGCAATGAAGAAAGTGTGCTTTGTTACAAATCGTTTTCCTGTTTCTCAAAATATTGGCATTTAATACTTACACACTTGCATTCAAACCAATTCCAGGAACATTTACCGCACTTTGAGTTGGTACACCTACAATATATGGTTCTGTAAAGATTCGGCAGCTTCTTGAGGTTAGAAATCTTTATCAATGCATTTTGTCCTTTGCCGTAACGCAATAAAAAGAAGTCATTGGGTGATAAACCACATGCACACAAGCAATGAGACATTAATTTCATGTTTTTGTCCATGCTGTCTGACGTGCTGTGTGACTGCTGGTATTGTTATGAAGACTAATGATGCAACGTTTTCGGTCATTGCTCTTGAGTTCATCTATGACAAAGGGAAAACAAATTATTTATCTACCATTTAGTGTTTCTTTTTCGATTTTCTGAAGCAATGGTCACAACATATCCTGTGTAACCAAACACAAAAGCGACCATTTTCTCGGAACAGCTTCGCAAATAATTCACGTTTGTAGATTTCGGTTCACCATCTAATACCCAAACTATCAATTATTTCTTTGTTTTCCGGCTCGCACGAATATGTCCCAAGTTTCGTCTCCTCACTGTAGACAGATTTTGCCTTTCTTCGTCAAGTTTTTTAGTGTTTCCTTACGAGAAATGATCTTTGGTCAAACTGTGCGGAATCCGTCGGAAACTGCCCCTTTTCACAGCCAAATGTCTTTGCAAAAATCTAATATACTGCAGTTATCAATACCCACTACGTCCAAGGGTGCTTCTATCTAGTGGTAAGTCATAGTCAATTCTTCTCAGCCACGGAATCAAATGGTAAGCTATGCTTAATTCAGTGTCATAATGGATGCCAAAATAAATATTTGCAAGCCTAATCCAAAGGCGGAATGGATGCAGAGCGGGTCGAAAATTTGCAGCTTCTTCGCTGAAATGGGATACATCAGCACCTTCACACCAAGAATGTAGTGATGTAATGTCAAAGTTGTATGTCCGACTATTCCTGCCTCATGATTTAAGCAAAACACAGAATTTGCCAAAGGCTTGGTCTCTCTAGAGTCTTGTCCCAGAATGGCAGAGTGCACACAGACCTATCAAATACAAAAATTTCATTCCACGAGTCTGATCACAACGTCCACATCTACCTTAGAGGCTACATCCTATCTCACACGATTTCTTTCTTCCGAAATACAAAGGCAACCACACAAGGACCTGCCTGCCTGCTTACAGAGTGTCCTTGTAAACAATTCAAAGGAACATATTGTGTAGCCTTGGTTCAAAGAGTACATGATGCAAAACTAATTTACATTACTTACTTTAATCTGCCCTAATGAACCTACATCTACAAAACTTGTTTTCTTGCATATACGTAGTCAAAGCAATTAATACAATACCTTTACATCTATGTGACTACTCTGTAAAGTACACTTAAATGCCTGGCAGACCACCTTCACACTAACTTATATTATTCCACTGTCTAACATCATGCGGAAAAAACGAATACCCATACCCTTCTGTGGGAGCTCTGATTTCCCTTATTTTGATGATCGTTTCTCCCTATACAGGTCGGCGTCAACAAAATATTTTTGCATTCGGAGGAGGAAGTTGGTGACAAAACTTCGTGAAAAGATCCCGCTGCATCGAGAAATGCCTTTGTTTTGATAATGCCCACCTCAAATCCTGTATCATAACCGTGACACCCTCTCCTCTATTTTTCGACAATACAAAACGTGCTGTCTTTCTTTGAACTTCCTCTATGTACTCCGTTAAGATTTGCTAAGAACCTCGCAGCGCACAGTAGTACTGCGAAAGACACCGGTCAAGCACAGTGTAGTACAAGGATTCAACGGCAGTAGCACAAGTGAATCTTGTCAGACTCGCCTTCTATGCTCAAGAAACTATTATTTGTTAACAAGCAGTTTGTGGACAATATATACGATTTGAAAAATATGCCAAGCTTCCACATACACTGACAGAAAAAACCCAACACCAAAAAATAATTACTGCAGAGTAATGAAATTCTGGGAATAAATTTGTCCAGGTAACAGTTAAGTGATGAACATTGCAATATAACAAGTTAATGTATGCACAAGATAAGCCAATGCCAATGTGAAATTCTGGTACATTAATAACCAGTGTAACTGCCAGAAAGTCAATTGCAAGCACGTGCCATGCGATGTGCTGCACAAATGCCGGATGTCAATTTGTGGGATGGAGCTCCATGCCTGTTCCTGTTGCTCTTGGTCGGTCAATGCACGGACGGTTCATGCTGGCTGTGGATGATACTGGAGTAGTTGTCCAATGATGTCTCGTATATGCTGGATTGGATGGAGATAGATCTAGTAAACGAGCAGGCTAAGGGACATAATGACACCTTGTAGAACATACTGGATTAAAAAGCAGTACGTGGGTGAGTGAGAGTATGCTGGAAAACACCATCTGGAATACTGTTCATGAATGGCAGCACAACATGTCGAATCACCAGACTGACGTACAAATTTGCAGTCAGTGTGCGTGAGATAATCACTAAAGTGCTCCTGCTATCCCACCCCAAACCATAACTTGCATGTGTAGGCCCAGCAGACATACATGTTGGCTGCAAGCCCTCAACTGGTCTCCTAACCAACACGCTGGCATCGAGGCAGAGCCTGCCCTCCAAAGAGATCCCGCTTGACACCACTGAAGTGCAAATGGTGGTGGTTTGGAGTCAGTGGAGTGCATGCTACAGGGCATCTGGCTCGGAGCTGTCCTTGAAGCAATCGATTTGTAACAGTTCGTTGTGTCACTGTGGTGCCAACTGCTGTTCAAATTGCTCCTACAGATGCAATACGATACTCCACAGTCATACGCCGAACACGATGGTCTTCCCTCTCTGTAGTGCCACGTGGCCATCCGGAGCCCAGTCTTCTTGAGACCTTACCTTCCCACGATCACTGCTGCCAGAAATCTTGTACAGTACGCACACTCCTGCCAAAACTTTCTGCAATACCACAGAAGGAGCACTCGGCTTCTCGTAGCCCTATTACATGACCTCATTTGAACTAAGTGAGATGTTGATATTGACGTCTTTGTCGCCTTAATGACATTCTTGATGAACATGAATTCACTACAGCCAATCTCAAAGGTGACTAACGCCCACGACCTTCACAGCATGTATTTATAGCAAACTTGATTTGCATGCTCATAGTGTCGCTACTAGCGTCACTCTTACTTATGCTAATGGCGCGAATTTCAGATGTAGAAACAAGCTTACCAATTTTCATTTATGTCGCACAACTGCTTCTCAAGGTTGCGATGTTTTTTCGCCAGTGTATTAAGAATTTGATTATTTTTAATATTAATAAATTTTAATTTCCTTCCGGCCCTCAATCGAGTGGGACAGGAAGACAATGTCGTCGACGGGTACTGACTATCACGTGTGGAACTGTACTTTCTGGTACAATGGGCAGGCCCTCTATGGACATCCCCTGAGCACATAAAATATTAAGAGTAAATACATTTCTACTTGCGCCATCTATTGCGATCAATTATATAACACGTGGAAAGGTGATTGCATGCAATGCCTGCCGGTTCAGATTTAAGTTAAAGATGGAGCCTGACGCAACTTTTAGCAGAACATCAACATGAAGCATACGGACGAGACTTGACGCAACAACAGCGCACAACCATGTACCAACACGCAAATTGACTATACATGACTTGACGTTTAAAAGGAAGGGGAAATTAGGGGCATTTCCTGTCATACAAACACTATTGCATAAAAATTAAAATTTTTATGGGCTTACAAAACTCCAAGTACTTTTTGAGAACGCTGGGCTCTTAGATGTGGCGCGCCTCGACAAATCGAAGCGGTGCACTCCGAGGGTCGAGGCTGCCCGCGGTGTCGGATCGATAGGCACGCCGCGACGCCTTGACGTCACTCGCCTGGTCGATAAGCGTCCGCCGACTGAAGCTTAAGGTGGCTCGCTAGGCGCTGCCGAACACATCGCTGGAAGTTTGTTCGCAGGAGATTTCTCAATGGGCATGATAAACAGCCTAACGTTTTTAATACCCGACAATGATACTATATAAACTCAATGACTAACGATTATTATTTGGACTACAGATATAAATCACTGAATGGGCATTACATGCTTCATTCCTTTACAAATCACATGGACTACGTTACCCGGACCAAGACAACGACGAAAATTTCGGTTTTGGGTTTTTTGAATAGTACAATAGCAGAGACTTTCCTCTTTCAAATGGCATTTCTATTTGGTATTTAGCTTATTCCTAACTATTTGTAATTAATTTTTTTAAATACACCGACAAATTTCTCACATGTTCTCTAAAAATAAAGAAGTCTCTTAACACTTTTCTGTAATTTCACAGGTAATATATATCTGGATCAGTTTTCACAGTTTGTCTACAGGCAAGTTTTTCCGTTTCAGATAGCGGTGCTCAAGAATAAAACGACCAAAATGGATGGAATAATAACATATCTTTGTTGTTGCATTTTGAATTTTACTTTTGGTGCAGGACAAATATGGTGTGGTTCAATAGTCGAGTTTTTAAAGAAAAATACTTCCAGTAAAGTACATAACGAGCAGAATGACAGTTTTTGTGATAATGAGGACAATGCTACTAGCAGTAGAGATACTGTGTGTGGCTCTGAGAAGCTTCATGGCTCTGAGAAGTGTAATTTCAGTTTAAATCACGCTATGTACGTTTTCATTCTGATTACGTGTACGACTACGACGACATTTCTTCGATATCCCAGTAAGAAACGGACTCTGAAAACTGGCTTTGTAATGTACACGACGCTTTTGGTGCCTTGTGCTTATGTGTATACGATAAACAGTCTTTTATGCTTGAGCTCTAACGTATTTGCATCGAGTCCGTCCAAAGGGACAAAATGTGCAAAGTTCGAGAGTACATTATACTCTATGCTTTGTAGAATACCGTGTCACACACTGTCTTATGCTCCGGAAAACACATGATCAACTCTTAGAGAATACGGAATCTTGCGGCAGAGCGGCCCTTACGGAACGCACCCTGAGACGGAGCCAGAAGGCCCTGAGACTCAAGCAGCCAACTCAACCTCTGGCTCACCATGCGTTCGAGCAACTTGAAAAGAAAGTTGGTGAGGCTAATGGGGCGGTAGCTGTCCACCTCCAGTGGGTTCTTGCCAGGTTTCAAAACGAGGATTACGATGTTTTCCCGCCATTGCGACGGGAACTCACCCCTGAACGCAGAAACGATTGAGAAGGTCTAGGAGGCGTCGCTGGCAGTCCACCGAGAGGTGTTTGAGCATCTGACAGTGGATGTGATCTGGCCCAGGAGCCGTATCAGGACATGTGGCTAGGGCACTTTGGAATTCCCACTCAGTGGGCAGAGCATTGTACGATTCGGGGTGGCGCGTGTGAAATGAAAGGCTCCGACGTTCCAACCGCTCTTTCAGGGAGCGGAGGGCCAGTGAGTAATTTGCAGAAGCGGAACTCTGAGCAAAATTCTCCGCTAAGTGGTTTGCAATTGTGTTGGAGTCAGTACAGACTGTTACATCCAGTCAAAGCGCAGGTACGCTGACGTGGGCCCGATAGCCATAGAGTCGCCTAATCATGGCCCAAACCTGCGATGGAGAGGTACAGAGGCCAATGGTGGAGACATACCTTTCCCAGCACTCCCGCTTGCGTTGGCGAATGAGGCGGCGGGCTCGCGCACGGAGCCGTTTAAAGGCGGTGAAGTGTTCCAATAAGGGATGCCGCTTTTAACGTTGGAGTGCCCGCCTGCGATCTTTAATCACCTCAGCGATCTAGGGCGACCACCAAGGCACAGTCCTCCGCCGAGGGGATTCAGAGCACGGAATGGCAGATTCTGCGACAGTAGCCGTGCCAATGGTGACCGAGTGAACCACCGCATCAATGGCGTCATTGGAAAGAGGCTCCATAGGGGCAACGGAGGTGAACAAGTCTCAGTCAGCATTATTCATAGCCCATCTTCAGGGTCGCCCAGAAGAGTGACGCTGTGGCAGTGACAGAAAGATCGGAAAGTGGTCACCACTGCACAAGTCGTCATGCACACTTCATTGGACAGATGGTAATAGGCTAGGGCTGCAGATCGAAAGGTCGATGGCTGAGTACGTGCCATGCGCCACATTGAAATGTGTGAAGGCACCATTATTTAAAAGAGAAAGGTCGAGCTGTGCCAATACTTGCTCAACGAAGCTGCCTCGGCCTGTTGCCACTGATCCACCCCACAGAGCGTTATGGGCATTGAAGTCGCCCAGTAACAGAAAGGGTGATGGCAAGTGGGCTATCAGCACGGCCTGGACATGCTGCAGGACATCATCCGGTGAAAGATAGAGACTGCAGACAGTAACAGCCTGAGGCGTCCACACCCGAACAGTGACAGCCTCTAAAGGTGTTTGTACAGGGACAGACGCGCTGTAAAGAGAGTGAATGACATAGATGCAGATGCCACCAGATACCCTCTCATAAGCTGCCCGGTTCTTATAATACGCCCGATAGCCACGGAGGGCGGGGGTTCGCATCGCCAGAAAGTTTCCTGAAGAGCAATGCAGAGGAAAGGGTGAAGGCTGAGAAGTTGTCAGAGCTCAGCAAGATGGTGGAAAAACCGCTGCAGTTCCACTGGAGGATGACATTGTCCATGGCCGAAAAAGGCGTGAAGGGACAGAGGGGACAGATTACGCTGCTGTGTCACCTGCTGCCACGGAATGAGTACCTGTGCGAGTGACATTCATTGTGTCTTAGGGTCTAGCGAGATCTAGGTCCTCAGGGGATGCCAGAATCTCTACCTCGCCCTCAGATGCAGATAATGTAGGTTGCGGTGGGGTAGCCCCCTTCGCCAAGGTATTCTTCTTGGACTTTTCTCGCTGGTCTTTGGGTGTCACTGGCTGGGAGGGCTTCACTGATTCAGGCTCTGTGACAGAGGAGAATGGCGAAGCCCTACGACCAGCTGCTTGTGGGCACTTATGCCACTGCTGGGCGTCACCCTTCCTACTTGTGGAAACCTGGGAAGGGAGGGACCCAAGGGGCCCCTTGCGAGAGAGAGAGAGAGAGAGAGAGAGAGAGAGAGAGAGAGAGAGAGGAGCCGAAGAAGTTGGATGCTTCTCCGGCTTAGAAGCGGGGACGGACGTCCGCGATGGGTGGGAGGTGTTGGTCCCGAGGTAGGTGGTGCAGGAGCAACAGGGTGGGTTGTGCCCCCCCCCCCCCCCCCCATGGGCAAGGGGGCATGTGGAGTTGTACGGCGCAGTGAGCTGACTGGAATTCGCTTAACTGATGGGGGTATCACGGTTGTTGTAGTGGCGGCATATGAGGAAGTCATTTGCACAGGATGGATGCGTTCATATTTTCTCTTAGCCTCAGTATAGGTCAGTCGGTCCAAGGTCTTATTCGCCCCAGTTTCTAGTTTGTACGGAGCCTCGATTCTTTGTAGAGCATTTAGAGGACAAGTTTGGGAGGTGGAGGGCTTGTCCAAAATGCGCCCTGGGTCAGTATTGATAAAAACGGCATCCTCTGCCCAGTCACAAAGGTTACTTGCTTGTGACAAGTTGGAGGATGTTTCAGTTACCATCACACCCCATACGAGTTTAAATATGGTCCAGGGTATTATTTTCCATAGGGACCTCCTTCTGCAGTCTGATGACGAGCTGCGCGCCAATTTAGAGCATCGTGGTGTTCATTTCGTCCGGCGCGTTCATCGGGGTCCGAAGGATAATCAGATTGCTGCTGGTGCCTTCATCTTGGACTTCGAGGGTGATACATCCCGGAGAAGGTCAAGGTGATGGTCTACCGCTGTGATGTTAAGCCCTATATGCCTCCCCCGATGCGGTGCTTTAAGTGCTGGAAGTTCGGCCATACCTTCCAGCTGTACTTCCAGCCTCGCATGTCGAGATTGCGGACGGCCATCACATCCCAATACTCTTCCCACGGGGTAGCCAGAGAGGGGAACGATTTGGGATCGTATTTCTGAGCGTTGAATTGAGTCCGAGAAAGCTTAGAGACTGCTGGCGGCTGACCAACAGCAATAGATGATGTAGCACGCTTCATTGCGGATCATCTTTTGTACAGTGTAATAAATCTGTAATTTTAACTAGCATTATATTATCGCAGGATGGTTCTGTAACTGGCTTAAATACTTTTAATTTTCGTTCTTTTGTAGAGGTTACATCATCAACGTCTGTAACAAGATTATTACTGTTATTATTATTATTATTATTATTATTATTATTATTATTATTATTATTATTATTATTATTATTATTATTTCTTTCTTTTCTCAGACGTTATGTCTGGTCAAAAATGGAAAGTGACGCGGACCTTGATCAAGCGTGACTTCCTTTTAACTGTACGGTATATGTTATATTGCATTTGGGAACTTTCGGGTAATTGAACGTGTATCAAAATTACCGATTTCTGTAGTTGTATATATAAGTTTAGATGTAGCTGTACTGCATTGATGTACTGGTGGATATTGTGTGGTATGACTCCTGTACTTGATAGTATAATTGGTATAATGTCAACTTTATCCTGATGCCACATGTCCTTGACTTCCTCAGCCAGTTGGATGTATTTTTCAATTTTTTCTCCTGTTTTCTTTTGTATATTTGTTGTACTGGGTATGGATATTTCAATTAGTTGTGTTAATTTCTTCTTTTTATTGGTGAGTATGATGTCAGGTTTGTTATGTGGTGGTGTTTTATCTGTTATAATGGTTCTGTTCCAGTATAATTTGTATTCATCATTCTCCAGTACATTTTGTGGTGCATACTTGTATGTGGGAACGTGTTGTTTTATAAGTTTATGTTGTAAGGCAAGCTGTTGATGTATTATTTTTGCTACATTGTCATGTCTTCTGGGGTATTCTGTATTTGCTAGTATTGTACACCCGCTTGTGATGTGATCTACTGTTTCTATTTGTTGTTTGCAAAGTCTGCATTTATCTGTTGTGCTATTGGGATCTTTAATAATATGCTTGCTGTAATATCTGGTGTTTATTGTTTGATCCTGTATTGCAATCATGAATCCTTCCATCTCACTGTATATATTGCCTTTTCTTAGCCATGTGTTGGATGCGTCTTGATCGATGTGTGGCTGTGTTAGATGATACGGGTGCTTTCCATGTAGTGTTTTCTTTTTCCAATTTACTTCCTTCGTCTCTGTTGATGTTATGTGATCTACAGGGTTGTAGAAGTGGTTATGAAATTGTAGTGGTGTAGCCGATGTATTTATATGAGTAATTGCTTTGTGTATTTTGCTAGTTTCTGCTCGTTCTATAAAGTATTTTCTTAAATTGTCTACCTGTGCATAATGTAGGTTTTTTATGTCGATAAATCCCCTTCCTCCTTCCTTTCTACTTAATGTGAATCTTTCAGTTGCTGAATGTATGTGATGTATTCTATATTTGTGGCATTGTGATCGTGTAAGTGTATTGAGTGCTTCTAGGTCTGTGTTACTCCATTTCACTATTCCAAATTAGTAGTCAATATTGGTATAGCATAAGTATTTATAGCTTTTGTCTTGTTTCTTGCTGTCAATTCTGTTTTCAGTATTTTTGTTAGTCTTTGTCTATATTTTTCTTTTAGTTCTTCTTTAATATTTGTATTATCTATACCTATTTTTGTCTGTATCCTAGATATTTACAGGCATTTGTTTTTTCCATCGCTTCTATGCAGTCGCTGTGGTTATCCAATATGTAATCTTCCTGTTTAGTGTGTTTTCCCTTGACCATGCTATTTTTCTTACATTTGTCTGTTCCAAAAGCCACATTTATATCATTGCTGAATACTTCTGTTATCTTTAGTAATTGGTTGAGTTGTTGATTTGTTGCTGCCAGTAGTTTTAGATCATCTATGTATAGCAAATGTGTGATTTTGTGTGGGTATGTTCCAGTAATATTGCATCCATAATTTGTATTATTTAGCATGTTGGATAGTGGGTTCAGAGCAAGGCGGAACCAGAAAGGACTTAATGAGTCTCCTTGGTATATTCCACACTTAATCTGTATTGGCTGTGATGTGGTATTATTTGAATTTGTTTGGATATTAAGTGTGGTTTTCCAATTTTTCATTACTATGTTTAGGAACTGTATTAATTTAGGATCTACTTTGTATATTTCCAATATTTGTAGTAACCATGAGTGGGGTACACTATCAAAAGCTTTTTGGTAATCAATGTATGCGTAGTGTAGCGACCTTTGTTTAGTTTTAGCTTGATATGTCACCTCTGTATCTATTATCAGTTGCTCTTTACATCCTCGTGCTCCTTTGCAACAGCCTTTTTGTTCTTCATTTATAATTTTGTTCTGTGTTGTACGTATCATTAATTTCTGTGTAATGACTGAAGTTAATATTTTGTATATTGTTGGTAGGCATGTTATGGGGCGATATTTAGCTGGGTTTGCTGTGTCCGCTTGATCTTTAGGTTTCAGATAAGTTATTCCATGTGTAAGTGTATCAGGGAATGTGTGTGGGTCTGCAATGTAACTGTTAAATAATTTAGTTAGATGTGAATGTGTTGAGGTGAACTACTTTAGCCAGAAAAATTAATTGCTTGGGTGACTTCATGTTGCAAAATTATCACTTCAGGCATTTGTGGTATCATCTTGTATGTATCTGTTTCTGCTTGTATCCACCGTGCATGCCTGTTATGTTGTACCGGGTTTGACCATATGTTGCTCCAGAAGTGTTCCATGTCTTGTGTTTGGTGGATTGTCTATTTTAATGTGTGTGTTATCTATTGTCTGGTAAAATTTCGTTTGGTTTATGTTGAATGTTTGGTTTTGTTTCCTTCTATTTTCACTTTTTTGTATCTTGTAAGTCGTTTGACCAATGCTTGTAATTTCTGCTTCTTTTCATCTAATTGCTCTATCGCTTCTTGTTGTGAGATTTTACCTAACCTTTTTCGTTTTTTTCTGACATTTCATTTCTTATAAATTGTGTTAGCTGTCCGATGTCTTTTCTCAGTTTTTCTACTCTTATCTGTAGCCTGTGTTGCCATGCTGGTTTTGTGGGTTTCTTCTGTGTGTTGGTTGGTTCTGATCTCCGCCTAGTGTGTATATTTAGTGTAGTGAGTGCTCCTATATAAACCAGTAGTTTTAACTCTTCCATAGTTGTATTTTCATTTATTTTGTTGTGTATGATTGTGTTGATAGTTTTTATTGTTGTTTTGACTTGTGGGTTATTTGGCGGTCTATGCAAGAATGGTCTAATGTCTGTATTTGTGTCTTTTTGTATTCTATATGTGTCAGCTGAAATTTTTCTTCTATATCTAACATGTGTGTTACTTCGAGTTCTATTTGTGCTTGTTCTGGTGGCTGTCTTAAGATTTCGTTTTCCTCTGATTGTTTAATTGATGCGTGTTGTTCTTCGTTTGTTTGCTCTGGGATGTTTGAGTCCATTACTGGATTTTCTTCTTCTTCTGATTGCACATTATTTTGTTCCAGTATTTGTTGTACTTGTTGTTTAATGTTTTCTAATTCTGACTGAGGTATCCTGTTATTTTTGATTATTACACGGACCTGATCAGCTAGTCGTTGTTCTGTTAAAAATTTTAATTCTGAGTATCTGATAATAAATGTTGTGTATACTTGTGATTGTATCCAGTTGTATTTGTTCCTAGGTTTGTTGCCTTGGTAACTAGGCGCTCAGTCCGGAACCGCGCGAATCCTGCCTTGGGCATGGATGAGTGTGATGTCCTTAGGTTAGTTAGGTTTAAGTAGTTCTAAGTTCTAAGGAACTGATGACCTGAGATGTTAAGTCCCATAGTGCTCAGAGCCATCTGAACCTTTTTTTTTTTTTCTTTTTTTTTTGTTAATAACAGAACATGAGGTGTCGATTAATTTCATCTGACCATCTCATCCTCTGTCTTTGTTTTCCTTCTAGGGTGGTTGCAGGAAGCATATCCTGCAAAACACCTCTATTTGGATTTAAATCATTTTCCAGTTGGCTAGCAGTGTCGTTACCATTGTGGGCGGGCATAGGGTTCAAGCGTCGTCCCCGACCATGACGGCGCTTGTCCGAGGCTTCTTTAGTTCTGTCCTGAACCAACTAATCACACTAAATGGGGGGTTAGCCCTATTAGTAGTTTGTTCTTTTCGTCGCCTTTTACGACTGGCAGAACATACCGGAGGCCTATTCTTTTCCCGGGCCTCCACGGGTATTATTATTATTATTATTATTACGCTTTTCTTAAGAAACCAGAATCCAAATCTCTCACTAGCTAGTTTTGTTTTATTTCGAAGTAGCTCTGTTATAGATTTGTTTGTAAAACTTATTTTATCCATAGCACACATTTTACTTTAAGCATCCATTTATAGAGAACATTTTTTATTAGATTGATGTAAAAGTAGATAGATTTTAAAAAGATTAAAAATAGAATAATTAAAATGTATCTGACACTTGGTAGCTGAAAGTAAAGCAATTTTTTACCTATTTGAATATTTAATTACTAGATATGGAGAAAAGATTGTATGGAGCTTAATAATAAGTTCAATAATATTGTACTAGACAGATATTATAAACTAATTACTGACTGGGATTTTCAATTAGTTGGAGGACAGATGAGACAAAAAGGAATGAAGAAACTTAAAAATAAAAATAATGGATTTCATGATATGGAATTCACTCTGTGAATTTATAGAAGTTTTTAATTTTTTTCCTATTGAATTTTGTAATATTTAAACGGATAATACGAAAGAGCTAAAGCAGTATCGTGACTGTCTAGATCAAAATAATGTTAATGAATTTTGTAGAGATAAATTTCGAAAAGACAGATATTGTTGGATCTGCAAACAATGTAAAAAGGAAAAGGATTCTGAAGAAGTAACATATGAATGTGTTAGAACTGTAAACAAACTATCTCAAAAAACATTTACAAACAACTGTTCGTAAAAGTCCTATGGCTGCTAAAGAAGGAAGAATTAGAAAAAAGTTAAGTAAAGAATGAAATATATAAAAACAGTTTTATTTTCTTTGATTCACTTTTTATAATAAAATACACCGATCTTGTGAGCAAGTAAAATTTTAATATGAGTTATTCTCTGCGAGAATGAAATTTTTTTCTTACTTGCACCTTTCATTAAAAAGTATTAAATTTTTTTATGTTCACCTTTTGTGAGAAACGGTTTTTATAATAAGCGAACATAAGAAAAAAATATTCATTTTTCTTAATTTTCTAAGTAATTTATTACAAAATAGTTTTTAATGAAAATGAGATAGACCTAAAAAACTGGACTATGGTAGTATAATTCGGTATTTTCTGGGTAAGCTTTTGTGAGTCAGTGAACGTGCGAGTGAAATCTGCGAGTGATCTAGCTTACAAAAACTGAGCTAGGACCTACCGAATTATTCTACTTACGTACTATTTCCTTGTTATCTGTACAGTTTTATGCCGTAATTACTTACTTCAGTTTATACAATCAAGTACAGTTATTTGTGTGTCCTCAACGTACTTGACTGTCAGTATTACCATGGTAAAAAATCGTTCCAGCCTCTTTCTTGCAAACCATATCCAAGAATAAACATTTCGTACCTTTTGGATCTTTTTTCGTATTACTAACAATTACAGAATGTCAGTCCCTCCTTGCCTTTATTATGCTTTTTTCGACAGGCTTCCCATTCTTCCTAGAGGCGAAGAAGCATCGTCAACCGCATGTAAGGGTCAGGAGACATAAAAAGCAACACCGAGTGTGTCAAGTTCATACCTTCCATAATTAACATGTCCAAATATCTGAAGTCCATATGCAAGTGTTCTTATGAGAATTTGCAATAATCGTTAAGGATTAACCATAATTTTGATTAAATAAACGTACGTAGAAGAAGCGATACAAGCATCCTCGACGTAGAAGCGCAATATCTTCCTCTTCGACAAGGACGCCGTGCTTACCGCATGTGGCGGTCAAGAGGCGCTAAACAGATGCGGTTGAACTCTTCGGTACTTCAGAGGATTGTTTCGCACTCACTTCAACCTTCTAACCAGACAAGGAGTAAACTGAGCGTACTAGCGAATGACGTCCTTCGAGCGTTTCCACCTCCTGTGAACACAAACTGACGCTCACTGAAATAGCTCTCTTACCGAATGCTAAAACCCATATAAATCTGAAGTCGGGGACAATGAATATTCTCAGCAGGGGCAGTTCTCAAGCATTTGTTTTACTGCGTATGCGCGATGACGCGTTGGTGAGGCACCTTGACTAAATTCCGTACATATGCCACACATCCCTCGTGCTGAACGACGTAGGGGAAACACGTTTCAGACTTACAAACGGACGCCTGCGATCACTAATATTTCTAATTCGGGGATTTCGGGTGATGAAGGATTATCATCTGATGACACGTTCCACAGACTGTATGATTTTACAATGTAGTAAGACACAAAGAAGAAAATGTTTTCAATTAGGTTAATAGTTCATAACTGAAACAGAACCCTGGTAAAAATCAATACCAACGCATTTCGAAGTAGTTTTAGAGCCATATGAAAGTAAGATTACTGTCCAATCACATGCTGTAGCAACTCACCTCAGGAATCCTGAAAGCACACTTTGAATGATAGTGATATTTAGACCAAACTGCAGGTAGTGTATTTTCTGACAGTAACACCACACAGGTTTTTCGTGCTCAAAGCACCCAAGGTATTTCCGAAATGAGGCGGCAGGACGTAAAACGAATTAGAAATTTCATTTGATATGGCATCACACCGCTCAATCGACTCTGGAAGCATTCTGAATCGCCAAGACAGAAAAAGAGAGATCGACAAATGAGGTCAAATGTGAAGGTTATCTTTTGCCACAACGTCGGACGATCAATATGGGGTACTACTTACATGTTCAACGCCGTTTTTATCACCCGATCTGAAGAAAAGGTCAGGACCTGTGGCGATAAAAGCCATGGCTTTTTCACCATGATATACACACGCACATAGACCACTATTTGCTTTAGAATATTTGGCCAAAACCAATACTGCAATGCTGCCCCAGCCTCCATATCCGCCAGATGTGATTCTTTTGTTCCAAATAAATAAATAAAACCTTACAGGGGTGTCTTGTAACAAGCATAAATAGATTAAAAGCGCTGAGAGCACACTAAAGGCTATCACAAAGATAAAATTCCAGAAATATTTCGGAAAAAGCGCTGGCATGAATGTATAAATATATAAGGAGGGCTATTTTGAAGGGGTGGCGTTTATGTAGATGAATACACAAAATTTTTCCCAACAAACCAAAATTCGTTATTTCTGAAACATCTCGCATAACGTCAACTACAAATGGGAGTCACCTATCGCAGGACGGTGGGAATGGCCGTTGCGATTTCGATGTATTCGTTACACCAGCCACGTCGGTCGTATGTACGAAAATCTGGTAGAATTTTAATTAATCAAGTCTTCCATAATCGAAAGAATTTGTCTGAATTACCCATTTTGTGTGTCCCACTGATACAGTCAAATTAGTTTCACAGAACACTCAAAATCAGATTAAAGAAACATCTACCAAATTACAGACCACTAGAGTAGTTCTGAACAATAAGCTGTTTATAATTCGCCAGCACATGACCTAAGATACTTTCACACCAACTGATTTAAAGCACTTGTGATAACATGTGATTTGTGTAAAGAAAATTGACACTGGTTGTTGTGACTCTGAACACCAGGTCGACCACAAATCACTGTGTAATGTCTCGAACGGTCGAAGGATACAGCACCGACAAAGAGGTGCGTGACAAATTGGACTAGGGCGCCGGCAAGAGCCTGCTCGATGTCAGTCGCAGTCAATAACTTGGCATGCTCAAGGGAGGGTGTGTGTGTTGGAAGTGGGGGACGGGTGCGTTGCAGGAATGGGAGGGGGCGTGTACCAAGGGCAGCACAGCTGACTGACCACTGTCACAGGCGTGTGCTGCGCTGCCTTTAGATCAGTGAGAAACGCAGTTGTCGCGCTACTCGTTTCCTTCTGCGTTAGTGAAGCTTAACATTCTGATACGCGTCGATACTCTGAAGTCGCAAAAGTATCTTAGAATTCAACTCTCTAAGTCTGATTATTTTTTCTATCACAACATTTCAACACGACTGCAGGAAACAAAGTATTTTTAGAAGCGAGGTTGAAGAAATGCTACGAAAATCTTGTCGAGTGCCCACAAAAATTAGAGGTCTTTTCTAAACAGCAGTTTTGACAATCTCATCTTCTTTATGTAATGATAAGAAGCACAAACTTAAAAACAAATATTAGTGCGTAATTCTTCTTAAGGGTTACCCAATTTTTAATATTTCTTAAATGCCTGTACAAATGCAGAAAAACAATACTCCAGAGGTTCCATAATTCGTCTCTCCGGCAGAAGAATTCCCTTGCACCGCCGAAGTTCACATAACGGAATTCTACTGCGCGTTAACGCAGCGTTCACGGAAAAATATCTTAGACACCTACAAATGCGCAGTTACATACATGGGTTTCGGAAGAATTGGTTTTGCTCTTCAGTGAGTAAAATTCCTGAAGAAAAAAATATGTATGAAAGAAAAACTTAACAAGTACACTTTCGTTCATAACATGCAGTTATGTTCAATTCTACATTCATTAACAAAATAGTTCGTAACTTTAACGTTATATGCTGATGTACTCTGGAAACTTTTTACAGACTTTCTACAGAGGCAATCAATTACCCAAAACTGAAAAACGCTACAATAGCTCTATGTCTATCAACTGCAAAAATATCAAAATGTCTATTGACCTGCCTGCTTACTCACAGTAGTGTCCGAAAATTTAATGAATACCTTGGAGGGGAAAAACAATTGACAGATCAAGTGGACGAAACGTAATAAGTAGCAATGAATATGATACAACTTTACCTTCGTTAACCTACATTCCTCTTCGGTTTTCCCTGTATGAGGATCTGAGAATTTCGTTTAGTTTTTGGATGACAAAAAGTACTTATTTGCCTAGAATGCAAAGTAGTTTCAACAATGAATGGAACTACTTGACTACGTTTTGCCGTAGTTTTGAAAGTAAGACTAAAATAACGTATGGCCAACACATCGAAAAGCAAAATTTACAAGTAATCACGTTACTTCAAGACAACGCCTCGTGGATAGTAAAAGAGAGAACGAGTTCACATGTTCTGCAGCGCTTTGAGATATTAAAATGGTTATTCAGAGACACTATCATTGAATGTTTATTTTTCTAGTCACTCGGTAGTACAACTTCCTCTATGAACACTGAGGTAAAGAATGCTTAAAAGCATCGTCATCCAAGTCCTTAGACGTACCTATTTGTAAAGAGCATTGTTCAGAACAATATTAATGACATGATTGTTATATTTCCTTTGTGAAAATCCCAGCTGAAGTGTTTTGACAAAGCCACTTTCTTTTACATCGGTATATTATACAAAAACGGTCCACGGGTTATCTAGCCACTTACGTGACATGTGAACACGATGCCTCAATGTACGACAAATAATGTGTGGATAATCACTTTTGCCGAACTTTTTGTCTGTGTTGGGTCCTGCACGAAGGAAGACCAGTAAGTGTTTTTAGGATACCCATTCCCTTCTATTTGTTGGTGTATTTCGTTCCCAATTTCAACATTTTGTGTAGCGAAACATAGGTAAACGTAGATTTTTTCTTAATAAAAGACATATTTACGCCAGGACTGTAACACTTTCTTTATTTCACAATTGCAATTTCGGCCTTGGCCATTATCAAGTGCAGCTGAAAAACACAGAATGTTTATAAATTATTTAACAAAATCGTTATACATCTTCATATTCGGCCGATTACACAGAATGAAAAATGTAGTTGCATAAGCATATTACTTACATTCATCGTTTTACATGCATATAAGAAGGTTATTTATTTCGTCGTGGTTTACTGTATTAACTTAGCAGAACCAAACTCACAGAGGCGGTCATATGTCACACACAACCTCATGCGCTTTGCAAATCAGCAGCACGCTTCCATAGAACCAGCCACTCAATTCTAACACAGCTGGCGTGACATTTCGCCAACGTTACATAAATTTTAAGCACACGAATTGATCGCCGATGCAGCTTACTAAAATGATATGACAATGTAATAAGTATTTTCTGTGTCAATTATTCTATGGGAGCGTGCCCCTGATCTGGAAAGCGCATGAGGTTGTGTGTGACATGTGACTGCCTTATTTTGGTTATCCTATGTTAATACAGTAAACCACGACGAAATAAATAACCTATACAAATTTAACAGTAAGAGTGGGTAACGAAAGAATACCTACAAGTATATATCACGATGTATATCCTAAAATGTATGTAAAACGATGAATAACGATGTATATCCTTTATGTAAGTATAACGGTGATCAATCTCCATGTATTTTATGTACAATGTATTAAAAACAGGTTACGTAAAATATTATAGTGGTACAATGAGAGCACAATCTGCGCCTCATAATACAGTCGCTGGACGGCATTCGCGCTCCACACACAGCAAAGCAATATCTGTAATCAGTTACGCGCCAAAACGGCTACCATAGCATGTTAACAGTCATCTGCCGCTGCAGTTTATTGCGTAAGTGACTAGTGGTGAGCTAGCGAACGTGTCTAAAGTTGTTTTATGACATATGGATATGTGTGCTCGCAATATGCAACAGCGTCACCGATGTATTTAATAGTTATGACAACGCCATATAAATGTATCAGCTCATTTTAAGCTGACATGCCTTAAAGCCACAAAAATGTAAGTAACATGCTTATGCAATTACATTTTTCATTCTGTGTAATCGGCCGAATATCAAGATGTAAACGATTTTGTTAAATAATTTTTAAACATTCTGTATTTTTCAGCTGCACTTGATAATGGCCTAGGGTCGAAATTGCGATCGTGAAATAAAGGAAGTGTTACAGTCACTGGCGTAAATATGTCTTTTATAAAGTTATACATGACTGAATCCCTGGTATAAAAATTGGATTTTTTCATTTGCCGTAGCACACACAGCTTAGTGATGGAAGCAGGACAGGAGAATGGTTTCCATCCGAGTACATCGAGGTGAATTTAGGGTAGCAAATCACGTCCTAACAAATTCCTTTAAACTTTTTCCTTTAGTTGTACATTTCCATCCTTAAGCCGACCTCACACTGGACGTATGATTAATCGCGAAGCACACCAGACGTTGTGCTGTTCGTGGTTGCTGCACACTCGAACGACCTACCACTTCTCACAAAACGTGCTATGTGGTCCTCAGCGTTATTTGCGAAGGCAGCGCTCTCCAGCGGCAGTTCTCAGCTGCATCTGAAGCGTTAATCACACAATTTCTTTACGAAAGTGAACGAGTGTAAAAACCTAGCTTTAACTCACCTAGCGATCGTCGAAGAAGAGCGGAGAAAATACGATTATTTGATATACATACTAGTAGAAGTTATTCTTGAACTCAATCTCCATTTCGCTTTCGGCTTTGAATCAAATATCGTTAAAGTACACTGTCTAATGTAAGTTTTCACATGCGTAAAATCCATATTCTGGATTTTGTATTGACTGCCTTCACTCTGAAGTAACGTACTTCATCTCACAGGTTTCACGATCTGGATTCTTTTCGTAATTTCTTTCGAATGGGAGAAAAGTTTTTTTTTCGAACACTGAAAGAGGTATTTAATGGTAAGATACAAACATGAGGCAGTCTATAAAATCAATAAATTGGTACATGTATTTTACACACCGTTTCATTAGCAAAGCCTGCGTAAACTGTGTTTACTTTCTGACACTGGCAACCACGTCGGGATTTCTGGCCAATGGGGAAACATTCCAGTTGTTGGCCAAAGCAACAAGAACTGCAGCAAATACTTCCATTAAATTAACAAGAAAGACACAAAATCTTTTACTCAACAAAAGATGAAAATTTGATTTCCTAGTTAACTATAGTATAACGAACTGTACCAAAAACGACGCACGTTTGATAAATGATCATGGTGCCATCACTGAAACGGTATACTTTCATAGCACACAAGTTATAACACTATAACCATCATATATGGCAAGACTATAACTACCTATATTAATTTCCTGTCATTTTATTCTAATATATCGCACCTAAAACGACCAGTTTTGGAGAGATGCTCAGTGCCGACGCTTTGAAAAAGTTTACATTCGTACCTTGTACTCTATAATAATAATAATAAATAATCCACCAAACACAGAATTTAATTCTGTACAATATGGCGTCTCCTAAGTTCCGCTTGTGACATAAAACCGATGCCACATCCCCCAGGGTATGTTAATCTCCATGAGGCAAAACTGTGACACGCCAGATTCTTCATTTCACGCTTCTCAGTGTAATGAAATGTGTAATTCCACGTTGTGAAGGCACTAGATCCTCTTCCACATACGTTTAGACATCCCGTAGATGACAGCTTTAGACATGTCACTTAACTCTCTTCCTTGTAATTGTTTATCACCTCTAAGAACTAACAGTGTCTGCATGTCATGCAAAGCACTTTAACAAGCTGCATTCATTCCAGGCAGTTTACTCTTATTTTTATGTGTATGTGCCACAAAGTTATTGTAACTGTTTAGCTCCTTCATGTAATAAATTTCAATTAAAGAATTAATAGGCTGCCAGGTAAATCGCTGATCAAGCAGCCATCTATTACGACTTAGCACATAATGACTAATTCATTTGAATTCTTGATTTGTTACGAAAATAGTTTCATTGTTTTTTGTATCGCTGACTGATGGATGAACACGTGGTGGTATGGATGGAAACTTGTCCTGGTAGGTCGCTGGAGGGAGATAGCACCACATCTGCACACAGAAGTCACCTAATTTTGGGGAGGAAGATGATGAGCTCTGACGACACGTTCAATCACATCCCACATGTGTTCGATCGGGTTCAGATCTGACGAGTTGAGGGGCCAGCACATCAATCTGAACTCGCCAGTGTTCCTCGAACCACTCGATCACACTTCTGGCCTTTGGCATAGCGTATTATCTTGCTAAAAATTCCACTGCCATCGGCAAACATGATCGTCATTAAAGTGGGTACGTGGTTTGCAAACGGTGGACGATACTCCTTGGCCGTCCTAGTACCTTACAAGAGCTCCATTGACCCATGGATGCCCACGACAATGTTCCCAAGAGCATAATGGAGCCGCCGTCATTTTGTCCCCGTCCCGCAGTACATGTGTCAAGGAGCTGACGCCCTGGAAGATGACGGACTTGCGCTCTCCCATCGGCATGAAGAAGATGGCATCGGGATTCATCACAGCATGCAACGCTCTGCCACTGCGTCAATGTCCAGTGCCGACGGTCACGTGCCCGTTTCAGCCGTAGTTGCCGATGTCGTGGCATATGCATGGGCGTTAGATGCAGAGCCCCGTCGTTAGGAGTGTTCGGTGCACTGTGTGTTCACACACACTTGTGTTGATCCCAGCGTTAAAGTCTGACGTTGGTTCAACCACAGTTCGCCGCCTGTCCTGTTTTAACCAGCTAGCTTACGACATTTGATATCTGTAATGAGGGATGGTCGTCCAATCCCACGACGTCTGGACGTGGTTTCACCTTTGTTTCACCACGCGTTGAAGACACCGCAGCATTCCTCGTACACCCGAGACAAGTGGTGCAGTTTCCGCAATGCTCGTGCCAAGCCTCCGGGCCATCACGATATGCCATCGGTCAAACTCAGATAGATCGCACGCCTTTACCGTTGTACACACAGACAGCACATTCACAGATACTACATGCACCGTGCGTGTTTCCGACTAGCAGTCGTTCCTCGCCAGGTGAAGCTGCTATCACCTGGACAGGTTCATATCGACAGTAGGTCGGTGGTTATAATCTTCCGGATGCTCAGTGTATAAGCTTCGTGGACAGTGTCAGATGTTGAGCGATCACTGAAGGACACGGAAGTTCCGCGTACCTGTATGAGGCATCGTTATCAGCGCCTGACAATTAGAAAAGGGCCCCACTATGGGTTTCCACTTGCCGGCTGGTCGAATTGTGAAACATACTGATTAATCGGGCATTCGAATGTGACTGTCGCGATGCTGGACTACTTTGGAACGTAAGAATTGGCATACTCGTCGTTACGAGTTCCAATCGACCACGTCTGACAAGAAAATGGAAGGATCGCCGTCTTTGACACAAGCGCATCGTAACCACATCATATCTGTGCCTGCCATTCGTGAAGACGTGGGGATTCTCTGCAATGTTCTGCGTCATTCCGCACCATTGGTCGGAAACTAGCAACAGCAAGACAAGAGAATTACCGTTCCAGGGACTGGCGCAGTAGCCGGGGAGCAAGGACCGCTGATGCGTGGCAACGTACTGGGCGCCGTATTGTGTTCAGCGACCAATCACGGTTGTGCACAACCCTGGATGACCACTGTAGCCGAGTACAGCAGCGACCTGGGAAAAGCCCAACTCTTCCAAAGTTCTGCAGAGGCACAGCGTCGCTACTCCTCGCGTCACGCTATGCGATGCTATCTGATACTACTTCAGGTCACGGCTGGTAGTGATTGAGGGTCCTCAGCGATACGCCACGGATATCTTACGTCCATACCTGTTGTCTCGCATGCGACAGTACAGCCGTGTCACTTTTCAACAGGACAATTCTCGTCCACACATGACGGGTGTCTACAAATAGGTTTGTATTGTTGAGGTACTCCCGTGGCCGGTAAAATCCTCAGATCTGCCCCTGATAGAACATATGCTGCAGCAGTTCGGACATCAACACCATCCCAGGTCAGTATCCAGCATATTATGGGCCAGTTACAACAGGTATGAGCCTACTTACCTCAGGAGTAGATAGAACAGCTTTATGAGACCCTTCCCAGTCTTATCAGTGCTTGCATCCAGGCCAGGGAGGATACAACGCCATGCTGATAAGTAGACACACACTGCCAAGTTCTTCGTAAATGTGACTTGACACTGTAATAACTGAAATACCAACACCACAAACCCTTTCAGTCCGTGAAGTTTGGTTTCCTTCTTTCCTTCCGGGTGTCTTGCTTTGTAGTAAGGCAGTGTAGTTTCAGAGCAGATATGTCGCTTTGTTCGTCCATGGCAGAGCCTTACACTCTTCCTGCGGTAGATTCAAATGAAATTTCCGATCCCTACTCCGCTGCACGGGTAAGAGTATTGGTTCGTGCACCTACTCTTTACAGTACATTCAACAGATTATCTGGAAGAATTGCTTTTGCGCTTCACCTGTATCTATACTCCACAAATTACAAAAATGTGCGCGGCACAGTATTTTTATGTATGGTTGCAGGGGGAGATATTCAGCCGCCAAATAATTGTTAACATTCATGATGAAACTTTCAGCTGTCATTTATTTTGTACAACTCACAACGAATTTCGTCAGTGAGCATTATCAAGCGTAGCTGGCTTATGACCGAAACTAGTAGCGAATGTGCAAAATAAATGACAGCTGAAGGTTTCACCATTAATTTCAACAGAGTACTTTTTTGTATCATATTTTGAGGATTCTTCTGTTTTTGTTCACGAAAGGGGAGCTGGCAGAGTGGCCTTTGCACGAGCTGTACTTCCCTCATTTTAACTGCATGTCTCTACCGGACAGATACTGAGTTAGGTGAAGAATATTCGTAATTTTTTAACGTCTTCAACACAGGTTCCCGCGAGATGTACGACGTCTTTCGTCGAATGCCTTTCACTTAAGATTCTTAGTTCAACATTTCACAGACAATGTGTCTACTGTAAATGACATTTGTCACCATTTGTACCACCTTTCTCTGTATGCGGTCGATGTCGTCTGTTGGTGCGATCTGATATGAGATCCACAAACTTAAGCAGTAATAACTATGGGACCGTACAACTGTTTTGTGTGTAATCTTTTCGTGCGCAAACTGCTGTTTCCTAGTATCCTACCAACGAATCGTTCTTTAATTTAGGCAATGTGGTTGCCCCACTTCATATCGTTACACAATTGCTACTCCTAAATATTTGTATGAGTTAACTGACTACAGGATTAATCCAATTAAGGATACAGGGTATTTCTCCGGCTCAATATTATGTAAAAGCAACATCTATTTCTTTCAGGCACTGTTTATAATGTCTATGTTTTACAGATTTTTGTTGATATCAGGTAATACAGTACATTTTCTAAACAAATTGGAAGTATTTTGAATATTTTTCAACCTGCTTAGGGTTATTAAAAACTACAAAAAACTGATAACTTTTTTCCAAAATGCTTCCTCAAATTGTGGTACCATTTAATCCAATGTTATACATTTGAAGGAGGTCAAATTTTTACCAGATATGCATGACATTATGGCCGAAGTACAGGACCTATTTAATTCCACCTAGTATGTACATTACAAGGATACAAAATAATCATATCTTACAATTTAATTTTTATAATTTTTTCCTAATAAAAATTATTTTTCTATAATTTAGTTGACTCTGCAATAAAGCTTAGGTCTCCTACATAAGTATGGACTATCCCAAGTTACGGACAAAAATTAGAGCAATGTTTTATAAACTTTAGGAAATATTTTTACCTGAATTCTGAAAAATACAACCAGCGAGAAATTGCGAATGAAGATATGAGTCCAATTAAACTGTGCCTCAGAACATTCCTGATGCATAGTCTTCATCCCGCAGCATTTCTTCATCTTCAAGCATCCTCTTGGCACTCCTTTTAGCACTTCTTGCTTTTTTGGTAACTTGAACAGCGAATTTTTCAGCTCACGAATCTGTTGGCTGTCACACGCAAGCAATTTATCTTCCATATTAGAGCCACATTTTATGCCTAAATTTCTCAGGACTTGCGACCTTCCTATCATTCCATCACTGAAACGTATCACTGCATCTAGTACACCAACTTTTAATGCGTTTAGACCAACAAAAACATTCTTGGATAATCTTTCCCATATGCAATTGTTGAAACTTTCATTTGTATTCTACTGTCAATCTGCCTCGGCCAGACAGAGATTTCCCACCAGATAACTTTCATTTCATTTCTCTTCGTAGCTTCCTCAATCTAGCACCCATCCTCTTTCGCCCATGTCCACAACAATACAGTTTTGTTACTAAGGTATCACCATAAACATTGAACTCATTAATTTTATTGAAAGCTTTAAAGTCCTCATCGCCTAGGTACTCCGTATATCTACCGTTATAAACGGGCACGGACCTTTGAAATATTTTTAGACCTCCATCACACTCCATACCTCCACTGTAACCACATAATTCTTAGAACACTGGTGTCCTTCAGTGTTACCAGGGCAGGTGTGACAGTACTTAGATAACCACTCAACATCAACAACTTTTCCATTGTCCAGAGAAGTAGCACTTACAACATCAGTCAAGGATCGATGTCCTCGACGTTGCCACGTCCCATCAAGTGCAACAGCAATGTCCCTAGTTCCACTAATATTTACAGTTTCTTCTACTGCACGTTTCGTAGATGCTTTAGACACAATCGTCAATGCACCTAAAAGTATTTTTATGTACTTGCTGAACCTACTGGGGGCAGGAGGAGGAAGAGGAGGAAGGCCCATCAAACCACAAAACGTTTGAGCAGCCTTTGTTCCTCTTGCTATTGCACACATTGCATTTCAAATTCACATCATACGAATTATGCACAATGTTCGAAGTCATTTTCGAGGTAGATTTATTGCAGAATTTACACAGAACAACTAATTTTTGACGCTCTAACCTTCCTGCCAGTTTGTTGTTCAGCTATTTCCAGACAGCCTACACCATCACATTGTTTACATTTCGCCACTTCCTTTATCAAAGAAGATAAGATGCCCACAACAACAACAAAACCACTACAAAGTGTCATTGCTAACACAAAAATTTGAATCACCAGGAGGCGTGCCATGTGGGAGAGGATATGTACTTCCACAAATACATGTAGCACTTGGGCATCATACATTCAGTAACACATGAACAAACTGCTTCAGCGAAACAAAAGTAAATACTAGCAAAGATAATAATTTACAGACACTAGAAACCTCCACTGATACCAACATATACAATTTATCATACGCATAACCACTGGAAATAGAAATAAAGGGGGTGTGGCGACATACATGACCGTAACTTTAAAATTTGGTGTACATGTCTTTTTCAATTGAAACCCTATAATGTATATATCATGTAATCAGAAAAGACTACAGAAATTAATAAAGTCATTAAAAATTTTGATTTTTCCAAGTACCCTGTATCCTTAAAGGAGATGTTGCTTTTGCACTTCGTTAAGTGTACATCACACTTCTACAGAGTAATAGTTACTTGGCAGTCTTTACATCTGGTTGATATTTTGACGATATCTAATTCGATATTGCTACAGTTTTTACTGGATAGAATTTCCTGATAGATGATTACATCACCTGTGAAAAGTCTGACATTGCAGCTAATACAGTCTGATGACTAATAAGATGAACAGTAATGCCTACTACGCTTTTGCCAGTGAAACATTTCGGATTTTGTTTCACAATCTTCTATTTCGTTTCCTTTCTCTTCCACAAACTGCTGAGTGCCTGATTTCTGCACCACTGAGAGCCTCAACATATGACCAACATCTCTTGAAGTTTTTGGTCAGGTCGTATGAAAATACACTACTATTGTAGTAATGAAAATTTTTGGTAGCCAACCAAGTTTCATTGAACATTCACTCGTCAGCCAAAACACTATGACCACCAATCTACTATCGATATAAACATGTCCAGGCGATAGAAGTGTCGCCTGGGGCCCTATTCTGTATCGTTCATACCGATCGGTGCAGTAGGTTAGCATCGGTAGTGACGTCATTTTCGGTTCTTAACCCGAATTTACTATTTTGTAAGCTTCTGAGACCTGTTACCGATCGGTCCTCCCGCCGATATTTCGACAATTGTACTGAGAGGTTTTGGATTTCTGTATGGCCCACACGTTTGGTCTTATTGATTATGTTATTTAAGAATCACCAGGACGCATCCGGGTGGAAAGTGAGTTCATACTAGAGTATTTTCCTTAGTTAGAAATATGGTTTGTACTGTTGTTACTGTGAATGTTTATAACATAAACCAGTTTCGGTCAATATTCTCACAAAATTGCTGTTATTTTTACGTAATTAAGTGTTTAAAAAATATTAAATTTGAAAAGATCGGCTCTGCTTACGTATATCACGTGGCTGTTAGCTGAAATTACTAGTTACTTCGCGTACTTTTTTCCGCAAATGGTTTACTTATTATTTACCGAAACGCATTTAAAACTTTTAAGTAACAATGCAAAGGAAATTTGTGAATTTGGTAGAGGAAACCAAAATTTCATGCATTTGCGACTTACGCCCGATCATCCGGCAACCTAGTCAGCCTGCGTAGATACTTCCACATGTTTAAGAAATGAAGGATGAAATTACTATGCGTGAAACAACTGACAGTGACATTTATACTTTTTCTTCTCACAAATAATACACCATTTTTTTCTGGACACGTAGCGATTTTTGCGTGTGTGATCAGACAGGAATCGAAGAGCACAAGAGACATTACTGCGAATGAAACTAGCAGCAATCGTCTTTATACTTTAGCTTGTCGCAAGTATTTATCTCCGATCAAATCCTTAATAACAGTATACAGAGGTGAAAGATTGCCGCCACAATATTGTTAGACTATACCAGCATATATGAAACATTTTGATTCATCAGATACATGTTATAAACTACAATGAACTTCTATAGCTGCACTCGCCACACACTCTCGAAAAGGAGTTTTCTTTTTTATTTTGTTTTTGTGGACCGAATCGTTGATGAATCATATAGGGAAGTAGGCTACTTCATAATTTGGATCTCTACGAGCGAGTTACAACCACATTCTACGCATGCTCTTATTCTTTGTCACTCACTTAAACAATTTTTCGGGTTCGTGGAGATCTGTTCCGTCTATGCAACTAATAGAAAGCAGTTTGTTTATTGCCGGCGAACTGTAGCTGAACTAACGTTAGACGTTAATGCTGGGATCGATAACACCACGAGATCGGCAACTACGGCTGAAATAGGCATGTGGTCATCGGCATTGGACACTGACGCACTGGCACAGCGTTACATACTCTGATGAATCTCGAAACCATCTGCATCCTCTTTCAGAAGAACAGTTCCTTGACACCTGTACTGCAAGACGGGCACAACTGGCAGCATTTCCATTATGCTCTGGGGAACACTGACGTGGGCCTCCTTGGGCCCAGTGGAAGTCGTGAAAGGCACCATGACGGCCAAGGAGTATCGTGCACTGGTTGCAAACTGCATACACCCCTTCATGACGATCATGTTTCCCGATGGCAGTGGCATTCTTCAAACAAGATAATGCGCCATGTCACAGGGCCAGGAGAATGATGGAGTGGTTCCAGGAACACTGTGGCGAGTTCCATTGTGTGTTGGCCCACAACTAGCCAGATCTGAACCCGATAGAACACACAAGGAATTTACGCTAACGTGACGTACGCGCGCGCGCGTGCGTGCGTGCGTGTCAGATGATGTACCTCCAGCGACCTACCAAGTCCTCTCTGCTTCCATGCCACGACACGTCGCCGCTGTTATCCGTGCCAAATAGTCCTGGCTGATCAGCGTATACCAATCAGCGAACTAACCCCTTGCCGTACTTGGACGAGACTAAGCCATGATAACAATTCTGTCATCTCAATTCTGGAGATATATATATATATCACTCCTGGAAATGGAAAAAGAACACATTGACACCGGTGTGTCAGACCCACCATACTTGCTCCCGACACTGCGAGAGGCCTGTACAAGCAATGATCACACGCACGGCACAGCGGACACACCAGGAACCGCGGTGTTGGCCGTCGAATGGCGCTAGCTGCGCAGCATTTGTGCACCGCCGCCGTCAGTGTCAGCCAGTTTGCCGTGGCATACGGAGCTCCATCGCAGTCTTTAACACTGGTAGCATGCCGCGACAGCGTGGACGTGAACCGTATGTGCAGTTGACGGACTTTGAGCGAGGGCGTATAGTGGGCATGCGGGAGGCCGGGTGGACGTACCACCGAATTGCTCAACACGTGGGGCGTGAGGTCTCCACAGTACATCGATGTTGTCGCCAGTGGTCGGCGGAAGGTGCACGTGCCCGTCGACCTGGGACCGGACCGCAGCGACGCACGGATGCACGCCAAGACCGTAGGATCCTACGCAGTGCCGTAGGGGACCGCACCGCCACTTCCCAGCAAATTAGGGACACTGTTGCTCCTGGGGTATCGGCGAGGACCATTCGCAACCGTCTCCATGAAACTGGGCTACGGTCCCGCACACCGTTAGGCCGTCTTCCGCTCACGCCCCAACATCGTGCAGCCCGCCTCCAGTGGTGTCGCGACAGGCGTGAATGGAGGGACGAATGGAGACGTGTCGTCTTCAGCGATGAGAGTCGCTTCTGCCTTGGTGCCAATGATGGTCGTATGCGTGTTTGGCGCCGTGCAGGTGAGCGCCACAATCAGGACTGCATACGACCGAGGCACACAGGGCCAACACCCGGCATCATGGTGTGGGGAGCGATCTGCTACACTGGCCGTACACCACTGGTGATCGTCGAAGGGACACTGAATAGTGCACGGTACATCCAAACCGTCATCGAACCCATCGTTCTACCATTCCTAGACCGGCAAGGGAACTTGCTGTTCCAACAGGACAATGCACGTCCGCATGTATCCCGTGCCACCCAACGTGCTCTAGAAGGTGTAAGTCAACTACCCTGGCCAGCAAGATCTCCGGATCTGTCCCCCATTGAGCATGTTTGGGACTGGATGAAGCGTCGTCTCACGCGGTCTGCACGTCCAGCACGAACGCTGGTCCAACTGAGGCGCCAGGTGGAAATGGCATGGCAAGCCGTTCCACAGGACTACATCCAGCATCTCTACGATCGTCTCCATGGGAGAATAGCAGCCTGCATTGCTGCGAAAGGTGGATATACACTGTACTAGTGCCGACATTGTGCATGCTCTGTTGCCTGTGTCTATGTGCCTGTGGTTCTGTCAGTGTGATCATGTGATGTATCTGACCCCAGGAATGTGTCAATAAAGTTTCCCCTTCCTGGGACAATGAATTCACGGTGTTCTTATTTCAATTTCCAGGAGTGTATGTCAGACTCGCGGAAACATATGCGGACCAAATGTAAACATGACTAAATCCATGAGACAAACAATTGTCATTTACAGTCGGCATGTAGTTCTTACTATTTCGCCGCGAGGATTTGTCACAATTCGTTAAATCTACACCATAAAGCAAGAGTGCTAGCGGTTTTGCACCTTTGTTCTTGAAGAAAAATTTAAATAATAAACCCTTACATAACGTCAAGAGTGGGGCATTTAAGTGGATGTAGTGAAGGAGAATTCGGTCACAGCAACGTGATCGTACAAAACAGAAAGCGTACAAAACTTAATTATAGATGACTATAATGAATAGGAAAATACAATACCCAAATCTTGTGTATCATGGATTTGTCAAGAAACGAAAAACTCACCAATCATTTGGAAATATTCTGGGACTCGTAGCATAAAACCATCTGTTTTAAATGATTTAAGTGAACACCCAGGATTATTAGAACTATTTTCTAAGAGCTCGATGACAAATTCTGGGAAATACTTGGTACGGAAACATCTCTTAGCACGTCAGATAAAAGATAACGAACAGAAAAAACCGGAAAGTTGACGACACTTGGTACCCTGTAGTTTCCTACTAAATGAAGGCCTACTATGCACTGTGTATTTCAATCGCGCAAGTAAGAAAATTGAATATCCAAATGCACTGGTCTAAAAAAAACCGTAGTCGAAACTAAATTAGAATTATATATTAATACCTTCAGCCGCTGACCGGCGTTGATATATATCAACGGGGACATGTGAAAATGATTGCCCAGACCGGTACTCGAACCCGGGATGTCCTGCTTACATGGCACGGTCGGAGAACACGTTTTCACCTGCCACGGTTGATATACATCAACGCCCGACAGCGGCTGAAGGTATTAATGTATGTACGAATTAACAGACACCATATCCATATAAGTAGTAGAAACGCCAATATTTATAAAGTTATGCTTTTTAAATGATTTAAACAAATTCTGAGATTCTTACATTTTTGAAATACTGAAACTCCTGATAGTACTGACCGGTTTCGAAGATAAGACCTATCATCAACGTTCGACATAAGAAATTTAAAGACCAAGGCTGGACTAAGAATTTACAGACTATATAAGTACCGGTTGTTGTTACGGTTTTAAAATATATGCTGGCAAGGACAAAACTAATCAGAATAATAGCACATCAGAGAATGTCATCACGAACTTAACATCCATACTGAGTGACATACTTTGTTTCTTGACAAGAGGTACTCCTTCCCCAACCTCTTTCAAAAATTACATCAGAAACACACCAATATTATCGGAACAGTACACAATAGACAAAACACACCAAAAAATATACAGAAACAAATTTTGATGAAAGAACACTTATGGAAAAGTAGTACTAATTTGTTGGCTCCCGATGGAAAGCCAAGCGTGACGCGTATATGATACCAAACCTGATACTTACAGACGGTTGACCACGCAAACAGTTTCGAAAAACAATGAAGCCCAAATGTATCCTCGAGAACAATAAAGGAATGGGAGGAATTGATCGTCATGATCGGATGATAGCTTGTTTCCCAATCACGAGAAAAATCCTGAAGGGATACTGAAAACATATATATATTAGTCCGATATGGTTCTGTTCACTATGTATATAACCCGTAATAAAATACACGACCAAAGAAAGGAAACTTGTTGATTACTGAATAAATAACGTAGGTGAGGAAATTTTATATAAATATAGATTTACGAAAAGTTTGTAAGCCGTTGTCCACTTCCCTCCATCCCTCAAAATGTTTAAGCATAATTCACTTGCGACATTTCTTGCACGACTATTAGTTTAGGTATGCGCGATATCTTTTGTTTATGCCATTTTTTTTACATCTCCACGACACAATCTTACAGTTATATTCGATGACGTGTATGCTATTTGATTTTTAGACTTTGATCACGTCGTGTGCAGTTTTATTTTAAATGTGAATTAACGAACTTACTCTGGCTGACGCTGGCACAGCGACGAAGACCCGTGTAAGGGTAGCATTTTACCATTTCACATACTGAATTTACATCAGCTAACTAGTGATGTATGTGCCGGATTTGCCCGTTCATATGTAACGGTTATTAAAGATACCATTAGATGGAGGTACCATTGGAAGAAGCTTCACCCAGACTAACGAGTGGAAAATTAGATGTGAGTCTAGTTTTTCACAGTGACGGAGGTATGGAGGTGTGTAAAGAGCATTTTTCTACTCTTGATGCTGCTGAAACTTTTGTCATTTGTTTCACTTCCAGACAGACTGGAAATGTCGAAGAGGCGAAATTAGTTGATAGCGTAAATGCATTAAATAAAGTACTCACCTAAAAGAAAAAGCCTATCGAGGACAATGACTTCCCTGAAGGAGCAATCAAGTGTTCAAGAGTTTCTCCACAAAAAGTGTGAGGCAAAATTTATCCAGCACACCTCTACCACGGAACAAAAACAGCGGCACGTGGACATCTTGCCGCGATTTGGCCGGTAAAAAGATCACAGGGGAAAGGATTTAGTGTCATCAACTACCGCCGGCCAGTGTGGCCGAGCAGTTCTGGGCGCTTCAGTCTGGAACCGCGTGACCGCTACGGTCGCAGGTTCGAATCCTGCCTCGGGCATGGATGTGTGTGGCGTCCTTAAGTTAGTTGGGTTTAAGTAGTTTTAAGTTCTAGGGGACTGATGACCTCAGATGTTTAGTCCCATAGTGCTCAAAGCCATTTGAACCAGTTTCATCAACTACCACAAAAGTGCGGATATTGGCATGTAGAGTCGACGCTTTGACTACATAAAAGACGTTCAAAGACAATGTGACACGCAAGCTGAACCACCCTCCCCCCCCCCCCCAAAAAAAAAAAAAAAACTTCACAGTTTCACATCATTGTATGACCGATCTGTCCAGATTGTAACACTAAAGCATTAAAACAATTCTAACTTTTCTCTATATTTTTATTAATCCAGACTCGAAACTTTTTGATTGACGGGACTAAGACGGTCGATTCCTTTCGAGAAGAACAGATGGAGAAGCAGCGGTAGTCTCCTTGGTATAACCCAGTCGACGAGGACCGAAGACGGTCAAATACAGGAAAAAATTCTGGTTGTCTCAAATTTTTGCACAGTGGTAGGAGGGATTGCCGTCAACAACATACTAAAAATTCCGACTAGGTTATAACCGTGGGGGTGTGGGTGCGTAAGGTCACTAATATTTTTGTTGAATAACTCGAAAACGACGGCTATTATGGAAAATGCTTCCCAGAGCAAAACCAAAAAAACGTTTCCTACAAAAAAGATCCTATTCGCTTATTCCCTAATAGTTTCCGTGATGCAGAGGATGGGAAATTCGCACGTTATTAAGACTAACATTTTAAAGCAATAAAATTAACATTTATTGTTAAATGAAGTCGAATAGAAACAAATATTACTTCTCTTCCAGCAATGTAGAATAGTGTGCAGAATTTACGAGTAATCTGTCGATTAGCGTGAGGTGGTGGGGCAAGGGCGTAACCAAAGGCGGGTCCGGGGGGTCCAGACCCCTCTCCAAAATTAGCTAATAAAATTACACATGAACTAGACCGCGTGCAGTTTATTTGATTTTTTTTTTTTATTTTTTATAACGCGAGGAAAACGGGATACTTACTATCGAGTCAGTAAGACCAACGAACATCCATAGCACTATCTGCTATCGTCCATCCCTATTTTAGCCAATACCAATTGCTGGCCTTGCTTGAGCTCTGTAGTTGTTTTGTTCATCAGTAGAATTCTTACTTGCAATTGAATTAAATGCTACCGTTTATTGTTTTTGTGCTGTGTGCTATACTGACCGCGTCTAATTATGGATAAGTTTTTAACAAGAAGAGGAAAATAGATTTTGATTCAACTGCTATGATTGTGAAAGTGTTGCCGGTGCAGAACTTTGTGCTCGAATTGCCCTCTCGATTATGTCCCATAAATGTTCGATTGGTGGCCAACTTGTTCGCTCGAACTGTCCACTATGTTCCTCAGACCAATCGTGAACAATTGTGGCCCGGTGACTTGGTGCATTGTCATCCATAAAAATTGCATGTTATTTGGCAACACCAAGTCCATAAACAGATGCAACTGGTCTCCAGGTAGCTGAACATAACCTTTTACAGCCAATCATTGGTTGAATTGGACAAGAGGACCCCGACCATTCCATGTCAACACAGATCGCACCATTATAGAACCACCACCAGCTTGCACAGTGCCTTGATGACAACTTGGGTCCATAGTTTCGTGATGTCAGCGCCACACAATAAACCAATCATCCACTCTTAATAACTGAAATCTGGACCCATCTGACCAGGCCACGGTTTTCCAGGCAGCTTCGAACCAACCGACACGTTCACGAGCCCATGAGAGGCGCTGCAGGCGACGTCTACTGCCACAGCCCATGAACATCAAATTTCGTCACACTATCTTAACGGATACGTTCATCGTATACCCTGATTGATTTCTGTTGGTTGGTTTTGGGGTGTTATGGGGGCTAAACATCGAGATCATCAGTCCCCTGTTCCAAACAGACATACTTGTAAAAGGCCTATACAGTAAAAGAGTAACCTCTGCACCCAGAGGGAGGGAACACCAAGGGGTACAGAGCTAAAATTAACACCGCAAAAGGTCAACCACTCAACTACAAACGAAGAACCTCCAGCTGGAAAGCGTTGATAGAGGTACTAACACAACTTGTTACCATAAAAGACACTATTTTGGTATCCACGTCAGAATTAAAAGTCGCTGGAGTGGGTGTAGCCTGAGAAATCATGCGAGAGCGCCCACACTAGAGCGAGTGATAAAACCCAGCTGCACGGATAAAACGTAAAACTGAGTCAGCTATAGAGGCATCGTCACCGAGAATTAAAGGAAGTGCATCTGGTAAATTAAAGGACTGCCGCAAGGGGGTTAAAAGGGGGCAGTCCATCAGAAGATGGACCACTGTCAGCCCTGCATCACAGCCACACTTGGGCGGGTTCTCACGACGAAGGAGGTAGCTGTGGGTCAACCGCGTATGTCCAATTCGGAGACGGCAGAGAACAACTAAGTCCCTACGCGTGCCCCTCAAGGATGAGTTCCATACGGCCGTGGACGACTTGACCATGCGGAACTTATTTGGCGTGTTCAAGACAGACCATTCAGAGCTCCAGACATCGCGGACCTTGCGACGTAGGGCTGACCGGCGGTCTCTTTCCACGATACCAAGCTCCAGGGGTGGCGAAGTAGTGGCCTGCTTGGCCAACCGATCGACACGTTCGTTTCCTGGAATGCCGACGTGGCCCAGGGGTCCACATATACGTCGCTGAACGACCACACTCGGCGAGGGCAAAAACAGCATCCTGAATACCGCGCACCAAAGGATCCCGAGAAAAACACTGGTCGAGTGCTTGCAATCCATTCAGGGAGTCACTGCATATGACAAATGACTCCCTAGGGCAGGAGGAAAGGTGAGCGAGAGCACGATAAAGAGCAACCAGCTCCGCAGTGAAAACACTGCTCCCACAAGGCAGGGAATGCTGCTCAACGTAGTCACCATGGATGAAAGCAAACCCAGTGCGTCCATCGGCCACAGAACCATCGGTGTAGACTGCGTCTGCATCGCGAAACGAGGCAAGAAGAGCCAGGAATTGTTGACGAAGACTGGCATGTGGAACGGAGGACTTGGAGTCGCAGGACAAACCCAAGGTAAGACGCAAGCGAGGAAGGGACCAAGGAAGGGTAGTAGAAGAGGGCCGGAAGGATGGAGGAAGGGGAAAGGACGCGAGTGACGAGAGAAGGGAACGAAAGCGGACCGCGATCGGGAGACCCGACCTAGGCCGCCGTCGTGGGGAGAGGAGTGCAGGGGCCTGCAGTTTGGGTGGTCGGGCGAGGCATGGACGCGGGCGATGTATGACGCAAGCAACTGTTGTCGGCGGAATCTTAGGGGAGGGATTCCAGCTTCTACAAGAAGGCTAGTCACCGGACTAGTGAGGAAGGCACCTGTCGCCAGTCTGACACCACAATGGAGAATCGGGTCGAGGATCTGCAACATTGGAGGTGCAGCTGAGTCGTACACCACACTCCCGTAGTCGAGACGGATCTGGACTAAGGCCTTATAGAGTGTAGCCCCCCAAACGTGTGACTGAGGCAGAGAAGGATGTTGAGATGCCGCCAGCACTGTTGTTTAAGCTCGCGAAGATTAGGTGTCCAAGTGAGCTGAGCATCAAACAGCATGCCAAGGAAGTGATGCGTCTCCTCAATACGAGGGAGTTCATTGGCAAGGTAGAGCTCTGGGTGGTGGTGGACCGTTCGACGACCACAGAAATGCATCACTCGGGTCTTAGAGGCTGAAAACTGAAAACCATGGTTGGATGCCCAAAAATGTGCGTTATGGATAGCTCCCTGCAGCTGCCGTTCAGCGACGCTGATGCTTGGGGAACTGTAATAAAGACAAAAGTCATCCGCATATAGATAGGAACAGACCGATTAGCCCACTGCAGCTGCAAGACCATTAATCGCCACCAAAAAGAGGGGAACACTGAGAACAGAGCCCTGAGGGACACCGTTCTCCTGAATATGAGCAGAGCTAAAATATGTGCCAACTCTATCCCGAAAGGAGCGATTGGAGAGAAAATTCCGTAGAAAAATCGGAAGTGGACCCCGTAATCCCCATTCGTGCAGCGTAGCAATGACATGATGGCGCCAGGTGGTATCGTACGCCTTCCGAAGATCAAAGGAAACAGCAACTAGATGTTCTCGCCGAGTAAAAGCTGTACGAATAGCCGACTCTAGCGAGACTAAAATGTCGATCGCTGAGCGGCCCTGACGGAAGCCCCCCTGTTACTGGGCTAGGAGGCCCCGAGCTTCGAGGATCCACATGAGCCGCCGACTCACTATCCGTTCCAGGAGTTTGCACATAACGTTGGTAAGGCTGATAGGGCGATAGCTATCTACCACCAGCGGATCTGCACCAGGTTTCAGCACCGGGATAGTAACGCTATCCTGCCAACGAGTTGGGATAACGCCCTCCGTCCAGATGCGGTTAAACAGGGCGAGTAATTCACCCTGACAGTGCGCCGAGAGATGGCGAAGAAACTGGTTGTGAATTGGGACTGAACCTGGAGAGGTATCGGGGCAAGCTGTAAGGGCACTTTGGAACTCCCACTCACTAAACGGGGCGTTGTATCGTTCCCAACGGCGCGTACGAAACGACAACTGTGTACGCTCAGCCCGCTCTTTAATGGCGCAGAATTCTGCGCTGTAGCCTGCTGTCGCGGAAATACAAGCGAAGTACTCTGCCAGATGTTTGGCGATGGCGATTGTGTCAATACAAAGTGTACCCCGAAGAGAAAGGCAAGGGACAGACGCATGAGGGCGAAAGTCAAAAATGCGCCGAACCCGCGACCACATCTGAGATGGGGAGGTGCGAGAACCTATGGTGGCAACATATCGTTCCCAGCAGTCCTGTTTGCTCCGCCGGATTAACCGCCGAGCCCGGGCCCGCAGCCGTTTTGATTTCTGTAATTTCGAGCAGTGTTGCGTGTCTGTGAGCACTGACATCTCTATGCAAATGTCGCTGCTCTCGGCCATTAAGTGAAAAGCCGTCAGCCACTGGGTTGTCCATGGTGAGAAGTAACACTTGGAATCTACACTCCTGGAAATTGAAATAAGAACACCGTGAATTCATTGTCCCAGGAAGGGGAAACTTTATTGACACATTCCTGGGGTCAGATACATCACATGATCACACTGACAGAACCACAGGCACATAGACACAGGCAACAGAGCATGCACAATGTCGGCACTAGTACAGTGTATATCCACCTTTCGCAGCAATGCAGGCTGCTATTCTCCCATGGAGACGATCGTAGAGATGCTGGATGTAGTCCTGTGGAACAGCGTGCCATGCCATTTCCACCTGGCGCCTCAGTTGGACCAGCGTTCGTGCTGGACGTGCAGACCGCGTGAGACGACGCTTCATCCAGTCCCAAACATGCTCAATGGGGGACAGATCCGGAGATCTTGCTGGCCAGGGTAGTTGACTTACACCTTCTAGAGCACGTTGGGTGGCACGGGATACATGCAGACGTACATTGTCCTGTTGGAACAGCAAGTTCCCTTGCCGGTCTAGGAATGGTAGAACGATGGGTTCGATGACGGTTTGGATGTACCGTGCACTATTCAGTGTCCCCTCGACGATCACCAGTGTGTACGGCCAGTGTAGGAGATCGCTCCCCACACCATGATGCCGGGTGTTGGCCCTGTGTGCCTCGGTCGTATGCAGTCCTGATTGTGGCGCTCACCTGCACGGCGCCAAACACGCATACGACCATCATTGGCACCAAGGCAGAAGCGACTCTCATCGCTGAAGACGACACGTCTCCATTCGTCCCTCCATTCACGCCTGTCGCGACACCACTGGAGGCGGGCTGCACGATGTTGGGGCGTGAGCGGAAGACGGCCTAACGGTGTGCGGGACCGTAGCCCAGCTTCATGGAGACGGTTGCGAATGGTCCTCGCCGATACCCCAGGAGCAACAGTGTCCCTAATTTGCTGGGAAGTGGCGGTGCGGTCCCCTACGGCACTGCGTAGGATCCTACGGTCTTGGCGTGCATCCGTGCGTCGCTGCGGTCCGGTCCCAGGTCGACGGGCACGTGCACCTTCCGCCGACCACTGGCGACAACATCGATGTACTGTGGAGACCTCACGCCCCACGTGTTGAGCAATTCGGCGGTACGTCCACCCGGCCTCCCGCATGCCCACTATACGCCCTCGCTCAAAGTCCGTCAACTGCACATACGGTTCACGTCCACGCTGTCGCGGCATGCTACCAGTGTTAAAGACTGCGATGGAGCTCCGTATGCCACGGCAAACTGGCTGACACTGACGGCGGCGGTGCACAAATGCTGCGCAGCTAGCGCCATTCGACGGCCAACACCGCGGTTCCTGGTGTGTCCGCTGTGCCGTGCGTGTGATCATTGCTTGTACAGGCCTCTCGCAGTGTCCGGAGCAAGTATGGTGGGTCTGACACACCGGTGTCAATGTGTTCTTTTTTCCATTTCCAGGAGTGTATTTACATTCTAGATTTCGGAATACTGAATTCCCCAACGATTTCCGAAATGGAATATCCCATACGTCTAGCTCCATCTACCATCTCGCTTTTAAAAAGTCTGTTAAATGTTGTTGTGCGGTCATAATCACGACGGAAGCCTTTTCACATGGATCACCTGAGTACAAACGGTCGCTCTGTCAATGCACTGCCCTTGCATACCTTGTGTAAGCGATTCTGCCGCTATCTACATATGTGCAAATCGCTATTCCACGACTTTCCTCACTTCAGTGTATAGGAGTTTAATATTACCATTGAAGTCGTTAATTTGGCGGCTGGTAAAACTTTGGGGTTGCAATATTTCAGGGTTTCACAAGGGAGGGAGCAGTAAATATCATTACAAACACCATTAAATTCATTGCACACAAACACACTTCGATTTGTCTGTGTCGACTATAACTTACACTGATCAACAAAAATATCGTCCAAGCGGCGATGGTTGTGTTTCTTCGAAAAATTTGATCATTTTTCCCAGGTGGCAAAATATCACCCAATCTCGTCAGCCGGGCGGTACTCAAATACGAAAACCATTTCCGATGCGGAAGGATGGGGAGTGGTTTGTGGAGAGCGGAAGGAGTATGTAATGACAGCACATTCTTTAATTCGCTCGTTTCTAAAATATTTTCTCAGCGGTCCGCTTGAATTCGTCCGAGCCTGCTGCGTCACGCATCCTTGTCCTCCCCTTTCGCCAAATCTATTTATGCCCTTGTAATGCTGTAATAACTGAACCCAGGAATTTTATGTACCACTGAATCTCAAAATATGCGTTGATGTGCTATCAAATCATTAAACATGCACAAATTAAGGAAAAACATGCAATGTCTGAATTCAACCAGTCGTGAAAAAATTCCATTTTTACTTTTCTACAAATTATCCACCGACGTGGGGTAGCTCTGTGTGTTGAGCAGCAGTCCCTGGATTCAGGGGGCGAGCTGATTTGAATTCAGCAGTCAGCAACCCATTTTCAATTTACGTATATACCGGGGCTCGTCTGCCACAGGCAATTTCTTCTGTATATCTTTCTTTCCTGGCAGATTCCAGTTCCATTAAAGATGCAGCCCTTCTGCTTAAATGGAAATAGCTACGTCGAAGGTGAGTCTACGTGTCTTCGGAGACTCCTCGCCCTTAAGCCACATGATAAATAATAAAAATTCTCATTTAGGCTCATGGATTTGTCTGCCGGAACATTCTTTAATGCAAAAAATCATCTTTCTGACACTACAGGAAGTGACAGATGCAGAATTAAATCAGGAAATTTGGTAAACTGTAAGGCTGAATAATTTCAGATCCTTTGCATTTTCGCCACCAAAAATTGTTCTAACTTCTCTGTCGAACAGAGATCTCTCTAGTACAAAATCCCTGTTGGTAATCACGAAGTCCCAAGGAACTAGAGCTCGTCCATTCCAGATCACTTCCTCAGTTCAAATCCAGACTGAAAGAAGTGTAAAATTACCTTGGAAGGTGAAAAAAAAAGGGGGGAAGGTTGGTTGGTTCGATTAAAAGAGGGGGAATGGGACCAAACTATGAAGTCATAGTCCCTTGTTCCGAATAAAACAATGAAACAAGTGTGAGAATAAAAAACGAGACTGACAACTCAAAACGGAATGAAAGAAAAATCAAAAGAACGACGAAGAGCAACAAACATGTAAATGGACAAAAGGGGAGAAGAAAACGACAGAAATTTAAGAAACGGGATGAAGAGATTAAAACAACAAAGATTACCATGGCTGGCTGACCATTAGAATAAAAAGGAGAAGCCAGCCACTCCGCAACACATTAAAACCTCCACCCTAAAAGCACTAGGATGGAGGACACAGAGGGACAAAGGACATAAGCCAAAACTTAGATAAAATGATAAAACCCACCCACACGAATAAAACGTAAAACTAAATCAGCCGATGAGAAACTGTCAGATAAAATTAGTGGCAACGAGTCCGGTAACTCAAGATTTCGTCGCTGGGCAGTCAAATTAGGACAGTGCACCAGAATATGGGCCACTGTCAACCGGGCACCGCACCGACACTCAGGCGGGTCTTCGCGGCGGAGGAGGTAGCCGTGTGTCACTCAAGCGTGGCCAAAGCGGAGCCGGCAGAGATCCACAGCGTCCCTGCGAGAGGCGCGCATGGAGGACTGCACTGCCACACATTCCTAGTCTCCTTAATGACACGCAGTTCCATCTCCCAAAGCCGAAAAACCTGGCGACGTAAAAACGAACGCGGGTCGGTTATTAGAATGTCGATCTCCATAAGCAGTTTCCGTGTAGCCTGTTTGGCCAGCCTGCCTCAAGTTCGTTGCCTGGGATTCCGACGCGTCCTGGGGTCCAGACAAACACCACTGAAGGACCGGACCGTTCCAGGGTATAGAATGGACTCCTAGATAGTCGCTACCGAAGGATGACGGGGGTAGCACTGGTCGATAGCTTGTAGGCTGCTCAAGGAGTCAGTACACAGAAGAAACGACTCCCCAGGGCATCAACGGATGTGCTCAAGAGCACGAGATACAGCCACCAGCTCTGCAGTGAAAACACTGCAGCCGTGGGGCAAGGAATGCTGTTCAATATGCCCTCCATGGACATAAGCGAAGCCGACGTGACAATCTGCCATCGAGCCGTCGGTGTCAATCACTTCATGGCCTCGGTACATGTTAAGAATCCAGATGAAGTGACAGCGGATAGCCGCGGGGTGAATTGAGTCCTTTGGGCCATGTGAAATGTCCATGCGAAGCCGCGGCCTAGATGTACACCATGGAGGTGCACACGATTGGACCTCGAGTATAGGTGGTAAAGGCCAGGACTCCAGTTCAGATAGAAGGGATCGGATGCGAACTGCAATTATAAGCCCCGACCTGGGCCGCCGATGCGGGAGATGAACCACCGTGGATGGGAAAAGGAGACAGTAATTCGGACGCGCAGGAAAACTACGATCGTCTGCAACGTAACTGGCGAGCAGTTGTGCACACCTGACCTGCAATGGAGGAAATCCAGCCTCCGCAAGGACGCTGGTCACCGGACTCGTCCTAAAACCTCCCGTCGCTAGTCTAAAACGCCACAGTGGTGCAGTGGGTCGAGTAAACGCAACGCTGAGCGAGCTACCGAACCATAAACCAGACTCCCACAGTCAAGGCGGGACTGAACAAGGGCTCTCTATAGATGCAGCAGTGTAGTGATCTGCACCCCAGTAGCTGCTGTTCAGGCAGCGGATGGCATTGAGGTGCTACCAGCAGTTCCATTTAAGCTGACGAAAGCGAGGAAACCCAGTCAACAGGGCGTCGAAAACCAGTCCTAAAAATCGACAAGTATCCACTAGAGTGAGGGGATCATCAGTAAGGTAACGTTCTGGTTCCGGATGAACGGTAAGACGCCCATGACTGCGCCTTGTGGATGGCTCCCTGTAGGCGCCGCTCAGCAACGCCAGTACTGGTGGAGCAGTACGAAACACAGAAGTCGTCTGCATACAGAGAGGGTGAAGACGGACGGCCCTACAACTGCTGCTAGACCGTTTATGGCCACTAAAAATAGAGATACACTCAATACAGAGCCCTGCGGGACCCCATTCTCCTGGATATGGGGGGGGGGGGGGGCGGGGGGGAACTATGGGAGGCACCAACCTCGTATATCAAAAAAGACAGCAACAAGGTGTTTCCATCCGGAAAAGGCTGTTCGGATGGCAGACTAAGGACACAAGACTATCAGTGGTTAAGCGACCAAGGCGGAAGCCGCCCTGGCATGGAGCCATAAGGCCAAGTGACTCAAGGACCCAACCCAACCGCCGACACACCACACATTCCAGCAGATTACAAAGAACGTTGGTGATGCTGATGGGCCGATAGCTATCAACATCACGCGGGTTTTTGTCGGATTTGAGCACTGGTATGATTGTGCTCTCCCGCCATTGCGATGGAATGACGCCATCGCACCAGATCTCGTTGAAGATCACGAGGAGATGTCGCTTGTAGTCAGATGAGAGATGTTTGATCATATGACTGTGGATCCGATAGGGTGCAGGAGCTGTGTCAGGGCAATGTGCAAGGGCCCTGAGGAGCTCCCACTCTGTAAATGGGGCGTTATAGGGTTCACTGTGGAGTGTAGTGAACCAGAGGACTTTCCCTTCCATCCGCCGTTTGAGAGTGCGAAAGGCTGGGGGAGGAGGGTAATTCTCCGACGCAGAGGCGCGACCATAGTGCTCAGCAAAGTGCTCGGCAATCGCGTTTGCATCGGTAGATAACACGCCATTTATGTTAACACCAGGAACACCTGTTGGGGTCTGGTACCCAAAAACTCGTTTGAAATTTGCCCAGACTTGGGAAGGTGACGTGTGGCACCCAATGGTGGAGACATATCTCTCCCAACACTCCTCCTTCCGTTGTCTGATAAGGTAGCGAACACAGGCACGGAGCCGTTTAAAAGCTATGAGGTGCTCCAGGGAAGGGTGCCGCTTGTGCCGCTGTAGAGCTCGCCGACGTTCCTTAATTGCTTCAGCGACTTCCGGCGACCACCAAGGGACTGCCTTAGGCATCCTAAAGAACAAGGGATCGCGTTTTCTGCCGCAGAAACAATTGTGCTAGTCACCTGCTCAACCATCACATCGATGTTACCGTGTGGGGGAGATTCAGCGGTGACAGCAGCAGAGGTGAAAGTTCCCCAGTCCGCCTTGTCCAAAGCCCATCTGGGCAGGCGTCCGTATGCCTGACGCTGGGGCAGTGACAGGAAGATGGGGAAGTGGTCACTAACATGAGCCACACTGAAATGTGTGGCGGCCCCAGTATTTAAGAGGCAGAAGTCGAATTGCGACAGTAAAGTTTCGACATCTCTGCCTCAGCCAGTAAGCATGGTACCATCCCACAAGGTGTTATGGGCATAAAAATCTCCCAGAAGTAGGAAAGGTTTAGGGAGTTGATCAATCAGTGCACCATCTGGAGGAGCACATACATTGCAGACAGTTATTTCCTGCGTCGTCCTTATTCTGACAGCCATAGCTTCAAGAGGGGCTTGAAGGGGCACATGTTCACTACAGACCGAATTTAGGACATAAACGCAAACTCCACCTGACACTATTATAGTCGCTACGGTTCCTGTAATATCCCTTGAAGCCGCAGAGGGCAGGGGTCCGCATTGCTGGGAACCAGGTTTCCTGGAGGGCAATGCAGATAGCACGTGTAAAGCTTAACAGTTGCCGTAGCTCAGCCAGGCGGTGAAAAAACCGCCGCAATTCCACGGGAGGATGACATCGTAAGACTGGGAAGGCATGGAACATTCAGTGAGGCAGTTTACGCCTCAGAGTCACCTGCTGGCACCGATTTATTGCCTGAGCAGTCTATATCCATTGTGTCTGAGGGTCTGGCGAGATATAGCTCCTCAGCGGACGCCAAAATCTCCACCCCATCCTCAGCCGCAGAGAATGTAGGTAGCGGTGGTGTGGGTGCTACCGCAATTTCTTTGATCTTAGGGGTTTTCTCTTTGGATTTCTATCGCTGCTCCTTGGGTTTCTCTAGCTGGGAGGACTTCACTGGCTCAGTCTCCGGGACTGAGGATGAGCGTGAAGCCGTATAACTTGCTGCGTTTGGGCTCTATAGCCATTGGCGGGTGTCGTCTTTCCCACTAGAAGAAAGCTGGGAAGGGAATGACCCAAGGGACGCCTTCCTAGCGAAAGAAGCCGAAAAAGACTTACACTTCTCCGGCTTAGAAGTGGGGACGGATGTCCCCGATGGTTGAGGTGTTGCTCCCGAAGTAGGTGGTGCAGGAGAGACAGGGAGGGAAATGCCCCCCCACCATCACGGGGGCAGGTGTAGTCTTCCGGCTCTGGAAGGTGACCTGGGTTGGTGGAGCTGATGATGCCAAAACTGTTGTAGCGGCGGCGTAAGACGATGTCATACGCACAGGATGCATGCCTTCAAATTTTCTCTTAGCCTCAGTGTAGGTCACTCTGTCCAGGGTCTTGTACTCCATGATTTTCCTTCCTTTCTGGAGAATTCTGCAGTCAGGCCAGCAAGGCGAATGGTACTCTTCACAGCTGACACACATGGGAGGCGGGGCACATGGAATATTGGGATGTGATGGGCGTCCGCAATCTCAGCATGTGACGCTGGAAGTACAATGGGAAGACATATGGCTGAACTTCCAGCACTTAAAGCACTGCATCAGGAGAGGAATATATGGCTTTACATTACACCGGTAGACCATCACCTTGACCTTCTCGGGCAATGTGGACCATATTTAAGCTCTTATGGGGCGTGATGGTTACAGAAACATCCCCTAGCTTGTCACAAGCGAGTAACTCCCGTGACTGGGCAGATGATGCTGTTTTGATCAACACTGACCCGATCTCATTTTGGACAAGCCCCACCACCTCCCCGAACTTGTCCTCTAAATGCTCAGCAAAAAAATGAGGCTTCATCGTCTTGAAAGATTCCCCCTCAGCTCTCGAACATGCAAGGTACTGGGGCGAATAAGATCCGCTGTAATCCTTAACCAGACGTTCCTCCCATGGTGTGGCCAAGGAGGGGAACGATTTGGGGTCATACTTCTGTGTGTTGAATTGAGCTCGTGATCGCTTACAGACTGCTGTTGTTTCACAACCAGCAAGAGATGATGGACTACGCTTCATCGTGTTTCATTCGCCCTGATGCCACCCACTCCAACCAGGGGCCCTCCCCACGGGCGCCACCCAGACGCAGCAAAGGCCACCTAGCAGGATGGCCATTGCCGGGTGTCCCGATGCCCCAGGGGGATGGGTATCTACCCCTTGGCATACGTGGGGAGTGAACAGCGCAGGCAGCAGCAGAGCGATCCCTGTGTGGTCAGGGGGCTACAACCAACAGGGTACATGGCAGCCCCACCACAACGGACTGGCTACCATGCTGGGTATCAGGTGCAAAGAAGTCCATGGTTGTCGATGCAGAAATCGGCACTGCATAATGCATGGTGGAAAACGCACCCAGGAAGGTGTCCTCGCTCAAGAGATGGAGAATGGGCAGGACTGCAATGCGACAAGATAGTGGGTTAAAGATCTCAATGCACGATGGACACGATGAACCTTTGCAAGGCGCCCTTCCCAATTGGCTCGCTCTTCGGGAAAATTTTGAAGAATGGAGGTCAAACCCTACAGCGGACCGTCACATAAAGGCCGAAACGTGTTAAACTCCTTTTAGTCGCCTCGTGCGACAGGCAGGAATACCTCGGGCCTAATCTAACCTCTGGACCCGCAGGGGGGTCCCAAATAGGAGAAAAAGGAGGGGGGAATTATTTGATTATGACTGCCACCTCAAATTATGTAAGTGCCTTGTCAGGAGGCAAAATAAACGTTACAAATGGCAATCCTTTAGGTAGTTTGCAATTGCACTGCTATTTCTTCCAATGTGGTGTGGTGGGGAATCCACACACTGACATCTGTGTGAACTGCTGCTATCGTTTCCAACGTGTTATAAAGGGGAACCCAATCACTGATAATATTTGTGTGAAATCCATGTACAGACAACTTCAGATATTCTCACGACCATTACAGTTCCAATAGTATGCATGGTAACCTCGAAGAGCTGGAGAATGGTCATCAGTGAAGTGTGTTTCTTGGAGAGCAACAAAGAGCACACAACAAGGACGGACCAATGGGGTTAAAAGGACCAAACTATGAGGTCATCAGTCCTTCCATTTTATATGGGTCAAGCTGGGAAGAGTACTCAAATGAGTAGGACATAGAAGGCAAATCCTGATGAATCCAATTGTAACCAGGAATCAAAACCAACACTAAGAAGCAAGTAAACCTGAAACAGGGATAAGATGGTGAACGTGGGTGAGTTGTCTAAAAACAACTGGAGGCCCCTATAATGTCGTGATGGGAGACAGACCCTCTGTATCTGAGTGGTGCTTTCTCACCCTCCATTAACACAATAAGAAAACAATGGTAACAAGTTGATAAAAATCTCAAGAAACGGAACAAGAGTGATGAGGCAGAAAACAAACAACAGGTGTAAAACAATAAGAAGAATTAAAAAGGTGGGAAGGGCAGGTGCCAGACCATACCACGAAGAGAAGGCAGCTATGGGTCCCTGGGAAGAGCATATAACAGGATATCTCTTCAATTCCTCAAGCACTTGGTGAGGCCAAGTGCCTCACATACAGGAGTAGAAAAGGTCTTCAAATAAAACGTAAAACGAAATCAGCCACTTTGGTGAGGCATCGTCTCAGCAAGTTTGAGGTTTCGCCCTAAGGTGGTCGAATTGGGGTAGTTCAGTAGCAAACGGGCCACAGTCAGATGTGTACCACACCATCACTGGAGTGGGTTCTCAGTGTCACAGGAGGTGGTCATGGATCAGCCAAATGGTGCCAATTTGAAGCTGAGAAAACGGTAGATTCTATGCACAAAGGGATTGCCCACCACTGTGGTCCCGTTTATTCCTTCCAATTTGCTCAAAGAAATTAGGGCATACCAATCCATGTTCCAAGCCTGCAACAACTGACAGCGTAGGACTAACGTCCAGTTTCAGTACCCCCATCTCCAAAGTCGGCGTCCTGGTAGCCAGCCTGGCTGACTGGTCAGCATGTCATTCCTAGTGATCCTTTGTGACCTGGGGTCCAGACAGAGATGACTGACCATCCAGCTTGATGGGAAGACAGGAAGGAGATCCCGGATAGTCACAATCAAGCGGTGTCAAGGGTCAGACTGATCAGTGGCCTGAAGATTACTCAAGGAGTAACTGCTGATTCAGAACATCTCACTGATGCAAGAACGAACATGACAGGGCTTGAGCAATGACCACCAATTCCACAGTGAAAACACTGTACAGTTTAGCAGAGACCGTTGTTCACTACACCATACATGTGCATAGGCACAATCGCTTTGCCTGTCGGTCAAAGTCGTCAGTTTATACCACTTCTGAATCTGGAAATGCATCTAGGGCGGCCAGGAAAAGGAAGAGAAAAACGGTGGGATCAACTGATTCTTTTGGTTGAAAAGATGGGTCGAGATAGAGCTGAGGATGGAGTAAGCAACATGGGGGTGTAACGCAATTGCTCCCTGACAAGGGGCGACAGTGGGATAGTTGATCAGGGCACAAAGACATTATATACGCACTATGATCGTGAATCCAGACTTGGGCTTTTGTTGTCTGCTCTGGGAGCTGGATCCCTCTACCAGGTAAAAGAGCACAGTAGTTTCGACTTCCAGGGGAGCAGCAAATGTGTATTGAACGGTTGAGTAACAGTCGTTCACAGCTGATCTGCAGTGGAGGGACACCAGCCTCTGCGAGTAGGCTTTTCAAAGGGTTGGTCTGAAAGGAACCTGTTACCAGTTGGACCCTAGCATGGTATATCGTGTCTGGCATCCACAATGTGGAGGGTGAAGCCGAGCCATATGCCAGACTCCCATAATCAAGAGAGGACATGATCACAGCTTTGTAAAGCTGCGAAAGAGTACAGCAGTCTGTGATACTGATAATTTTAAATTTAACATTTATATCCTTTTTTTCTCAGGAACAATCCAAGGTAAACTTTCAGAACTTTAATGAAGTAGTTTCTGCAATTATCGTAAACATTTGCAAAAAAGTAGTTTTTCAGAAATCGCACGTGAAATCTGAAGTAAAAGAAAACTCACTACTGAATGAAGAGTCTACAATTCTACAACTTCGTAATCCTTACATTCCTGGGCATCAACCAGCTGCAGTCTCTTCCTCCATTTGGGGATCTTGCTTTTTTTTGTATTTTTAACCATATTTCTGCCTTGAAGACACGCTGCCTACTAGGGCTGTTTAATCTCTCTCTCTCTCTCTCTCTCTCTCTCTCTCTCTCTCTCTCTCTCTCCCCCAGAAAATATCGATATTTAACGGTTATATTTTTCCCCCGATCTATCAACATCGAAATAGCAATACCGAGCGCCTATATTTTTATTTTTATACTAAATTTTTTCGCAATTTTCGCAAATATTTGAAACTGCAGAAAATAATTTTACTTTCACTGTGTGAAGGAGTCTTACTACTTTTTGAGCTTCCATCACTTCCAATCTCTCTCTTTGAATGTTTGAAGCAAGAAGTCCGATTGCACTGAGGAGTGGCAGAGTGAATGGAGTAACAAGTTTTTCGATATGAAGAAACTGTATTAAAAATAAATATATTTTTAACGCAACTAGTGTGCTATTTCTTCACACCGGTATTCTTCAAAAAAAGTTGCTGAAAATATGAACAAAAATCTAAATTACAAGATTGATCTTTGCAGTGGGCGAAGACGTGCGAGGGTAAATGCTGACGTAATCGGCGTTCTGCGCTAACAACAGAAACTGCAACGTTTGGCCTCACCGCGCAATTTTGACACTGCAACTGCTAGGTCGCTGGCGTTTGCAGAAATGGGAAAAACAGGGAATTCGACATTAAGTGTTCCGACAAATCCGATATGGGGCGAAACCGAACGACGGGACCCATCGGACACCTTTTATTGTGCCACTTACATTCAGTTACCACTGTTTGCAAAGTGAATACCTCACATGTTTTTTGACATTTGTCTTCAGGCAGTCGGTTCTTTTCATTATTGGTGCTCACTTCTGTGCATAGATGGGAATGTTCTGACAATATTTCAGCAACAAGCACCGTCCCAGTATCTTATGGCATCTGTACAAGAATTTTTAGACTGATGCCCCTTTTCTACCACGATCCGTCAAATGTTATCCAAATGACGGTGTTGCCATCATTTTCTTCAACTGATTCCACACCTTGATCTACTCAGGCTACGTGTCACCACCAAAGGCGAAGATGCAGGCCCCAGTATTAACACTAATGTATTTTGTTACCGCTTTATACGACGGACAAAAATGCACACCTCGTTGCTCAAAAATCGGCACATAACTCTCACTGGTCTGTAAAGGGGAGTCACGGGGAAGATAACAACATGTATCATATTGCGACTTATGAGAGGAAGCGGGGGAGGGGGATATAGTTACAGAAATGTCACCCAGCTTATAAACGGCGATCTGCGCCTAAGACTGAGCAGGGGACTTTTTAAGCACAAGTGAACCACTTTTCAATCTCTAGAGGGATGCCATTTTAATTATAAGCAAACAACTTTTTACTTTCGAAACTGCTACTACTGCCTCCAAGTCCCATGGCAGAGCACAGAACGAAACATTGTGCGATCATATCTATCTGCATTGCAGTAATCGCTTCCTTCAGAAGAGACTGCTGGAGCTGTGCAGCCACCAGTGGAAGAACGTTGAGCCCGTTCCAAATGAGGGCTCTCCCTATGGGAGAAAACCCCCCCCCCCCACACACACACACAGAAAGAGAGAGAGAGAGAGAGAGAGAGAGAGAGAGAGAGAGAGAGAGAGAGATCAGCTTCTGTGCTGTGTTTTGGGTATGTTACTTTTGCCAAGAATGAAGGGTCCAAAGACAGAAAGGCATAAAAGTTGAAATGAACACCAGGTTGGGTGACCACCCTTGCACTATCCGCACTTCTGTAAAATTTGGAAGGGAACGGAAGTAAAACAACAATTAGGACCCTGTAGTGAAGAATGAAAGGCTGTATAAATTGCCAGAATTGTGTTCCAAAATCATAAACCAACTCCAAGCATGTTCGGCACCAAGAAAAACACCCAATGGATTGGCAGAGGAGAAAAAAGAACAGAAGGTTGAACCTGCAGCACAGAAAATAAAGTAGCGTTGCAAGGTATACGGTCCCGTGTTCATCAAGCACGTCCTTACGAACAGATGAACACGAGGCAATTAATTGTAGTTGTGGCAGCTGACAGTAATATCTACTGCAACTCTACTGTATCATACTGAGTGTCATGGTTAGCCGCAAAAGCGCCACGAAGACAGGTCACACCCAACGATCAGTGTCTCTTACTTGTGGGAGCGTGTAATCATCAACAAACACTCATTTGGTGTTCAATGGCGTGTCAGAATCTAGTACATCTGTGGTCACTGGAGTAGCCTTCTCCCGAAACGATTTCTCTCTTACTATTTTTGGGGGTCAATAATTTTGTGACTTATTATTCGCTGTGGATGTAGAAACAGAAGAGGTCTATTACTACTTTTGGCGGTCAGTTATCTTGAAGGGTTTATCCACTGTGGGTACAGAAATAGAAGAAGAGGTAGGTAGACTTGGAACCTACTGGCTGAAGTAGTGTTCCTGGTCTCTAGATTTCCAGGAAGTGTGTTCCTGAAAGGCAACCCTGTCACCAATAAACGCAGGATGAGGATGCTGCTGCTCGCACGGCTACTGGATTTCTACTTCCACGAATCAGGTCGTGTGTACTCCGAGAACACATTCCAGAAGTACTAGCATTTGAAGCATCGCATCATACTTGTCCTGGAAGTGAATCCTCTTCCAAAGCGAGGATGAATAGGCGGTTGCCAACCTGCCAACCTTTTTGTCTGGCGGACCTCGAAGTAAACGACATATTAAGTGGATCCCTTGCCTCTCCATATGTTCAAATGTGTGTTATGGGACTTAACTGCTAACGTCATCAGTCCCTAAGCTTACACATTACGTAACCTAAATTATCCTAAGGACAAACACACACACACACACACACACACACACACACACACACACACACACACACACACCCGAGGGAGGACTCGAACCTCCGCCGAGATCAGTCACTCAGTCCATGACTGCAGCGCCTTACACCGCTCGGCTAATCCCGCGCGGCCCTCTCCATATGTTCCACATCATTACCTGACACGTTCCACACCATCACGAAGTGTCGTATTCACGACCTATGGAACAAGTATTAATCTAAGCTAATCTAATCTAGTTCTTCATTCATCTGAGCGTTATTTCCTCATGAAAAATTAATCCCTGTATCACATTTAGATTCTTATGGGTTGTTGTACTAACAGTTACGTCAGAAAGTTCTTTACAAGAGAGTAACGTCCAGGATTCGGTAGGATTTGCTATCTTGTATAAAATGAAATCACTTCCTCATTTTCTAAGGAAATAGAGTTTGCCAATTAAGTTTATAGTATTCTCTCGATATTTATATTAGTGCTAATAAGAATGTTAAAAATGGTTCAAATGGCTCTAAGCACTATGGGACTTAACATCTGAGGTCATCATCAGTCCCCTAGACTTATACTTAAACCTAACTAACCTAAGGACATCACACACATCCATGCCCGAGGCAGGAGTAGAACCTGCGACCGTAGCAGCAGCGCGGTTCCGGACTGAAGCGCCTAGAACAGCTCGACCACATCAGCCGGCTAAGAATGTCAATACGTAATGAAGATCATAATCGATGAAGGTGTGACTGCATTTGAATTCATTAGAGACCGCACCAACGATTCATGATATGAATACCTTGAAGTTTTTAGTAATCTACTTGCACTAAAGTAATGGGCAATTGCAAATGCAGCGAGGTATTCAACAGCTCTGCAGCACTGGCTGAAGTACACTGCGCTGTACAGAGTAACATACACGAAAGGTGTAAGAATTTCTGATCGCTACAATCCGTTCGTTCACACCTGCCTTGCAGGTTCATCGTAACGATTACCTGGCAGGAACAGATACCCGAAGTAGCAGTTGTAGTTCCTTTTTTATCCCCTATTATTCGCATTACAATTTTCTCTAACCACTGAATACAGAACTAATATGTCGAAGCAGTGGTAGATATGAAGGATTTACCTCTGCTGCTGCGCTGGGAAATGCTGGAGTACACTGACCTGTACGTCCTGGACAAGCGAACCGTTACCAGCGCGCGAGCTGTGAGCCCAACACGGATCCGGCTATGACCTCAGTTCATAGGCGAGATTTTGCTTCCAGGTCAGTCGCGTTTTGATTAATTATTTCCTGAAGAATCTCCGCATCCTGCCTAGATTTTTGATGAAGTATTCAGAAAGCGACATTTTTTACCCAGCAGGTCAAAAATATGCTCATGTGTATTGCTGCTGAATTTATGAAAGCATACGCGTCAAAGAGGTTTCCAATGTTTTTAAATGAAAGTATTCGACTATATCAAAACCAAGCAAAATACTTACGTAACTTCATGAATAATGAATAAACATACCTGAGGGAACAACGAAAACACCTGCTAATGATTTATTAACTACTCCTGATGAAAATTTTTCTTGAAAACAACAGGAAATGGTGAATGGCGAACTGGATTTACGAGCAGTGTTATAAGTAGCCGTAAAGGTGCGGCAACGCCCAACAGACTATTCCATTTACACGTAGTACGCCTAACCTGATCTACAGGGTGTTTCAGAATCTGTATCTAATCGACAAACTTTATGATACAGTGGGTCCAACAAAGAGCACTTTTTGTTAAGTGATTTGATGGTTGTTCGATAAATAATGGCTCGATTTTTTTATACACCCGTTAAACATGATTGCGGGTGGTTCAAAATTTGATGTGTGTACTGCGCGTGTGCAAAGATTCGAAAAATGCCGACAGATGGGAGAGCCCTACTGACGTATCAAACTGGTGTCTGCACTGAACACTCGTAACTGAAATCTCGGTTGCTGAAAAATGAACTGCGATGAACACGCACAAAACATTTGTCTTCAGTGTATGGAAATGATGCATCTGATAGAGAATCGCTGGGCGGTGGTTAAAGAGAAAAAGCGAAGAAACGCAGAAGCGCAGAAATTGAGCTCCAGGGTCGGCCACTTTCCGAGACCTCCTGTCGCAGCTAGTGCTCCCGACACGTTGAACCACGCGGATGCCATTATTCGTGCAAACCAGCTCTTCACAACTCGACAACTGGCTCTATGGTTATCAGTGATCCCCGGAAGTACGTGTTTAATACTCTTATGCAGAAAAGACTGTTTTACGAAGGCGTCCATAAGTGCAGGCAAAGTACTGCGATGTGGATGCCTCTTGTCCACAAGCCATGCTCGTAGAAATGATAGCCATTCGGTTCAATGTATCAAAGTCAGCACACGTAAAAGAACTGAGAACATTTAGTTCAGATGCGGCAAAAGGCAGCTCATTTGTGGTTAAAACAGACATTTTACAAATTGCTGTCTAAATAAATACATTCCAAGTAATAGAAGGCGACAAAGACCCACCGTTATTTAATAGTATCATTCGGAGAACGTTGCGAAAACAGACTACTACATACTCGCTGCAGAGAGACTGTAAGGAAAAAGTGGGAATAATAGTAATTAGTGCATCAGTAAGAAAGACATTGTTTGAAGCCTATAATAATGTGCATTTGGATCGTGGCGAAAGATCCATAAGAAAATCAGAGGAAGTTATAGTCATGTGTCAAGTCAATTAACGGGTCCAATCTTCCATTTAACCTATCGTGAACCGTCTGGTGTCGAAACTGCAGACAGCAGAAATATTAAATTCCGCATAAAATGCATTTTCGTACGAGGATACTATAAGGGGACAATCAAAAAGTTTGTTCCAAGGCCGTACAGTCCAGAATCGGTATGCCAATCAGACAAAATCACCGTGTGCAATGAGGCAATCATCCCACCAACGCACTACACTGCCGCGTGAAGCAGTCCAAATTTCCTGCTGCACATCCTCGCCCGAAAGGAACCGTCCAGTCTGCAAGGCCTCTTTTAAGGGAGCGAAGGCCTGATAATCACATGGGGCGAGATCAGGACTATCGGGCAGCTGCTCCATTGTTTCCCACTTGAGTTGGTCCGTAATGGATGAGGCTGGCCTCCCTGATCAACCGGCGTCCTGTGCCAATCGCTACAAGCACGGAACTTCGTGTACCATTCCACAACTGTGGTTTTCGACCGACATGCTGACACACACAGTTTATTCATTTTCCGATGGATGTCACCAGTGTTCGTAATTTTGCAGCCAAGGAAAGAAACACAGTAAGTTTGTTTTGTTTGAACAGGTCTGGTAATATCGCTGCCATAGATCGCGATTCTGTATTAACCGGGTGCATGTTGGAAAGACAAGAATGAGACACTGATTCCTTGCCCACATGTCGGTACTTCTATACCCGCATCGGAGTCGGGCTACGTTGCATATATACTACAACACGTCATCAGCCGGAAATTTTTTGATTGCCCCGTATATTACACCAATGTATCAGACTCTCAAACGAGACAGACTGATATTAGCACCCGGGCTCTGAAAACCAATCAAGACTATTTAACGCGAACAAGGAACCAGGTTCTGGCGCAATTCTAATTTGATTTCACACTGCACACGCTGCAGAATTAGACCCTTTCGTAGCTCTTATTTCCGGAGAATCCCTAGCGTAGTAAAGAGACCCGCCTGAATGGGGAACAGTGCCGGCTACTTAAGATCGCAAAAAGGGTAAAAGATCATATGCACAGTATTACATACCAATATAGCTGACGTCCATCTCTTGCAAAATCCGAAATCAAATTCTAGGCTCACACATTATGACGCCCCACCCACAAAAAAAAAGAAGCAACAATACCTTATAGTGGACGGCGGATGTTCAAAAGAAACGCAAGCGTCGTCAGCTGCGCACCAAAGATGCCCATAACTTTTACACCATTTCTGGCGATACTGTTCAAAACAGGAAAGTATCGTCGTCGGAAAAAGAATTTTCACTTGGTACAGTGAATGGAAGCTCTGTTTAAATGCAGAGTAATGTAAGATAATGCCTACCACAAAGGGAAACACCCAATACTATCGGATTACAAGATTGGTGGTGAATTTGTTGAGGACGTCACATCATATAAGTATGACTTGAAAAGCATATAGAAAATGAACGTCTGAAGTGTTATTTTATGGCTGGGTGCGTCTAACAATGAAAAACTACGCGTTCTGTAGTAACCCCATAGTAATACCATCCAAAGGGTCCTAACAGGAAAAGCATTTAAAGATGAAAGAAACGTTTTTGATGGCATTAAAAACCTGGTTACGTATTTCTATTTCTTTAATAGTTATTTTTCTTTCATAGCTGACGTGGGTTACTTGTCATTCTGGAACTTCGTACATTACTGCTGATTCTAGGAATCAGTTTTAGAGAACAGCATAACTTCCATACAACTCTTCCATAAATAGCTCCACTGACAAATTCCTACGGTAAAAAACGCCAGGCTGTAGGATGGGGCAACAGTCAGGTAGTCTAGCACCTAGGGTATCGTGCGATAACGCGATCGCAATGATTAAACATTTCATCAGTCAACACAGTACATTTTCAGTAGGAAACTTTTACTCAGATGTTTCGTTTTGACCGCGAACAATAAGCCAATGGGAAAGAAATTGCCCACGGCACAACGGACTCCATCGTAGTTGCTACATTCAGCCTGTGTCTCATGTGACATGCTACAATGATGTCGCGCTAAGAGATTTCAACGAGTTGGATGATGATTATTATTTATGGCCGAGGGCCCTAAACAGCAAAGTAATTAGCACGCATGCATTAATGATACACCGACGAACATTGTGAAAATCTACTGAAAAAAGGTCCATAAAACGGAAAACCTAGTTTCATCGTCCCACGAGAATTGCAATGCAACCCCAATCAGGTGAGTTTCAGAAAAGCCCGTAATCCAAACGAGACACAGGAGAACAACTCTATAAAACCACGGATAAATTAACTGTAAAAACATGTTTAAAGAAAGGAGAGATTAACTGCAGCTGGATTACTACTTGTAAATAATGAGTGACCCAGCCACTTTTGTGATACTTTAAAATCTCACACCCAATATTTTGTGAAGAATTCCGGACACACACACACACACACACACACACACACACACACACACACACACACACACAGTTGAAATATGTCGAACTGACAGCTGTGTCCCGCATCTCTGACATACTGTGGGCTCCTCCCGACTAAGAGGAAGCCGTAAGCCATATTTCCATGGGCGATGTCCCACTCTAAGACGTAAGGGCTACTGCTTCAGAGGGTCGTGGGTGGAAGCAGGTAAACCATGGTCGCAACGAATTTTTTTGGAACGTAGTTTATTATTCCTCACTTCCAACTTATGCGCCTTAACATTATTGAAAAAACTAAAATATACACAAAGGTAAATTGAGGTGGACAAAAAATCTAAGGAGGACAACGTACTTTGAGAAGCGGAAATTACTATTCACTCCGCACCTTTCACTAGCAATAAACACCACGTTACTGACGCATGAATGAAAGTCAATAATTCGGTACATACAATATGCTTCCTTACGCGCCTACGCCGCATATTCAGCAGGAAAAACAGCTGGCTGCGAGCGAAATACGTTTCAAGATGCAAACTCTTTCAAGCAACACCTAATTTGCCTCTAACTGTTAACTTTTGTTGACGAACCAATTCATATGGAGCTGTAGTTCCAAGGACCCTTCAATGGATGATGGTAAATACACCCCTAAATAAATGTTCTCCTTTCAGCACAACAAGCAGAAACAGCTCGGGAAATTTTAGGGAGCCAATACGTTGAGTAAGACAGGGAGTTTCCGAAATCAATCTTCAACTGACAAATTTTGGGGGAGGGCGGGGGGAGGGAGAAAGACAATATTGCATCGCATTATACAGCAACAGACCAGCGATACACAAATGAACGCAAATATGTGTCTAGAAAAAATCCTCTTTAATGTTTACATTACTATAAGAGAGAAACTCAGTATATTTACGACATATAGCGATTCGATGCCAGTGTCCATTTCAATAAGACACTCCTAATTGTGTGTCCACTGGCGACGTTTCAATTACTATTGCACACATCCTTCATCAGGGTACTGTATGACTGCCACCAACCTCAGCATAAAAACATTGCTACTAATGAACTCATGGATATCATATTTTACATTTAGCATGAAAAAAAAGTGATCTAAAATTTTCATCCGCCTGTTCGTGTTCAGGACAGCAGGTTGTCATTTAACTTTGGAATATCTCATAATCTCCATTGGTTGATTTGAAACATTCACAGGCAAGCTGGCTTTGAGTTTCTATTGAAAATGGCTTATATTCGGCGTCAAATCTTTTGATTTTGGAGACCCTCAAGGTTTCCCACGAAGTACCAGAATCTCCCTTGTCTTCGTACAGTTTATTGGTTTTTGCGAGCAACCCTATTCTGATTTGTGACTCAGTTCTCAATAATTCTTGTTCCCCAAAAGTCATTTCCTCCCACTCGTGTCAATTTCTCCCGTAGCAGCGTTACATGATATTCATGTAGTTAGTCGCCTGACGTGTGAATACGTTATTGCAATTTTAGAATACAGTCATCTACAAACGATGAAATCTTTGAACAGGAAACTGACCAGAAATCCAACTGAGCGATGAATGAATTGATCACGACTACCTTTATGTTTATGGTCAGTCTGATTCTAGCAACCGGTTTTCTTTAAGTTTCTTCATGCACGAGGTTATTTCCTGAACATATCCACATCAGATTCCAGCCCGGTATTACAGAAATTCTCCCCGACTGCTAATAGCTGCAATTATACTTTGGGTATGCATCACCAATCCCACACCCGTCTTCCTACCCTCCCGTGAATAGATTTATTTTTCCTGTCAGCAACGCCTCTTTCGTCATTAATTTAGACAGTATTTTTCCTCTTTATTGTATTTAAATCTGTAATTCTACAGGAAGAAATAGCTAACATGAACTTTAATTTAAAACCACTTTTTCTTTAAGTTGTTCACATATGACATTTCTTTTGTGGACGGTTTTATTCATTTTTCTAGATTCTTCCATTACTAGAGTTCATACAACGGTGAACAACTTTTGGCTTTTCGAAATTAACTTCATCGCTACACTTACATGAGCAACATACAATTTTGGACTCTAAGGTTAGATACAGTACTTAAGACTAAATTTTCCTGGTGCTTCTTTTCTCAGATTTTATTTTTCATTGTGTCGTTTTTTCGGATTATTTCCTCAGTACTTATTAAAAATATTCCGAACAGTTGCATTAACTATCCCCTAGTTTCTTTCTGAATGTCAAGCTATACAAACAAATTAGACACTGGCTGATTAACATGTTCATTCTGAATACACTGAAAGTAACTTTAGATGGCTCTGCATTATCTTCAAAACATATTGGTAATGGTTCATGACTATGATAATCGTAATGGGCTGGTTTTTGCACTGTCTGTGTATCATACACAATAAAGATACATAACGTTAATCTATACGATTATTAGAGTTTAGCAGTTGGATTTCGATGGCGCCAGTTGAGTCAGACCATCTTGGAAAATCACACATGGCATAGAGCTGTATTCAAGACAATATCTACATCCATGCACACTGTGGATGAAACACCTATCAGAGTTACAGAACTTCGTGACAAAAGCAGAGGTCTGATTAGTCTCGCCCGATAAAATTTTACAAAGCTTACTGTATTGAACACATTCACTGTGACTACAAGCAAGATTAAACACACATCTCTGTCTGCGGTATATACAGCAAACTTAATCTTTACAACTAATAACTTAAAAGCAGAAGAGTTAAAATTATATTTAATATAATTTTATGAATAACGTATGTTAAGTACAAAACTTTCGGGAAATAAAGTACTTCGGATTTACATCTTCCTATAATAAAGCGTCCTAATTCTAAGTTTCAAAAATCTCTTACAGAACCACGAATTCTGCAGTACGCCTATCCCGACGAAAATCCTGCTTACTATAAATACGACGACTAACAAGGGTTAGCTGTATCAGCAGTAAGGGTTAACCACTACTACAGAACTAAGGAATGGTCTAAAAACTTGTCACAATATAACTTTTAGCTCTTTAACGGCATAGTTCCAATCTTTGTTAGATCGTTGGGATATATTTTCTCCAAAAAATGGGGCTTGATCTGCAGATGCACAGTGTGGCTGAAAATCACGCAAACGGAAGAACACAAGATCGATTTACGAAGAGATGATGTACAATTTACACATTCTTAGAGCTGCAAAAAACAAAACATGTTCGTCTTCAACGCTCTTTCGGCACTATTATGACAATAGAGGGGAACAGGAAAATTTCTATTGCTGTCAGGATTTTGACGATGATTAAGCTTAGGTCAAGTTACCGAACGTTGAGGCGAGAAAACGAATAAACTGGAGGAGCTGCGGAAGGACACCAGTTATGAATAACCACACACATTCCCTCCAACTCTCTCTCTCTCTCTTACTGGAACAGATTACGAATGAACTGTCGACTCACAATCAAGGACTTTAGTAACCAACGACGTCGTCGTCCTGCGCGACAGCAGACGACCACAGATGACACTCCTACAACGACTTTGATGAAGCAAATGAAATGATTTGATTGATTGACTAATTGAGAGGGGTTATGGGACCAAACGGCGAGTTCATCAGTCCCGCAATTTCGAAGTTAGTCACAGAAGAAATAGTGTCCGCTAAAAGTGGACGGATCCAGTCGGGGGAGTCAAATTATAAAATAATGAACATTAAACGCACATAGTAAAAGGCATAAAAGGTGGGACCAAATCTAAAAACTGGATGAAAGGGGCGGTCATGGGGGGGGGGGGGGGTCACAGACCGAGAAGACTGGAAAAGAGGTCCCAACCACAACCAACCTGCCCCTGCTCCAAGACTAAATAGAACCTTATACCTGGAAATAAAAACCACTATCACGTAGGAAACTGAAGATCAGTTCAGCCGTCCGTGAATCGTCTGCTAATATTAAATTTAAGGAATCGGGAAGACTATACTTAGCATGAAGGGCTGGAAGAATCGGACATTCCACCAATATGTGGCTCCACAACCACATTGTGGGGGTGGATCGTTATGTAGTAGGAAACAATTGGTGAGCCTGGCATGACCAATGCGTAGACAGCATAAAACAGTGGAATCCTTTCAAGAGGAGCGGAAGGAGGAGCTTCAAACTGCAGTAGACTCCTTGGCTGTACGGCGTTATTACTATCAGCAATAGCGCACCAGATAGCATATCATTTTTGGGCAAAGAGAGATCTGACGTAGATCCGCTTATCCGCAGCTGGAATCATGAAAGGAAATGAGGGTAAGTTGTATCTGCTTCTCTAGCCAAACGGTCAGCCAGTTCATTCCCTGGGATGACTACACGACTTGGGATCCAGAGAAAGACAACGGAACAGGCGGCACGGCCAAGGGCAGAGATAAGGTCATGGATAGGAGAGACCAAAGGGTGACAAGAGTAGCATCGGTCGATAGCCTGCAGACTGCTCACTGAGTCTGAACAAAATAAAACACTGTGGAGGGCGGCCTGAGAAACAAAAATAAGGGCTCTGTGAATGGCTAGAAGCTCCGCTGTAAACACACTACTTGATCCCGGCAATAAATGGTGTTCTAAGCCAGCAGGAGACGTGAAAGCGTATCCCAGTTCACCGACTGTCTTAGAACCATCAGTGTAAAAGATGGTGGCACCCTGTAACTCTGCAAGGATGGCACATACAAAACGCCGGAAAACCAAGGGAACGACAGAGATCTTAGGATCCTGGAATAGATCGGTCCTAACCCGTGGTCTAGGCACCATCCAGGGGGGGAGGAAGGGGTGGGAGGGTGTATGGGAGGAAAGACACGGCACAGGGTGCATTCCAGTGAGTGGAGATGGAGATCCCGACAGGGGGAAGCGAGCCGCATGCCAACCGGCAATCCCACCCGTGGGCGGATGCCAGGAGGGAGACATCCCTGGCTGGCAGTCAGCACAGGGTACACAGGATGGTCAGGGAATTGGCGAATAGCGATTGCGTAAGAAAGCAGAAGTTGGCTCCGACGAATATGCAGTGGGGGAATCCCCGCTTCTATGAGGAGACTATCAACGGGACTAATGCGAGAGGCACCAACAGCCAGACGCCCCTGTCAATGGTGAACAGGGTCATGCAGTTTCAAAGTGGAAGGAGCTGCTGACCCATAAACCTGACTATAATAATCTAGTCTGGACAAGACCAGAACACGGTAAAGAAGGAGATGAGCGGAAAGGTCTGCACCCCAAGATGTGTGGACCAGGAGGCGGTGAGCATTACACTTCCGCATTTACTTACGAATCGAACATGCAACGGAAATACTGACGATGAAGTTACTATGGTTGCTTAGCTTTTTATTGCCTTTGATATGTGCAGTGTAAATCTGGCGACATGCTTTCACTGGCACAAAAAACAATGCAAGTGCTCGACGAAAGATGGGAAATGTTTAGAAAAATGAATTATGTTAAGAGAATATAAGCTTACTAAATATATTTCTCTTCGCTCACGTCAGTCACTTCTGTGACATTAGCCATAGTCGTATTACTTTTCCATTTCGAAACTTTTTAACTAAAGCAACAATCACCTGTTTTACAGCACCCGTCGGCTGCATGTATAGTGAATCAGCAATAAATAAAATTATCCTGTTGTGCCCTATGGTTGTGTGGTCAGAGTTATGCATTAAATGTAACGCATAACAATGCTGATCATCAGTGTCAACGGCCATACAAAAGCCCGCCACCAAATTTTACTCTACGCTGTAACTGTTTGTTACTATATGTGCGCTTCAGCCAGCGTGCATTTTTGGACTGGAAGCTCCGATATGGAGCTGAAGGGAAAAAAAACCGCGCTACATACTATTACGGCAATAACATGACCGTCAGCTAAACAAGAAGGTAACTGAACCAGCCCCAAAGAATTTCTTCAATATTCATGAATGGTAATTCGTATTTATCTGTTATAGGACGACCACAAAATGAATGAATGAATCACTCGACAGGGCAAATGTCGTCTACGATAGCGCCTGGTGAAATCCGAATCATTATGCAAACAGTACCAATGACAACCCTTATTAAACACTACTGGCCATTTTTTCTTCGGTGATAGGCCTATCCGTCCATAACTTTAAAAGACTACACTAGTGCTGTAACAATATGTTGTTGATACTATAAGACGAAGGTGCCCGGATTTATACGGGCACAAACACTTGCCAGAAGTACATTAAATGTATTCGCAATTGCGTGCATGTCCAAAGGAACTTTGTATTGTAATCAGAATAACACAGGCACTGTACTTACTGGAAGGGTTTACCTGTTCCATGCCCCTCCATCGCCTCTAGGACGGTTCTCGCCGAACACATTTGATGAATATTTGTTTCTGGGCAAGTGGCGCGCATTGTAGGAGGGCTCTTCAAAAAGTTTCTGAACATTCGTAATTTAGCGCCAATTGTGTGTTGGATCGATGGGGTCATACGCGCCAAAGACTAAACAGCCTACGTGATGAGTGCTTAAGCCGGACTCGGTGTTACGAACGCTTCATACGGTTTAAAAATGGCCGAACGGAACTTAACCCTCCGTTACATGTACCGTGGACTGTGAGCCCGCGGTTTTAACTTCCGGTCAACAATGAATTAAGAATTTAAGATTTCCGTTAGTGACTTTTTCTACCTGCCCCTCTTTCCTTAACGAATCACTGTCAGCAACAGCAGACCGTCATTGTCTGAAGCAGCAAACTGATGAGGAGCGGATTGTCAGTCCACGCGGGTGCATTCTTGGGAGTGTGTCCTGTCGTCAGTTTTTCTATGTATTTTTTCTGGTATTATTACAAAATATAAATAATGACATTTGTAAAAGTTGTGTATTTATTTCCTTTCTTAGAAAATTTAGTTGCCCTACTTGTGAATCAGTTTATGAACATTTTCAACGACCAACAATGATTCCTCGAAGAAGTTTTACTTCTTATGTTCAGAAGGTTGATGGACGACGAGCAGCTGTCGAAATGGATGGACGAAGAGCTTGCAAAGTCAAACTTCAAATGTGATCACGATTCTGAAAGAGCATTTTCTGGACGAAAATGACAGTATTGTTAAATTTGACTTGTATGTTCGGAAAGATGGCCATTTATAATTTTTTCCTCTCTTCCGAATATTGCTGGATTCAATGGATACGTAATTTAAAGGAGCAATTCAAACTCAACCATTTCCACATAAACTAAAGTTCTTGCGTGGTTATTTGTCAATGCAAGTAAAGCAAATACTCAAAAAAGCATCAAGAACCTTATCACGGAAATTTTGGGATTACCAAAATGAGAATTCACTTCAAGAGCTCCACAAGTATCTGAGGAAGATGCAACTTCCGTAATGGGAAGAAAAACAGGCCAACAAGATTTTGTTGCAGGCTGTGCCAAAAATGTGTGTATCTGTAACATGTCGCAGCATACCTGAGCAGTGAATGCAGTGAAAATAGCAACCACGGTGAATGATTTGCCTGAAATAGCCTGTGTGCCATAAATTACTATTTTTCTGGAAATAATCGTTGCTTAATATTCATTCATAAAACCGAATGAACGGTAATTTCGGTGGTAGCAGCAAATGTTATTTTAGGTTAAGGGTAAATTAGAGCTTTTTTTTTTACAGTACTGATGCTCAAATCTTCAATGTTTACGAATTCAATGCTTTATTTATATTGTCCACGTTCAAACATATTATATTTCCCTACAAAACTAATAACATTATTCGTCAAACTGGTAGTAAATGAAATGCGGACTCTCAGTCCGCGTGCGTGTAATGGTGTTAAAATGATCCCGTGTGTAACGGACAGTTAAAGATGACCCTCGTTCAGGTCGCCCTTCGACGTCTGCCGACGACTATCATGTCAGGAACGTCAACGAAACTGTGCGTGCCTATCGAAGCCTCACTGTCGAGAGATTGCAGAAGACTGTAACATTTCAGTTGGATCATATCATGAAATCGTGACAGCATCTTGCAATGCAACGCGTTGCCGACACGTTCGCCCCCACGGCTCATCCGTAAAGACCAGAAAAGACCTACGCCTCGCAATCTGAAGAGCTTTTGGAGCCCGCAATCTTCACAATGGGCCGGGAAGGGTTCTCCAAGACAAATGTCCAAGCAGTGGTGGTAGTTTTCTTTGACTTCGAAGGATTAGTTCATCATGAATTAGTTGCCCGGGGGCAAACGTTAATGGATCGTGACGTGTTGCGACGTCTGCGAGAAAATGAGAGAAGAAAACGGCTTGAAATGTGGCGAGACAATTCATGACTCTTGCATCACGATTAACGCACCTGCACATTCATCCCTTTTGGTGCAAGACTACTGCACAAAAAACTAAATCGCTGTGCTGGTTCATCCTCCGTACTCTCCAAACCTGGCCCCTGCAGACCTTTTTTTGCAACAATAGACGAGATAAAAGATAATTCGCAGACGGCTCTTCGCGCGATCCACTTAGGCGGCGTCCTACGTGAGTGAATTGTTGCGAAAGCTCTGCGGTGCGGCGACCGCGCGAAAATATCAAACAATGGCCAGCGGTCAAATTGTCCTACGTGAGCGCGCACGTGCGGGGCAGTGTGCGACGCGAGTTGTGGCGAAGCGGACGCGATCTAATTGATTTCCGTGCGAAGTGGACGCGGTTTGCGATGTGTTTTTCATCTTGACATGGCTTGCACAGCTGCTCGTGATGATACTTTGTTATCCCTTTAGTAAATTGCCTTAAGGTGTATTTGGTATATTTCGTCATACATCTTGGAAAAACGCCACCTCTAGCTCATTTATTGATTCAAGATCTCGGATGTTGTGTAATAAAGTTATTGCTTTTACAATATGTAGTGCCTTTTCCACACTAGTTTCGATATGTTTATGCAAAATTCTAAATTTAAACGTTACAGAACCAAATGTCTATTTAGATGTTATAGACCCAAATGTCCCCCATGAACCATGGACCTTGCCGTTGGTGGGGAGGATTGCGTGCCTCAGCGATACAGATAGCCGTACCGTATGTGCAACCACAACGGAGGGGTATCTGTTGAGAGGCCAGACAGACGTGTGGTTCTTGAAGAGGGGCAGCAGCCTTTTCAGTAATTGCAGGGGCAACAGTCTGGATGATTGACTGATCTGGCCTTGTAACATTAACCAAAACGGCCTTGCTGTGCTGGTACTGCGAACGGCTGAAAGCAAGGGGAAATTACAGCCGTAATTTTCCCCGCAGGCATGCACCTTTACTGTATGGTTAAATGATGGTGGCGTCCTCTTGGGTAAAATATTCCGGAGGTAAAGTAGTGCCCCATTCGGATCTCCGTGTGGGGACTACTCAGGAGGGCGTCGTTATCAGGAGAAAGAAAACTGGCGTTCTACGTATCGGATGATGATGATGATGATGAGTTGGGTTGAGGGGACGCTCGACATCACGGTCATCATCGCCCTGACGAAAAATTAACAGGAAATCTCGTAGGTGAGGACGAAGGCTGTCCCCACAAGCAAAGAAGTTTCTAACGTACTAAAGTCTGCCGCCCTTCCCCACCAGTTTTGGGATGAGACCTGATAGTTCACAAAATTTCACCACTCTATTAACACTGGTATCGGTATCTGCAAGGACGCTGAGCAGATCTCCAGCGAAACCAAGGGCTGCTCTATTATCAGTATACAGGACACACGGAGCCACAATATGCTGAACGCCACAAACTTCACAGAAAGGTGGATCCTCCCCCGGGAGGAGAAAGCTATGTGTGAAAGGTCTATGACCGTCTACGTATCGGAGTGTGTAATGTCAGATCTCTTAATCGGACAGGTAGGTTAGAAAATTTAAAAAGGGAAATGGATAAGTGAAAGATATAGTGGGAATTAATGAAGGTCGCTGGCAGGAGGAACAAGACTTGTGGTCAGGTGAATACATGTTTATAAATACAAAATCAAATAGGGGTAATGCAGGAGTAGGTTTAATAATGAATAAAAAAAAGGAATGCAGGTAAGCTACTACGAACAGCATAGTGAACACATTATAGTAGCCAAAACAGACACGAAGCCCACGCCTACCACAGTAATACAAGTTTATATGCCAACTAGCTCAGTAGATGAAGAGATTGAAGAAATGTATGATGAGATAAATGAAATTATTCAGATACTGAAGGGAGATGAAAATTTAATAGTCCTGGGGACTGGAATTTGGTAGTAGGAAAAGGAAAATAGTGGGTGAATATGGAATAGGGGTAAGGAATGAAAGAGGAAGCCGCCTGGTAGAATTTTGGACAGAGCTTCATTTAATCATAGCTAACACTTGGTTTAGGAATCATGAAAGACTGCTGTATAAGTGGAAGAGGCCCGGAGACACCAGAAGGTTTCAGATAGATTATATAATGGTAAGACAGAGCTTTACCAACCAGGTTTTAAATTGTAAGGCATTCCCAGAGGCAGATGTAGACTCTGACCACAATTTATAGGTTATGAACTGTAGATTAAAACCGAAGAAACTGCAAAAAGGTGGGAATTTACGGAGATGGAACGTGGATACACTGAAAGAACCGGAGGTTGTAGAGAGTTTCGGAGAGAGGTTGCGTTGGGTTGTTTTGGGGGAAGAGACCAAGCAGCGATGTCATCGGTCTCATCGGCTTAGGGAAGGGCGGTGAAGGAAGTAGGCCGTGCCCTTTCAAAGGAACCATCCTGGCATTTGCCTGGAGCGTTTTAGGGAAATCACGGAAAACCTAAATCAGGATGGCCGGACGCAGGACTGAACCGTCGTCCTCCCGATGCGAGTTTCAGAGAGCATTAGGGAACGATTGACAAGAATGCGGGAAAGAAATACAGAAGCAAAATGAGGATAATGGAATGTAGTCGAATTAAATCGGGTGATGCTGTGGGAATTAGATTAGGAAATGAAACACAAAGTAGTGGATTATTTTTACTATTTGGAGGGCAAAATAACTGGCGATGGTCGAAGTAGAAAGGATATAAAATGTAGACTGGTAATGGCAAGGAAAGCGTTTCTGAAGAAGAGAAATTTGTTAACATCGAGTATAGATTTAAGTGTCAGGAAGTCGTTTCTGAAAGTATTTGCTTGGAGTGTAGCCATATATGGAAGTTAAACATGGACAATTAACAGTTTAGACAAGAAGAGAATAGCAGCTTTCTAAATGTGGTGCTACAGAAGAACGCTGGAGATTAGATGGGTAGATCATGTAACGAATGAGGAGGTATTGAACAGAACTGGGGAGAAGAGGAATTTGTGGCACAGCTTAACTAGAAGAAGGGATAGGTTGGTATGAGATGTTCTGAGGCATCAAGGGACCAATTTAGTATTGGAGGGCAGCGTGGAGGGTAAAAATCGTAGAGGGAGACCAAGAGGTCAATACACTAAGCAGATACAGAAGGATGTAGGTTGCAGTAGGTACTGGGGGATGATGAAGCTTGCACAGGATAGAGTAGCATGGAGAGCTGCACCAAACCAGTCTATGGACTGAAGACCACAACAAGAACCAAATGAACATTATACCACCATTCTTGCCCGAGATAACAGATAGTAAAGAAATATTTAACTGTTACCTGCAGTCGTTCTTTCTGGAAAAGGCCTCATTAAACGTTCCGTTAGTGGAAATGCTGCATCACCTAGAAAAACATATGGACACTTATGATACTGGCAAAAATTATTCTTCTGGTAGTTTTTGTCTTCCCTTTTCTACTGAATGTCGGAAGGGGCATTCATCAAACACACCTGCGTCATTGTCTTTGCCGTGGGAGCCTACATTCACCATGAAAAACCTATAATTTGCGTCGGTGACGGCTAATAATCCAATGGAAAAGGAGGATTTGTAGCAGTAATACATGGAACCAGATTTACTGGGTTTTTTAATACGAATGTGTTTCGCATCAATGTGGAAACAGCCGTTTTAGAAGTTCTGAATGAAAAAGTGAGTTGGAGGAATGGTATGTCCGTGGCTAAGTACCTGGAATGATAAAAATCTGTTGATTTCTTATGTTTTTTTAAATTTGTTTAAAAATTTGGTAGGTTCTAAATTGGACAATAGTATTTTTCGTTTTTGTGTATGTAACGCGATATAGGGAACATCAAGGAATAATATAATTAATTATACAACCTGTCCCTTTCACAATTGCCGACAACACAATGGTGTGCTTGTCTTTGATGACACGCTACCAAGCTCGAAATTATAGTCACTGTAGTATTCAGAGTGATATCCTGTCATTATGTGCCTTTAACATCTTTTGAAATAGATCGTCAACACGCCATCAGTTGTTATGATACAGAGCGATTCAGTGGAAAAGTAATTATAAATCACGTAGGTCAAATTTGCCAGAAGAGCACGGTTAACTGTTGAGGCTTACGTATCTTATCAGTTATGTCGTTAAACAATCGCATTGATGTCCTACGCTTCTATGTACAAGGATGAGTCAGTAGTATGGGGAGTTTGACACTAAATTTGCCTCATGTTCGCTCAGCTCATATAGCGTATGGAAAGTTCCGTTTTCACTGAGCGCGGATATACCTGTCGCCATTAATTCTAAACAATCAAGTCAACAATTCATAGAGTCCCCCACAGAAACGACAATTGTTAAAGAGACAGTATAACAACTTTTTAGTACCGTTATGCGTTGAAGTCTTTCTTTTTAAATTTTTACTTCAGGTGAAGTCGCAAAGAAAAAACTGAAAAATACAAGCGACACGTTTCCAAAAGAATTGAAAAAATATCTAAGCCTCGTTCTGGGGCTGGCGCCGACAGTGGACCGGTATGAAGAGGCACTTGGCCAAATTTTGAGTCCATGCTATTTTTAAATGATATTTTGACAACGAAAAACAAAAGGGAACTTATCAGCCAGAACACTCAGCAGCGAGCACGTCTTCGGAATTTTTGGACTCTACATGTGTTACTACATTAGAAGACGAAATGGATGTGAGGGACACAGAAAATGCCTTTGAGAGTGCTACTGTCAGTATCAGTTGCGAGACTCCCAATGACAATAGTGTTGACGACAACGATGAGCCTGAACTTCAGGCTCCTGTAGTTGAACAGACAGAGCAGGCCATGCTGCTGATTTCCCAAGCAACAGAAACTACCCACAATGATAGCATCCCTTTAGGCTCGATAAATCCACCGGTTGCAACAGAAACAAACATTAGTAAAAGATGGGCTATACCCATTTCGCCAATCAGAGAGAGAGAAAAATACTACGTCAGGACCAAGAAGATAACAATGATGAAGACCTATTGTTCGAGGCACCTAAATACGCCACAGGCGCCACAAGTTGATCATTCACATCTTACCAATGTTTGAGAAATGTAAAAGTTTAAGTACATGCGGTTATGTGAATAATGAAGTAAAATGACTTATTATTTGTTAAGTGTTCTTACCTTAACGCCACCATCATCAACCTTTCAACTAAAATAGGTCACTAGAAACTAGTTGAATTTGATGGCAGAACAGGTTTTGTAGCGTCGACGATATAATCAAACGTTGTGGGTAACATTCGAGCATACTCCTTGAATAGCAAAAGGTCGACATTTCAGTTCTTCATACATATGGTGACATTCTCCATGAATATGCTTTTCCAAATATAGTTTCATTTCTTTGTTTTAGACAAGATTTCTTCAGTATTTGATACTTGGGATACGAGTTTTCCATTAAAAATGTCTTTCTTCTGACCATAATGAATGTAGTGTACTGAAAAGGCAAGTGAGCTAACACCAGAATAACGCGTCTGCTCCCTCAACTATTCACGACTGAACGGGCTACTTGCAGGTGGCGCGCTCAGGCAGCGCGATCGGCACCTGCGCCCTCGAATAAAAATACTTCAGCATCTTTCTCCATTCTGTGGTGAGATATGGATTGTTTCGCCTCTAAAAACCAATTCCAATACGTCGGTTACATTTTATACGCAGGAACGTATCACCTAAAATTAACCAAACGTAATGTAGCCGGCGACCACATTTTTCACTGTAAACACTCTAAATTTGATACGATAGCTCACTTAGAAATTGATTATCACAATGACTATGGCAAATATCGAAAAAATTGACACTTCATCAAGCTGCGATACGATACTGTAAGATAAGGAAAAATCAGTTCTTTGCAACAATTAGTTTTCTTATAATCGAATGAGAAGTATTATATAGTGAAGAAAACTTCCAAAACTGAAATAAGCGGTTTTTAATTTTTTAAAGGAAAAGGAGAAAATCTACCGAAAAACTAACTATAGGAGTTGATGTAGCTTTGCTTCATTAACATACAGTATTTTTTACTCCAAGAAAAACGCAAAACACTTTTTCTCATGAACTGTTAATCATCCGCCGCGCAGCTGGCAATTCACGTAGCTTCACAATGCGTCGCTCGCCTGTTCACGCGGACCGACAGCGCGCCGCGTTCGCGTTTACCACTCACGTAGGACGTGGTGTAAGAGACTACCAAGACTGCTTCCGGAAACAGCGTTGGGAGTGGTGTATCAGTTGTGAAGGAGAATATTTCGAAGGAGACCATGCACAATAAGTAAACGGTTAGCAAAATTTTGTTGACAAAGTTCCGGAATTTTTTTGGATATACATCGTGTCTTACTCATCCAAACTCTTTGATATTTTATTATACCTCAACCTATCACGCGCTAGCTAAAGTGCCACACATATAATGTAAATTAACGAAAAAGGAGAGAGGGTGCGTATTTATGGCTTCTGCGATGGTAATGCTGCTGCCGCCGTCAAAGAATGCCGTCGGTGCTTTTATAAACGTCGAAACCCTGATCGTGGAGCGTATTAGGGTTTTGAGCACATTGCGTGAAACATAAAATGGCTCTGAGCACTATGCGACTTAACTTCTGAGGTCAACAGTCGCCTAGAACGTAGAACTAATTAAGCCTAACGAACCTAAGGACATCACACACATCCATGCCCGAGGCAGGATTCGAACCTGCGACCGTAGCGGTCGCTCGGTTCCAGACTGTAGCGACTAGAAAAGCACGGCCACTCCGGCCGGCCGTGAAACATATTCTTCCCATTTTTGTTTTAACACGTATTTGAATAACCTGTGCAGAAACAGCAACCCGTTGTAGAAGTGGTGCACCGTTAGTTCTACTGTTAGCACATGGCGACTTTCTGCGCGTATTAGTGTCACACGAACACGTGTAAGGCGAACATTACATGCGGAAAACTTAACCATTTCACAATACAGCGGGTCCACAATCTTCAAATTGACGACAATGCCACACGACTTGAATTTTTTTTCACTGGTTAAATGACAATCGTCGTTTGTTTGGCGTGGAACAGAATCAGCAATATACGTAATAATCAACGACAGTCACAGTAAAACCTACACAATCTACATTAAACGTATTCTATCTTTGAAACCATTCGGGATACTGCGGATGTCCACACGAAGCCTTTTGCTTCTAATGATCTTCGTGTCATATCCCTGAATACTGACCTCCCACCTGGGACACATTGCAGACTGTGAAAGTACTTTAGTTACGGCGAATGAACATAACATACAGTGGTTTGCTAAATCGGATTACCTTTCATTGTATCAAGTATCTCAAGAACTGACAACTGTGTGAAACATACAGTGCCTGATGACAATGCGACAACTTCGTTGCTGAGTTTTGAGCCAAAAATCTTCTCCATTTTCTGATAACTAATATTGCTGCAGAGCCCTGAACCTGCGCCTACGCTATAACGGTAGTTCTCTTTACCTTCCACACAAAATTAAGAAAGTAATTCTCTTGTTTTATCTTCAACATAAGATTAAGAACTTCACGGAAATTAGGGGTGAGTTGGAAATTTCTTTAAGGGTGATCTGTGTTGTATACTTACAGCTCCTCCCGCTGCCGTTGAGACAACACCATTTTCATGATCCGTAGAGTTTGGGAGCGAGAGCCGGCGAGAAGGCGTTCAATGCGCTTACCACATCATGTGGACGATCTGCAAAAGAGACGACGTACAAACCATCAGAGCACCATTATACATCACCAGAACGGCAAACATTCTGACAGTGTGCTTTTGGAGCACACACTAATCTGTTAAGAAACGAGCCCACTTTCAAATAAATTGTGAAATCTACAAGACTACAACAGTACAAGTCAATTACTATCTTACTTCTGTTTCATCGAACATGTATTTGCTCATCGGGCAGTGTGTCAGAGAATTAACCTAAGAGATAAACTTCAACTGAAATCTACACGGATATAATGCAAACGTGCTCGCCCACAGTCACAGCTCGTAATTTCTTCTGACCATGGAGGAGTCTTTATATAGCCAGTCCAGGCGCTGTTTCTGCAACTTTGTAAGAAATATCTTCGACAAATGTGCCGTACTGGGCATATTCCATAAAATATTTTACTGGCCTACATCTCATCTCCTCGCTAAATCGTAAATTTCGTTTGCTGTCAATGAACGCTATGTAACTCAAATCGGCAGTAAAACTCCTAAAGTGTGTATCATTAACCTCTGACAAAGGGCAAGCGGTTTTAGGCAGAGCTGAAGCCCAGCCGACATTAGTGTGATCATTTCACGACGCACAGTTATCTTCAAGGACGGTATAATTTGTTACCGAAAGGCGCACAGTTTGTTTCTAATAGGAAAAACAAAGTACACGAACCTAAATTTTGGTATCATTTAAAAAATTGAGAACTACACGAACAAAATGACTTTGATATGAAAAGAATCATCAAAGTAAATTTGAGGCTAACGCTTTAACAACGCACTTTCTTGATTTCACCCGACAATAATTCGAAAATGTAATTTTGAGCAATGTAAAGCAACAAGAGAAATATGGATTAATCTGAAGAATCGCGGATGTTTATTGTACTCGTATATTGATCATAATACCATATTATATGTGGTCTGCTTCAGTGATTGAAGAGTATCCTTTGGTGTTTGTTTTGTCTTTGTTTCACAATAACATAGCAAAATGGTTTAAATGGCTCTGAGCACTATGGGACTTAACATCTAAGGTCATCAGTCCCCTAGAACTTAGAACTACTTAAACCTAACTAACCTAAGGATATCACATACATCCATGCCCGAGGCAGGATTCGAACCTGCGACCGTAGCAGTCGCGCGGTTCCGGACTGAAGCGCCTAGAACCGCATTACATAACAGGAACTGGACTTGTTTCAGACAAGAATATGGGGGAGGAGGCGTATTGTAGCGAGACGAACGATGTCTTACGTAACAGATTATTGCTGTAACGGAAGTGTCTTTCCCAAATCGTCAGTAAATTAACGAATTAAATATTGACTGTAGAATATTATCTGGGTCAATCCATACCTAGTGCTCAGTACTGGTTGTCTCATCAACTAAAAAAATTTTTTACATTTGCTGGATGAAGTCCGTAATGTTTAGTGGACACAGAAATATTTCGAAATTTTTTACAGTTTATCATCAAAAAAACGCCAGCCATTTTTGTTCCAGGCCGCAAGTTTTTTTTGCATTTGCTATAGCATCTGCGTTTTTTAAAAATATTTCAGCAATGGGTGCCCTACTTTTCAAATGAAAAACAATTAGTTCAGCACACACTGGCATATCAATTAAAACCATCATCACCTAGTTGAATGTATTTCGTAAAATATTTTTAATAGCTGAAAGTTATTGGTAGCAAATTAAAAGACCTAAATATTTGAACAGTAGCAGTTTTTCAAAGAAGTGGCAATTTCTCAGCCTTAATATTTTCTGTGCTATGACATTGCTGCTTTTGATAGTATTTCAACGGTGAGAAGTTTACACTAGAAAAGACTACAAAAAACAATTTTTGAACTTTTTCACTTTTTGGCCTGCAGTACCTTTTTGTTAGTGGAACAGAAGAAAATTTGAAAATTAAACACTTAATAAACCTTTATGATATCAAACTTTAGTATAAATTTCAACTTTGAGGTTCAATGGGAAGTCGTGAAAAAAATTACAAGTGAGTCAAAAATAGGTTTATTTAACAACTGCAATATTTAGGCAAATGAAATGAAGTACATCAATTATATAATATAAACAGATCTACGATTATTTGATATTTTTTACTGAAAATGAGCCAACTAATTACTTTATCTTATTATTTATTTAAATGTGTGCTGTGCGCCTCGCCATCTCGCCGCCCGCCAATCGCCGCATCGACACGAACAGGTTAAATCCTTACAATTGTATCCGTGTGGACCAGTGTTAAATTTGTTCCTAACGGTTCAATAATAACTTAACTTTTACCAGAATTGCCCTATCAATTAATTATCCTAATCACTAACCTGGACAGGGTCCTTTCCACATGTTGTGCAATCCGAGTGTACCGAAATGAGGATTTAAAGTTCATGTTAATATGAATTACGTGCAGACCTATCCATGCTAGAAAGATGTTTAAGGAGCTTTATTGTTAATGAAAATATAAGCAAAGAACAAAGGTTTGCTAAAGTTGGAAAATAATTTTGGATTTGGTTTAGTAATGAAGCTTAATTAACTTGAGACAAAATTAATGGTAGTTAAAGGAGGGAGTAATCAGACAAAAAGAGTAGTAACTCAATTTGTAAACCTTGAGTGCTTAATGCTTCCAATAGTTAATAGTTTCAACATAGTGATCATAACAGTTTCAGGGTCCCCCCCCCTCCACTCTTTTCTTTTCTATTCATTTTAAATTCTGAAGTGTACTGAACTGATTTGACCAGCAAAGTTAAAGTCAATATAAAACCTAAATTTATCAGTGTTTGCTCTTATTAAAATTGACATTGTATGTGTTTCAAAAGTGCCATTTCTAGAGTAACCTATGCCCGATTTCAGTCGGATCAATAGACAAAACGCAGTTTGTAGTAATCATTAGAGTGTAATGTTGTGTATTTCTAGCTTGTCCAAATTAGTACAGAAAAGGAAAATCTTAGTTCAGTAGAATTTTCTGGTTCTAAAATTTACCATATAATGCAGTATTACTACGTGTTGTTATGCATGTACGTACATCCACTTATACATGGAAAAAACTCAATGCCTAATTAGGCTGGCGACCGTATTACTAACAATTGGTAGCATCTGCTGTGTATGTTTCTTGCCCGTCCTAACGTGTAGTTGCACTTTAGACTTGCTTGACGTATCATTGTTGTTACTGAGTGGGCGTAAGTCTGATTTTGCCTCCATTCAGGTACACGCGGTCAACATATTTACTAAAATCCTTTCTTATAAGGTGAAGCCCGTCAACTTACCATAGTACAGGCTTTAAAGAGTTAACGTACACCCGAGCGTAGAACGTTACAAACTGATCAATTAATTAACCTTTAACCCACTGTTAAATCCCCCCCTCCCCTCCCCCAGAAAATGGCTGGATGTTTAAGTTCATCAGGACAATGCAACATACCATGGCTACCTCCACTAACCTAAGAAAATGGCGGGAAAAAAAGGGCAGTTGGGGTAACTCCACTAACCTAAGTTATCCGACCACCACCTCCTCCTAGGAATTAGCTGGAAAAGGACTCAGCCTGTGCTTACTGGATAGGTTGGACCAAATACTTAACCTATTGTTCTGTCAAGTGGTTTTCCATGTCACCCCCATTTCCTTAAACTAGCACTGCCTTTGATACCAAATTAGGTAATTAGTTATGTCCTCCCACCACGTTCTCATACACTTTTCGAATTTCACATTCTTTTGAACACCATTTCTTGAGCATTCTTCGTCACCCACCCCCTTACACCATCGTACTTACACTATTGTACTGCGTTTTACATAAAAATTATGCAAATTAACCTAGTGTTCTACACTTAACCTGTTGTTCTCCATGTCACCCACTCACACCCTCCCCCACCCCAAGTATTGTACCGCTAATACCATGTTCATATATAAAAAAATTATGCAAATTAATTAAATCGATATTTTTCACATGCATGGGGTGGCTTTTTTTAATTCGCAGCATCCTATTGCTCGGTGAAAGCGATGGAATACAGTTTACACAAAAGATCACTAATAAAAAATACATCCCCCTACTCGACGCCCGACGCCGCCGAGAACAATATGTTTGCCCCTGAGTGCATACCTGCCCCTGATATAGGCAACCTGCACTAACAATGCACTGGTTCCCCCTTGCCCCACTACTTAGGTATACCCGATTTGTAATTTTTGTGTGTTTTTTAATCCTGATACAAGTTAAATTTTGGAGTCTATTTTGTCAAACGATGTCATGTAACAATCAAATTGTCTTTAATTACACCAGTAAGTAAGAATTGTAGAACAATTGTGAAGTTCACCGATTTTGAAGTTAATGTAAAATGTTTCATATTAGATTTTGTGAAGGTGAAACTTTATTCTGAATACAAGTTTCAAAGTGAAATAACCGGTCTTAACATATCCTGTTATCAGTACCTCATGCGCTATCATGTCTTGTGACATTATTTGTGTGAAGCTATTTTACGGCCGCATTGCATTTCGCTGCGCCAAGACTGAATATTTTGTATGCCTACTGTGGAGAGACGAATGGAAAAACTGGTAGAAGTCGACGTCGGGGAAGATCAGTTTGGGTTCCGTAGAAATACTTTAACACGTGAGGCAATACTGACCTTACGACTTATCTTAGAAGAAAGATTAAGGAAAGGCAAACCTATGTTTCTATCATTTGTAGACTTAGAGAAAGCTTTTGACAATGTTGACTGGAATACTCTCTTCCAAATTCTAAAGGTGGCAGGGGTAAAATACAGGGAGCGAAAGGCTATTTACAATTTGTACAGAAACCAGATGGCAGTTATAAGAGTCGAGAGGTACGAAAGGGAAGCAGTGCTTGGGAAGGGAGTGAGACAGGGTTGTGGCCTGTCCCCGATGTTATTCAATCTGTATATTGAGCAAGCAGTAAAGGAAACAAAAGAAAAATTCGGAGTAGGCATTAAAAGCCAGGGAGAAGAAATAAAAACTTTGAGGTTCGCCGATGACATTTTAATTGTCAGAGACAGCAAAGGACTTGGAAGAGCAGTTGAACGGAATGGACAGTGTCTTGAAAGGAGGATACAAGATGAACATCAACAAAAGCAAAACGAGGATAATTGAATGTAATCGAATTAAGTCGGGTGATGCTGAGGGAATTAGATTAGGAAATGAGACACTTAAAGTAGTAAAGGAGTTTCGCTATTTGGGGAGCAAAATAACTGATGATGGTCGAAGTAGAGAAGATATAAAATGTAGACTGGCGATGGCAAGGAAAGCGTTACTGAAGAAGAGAAATTTGTTAACATCGAGTATAGATTTAAGTGTCAGGAAGTCGTTTCTGAATGTATTTGTATGGAGTGTAGCCATGTATGGAAGTGAAACATGGACGATAAATAGTGTGGACAAGAAGAGAATAGAAGCTTTCGAAATGTGGTGCTACAGAAGAATGCTGAAGATTAGATGGGTGGATCACATAACTAATGAGGAGGTATTGAATAGGATTGGGGAGAAGAGGAGTTTGTGGCACAACTTGACGAGAAGAAGGGACCGGTTGGTAGGACATGTTCTGAGGCATCAAGGAATCACAAATTTAGCATTGGAGGGCAGTGTGGAGGGCAAAAATCGTAGAGGGAGACCAAGAGATGAATACACTAAGCAGATTCAGAAGAATGTAGGCTGCAGTAGGTACTGGGAGATGAGGAAACTTGCACCGGATAGGGTAGCATGGAGAGCTGCATCAAACCAGTCCCAGGATTGAAGACCACAACAACAACAACTGTAGAGAGAACAGAATACCAACATTACATCTGTTGCGACTGAAGAGCTAGGGAAAATGTATTTCATTGTTTATTTGCGTAGGGAATTTTATCAGTTTATTGCACAGGGCCATACAACTCCGTGCTCACGAGATTGAGGAAACTTCAGAGGGATTGATTTCGTTATAGGCATTACATACTGGTTTAACAGATTAAGTGGTTTAATTTTTCTTTGGATTACAATAAAACTGATTTAGCACAGCATTTGCTGAGCAACACAACACAAATAAATTTGGATAAGACAAAGATATCTCTTTTAAAGAACGTTATAATCATAATCTTCAGTCAAAGTAACGTCTTTAGAAAACACTGCATACACTCTTCTGACATGCTTCGTTAATAAGAACACAGACTCCATTTTTCACCTGTACACTTCAAGAGCTCATATTTAACTGAGTGCGTGTGGTCATAAGGGAAGACAACACGCAGACGTTTACAGGCAGATGCTGTCTCTTAGCCTGCTGAAATGTTCAGCAGAGACTGTATAAACAAATAATCATTTGTCATTTTAATCTAAATCGTTTAAATTATATATAATTTACTTGCTTTATTCCATTAGGCTAGATAGGAAAAATGTTCAAAAAACTTATTTTGGACTAGTTTGTATTTTTTTTTCATAACTTTCCAATGAATATTATGTCTTAAGTGCGCCAACCTACTGTTGTCGCTCACATCAGATGTCTTGCCTATTCCACAGATTGGTTAGTGGGCGATGAACAGGCACAGTAAGTATTACCGACATTGTCTGAAATTTACTGTGAATTCGTACCCTACCGATTTCTGTCACAATAAAGCCTCGAGTCCCTCAAAAGAATCTTTGCGAACGGCTAAAAAATCTCATTTCTGACGTTCGGGAAGTCAATCTTAACAATAATGAGAAGAAATTTAATATATCCACAAGTTTTGTAAGAGTGAAGTGGTAGAGAGACCAATGCCCTCTAATACTCCTTGAATGCGACCTCTTTTCCTATTTGACGAGGTTAAATCATCTCTGCGTCCTCTGAGTGCAGCAGCTGCCATTCAATTACGTGAAAAGAAAAATCTGTAGTATACAACAGCTGCTAGCATTTTATAAACAGAAAGTAGGCCTGGAATGGTCGCCAACTACACATAACTGACGCTATTCTTTCAAGACAGCATGGTTAGCTCCTTGATTGAAACTTTTTCCGTAATTTTCTCTTCAGTAATGAAAGAGGAGGGGGGGACTTGGCAGAGAAGTGGGGGAGAGGGAGGGATGGAGGGGGGGGAGAGAGAGAGACAGAGAGAGAGAGAGAGAGAGAGAGAGAGAGAGAGAGAGAGAGAGAGAGAGAGAGAGAGAGAGAGGAGGAGGAGGAGGAGAAGAAGAAGAGAGAAGGAGAAGAAGAGAGAAGGGGGAGGAGGGAGAGAGAGAGAGAGAGAGAGAGAGAGAGAGAGAGAGCAGCGATACATAACAGAACTGTATAGAAATTAAAAGCAATATATTTACAACGTTAGTAATCATAAATCGGCGTGCGATATCTAAACGCGTTGGTCCTTGTAAGATAGAAAATAACCACATACAAAATGTAATCCACATTATCGCACATTTTAGACTCCAGGGATCACCATCTGTTGAAAGTTTTGTCGACAAACCACCATTCTTCAACAGCCTTGTTTACAGAACACTAACTTGTTTCAGTATATTTTACTAGTCTCATAGCCGTTGGGCTCATGTAGTTTCTTCGCGAACCGTTTCCAAGAAAATGAGCGCTTTTCCCTTCGGGTTACACTGGACACTTCGTGAACGTTGCTATTAGAAGAATAGTTAATGTTGAGTAGTAAATTCACTTTAAAGCCTAAACTAACTTGTTTGTCTCAAGTCATCAAAAGCACTTTGTCTATGTATATGATTACTATTCGCGTTACTGAAACTACTCTTACTATGTTTGACGAGACACCGTCACGGAAGCTTGCGTGTTACCACTTTTCCTTGCCTGTGTACACCTGTTACCAACAGCACTAAGTGTACACTATTGTTGTCTGCCAAAATGCGACATCGTATCCCCGAAAGGTTGACACTAGCGAGCCCCATGCATGGCACAACAGCAGACGATTACTCCAACGAAATGGCCCTTGTAGCCCCGAGGCAGCAACAGCTGCCAGTGATAAGCGTGTCTTCGCCACACTGGATGAGTCTCTGTCAAGGACGCTATTTGTTACCTCCACCGTTTACTTTATTCTGCTAAAGATCTTGAAATGGGACTACCTTCCCACTCGTATCTGAAATTCCTTCCCCATGTCAACATTCTCTGAAGAGGTCAATTTAGCTCGAATTTTTAACTTTCTGGGCTTTATACTGTTATGCCTATATCCAGTTCCAGTAATAAACTGCCCTTTAAAAAATTAGTACAAATGAGTTTACTATTTCAGATTCACTTTCACATTAATTTGTCACCAAATTTGTATTAGCAACTAAGAGTAAGCGGTTCGTTAATAATCCAACCTTGAAATTTCTTGATATGAACTGTGCAGGCATGTTGCAAAAAAATTCTTGAAAATCTTACTTCTCCCCCGTTTCCGAAAAGCTATTATATATTCATTACGATTAATTAATATGATAGCTCTACTTCAGACCTATCAAAGATAGCAATAACATAATTTTATTCAAAGTAATTTGTTACTATTAACTAAAATGTAATTTGAATTATTGTACTGTAAAACTCTTTGAAATTGTATATGAAATTAAGTAAACTCTTCCAAATTGCATATCAGAACATGTAGGGAAATATGTGGCCCGTTTTTTGATGTACGAAAAGAAAATCAACTAATGACTCTGAATTGTTATTTTGTAAGTCTTACATTTAAGAATGTATTCAACTGTTTACACTTATATAAAAGAAAGTGGTGCATGAGCACGCAGGCAGAGTCAGTAAGGATGTCGTAGACTTAAGTAAGGGACAGTCAGTGAGAATCAGTCACACAAACAGCTTCCTTAAGAGAATAATGCAGGCTTGCTGAGACACTTTAGGATGCTGCCAGACGATCTACCATCTACGAGGGTTGACTGAAAAGTAATGCCTCCACCTTCGTTTAACTCTTCAACAGTTGACAGCATTGGCGTGCGGCAGGTACTGGCTTGTTCCGTAGCAATCACATTCTTATGACACAGCCATAACCGGTTTTGGCCATACAATGACCATCTTCAGATTCTAAAGGCAGCATACACTGAACACAGGTTGACAACGCATGAACCTGTGTTCAGTGTATGCTGCCTTTAGAACCTGAAGATGGTCATTATACGGCCGAAACCGGTTATTACTGTCGTAAGAATGTGATTGTGTCTATGAATAAACAATTTTTTTTACAAAACGATAGTCTGCATGTTCAAGCTATCAAGAGAGGGATCAAAGTGAGCAAAACAGTGGAGAGCGAAAGGTTGTTCATCGAGAGACTAGGATGTGTGTGGGTTTTTGCCTACAGGTGCTGATTAGCTGGTTATACAAATAAGCAATGGTCTGACCCAAAATCCAAAGTATATTTCCAGTTGTTATGCACAGTTATCTTTAGAATGGACAATTCCAGAAAATATTCAATGGGCTCGCCAAAAACAGGTTACTCGTCGTAAATTACTGGCATGGTGAAATGAGCGTGCCATTTACAGTGAGAGCAACTCTTAACTACAGTTCGTAGCGGCTTTCGCCTCTCCGTGTTCCTTTTTAAACGTATTTAGCAATGAACCACTACTGCACGAAACAGTGCAAGCCACTGTCAGTGCAGTATGTTTCAAGGTATTTTTACAGAGCAAAAGATTATATCACTGATGTACGCAGTTTTTCAGTATAGTGATCAATTTGCACAGAGGGAGCATGTGACAGCCTACTTTATCTTTCACGATTAAAAATACCTACCCATTGTGTAAGTTCAGGACAAGAATGTTTTGAAGAATACAGCGCGGACTTCCGGCATCCATTTGGCGTTACACACATCAGACGACAATCCTACTAAGCACTTGCAGGTATTCTTGAAATGGCAAATCTGTTTGTTCCGTAAATTTCCCCATTACTGACATACCCCCACACAATGTTTAACTGCACGGTTGGCCATACCACAATATCACTACAGACATCTCTATACAATATTAGTACCAAACGAAGTGTTCTATGAGAGACGAAGGACAGTTATACATATGGTATTTTGTAAGTATTCAGATTCAGAGGAAGATTAGCGTTTAACGTCTCGTCCACGACACACTCACTGAAGACTGAGCTCAGCCACGGATTGGGGAAGACACTCGGCCACATACTTTCCAAAAGAACAAGTCTGATATTTTATCGATTTAGGAAAAGTACGTAGAATTTAAATCTGAATTCCTGGATGGACATTTGAGTGTGTCTCCCCGAATTCGAGTCTACTCCGCCTTCTCGATACGTAGCTCTCATTCTTCAGCTACATCCGCTGCGTTTTCGTCAATATTAATTTCTCCATTCAAAAAACACTTTGGAAAATCACCGCTGGGTAAAATCACTTTCATATAAAAGATGCAACGTTGTAATAGTGAGAGAATTCATTGCTGAACTCTTAAGTTTTTTTACATGTATAAGATGAAATTTTAGCACCTTCCATACCCGGGGAAGATCCAATTACAGAGCGCTCGAGAATTCAGACACTCGAATAAACCGTCTCGCGCAGATGGCGTGCGTGCAGCGAGGCGCCTGGAATGCAGGTCGGGTCGATGCGGGGGCGGAGCCAGCCAGCAATCCCGAAAGGAATGCGGCACCGCGATCACCGCACGCCGTTAAATCGCGTCTGCGCAACCTGCCGCCTGCTGCCGCTGTTCCGTACTGGCAATGTCTAGCCAGCTTCCAGTCGGAAAGTCTGTTCTATTTCAAGGGGGTTTAAATACTCTCCCTGCATGTTCTCACCTACGCTGAGCTCTATCGTGATCAGGGTTTCCATCCGTACCTACTAAATTGGCCACCATTTACGTATAAACAAATGAACAAATATACATCGATCTGCAACTGAATTTGACAGCTGCTGTGTTGGAAAGAAGGTGTCCGTTTGGTCACGAAGAACTGTCTAATCCGGCGTGTCACAAGAAAGGGATGATGTCATCATGTTTTGTACTGGCCGTCTGCTTGACAGCCAAATGCGTTATGGCCCGGACACGCGACAAAACACATTTGATCATTGCTAGATCACAGATGTCCAATTCATGAGATATTCATCTCTCGGAGGTCAAGCAGGCATCGCCTTTTTATGGGCAACGGTGTATCTTGATTTGGGAAAAACGATCGTCGCCAAAGCGAACTGCCGTGGGCAACAACGAGCTATTGACAGATTTAGTCCACCACTATAGCGGATTGTAACAGCAAATTGGAGGCAATAGCTCTACAATGCCACTCGCTTACTCAATGCTGAACGACAACAAAAAACAGTGAACAGCATTTCCATGCACAATAGAAGGCCATCAGCTCACAAGCATACTCAAAGCTGCTCACCGCACGTCACAGGTCTCCCATGTTGCTGTGGTCGCAGGAACACCAATACTGGTCGTAAGAACCCATTAGTGCCCTGGGTAACATTAATGGTATACGTAACAGGACTGGAATTTACTGATTTCTGGGCAACAATGAACTTCAAAAATCCTTAAATATGCATAAGAAGTTAATAGCACATAAACCTTTCAGTCGTGTGTAATAGTTGTGGGAAGCAGACCACCACTAGGAACAATTGGCAACTGCATTTAAGCATTTTTCTGAAGGCCTGAATCTCATTACATCGGCCAAACGCGTTTAGAAGAAGTACAGTAACTAAAACATTTTTTTCACTCAGGTTCGAAAGCTGTAAATAGTTCTTTAATAAATCAACAAACATGTGTCATTTCAGTTTATGCAACATTATTTATATTGCAGGAACACGTGCTGCAATCTCAGCGTTATATGAAACTAAGCACTAATGAGAACTAATTTGTAATTTTCACTTCCATTTTGAAAACTTGTTTACAAGGTTTTTTTTTTTAAGAGAACAAGGTTGTGGCGGCACAACGCCGAGCAAAAAAATTGTATACACCAAAATTGTTCCCTTCCAAAGACGAAAAGAAAATGGCCTGTTTCTGTGTAAATGGCATGACAATTACGTTGTTTTGCAGCATCACATGCAAATGGTCAAGGAAACATATTGAAGTTCCTCTAGCCTCCATGGTGGTTATTGAACGTCACTCTACGCAAGGCCTGGATAATCTACTATAAAAATGGAAAAACAAGCCCAATCTCATAAATTTTCGACCAGAAATTGTGCAGGTGTTCTTGAGGTGGGCTGCGCCACCGAAAGGACCTGGACAAACCTCATATACTGTAGCAGTTGAGATCCACTCTTATGGAATGAACCACCTGATAAAAATTCAGCAACTCAAAGGAATATGATGTTCTGGACGGAAGTGTTAAGACTTCGGTGCGTACCCAATGCAAGAAATGTAAAGTGGTACTGCGCATTGAATGTTTTTCTCCTTATCATATCAAGTCAATTTTCTGCAATTTGTACTAGTTTATTTCTTTCAGAGCAAAAAACGTGTAACCCGCATAAGAAGCGCGACTGCTTTGCAATGCTTTGGCATGAAACAGTGCAGAGTTTGTATTTGTCAGTGTATGTATAATTTGATGCAAATGTTCTTCAGAGTAATTTTCACGTGTATGTAGTAAACTACACAGTTTATTGAATACTGTAGTCTCAATCTGCGAATACATTTCATAGTTTACGACATTGTTAGAGAATATTTATATTTATTATCTGCAAAACTCTGTACATGCATTTTATGATTGATTTAATTAGGCTGTACAATTAAAGTGCAAATTCTTCATTTAATTTCTCAGTCCGATTTTCTCCAATGGATCGTCAACTGCTCAGTTCGAAGCGACTTTTTACTACGAGGAAAGCAATCTATTTCTTGACCTTGTCACAGCTTAACTAGTTTGCGTTTGCGTGCGCGTGTGTATACGTGGTGCGGGCCGGAAGATTATCTGGTAACGAAACCAGTCGCCACGCAATCGCCTTGAAGGGATCCCGATTATGTGGTTGCACATGTGCTTATCGACCCCATCCCTCCGGCAGGAAGTATTCTGCAGTGCCATGATGCACGATTTGACACTGCATGGATAGCATCGGGTACACGCCGGCACTAGTTGGGAGCTGTGCACTGCCGAAGAGAAATCACCCTTGCAGTAGACGTCGCGATCATTGCAGCTAGGCAGTACTAAGAGAGCTGCTGTACAAATAAACGAGGGCACCGTGCGTCAGAACACAATCAGTCCTAACTTGATCTACTCGAGCAAGGACGAGAATTACTTAAACATGTCATAATTATATTACTAGATAATTTCGACCTCCATCCATACCACAAAAGAAAGCCCACACTTTCGTCGTCAGTTTATATTGCAAACCACTTGTTAGCGTCACATTGACGGGTACTATATAAGAGAAGAGTTAGATAATGAAAACTACTCTAACATTTTAAGTGGAACTTTGGACACAAGATCTGTGTAGGCGTGGATGGGAAGATGTTAAAAAATATGAGTTTTACTACTCTTCTATACGTCTTTTGAAGGCGCAATGACCTCCTTGTATCTGAGCCACGCGCTGCAGGTTGCAGCAGATAACCTCTACTAGTCAAACACAAGACACTCAGCAGAAATGGATAAATAATCGCGAAGTAAGAACACGTGTTCAATCGCAGCCCTGCAACGGACATGTCAGTCTGTTTCAAGCCGCGAATAGTCGCAACAGATCATCACAGTTGTACTTGTCACCACCTTATTGTAGACAAGATCTTCTAGTATATGGGATTTAAGGCGTCACAAACTTAATGCTAGTTCTGAATAATACTAGCTCACACGCAAGGTTGGTTGTGGTATTCACAAATCTTACTGAAGTACGTCCTATAATAATAATAATAATAATAATAATAATAATAATAATTTTGCAGAATTATGAATAAATTATGCTTCCTTATGAATTCACACAAGGATCGTACGACTTAGCACGACTTCCCCCCGGCCCCTCCCCCTCTACTCTCACCGCACGTCGACGCTGTGACCTTGCCAGGCGCTGTCACTGGCGCAAACAGGTAACTTAAAATATTCTTCTTCTATGAGAAACTAATAGGATAAAGAGGAGCAATTTCGGCAGAGAAAACTGTATATGTAACGCTGAGCACATACTTATCTAAGTTTCGTACTGTCTTGACACGCTCTTTGCACACTACTCGAAAAAATATAAGGAATAGGTGTTTTGGCTTCGGCTTGTCTCATTTCACGATTATGAAGTTCGCAATACTGTATATATAATCCCAGACGTCCTAACATTACAAAACGAATTATTTTTTGGGAATTTTAGTACACTGAGCACAACAAGAAGTCCATTCGGAATCCTCTGGCCTCGACTATCAAACGCCTGATCTGATACGAGAACAGATCCGCTGAACTCTTGGTAATGTCCAGTGCCTCTCCCGGAGGCACGTGACGCCAACACGCGGACGGCGACTGGTAACTACATGCTAATGCTAAAAACATGACGTAACAGTGCCCGCACTAGGAGCGACCAAACCCGCAACAGTAGTAGTAGTAGTAGTAGTATAATCTTGGGAAACAACAGAGATTTAATTTCGAGATACTTCAAGAACTAAGCGTGCTTTGCAAAAGCCGAAGTGGTGGCTTCGACTTTCATTGTTTTCGCACATTCAATTTAATGATGGTAGCACGAAGCTTATATTCACGAGCTAATACACAATTCAAAATCTGTACCGTTATTCTGTGATAAAATGGAAGGACTAGCAGCGTTCTAACTATCAAATATCCGCATGCTAATCGGGCACGACAGACTGCTATGTGTGTGAAGAAACGTGTCATACAATAAAAATTAGGGTTCTGAAACGCAAGAAGTTATATAAACCGAATAGACGATTCCGCAAAGAGTTTAGGGTCTTTCCTAAAACAATGCCCCTAATATACTGACATACCCTTAAATGGACAACCAGAATTATGCTTCTTACATGCGCGTCGCCCCCATTAGTCACTGTCTCGATTTTTCATAATAAGTCAAGCACGGTAGCAGACCAAGTGAATTTAATTTTCTTGTGTGCAATGTAGGAGATGATCATGCAATGAGCGTGGAAGCCAATTATGATTTCAATATGCGATTGCAACTTGCAATCTCCACAACTTCTGCAGGCACAGAAAGTATATTTCAGCTCGACCTTTTTCCTCAATGTGCAAGTCCGAAATGAGCTACTCCAAACAAATATTCGTTTTAGACGCAGGCGACAAAATCCTATTTGTACGGAATGCTGCGAGAGATACTAAAGACTGAGCGGCAAGCAGATGTTCAGGTGTAAAATCTATCCACGAACAGTTAAATGAAACTTTTATTGCATTTTGTTTAACAAAGAGAACAGCACCTTAACTCCTATGATACTATCACAACAAAATCCATCTACGATGAATCTGAAGTAATGAACCGATACTTGTGCCAACGCCGGGACTTGAACCCGGGTCTCCTGCTTACTAAACAGATGTTATCCACTACACCACCCTGACATTGCGGGTAACACTGCTCAACGGACTGCCTTAGCCCAATATACTCCCTAACACACACTTCAATTCACACCTGAGCCCATTTTGATTTCCCCTTTTTAAAACTCAGTATTTCCGAGGCTCTCCGATATCGGAATAGCACACCAAGTTTGTACGTAAAGGGGAAATCCTGCCATTACCTCAGGCGTGGGTGATCTATTGATCTGATGTAAACTGGTGTGCTATTCTAATATCGGAGAGCCCTGGCAACACTGACCAGTTAAGAAGGGGAAAATCAAGTTGGGTTAACGTGTGAATTGAAGTTTGTGTTACGAAGGGCACAGGTACAGTCCATATAGTTATGTAGTGGCTAACACTATCAGCCTAATAAGCAGGAGACTCGAGTTCAAGTTCCGGCCTCGGCACAGATTTCAATTCATTACTTAAGCTGCGATCCTTATAGAAGTTGAGACTTCAGGAAAACATACACTAGCGCTCAGAAGTACTTTGGCAACATAAAAGTCGTTATTTCTCTTAAAATTAAACACTATCGGACAGTGTCTTGAGTATAGTGGAGAGCAGTATAACTGCTATTATTTGAGAGTGTCAGGTTGCCACTTGGTTGTTTACCCCTTACGCTGCCGGACGAATGCGACTTTCAACGAGCTCGAAAGTATTTTGACACGTAGTTTGTCCCGTGAAATCATGGGCGTTACTTGCTTCCGATTTCTACTGATTTTATTTTCAGTGATTATTTCAATGTGCCGAAACGTAAGGAATATTCCAGTGACCTTAGGAACGCAGTGATACACGCACCAAAGTAAGGACTGAAACAAACCCAAGTTGCTCGTATTTTTGAAGTGTCTCGTCTGCTCGTTAGTACACAGAAAAAATTGTATAGTAAACGAAAGACCGTCGAAAATAAGCCTCGCAGTGGACGTCCAAAAAAGTTTCCTAAAATCGATCATATCACAAAAAGGTTATCAAGTGGTGATCGCAAGCCAGCTGTAATGATATAATGAGAATTGAAACAAAAATATAACGTCGACATTCACATTTCCACCGTGAAACGACGCTTGAAACGCTTGGATTACATGGACGAAGACCGACGAAAAAGCCTTTAGTATCGAAGCAAAACAAGAAGGCCTGAGTTGCGTTTGCAAAACGCCACAGATCGTGGTGGAGTTCAGACTGGTCTAAAATTCTGTGGACCGTTAGTTCGAACTGAAGGTAATATGGATCGGTTCGTTTACGAAAAAAGTATTGAAGACTCAAATGCTACCATGCGCTGAACACCACTTGTCAGATGGATGGTATTTTCAACAAGATAACTATCCCAACCCCAAGTCAAAGTACATTAGTGGTTTTTTTTTAAAACGCAAAAAGTCACGGTTTTGGGGTGGCCAAGTCAAAGTCAGGATTTGAATCATACAGATCTGTGGGAGGAGTTAGGTCGCAGAATCAGAATAAAAAAATTATTCTAACAAAGAAGCTTTTTTAAGCTCTCAAAAATGAGTGGGATATAATTTCAATGGATTGATTCCAAAAGCTGTTCGACTCAGTGCCGGCGCGGTGTGACGCTGTCCTAAAAGCCAAGGGATAGCCACTAAATATTGATTTTCTTATTAGGGGTGATAATTATGTGTTAAAAATTGTTTTTTCAACAATGTCAAAATACAGGGTGTACATAAAGCCCTCATATATATGTCATTTTGAAGAGGAACCCCGAAAGTTTTTTTTTTTTCCTAAGTATACCGTCACATCGTAGTTTGGTAATTTGTCGATAGTTAGCGCTAGTCGTAAACAAGGCGAGTTCAGGTGCAGAGCGAGCTATCTGTGTGTGAGTTCGACAAAAAGAAGTGTGCTACAGCTGTTCAACGGATGTTTAGAATCAAGTACCGTAAGAGCCACCACCGAGGAAGGCCATTTACCACTGGCGCAACAAATTCGTTACGACGGGTTGCTTGTGCCCGGAGAAGAGAAGCGGACGTCCCAGTGTGAGTGAAGTTAATGTGGAGCGAGTACGAGAGACATTCATAAGCAGTCCGAAGAAATCGGTGTGTCGTGCATCCCGTCAACTCGAAATGGCTCCAATGACGGTGTGGAAAGTCATGCGACAGAAGCTGTCTATGAAAACATAGCAACTGGAGCTTGCGCAGAAGCTCAATGACTACGACAAAGACAAGTTTTGAGTTTTGTTCGCAGTTGCAACAACTAAATGGGGATACGGATGGCATTGTTGACCGCTTAATTTTTAGTGAAGGGGCCACTTTTCACACTAATGGGAAAGTGAACAGGCATAACTGTCCAATCTGGGGTACAAAGCATCCACACGAATGCAATGAATTTGAGCGTGATTCCCAAAGGCAAATGATTTTTACGCCTTTTCGCGTCGAAAGCTGTACGTGCCATTTTTCTTCGCCGAGAGCACTGTCACTGGATATTCCTACCTGGACATGTTGCAGCAGTGGCTGATGCCTCAAATGCAATCGGACTCAACTTTCAGCAGGATGGGGCTCCACACCTTTCTCATCGTGAAGTTCGTGGGCACCTGAACACGGAGCTGCCGTATCGATGGATCGGCCGTGCTAGAGAAGGGGACAACTGTTCTATGAAATGGCCTCCCCGATCACCAGATCTCATTCCGTTTGACTTTTTTCTGTGGGAACACATTAAAGATCTGGTGTATGTACCGCCTCTACCACATGATGTAGCAGAGCTCCGGGAGAGAATACGGGAAGAGACTGCCACAGTCGGCGATTCCATGCTGGAGCGGGTATGGCAAGAATTCGATTACCGTACTGACGTCTGCCGAGTCACTCATGGTTCGCATATCGAATGTTTGTAAAAAAAACTTTCAGAGTTTCTATTAAAAATGCAATATGTATGACATCAGTATAATGTTTATTTCTTGTGCAATAAATAACTGAAAACCCGATAACAACCGAATTATGGAAGTATGCTAGCAAAATGCAATTGTCTTACTCCAGAAACTTTTTAAGAGATATAGAAGAAAGGAATCATTCCAGAGGAATGGAAAATGGCCCTGATACACACTCTTCACGAGAAAGCTCCTAAATCTGATCCCAATAACTATAGAGGGATTTACCTGGTGGTTGTGACCTACAAGATATTGTACAGAGTTTTACCAAAAAGAGCAGAATCCCAGTTTGATTACCAGATTGGGGAGTATCAATCAGGTTCAGGAAAGGAAGATCCTGCCCTGAAAAGATCTTAAACCCCAAACATTTTAGCATATCAGAAGCAGAGGGTGAAACCGTATATAGTGACTTTTGTGGACTTCCAAAAACCTTACGATTCCATAGACAGAGTGTCATTGTTCAATGTTTTGGAGGACTTTAGCTTGGATGGGAAAACACTAAACATCATCAAGGAGACGCTCACGAATACGTCCTCTAGTCAGATTCATGGGCGAACTACCGGAACCTTTTGAGATCAGATAAGGGGGCCGCCACCGGGATGGTCTCTCACCCCTGCTGTTTAGCTGTGCACTCGAAAAGGTTGTGAGGGAATGGAATGCAACAACGAGAGGGGAAATAAGACTTGGAACAAAAAACAAAGGAGTGACGAGTAAGTGTTTGGCATTTGCTGACGACATGGCGCTGCTCGCGGAAACGTGGGAGGAGGCTAACGAACAAATCCCCGAATTATAAGAGCAGGCAGGGAAAACAGGACTTAAGATTCCTTACGAAAAAACGAAGATTAAGACGAATATAGAGAACTAAAGTAGGAGCTCAAAAAATAGAGGTGGTTAGGAGTTTCGAGTACCTAGATGAATGGATTGAATGGAACAATCCTGAATGGAAAGCGATGGAAGCAAGAAGGAGCAAAATGAAACTAGCTTTTCAGAAAACCAAAAACACATACAATAAGAAAGCCCTCTCTTGGAACACCAAAATAAAGCATTATAACACAGTAATTAAGCCGAAAGCACACTATGCAGCAGAGACGCTAGTCATGGGGAGGAAAGGGCAAATGGAGAAATTGGAAATCAACGAGACGAAAATTTTGAGGAAGATCATGGATCCCAAATTCCAAAATAACAAACAAGTTTTCTGTAGAAACAAATCGCTCTATGCAAAGTCGGAGAGACTCTCGGAAACAATGAGGAAGAGGAGGATTGATTTCAATGGACACATAATCCGAATGAATCCCGACAGACTAACTAAACAAATCTTTGACTTATTTGAAAAAAAAAAAAAAAATACAGTCGCCTGTCGACCGAAGTTGGAACAGTGTGGAGGAAAACCTTACGGCAAGCAACGACCATTAATCGTTGATTTCATAGCCTTTTAAGAACTCGTCTGATTGGGATGTCCACAGGCTCGATTTTGACATTCTTTTATGTGAAGATTCTCAATTTTATTGATTTTATGCACGCTCACCGAGAACACAAAAAATTGTTTTAATTAGGCTTTTTGGGTTCCTAGGTGTCCATCTTCTTGCCTCATCACATCAAACTTTTCTTCTAGTCATGCATGATACGTTGGCAGTAAAGGAACTTCCGCTGATGAAACTTAACAATGGGATCAGGCTGCAATTCAATGAAGGGTACTTTTGGTAAGAATATTATTTTCGTTTAGTGTGAGCTTTGTTCAAGTGTTGGCAGACATTTAGATGGATGTATAGAATCTGGCAGAATCCAAACGATCGGGGCATGAGATTTGTCCTTGAACTGAAAAACAAGACTGGTACTGGGGAGAAGTGCAAGAGAATGAAAAACTATTCAAAATGGGGGACGGAGGATCTAAGGAAGTCGTTTGGCGCCAAAGAATTGCGCTAGTGAGCTGAACTTTAAAATCAACTAAAAATATTACACAACAGGGTACGCCAGATAGATCATTAACCATCAATGCAAAGACAGGTATCACCGAATACACAGGTCGTGTATGGGCAAGTTTTGTCCAAAACAGTTTTTTTTTTTTTAATGAATTCCTGACGCTTACTTTCAACCCGTCATCTAGCGGCTAATTGCAAATTTTCTTTAATTGGCTGACTCTTTTACAAGTGAAACAAAACTTAATCAGCATTCCCGTTTATAAAATAATCATGGCAAGGTTACTGAATTAATAGTTTAAAAATAAGGATAAGATGTAAAACTATATAATTTAGTGACTAAATATATTCCCTCGATACCTGCGCAGTACAGCAGTAATACCTCTCCATCCTATCTCTCGTGGTCTAAGATTCTCAACGGCCGTTAATATCTATCCGTTATTTCATTTAATGCTGTCCATGGCTCTTCGCTTGTTATTTCAAACACAATGCGTCCCTGGGAGAGACTTTTCTTTTTCTGTTATCTGCCTGTGGCTTTCACATTTCTATTCTGCTGAGAAGGTGGGATAATGTCTAGTCAGGAAGTGATGGACACGACCGGGAAGATTTTAAATTTCTTACAGCTGCTTCGAAGAACATTTTGAGTGCTCCACATACAATAGTGATGGGAGAGCTTAAAGCATGTAACGTATCCCTCTGCAGTGGCACACTACAGTTGCGTCTTTGGGAGCTAACTTCTGACAGTCAATTTATATTACGCAGCGATGGAGACAAGGCTATTTATCTGCTCAGACTTCGGCGACTTGCGCGACTCATTAGCTCGAAGCAGCCAAAGAAGCTGAGTCATTCTTCGACTACGCGGTATGCAAATGTCGAGATGTACGTGGACGCGCCTACCAGTCCCGTTCTCAGTAAGTTCCCACAATACAAGAACTATAAGTAATGCGATGCAGTCATTCGAGGTATACTGCATATACAGTACATCAACTAAAATGGTTAAAGCTGGAGGAATCATAACACAAAAGAAATTGGCAAAATTATTTACATGATCTCTGCGGAAGAAAGCAATTTTCCAAAACTGTAACAATGCCATAATTGTTCCATTTCACCAGATACTTAATATCTCCTGTCTAATGTAAAAGGTATTTGTAAAAGGTATTTGCAAAAAATACTGCCAATAGCATACGAAAAAACGCTAGATTTTAGTCAATGAAAGTAACAAGCTGGCTTTAGATGAGCCACTTTTAAATCGCGAGGAACAACGAATTTGAACAAACACTTATGTTGTATCATAGATTATGAGAAAGTTCTTTTACTCAGTTACAACGAACCATTCGCGCGCGCGCGCGTGTGTGTTATAAGAGTGAGAAGGGGAAAAAAAAAATTGGCAACAGATTGCAGACTGGAGTGGAAAATTTAATAATAATCCCATTGAAAATGAAATAATGAAGGAAGGATCATGTAGCCAGACGAATAGATAGTAGATGGCCCATTATAAGTTCTTTACTGGATTCGAGTGCATAAAGACAGATGATGACCTTATAGAGACAAACGTTAAGGAACAGACAGGAATAAAATTAACGCTTTAAGCCGAACCCGTAGTAATGAATGGGAAAGTTCAATAGCGGACGTTGTCCAACAACGGATGCCAAATGGCCGATGATGAAATGCCAATGCTGTATTACGTGAGGTATCTGCTGGTGTTTGTTTTGTTCAGTCGTTTACATTCTGCAGGCGCCTCGCATTAAGTCTCACGTCTGCGGCTGTAAAATTAATGTATTCGTCCACCTCCTCCGACTTTCACCCTCATTTAATCCTTTGGCGCAGGCTGAGAGGCTTATAGAAATATGCCTCCTCTCCCACAAGTTACTTAGCATCTTTGTTGGAGGTGCAAAGCTATTTGCGTAATTGAATACATAAACGGCGTTTTCTCTTGATTATTTAAATTCTATAGTATTATTGTGGCTTAACAGGTTTTAATAAACTCAAATAGCAGTATCAATATGTTTATGGAGTTACGAAATGGTATTACCATGAATAAACAGCATGAGGATTATTTGTACAATGTTTTATGTACTTGAGGGGAAGTCTTTGTGATCTCTAAAAAGATCTTTATTCCTGCAGAAGTAACGCTTAGTTATATTTGTTGCCGTTTTCGATGGTCACAAATGCTTTAAAGCCGACATCTTTTATTCGTAGAAGCACCACGCTGCTATCCCTCCGCCGGAATATACAATAGAAAGTGTTGCGGAACACTATACGAGTAGTGTCACTCCATTTGAAAGTACATCACCCCTCAAATATCATTCAAAATCTGCCAACAGCCCTGAAGATGGTTAGATTAGCGTAATGCCTGAGACTATTTAAGCAATGGGATTATACCTACATCTATATTCCGCAAGTCATGTTACGGTGCGTGGTGGAGGGTACTTCGGGTACCACTACCTGAACACCACCTTCCCTCTTCCGTTCGCGAATAACACTAGGAAATAATGACTGTTGGTAAACCGTATTACCTCTAATTTCTTGGATTTACTCGTTGTGGGCAAGTCGCAATGAGCATATGGTAAGAGTTGTCAAGCTCTTCCTGGAACATACTATCTCCGAATTTAAACAGTAAACCTCTGCGTGATGCACAACATCTATCTTGTAGCGTCAGGCACTGACGTTCGTTGGGAATAGCCGTAACGCTCTCACGCCGACTATATGATCCAGTGAGGGAACAAGCCGCTCTTTGTTGGATTGGAGGGTAAAAATAATAAAGACATTGTAACCAAATGAAGGCGCCAACTCCAACCCAGTATTAAAGTGCACTGGGAGTGGGTGACCTAATCCATCCTTAAGAATGCGATGCGACTCAGCTTCTGATTATACCTTAAACAGCTGATTACTTGTTCCGACGGAAGTTTCGGAAGTAAGTCGTCTGTTGAATTCATCAACGGCATCCCCATATTATACTCCATACTGCAATAATCAAAACTACAACTTCATATACAAACTTTTTAGTTTGTATTAAGTTATCTACGGTAAAGCATGTCGGTAAACTTCTCTCTCCACGAGAATATTGTGTGCGGTGTGTGACTACATAATATAGTAGCGTGACCTTTATATTTTCTACGTTATATTACGTTTACATTTGGATTTATACTGCTGAGCAAATAGTCATGGTTATGTACCAGAATACTAAAATCTACAGACCTGCCACCTTAGCTGATGTTGCAAACGCACCAGTTTCTTGGTATTGTAACCTGCATATGCAACTGAATGAATGAGGGTTACTGATCCAGGCGGGAAGACATCTACACTTTGATCTTTAACTTTTGGAATCCACCATATAAACAGAAAACACTTCAGAACAAACTAGTGCATTTTTCCGTTCTTTTCTTTTAGGTTATTTAGAAAAATATGCCATTTATTGCTTTAATAGCATGTGTAGATATGACCTGTTGTCAGTTACTATATGTTCTGCATATATCTCTGTTTTAGTCATGATATTTAACAACTTTAAATGTATAAATGCACTAACACTGAACTCTTACTTACAGTTACGATGTACACTGAGGTGACAAGTCATCGTGGGATACCTCCTAGTATCGCGTTGGACCTCCTTTTGCCCTGATTAGAGCAGCAACTCCACGAGACATGGACTCAACACGTAGTTGGAAGTCCCCTGCAGAAACGATGAGAACTGCTACCTCTACAGCCCTCCAACAACCGCGAAAGCAGGATTTTGTGCACGGTCTGACCTCTCGATAATGAGCCACAATTGTTCGATGGGGTTCATGTCGGACGATCACCCATGAAAATTACAGCGTTGTCTGGGAATACTGAGTCTACTGTCTCCAAGTAGCCGAACATAACCAGGTCTCAGTCGATTCCACATAAACATCGCCAAACCTTTATGGAGCCACCACCAGTATGCACAGTGCCTTGGTGATAAATTGGGTCCACAGCTCCGTGGGTTCTGTGTCACACTAACCCTAATCATCATCTCTTACCAACTGAAACCGGGTCTCATCTGACCAGGGGCCTTATTCTGTATCGTTCATGCCAGTCAGTGTAGTAGGTTAGACTCGGTAGTGACGTCATTTACGGTTCTTTATCGAAATAACCTATTCAGTAAGCTTCTGAGACTTGTTACCGAACGGTCCTCCCACCGATTTTACGACAATTGTACCGAGAGGTTTTGGATTTCGATCTGGCCCTGTCGATCGGTGAGCTGTGGTTTATTTACACCTATAATTTGTTATTTTAAACATATTTAGCAGTTTTAGCTTTGGATTTAGTGATTGTGTTACTAAATAATCACCAGAACACGCATCCAGTTGGAAAGTCAGTTCATAATAGACTATTTTCCTTTGTGAGAAATATGGTTAGGTTAGGTTGTTACTGTGAATGATTATATCCAGAAAAAGAACGTTTTCAGTCAATATTCTCTCAAAATACGTGTTACTTTCATGCAAATAAGAGTTTAAAGGTCATTAAATATCAAGACATCGGCTCTGCTTACATATATTACATGAGTGTGAACTGACGTTACTAGTGTCTTTGTGTACTTTTTCCCACGAATGGGTTAGTAATTATCGAAACGTGTTTACAACTTTAAAGTAACAATGGAAAGCAATTATGTGAAGCCTGATATTGGAAACCTTCCACACTATCACGCATTTATGACTTACGCAGCACCGTTTGGCAACGAAGTCAGCCTACGTTCCTCTACACACTACTGGAAGAATCTAGCACTGCGTGTCTCGAGTTTGGCATGGCCAAGATGTTATCGCGTGCGGGAATGCGATACGAAAGGACACGTGTTCGCGCTTGGAAGGATGCAAAAAAAAAAGTTTTTTTTCCTCTTCCCATATGCAACACGTTCTGAGACATTGTTATTTGTGTAAGCCAAGATTTTCTGCACTATTCGTTATTACTTACATGTAGGAGCGCACTTCCTCAGTAATGATTCGTGATTTCTGTGTGTTTAAAATAAGAAAACAATTGTCGGAGATGAAATTGCTGTGAGTGAAACAACCGACAGTGACCTTTATATTTTTTCTTGTCAGAAATAATTCACCATTTTTTCGAATATGTAGCGATTTCCGAATATGTGGTTTGACAGGAATCTAAGAGCACAACTTAAATTAGTGGGAATGTAACTAGTAGCAGTCATCTTCATAACCTTGCTTGTCACAAGTATTTAACTGCGATCGAATCATCAACCACAGTAGACAGAGATGAAAGATCTCTGCCATAATATTTTTAGACTGTAGCACCATATACGAAACATTTTCATTCATGAAATGCATGTTATAAATTTCGACAAACTGCAGGAGCTCTCGAAAATGTGTTTTTTTTTTCAATTTTGTTTTTAAGACCCAAATCGTTGACGTATCATATAGGGAAGTGGGCTACTTAATCATTTGGATCTCTAGGAGCGAATTATAACCACATTCTGTTTATCTTCTTATTCTTTGAAACTCTCAGAATGAATTTTTCGAGTGTTTTTATAGATGTATTAGTACAATGTGGTACTACACACAATCCCAAACTCATTTTCCGAAACGTAAAATCCAAAACACGATGTCGGTGTAAATGAGAATAAGATGACAAAGCGGCATTTACGACAATCTGCAGAATACAGTCAAATACGCTATCGTTATTATGCATGCATGGAAACATGCTGTCAGAGGAACTGTAAAAATTTATATGCATTTCAGCTGAGAATAATGGAAATGGATATACTGCGCCTGATACTGGTAAGGAGAAGGCAAGGGCGATGACGGCGGGCACGTCAGCTCGATGGAATGCGGCGTCAAGCGTTATGGCAACGTAAACGCAATTTTCGGTACTGGAATAATAGCGCGCCTGTGTCGTCTGCTAGCCGCTTTGTGTGCGCGCTGCAGTGCGCATGCGCGGATCTGCGGCCGCTTGCTTTTGATTGGCTTGCGCGACACGAACCGACAACAGCGCTTCGGTTCTCTAGACCCGAACGGTATCGCTACCGAAATGCTTACTGAATAATGCAGGGAGTCTAATTCGAGTACTAGACCGTTCGGTGCTTTTGAGTACCAAAACGATCGGCACAATGGCGGAAAGATACAGAACAGGCACCCAGGCCACGGTTTTTTAGTCGTTTAGGGTCCAACCGATATGGTCACAAGCCCAGGAGAGGTGCTGCAGGCGATGTCGAGCTGTTAACAAAGGCACTCGCGTCTGTCGTCTGCTGCCATAGACGATTAACGCCAAATTTCGGCGAACTGCTCTAACAGATACGTTCGTACGTCTCACATTGATTTCTGCGTTATTTCAAGCAGTGTGGCTTGTCTGTTAGCACTAACAACGCCCCACAAACCCCGCTGCCCTCGATCGTTTAGTGAATGCCATTGGCTACTGCGTTGTCCGTGGTGAGAGGTAATGCCTGAAATTTGGTGTTCTCCGCAAATTCTTGACACTGTGAACCTCTGAATATTGAATTCTCTACGATTTCTACAATGGAATGTCCCATGCGTCTAGCTCCAACAACAATTCCGCATTCAGAGTCAGTTAATCCCTGTCATGCGGCCATAATCATATCAGAAACCTTTTTACGTGAATCACCTGAGTACAAATGACAACACCGCTAATGCACTGCCCTGTGTACCTGATGTACACGATATGACCGTCATCTGCAAATTACTAGCCCATGACTTCTGTTACCTAAGTGTAAACGTACCAAGGTAAGACAGCAAGACGGCATTTCACAGAACTTGGCTGATATGTGTGTGTGTCAATGTCACTGGCTCACCAGGAGGATACTGAATAGTGGCTTGCTAGTCCGAGAGGATATAGCTGTAGACGTCTATTTTCTGAACGAGTCAAGGAGATAACAGAAATAGAATCATGTGTATGTTTGCTGAACGTTAATTCTAAAATTACATTCAGTGAAGCACACTCGGTGAGGTAAAAAACCCACAAATTGTACTAGTCACTGCGATAGGAAGTCAAAATTAGCGACGATGTTAACGACACTACTCAGGAGCTATAAGCTAGAGCTGATCATCAAATGTTTAAGGGTGACGAGGGGACGACGGTAGCATTTTCTAAATACCAAGTAAAATTTTGTACCCACAATTCGTTTGCCATTATTCTCTCTCTAGGATCCTAAACGGCTGAACAAGCGGATACAAGGTTCCGACGAGGCTGCGACGTTTTATTTCCAACATTCTACTGGCAGGTGGCGGCAGAGGCCGCGTGCGGTACGCGGGTCCCACCCCGCTGTTTCCGGCGGGCAGATGAGCGGGAGAAAGCCGCACCCACGCCCCATGGCCCACGGCCCTCGCTTCCGGCGCCGGCGCTCCTGCTCTTTAATGCTTAATGCGCTTTCTCCGCAGCGAAAGTCCCGGCGCTACGCTGCCCTTGCGCGCAACCCTCCTGCGCAGGAGAGGTCGCTTCCTCACGTGCCAAGCGTTGCTACACGTGATAGCGATCTACATACTGCGTCCCGAATACTGCCTTTTGTGCACTCCTGTTTCTAATGTGCAGCAATACACTGTTTTAATAGGTACAGCGCGTCAACAATACTGTCGAAATAAACATCTCGTTGGAGATAATTACACACAGTTTCGTTCCTTCGGAACTGAAGACTCTAGCGCTTTAGCAGCGCAGGTGACATGCACTTTCCTTCCTCTACCTCTGATCTGGCCCAACTAAGCAGTTTTAGGGCAAGCTACAGCGTGATACGATATACTAATCGCAGTACGTCTTCTCATTTTTCATAAACGGGAGTTCTGTTACGGGTGAAAGTCGCATTAAGTATATAAAAATCAAATGCCGAACAGGAAGCAAATTCGAAAACTTTGGATTTAAAATGTGACAGTCCCGCAGCTACCAGGGCATAATAATTTGGAATACTTGTTCATACCAGTGTCTGCAGATTAGGAACTTATCCAACAACAAGTCAGTTAACTGAATAAGCTATACTGTTGGGCATGGATCCAACCACTACCAACTGAAGTGTTGTGAGCAGGCAACAAGTACTTTTATGTTATAACTAAAAATAAAAACTTTACATAATAGCATACATACATACACACACACATACATACATGGTATGTTTCTCTAAGATAGAGGTATGGATGAAACGTGTACAACTACAATAACACAAAATCGATGCAACAGACAAATGTAGTCGAAAGTCTTAAGTCGCCATAAATTCCAAAATACATACTTCTGTTATCAAACATCGGTTATCAATTTAGTCACTACAAAAAGTTACCACCTAAAATGAGATGAAACTCGTTAAGGACGGCGTGTGGTAGAGTGGGGCGGGGGGAGCGTCTGGGGGGGGGGGGAAGGAGACCTAAACAAAAATATTTCGATCAGTGTTTTCCGCTGTTTGAGGTACCAACGTGTGTTACTCTTTACGGCATCGGCATGCACAATCAATACAGTCAACTGAATTTCAGCGAGGCCGTATCAATGGAGAAAGGAGCATACGTGCAAAATATGCGGCACGTGGCAGTACTGCCGTGTGCTGGCAGGTTGTGCACGTAAGATCCACTTGTTTTCATCAGCAGCGTCATGTTAATTCTTCCGTGAACTCCTGCATCAGATATGCATTTACTATTAATTACCCAGTCAGAGGGTATAGTGGTTAGCACACTACACACTGACTCAGATATAAGGCTAGGCACCCACATTTAGGTTTTCCGTGTTTTGAAAAGCTCTAGATCGATTTATTTCTCACTTCTTGTTTATTCTGAGTTTGTGCTCTTAACAACATCGTCGACGAAACGTTAACTCGTAGTCTTCCTTTCTCTACTGATAGCAGGATAACCACAGAACAATGCCGGAACAGTATTGTTCACAAAGTGCCAGTTCGAAAATTAGAACACGTTTTCTAGAATACATCAACAAGTATTTAATCTCCGATGGTGTATCTAACTACTCATCCGGAGGAATAAATGACGCAATTTGTTTTTTAGTGATTATGCAAATTCTGTTGCGATGTCCGTGATGGTCCATTGTAAGTACGGCGCCCACCATGAAACAAGCAACTTCCTACCTGACAAGCCTCCATAGTCTAGCAGGGTTGCTGGCTACTGATGTCGATGTCCCGTGTTCGAGTCCCTGTTACAATCTAATATTTATAATGGAAATGTTTTGCATGTGGTCCACTCAGCCTCGTGAAGCTGAAGTGAGACCCCACCTGACAAAATAAGCGCAAAACTGACACCCTTGTCGTCCAAGTGCCAAATCTTTAAGCCATTAAACACGCAGGGAACCGTACGACATTTATTTATCTAAAATATGTTTACGTATTTTATCAGACATCGATATACATTACCAACCCTAACGGTCACGGTACAGGGATCCATTGTCTCCAATACCCGATTTATTCGCCAATGTCCGCAAGCAATCTGCAACAACTGGGTAAACTATTTCACATGATGAAATAATCCACGCCTATGATCGCCTCTATAACCAATCACGGGAGAGAGTCTTACCTGGAGAAGATTTTACAAGAACCTGGTACCTTTCCCCAGCGCCCACTGTCTATAGGGGGTGCGACCCTCTATTATCGCTAAGGGGCACTCAAATGAACACGAGACATGGAAAAAAGTAAATAAATATTATTTCAAAAGTAAAAGTCAACACATTTATCTCACAGTAAGACAAGACGGCCGATGCCTTCACGAAAAAGCGCTTGCGGTTGTCTACGGAACCACGATCGTACCGAGGCGCACACCTCTTCATCCGGATTAAATTTACGGCCACGACTGTCTTTTGTCAGGGCTATAAAAATATGGAAATCGCATGCGGAGAAATCCGAACTGTATGGAGGATGTATAAGGGCTTCCCCTTCGAAACTTCTGCAACGTAGTCAAACAACCTTGGTAACATGTGGGGCGGTGACGGAGAGGTTGGTTAACATTCCTGGGCATTTGGTCCTGACGGTACATGGCACGCTTCAATTTCTGCGAAGTATCCACGTATCTCTGTGCGTTAATTGTGGCACGCGTTCCAGAAAGTCAATGAGCAGCGGTTGACGCGTTGGCGGACGGCACTATTCTACTGCAGGATAATGATCGCCCACGTGTTGCCAAGGCTGTTTGGAGTACGAGGCATAAGTTTCTCTGGGAAGCCCTCACACATCGATATCTCTCGATGCATTTGAAGAAAGATATTAATGGCCATAGATCTGCATCGGGGGAAGAGGTCACGCATAAGTACAATGATGTTTCCGTAGGCAACGGCAAACATTTTTTCATGAAGACACCGACCATCTTGTCTCAGTGGGACAAATGTGTTAACAGTTGTGGCGATTACTTTTGAAATAATACAGTTTGTTAGAAAATTTAAAAAGGGAAATGGATAGGTTAAACTTAGATATAGTGGGAATTAGTGAAGTTCGGTGGCAGCAGGAACAAGACTTCTGGTCAGGTGAATCCAGGGTTATAAATACAAAATCAAATAGGGGTAATGCAGGAGTCGGTTTAATAATGAATAAAAAAATAGGAGTGCGGGTAAGCTACTGCAAACAGCATAGTGAACGATTATTGTGGCCAAGATAGACACGAAGCCCACGCCCACTACAGTAGTACAAGTTTATATACTAACTAGCTCTGCAGATGAAGTAATTGAAGAAATGTATGATGAAATAAAAGAAATTATTCAGATAGTGAAGGGAGACGAAAATTTAATAGTCATGGGTGACTGGAATTCAGCAGTAGGAAAAGGGAGAGAAGGAAACGCAGTAGGTGAATATGGATTGGGCCTAAGAAATGAAAACAGAAGCCGCCTGATAGAATTTTGCACAGAGCACAACTTAATCACAGCTAACACTTGGTTCAAGAATCATAAAAGAAGGTTGTACACATGGAAGAACCCTGGAGATACTAAAAGGTATCAGATAGATTATATAATGGTAAGACAGATTTAGGAACCAGGTTTTAAATTGTAAGACATTTCCATGGGCAGATGTGGACTCTGACCACAATCTACTGGTTATGAACTGTAGATTAAAACTGAAGAAACTGCAAAAAGGTGGGAATTTAAAGAGATGGGACCTGGATAAACTGACTAAACCAGAGGTTGTGCAGAGTTTCATGGAGAGCATAAAGGAACAATTGACAGGAATGGGGGAAGGAAATGCAGTAGAAGAAGAATGGGTAGCTTTGATGGATGAAATAGTGAAGGCAGCAGAGGATCAAATAGGTAAAAGACGAGGGATAGTAGAAATCCTTGGGTCACAGAAGAAATACTGAGTTTAATTTATGAAAGGAGAAAATATAAAAATGCAGTAAATGAAGCAGGAAGAAAGGAATTCAAACGTCTCAAAAATGAGATCGACAGGAAGTGCAAAATGGCTAAGCAGGGATGACTAGAGGACAAATGTAAGGCTGTAGAGGCTTATCTCACTAGGGTTAAGATAGATACTGCCTACAGGAAAATTAAAGAGACCTTTGGAGAACAGAGAACCTCTCGTATGAATGCCAAGAGCTCAGATGGAAACCCAATTCTAAGCAAAGAAGGGAAAGCAGAAAGGTGGAGGGAGTTTATAGAGGGCCTATACAAGGGCAATGTACTTGAGGACAATATTATGGAAATGGAAGAGGATGTACATGAAATTGAAATGGGAGATATGATACTGCGTGAAGAGTTTGACAGAGCACTGAAAGACCTGAGTCGAAACAAGGCCCCGGGAGTAGACAACATTCCATTAGAACTACTGACGGCCTTGGGAGAGCCAGTCCTGACAAAACTCTACCATCTGGTGAGCAAGATGTATGAGACAGGCGAAATACCCTCAGACTTCAAGAAGAACATAATAATTCCAATCCTAAAGAAAGCAGGTGCTGACAGATGTGAAAATTATCGAACTATCAGTTTAATCATTTACAGCTGCAAAATACTAACGCGTATTCTCTACATACGAATGGAAAAACTGGTAGAAGCTGACCTCGGGGAAGATCAGTTTGGATTCCGTAGAAATGTTGGAACACGTGAGGCAATACTGACCCTACGATTTATCTTGGAAGCTAGATTAAGGAAAGGCAAACCTACGTTTCTAGCATTTGTAGACTTAGAGAAAGCTTTTGACAATGTTGACTGGAATATTCTCTTTCAAATTCTAAAGGTGGCAGGGGTAAAGTACAGGGAGCGAACGTCTATTTACAATTTGTACAGAAACCAGATGGCAGTTATAAGAGCCGAGGGACATGAAAGGGAAGCAGTGGTTGGGAAGGGAGTGAGACAGGGTTGTAGCCTCTCCCCGATGTTATTCAATCTGTATATTGAGCAAGCAGTAAAGGAAACAAAAGAAAAATTCGGAGTAGGTATTAAAATCCATGGAGAAGAAATAAAAACTTTGAAGTTCGCCGATGACATTGTAATTCTGTCAGAGACAGCAAAGGACTTGGAAGAGCAGTTGAACGGAATGGACAGTGTCTTGAGAGGAGGATATAAGATGAACATCAACAAAAGCAAAACGAGGATAATGGAATGTAGTCGAATTAAGTCGGGTGATGCTGAGGGAATTAGATTAGGAAATGAGAAAGTAGTAAAAGAGTTTTGCTATTTGGGGAACAAAATAACTGATGATGGTCGAAGTAGAGAGGATATAAAATGTAGACTGGCAATGGCAATGAAAGCGTTTCTGAAGAAGAGAAATTTGTTAACATCGAGTATAGATTTAAGTGTCAGGAAGTCGTTTCTGAAAGTATTTGTATGGAGTGTAGCCATGTATGGAAGTGGAACATGGACGATAACTAACTTGGACAAGAAGAGAATAGAAGCATTCGAAATGTGGTGCTACAGAAGAATGCTGAAGATTAGATGGGTAGGTCATATAACTAATGAGGAGGTACTGAATAGAATTGGGGGAAGAGAAGTTTGTGGCACAACTTAACTAGAAGAAGGGATCTGTTGGTAGGACATGTTCTGAGGCATCAAGGGATCACAAATTTAGTATTGGAGGGCAGCGTGGAGGGTAAAAATCGTAGAGGGACACCAAGAGATGAATACACTAACAGATTCAGGATGTAGGTTGCAGTAGGTACTGGGAGATGAAGCTTGCACAGGATAGAGTAGCATGGAGAGCTGCATCAAACCAGTCCCAGGACCTGAAGACCACAACAACAACATTTAGTTTTTTCCATCTGTCTCGCTTTCATTTGCTTGCCCTCCTTATAACCGTAGTATAACCTGTGTGTTGTAAAGTAAGCGTGCGACACCCAAAAGAAAAAAGTTCCAAAAGTAAAAAACACAGGCCTCAGCGTTCGATGCAACGAATGACTGCCGACCGTAAATGTGTACAACCAGACAAAACCACAAATGTCGTATCAGATCAGAATTAACATTAAGCCCAAATACTTGCGTTCTGGAGCAAGATGAGATTAAACTAATATATGGCGAATAATTGTGTGTGGCTTCTCGGTGTTGCTGATGCTTTCTCGTAATCCCTACACACACACACACACACACACACACACACACACACACACACGCACGCACGCACACGCACGCACGCACACGCACGCACACAGGACAGGACAGGACACAACGACATATCGATGCTCAACAAACTACACTGGATGAACAACAAAAGCGCCATGATTACAGTGAAGTACAGTTCTCGTAACTCCGAGAAGCTGTTACGAAGGCTTCACATGTTATACATCTCTCTTACAATTCCCATATTTACCTTCCTTTCCCTTGGAATCAGCGTAGCTTCACCCTCTAGACGTTTAACCTCACCGTTAAAGCTAGTAATAATTCATCAGCAAATTCCACACATCGTTCTACTGTTACTCCTTTTCCTGAATACTCTTCTTTATTAGTCCTTCCAAATAAATCTGGAGATGGACAATGATAAACAGTACATTCGTGTCTCATTGTTCCCAGTTTTAATTTTGAACATTATTTCTATATCCCTTTTACTTGTTCTGCTATATAAGAAAGTAAAACCATCGACCAACAGGAAATGTTGGCTTGAACATGAGTGATCTAACAATGCACAGTCCTTTTGGATGTGGTACCTCCTTGTCTTTCTTATACCTGAGAAGCAACTCAACCAGTTTTTGTTATAGACGACGATACTGTTTAACGTGAAATCAGAAACGTGCAACATAGCTATCTTGAAATAGAAGTTTAAAGTCAAGTTCAGTCTCTGGGAATTATCTATGACTGACCAGAAATCTGAGTTCGAGTCGATGGATGTTTAGGAAGATACCAAACCACTTTCTACTTATCTAATTACGAACATTTCCGATTGCACTATTTTCCTCCTTGGTGCTAGTCTTGTATTTACGCAGCATGTGCACCCTCTGGAGAAAGGACTCTGCGAGGATGACTGCGTGGCCTCCGGCTGATCTCCGAGAAATGGCTTTCACCTTGCAGTCTCGTGCGCGGCTGAATTGAGTCTATAGAGCAGCTACTGGATTCCGATGGGAAAAGTTGTGAACCAGTGCAGCTGTTTTCTGCACGTTCTTCGATCGCACAGAACAGATCGTCATGCAAAAGTACTTTTAGATGTCTGAACTTTATCAGCGAAATAATATGTACGTGTTACATACTTCGTTAAACACGCTGTTCTCTCCAGTGACCTGCATGCAACTGGAAACTTGTTTCCTGCATCTCGCTGCGGATGCTTCTGGCTTTCTTTATTGCTTTCACCACTGAATTCATTAGGTGTTTTCGCGTACATAAAGCGAGATGTTCTCACTGCCGCCTCTTCCAACGCAAACTAGAAAGAGATCATAATCCATAAAAAGCTTCAATAATGCTAGTTTTTCAAATACTCTCAAGTTTTTTTTCAATAAGCAACAACAATTTTTTTAGTTTAATCATTCTTTTACCAGAGTTCCAGATTTTCAGCAGGGATGAATTAACGTACACGTCGAAGTTCCATTACCAGTCTTTAAATAATGTTCAGTTAACCTGTCTAAATTAATGAAAAGCGCTTTTTAATATTATGAAAAAGCTGGGAGATGAAAAAGCTTGCACAGGATAGAGTAGCATGGAGAGCTGCATCAAACCAGTCTCAGGACTGAAGACCACAACAACAACAATATCATGAACTGACCGACAGGGAAAACACGGCAATCACGATCTTTTTCAAAATGTCGAAGTCTTGGCCAAGCCCGTTACTGCCTCAGTATTGTCCGAATAGCCTCATAGAGCGATGGTGGTAGAACCGTCAGAAAGTCAATATCGATTGCTCTCTTCACAATATCGTTTTCTGAGCCGGAGTGTAGTCATGTTAACGGACTGTGGAATACTTCCTTAGTACTTTTACATTTAGGAAGCAAATTGCCCAGAGTTGTGTGTATAACACGCCTCCGAAGGTCTGTTAATCGATATGGCGAAACCTCGTAAGCAACATTTACTACGCTAGACAGTATATTTAAACGCCATTCTTCCCTCAGAGTGTCGATCACCAACTGTTTTAACTTTCCATACACTCCTGTATAACTAGGACTCTTCCTCCATTAGTACATGCATACTTAACCCTATAAGTCCCAACAACATAAAAAATTTAAATTTTTCACAAAATTGACCTATCTACATATAAGTAACAAATACAGGAAGGAAATAGCAAAAGTAAACAATCAGCTGTTTTACGGAGGTGGTTTAACTTTGGAACCACTGGGACATACAGTTTTCAACCTCCCAACATTTCGTGCCTTTCAATCAATCAATCCATAATGCCTAAACCAAAATACACTCTTAAATAACAAGCAAAAATGAGCATAAAATTTATGTCAAAAGTACATACTGCTCCAGTGCTTTCATTTCGAAACCACTCATAACAGCAGTTGGACAAAACTTAAATTTACGTTACAATAACAATGTTCTCCTCAGTGTGATCGCTATAAAAAACACATGTCACCATCTCCTTAGTCAGTTGACCGCAACGTGGCGCAAGACAGTCATTTTGGACCCAACTAGGACATGGGAGTAAGTGGGAGAATTGACGTAATTAGCGGTTATCTTAGTATACAGGGTGTTACAAAAAGGTACGGCCAAACTTTCAGGAAACATTCCTCACACACAAATAAAGAAAATATGTTATGTGGACATGTCTGGAAACGCTTAATTTCTATGTTAGAGCTCATTTCAGTTTCGTCAGTATGTACTGTACTTCCTCGATTCACCGCCAGTTGGTCCAATTGAAGGAAGGTAATGTTGACTTCGGTGCTTGTGTTGACATGCGACTCATTGCTCTACAGTACTAGCATCAAGCACATCAGTACGTAGCATCAACAGGTTAGTGTTCATCACGAACGTGGTTTTGCAGTCAGTGCAATGTTTACAAATGCGGAGTTGGCAGATGCCCATTTGATGTATGGATTAGCACGGGGCAATAGCCACGGCGCGGTACGTTTGTATCGAGACAGATTTCCAGAACGAAGGTGTCCCGACAGGAACACGTTCGAAGCAATTGATCGGCGTCTTAGGGAGCACAGAACATTCCAGCCTATGACTCGCGACTGCGGAAGACCTAGAACGACGAGGACACCTGCAATGGACGAGGCAATTCTTCGTGGAGTTGACGATAACCCTAATGTCAGCGTCAGAGAAGTTGCTGCCGTACAAGGTAACGTTGACCACGTCACTGTATGGAGAGCGCTACGGAAGAACCAGTTGTTTCCGTACCATGTACAGCGTGTGCAGGCACTATCAGCGGCTGATTGGCCTCCACGGGTACACTTCTGCGAATGGTTCATCCAACAATGTGTCAATCCTCATTTCAGAGCAAATGTTCTCTTTACAGATGAGGCTTCATTCCAACTTGATCAAATTGTAAATTTTCACAATCAACATTTGTGGGCTGACGAGAATCCGCACGCAATTGTGCAATCACGTCATCAACACAGATTTTCTGTGAACGTTTGGGCAGGCATTGTTGGTGATGTCTTGATTGGGCCCCATGTTCTTCCACCTACGCTCAATGGAGCACGTTATCATGATTTCATACGGGATACTCTACCTGTGCTGTTAAAACACGTGCCTTCACAAGTACGACACAACACGTGGTTCATGCACGATGGAGCTCCTGCACATTTCAGTCGAAGTGTTCGTACGCTTCTCAACAACAGATTCGGTGACCAATGGATTGGTAGAGGTGGACCAAGTCCATGGCCTCCACGCTCTCCTGACCTCAACCTTCTTTACTTATTTATGGGGGCATTTGAAAGCAAATATAGAGACTCTTCGTGCTCGTATTGTGGAGGGCTGTGATACAATACGCCATTCTCCAGGGCTGCATCAGCGCATCAGGGATTACATGCGACGGAGGGTGGATGCATGTATCCTCGCTAACGGAGGACATTTTGAACATTTCCTGTAACAAAGTGTTTGAAGTCACGCTGGTACGTTCTGTTGCTGTGTGATTCCATTCCATGATTAATGTGATTTGAAGATAAGTAATAAAATGAGCTCTAACATGGAAAGTAAGCGTTTCCGGACACATGTCCACATAACATATTTTCTTTCTTTGTGTGTGAGGAATGTTTCCTGAAAGTTTGGCCGTACCTTTTTGTAACGCCCTGTATAGGGGTGTTTGAAACACACACTTATATTAAATTAAGAGCTCCACAAAACGTCTCACCTTTTCTGTGGTGAATTGCGCATTGTTGTGTTGTAAACTGCTATGAACAGAGCGTGCTAGCCGGTTTACCAAATTCCACAAGGCGAAAGATATGTGGAAACATAAAAAAAATATGGCAGCAACGAATGGGAAGGAAAGATACGTTTCCATACGAATGTCCTAAACGATGTGAAATAAACATTTCACTCATTTTCCATTAATTAACAATGTTCTTTATATACAGCTATTTTGCACTGCTAACGTAAGTTCCTTGACAGAACAGTTGGTGGAGTGCTGGATTTGAAGTGCAATGTTTGTACGACCAGTCCTCGCTCAAGCCATTTTTTTCCTTATTCCTTCCTGCTCTCTTCTCCTAATATTACTATCAAGAAGTTTACTTTATTCGTAACAAAGTTACGTAAGAGCTTTAAATTCCGTATCATATTACATTTCAATATCCATTTTCATGGATTACCTTCATTTTACACCTGATCAACTTGAATAGCAAAGATAGTGTTAAGAAATTATATTTCAGGGCTGATGTAGCCCATATTCTGAATCATCTGAGAAATCTTTCAATAATTTCCGACCACGTTATTCTTCCAAAACAAGTCGTTAAAATCAATCATTTGCCAGGTCTGTCTCCACAGCTTGCAAAACTGTATTGCTTTTAGAGAGAGAGAAATTGAATATTTCCTGGAACCTACGAGAAAACTGAAAAGATCAGGTTGTTACAACGAAATGAAAGTTGGTGATGCTTAAGCACTTCTGGGACGGTGTTTAGCAGCAATTAAGCGTGCAGTTGAACAAAAGACATTAAAGTTCTGCCGCAAATGAACATTTTATACACGTGCGGTAGCAGCTACTTCTAAATAAGGAAAAATGCAAGTTAACGCATGTGAGTAAACCTGTAATATTCGGACACAGTATTACTAGTGTCCTGCTGGACACAACCAAGTCGTTTAAATATCTGGACGTCACGTTACAAAGCGATCTGAAATGGAACAAGCATGTGAGATCTGTGGTAGGGAAGGCGAATAATCGACTTAATTTATGGGGAGACTTTTGGGAAAGAGTTGTTCACCTGTAAAGGAGACGGCATATAGGACGCTGGTGCGGCCTATTCTTGAGTACTGATCGACTGTTTGGGATCCGAACCAGGTCGGACTGAAGAGAGACATCGAAATAATTCAGAGGCGGTTTGCAGGATTTGTTACCAGTGGGTTCAAACAACAAGTACGTGTCATGGAGATGCTTCGGGAAATCAAATGGGAATCCCTGGAGGGAAGACGTTCTTTTCGAGAAACACTATCAAGAAAATTTAGAGAAACGGCATCTGAAGCAGACTGTCGAACGATTCCACTGTCTTCAACATATATCGCGCATAAGGAGCACGAAGATAAGATACGAGAAATTAGGGCTCATACGGAGGTACATAGTCTTTTTTCCCTCGCTCTGCTTGCGAGTGGGACACGAAATGAAATGAGTGGTAGTGGTACAGGGTACCATCAGCCACGTGCCGCACAGAGACTTGTGGAGTATCTATGGTAGCTATAGCATTTACAGAGTCCCATTTCCCAAAACAGGGCCGGCCGCGGTGGTCTAGCGGTTCTAGGCGCTCAGTCCGGAACCCCGAGACTGCTACGGTCGCAGGTTCGAATCCTGCCTCGGGCATGGATGTGTGTGATGTGCTTAGGTTAGTTAGGTTTAAGTAGTTCTAAGTTCTAGGGGACTGATGACCACAGATGTTAAGTCCCATAGTGCTCAGAGCCATTTGAACCCAAAACAGGTTGCGTTGTTCTCTTACTAGTCATCGAAGGGCAAATTTGGAGTTTTAAGGAAGTCAAAATACAGTGGAATGGACACTATGAAGGCAACATTTGGGCGTAACACATTATTGTCGATGTATCTGCAAGGCAGTATTTCAATATTAAAATCCACAGTGATCGCAATATATAATCCATCAGGAGTATTAACTCTTTAAACTGATCTTTGCATGCGTATGTTAACATAGCTCTCTCTCTGGGCAGAAAGTTGGTTGTAGGTAAGAGTGAGGAATAGTGAAATATCGATCATGTAACGAGACCTGCGGTTTGTCAATCTGCAAGCCTACAAAATCAGGAAGACTTCTGGCAATGATTTTGTACTGTCTATAAAAATACATACATCCAGATGTTGGCAGTGCTTGGTTGTTTTTTTTTGTGGCAAATTTCATTATTGAGAAAACATTCTTCACTCTAATCTGTGCACTGACTAGAAATTGGAAAGTAGCATAGCTGCCTCATCAATACGTTCGCCAAAGATCAAGTATATAAAGATTTTTATGTGCTCTTATTTTGTTACTTTTAGTCGATTCATCACGGACGTTGTGTGTTGACTCTTTGCTGCTAATCTCTCTGCAATCCCCAGTGTACCCTGCAAACAAATGTAGCTTATTCGCTAATCTACCGTCCATGAACACACTATCTACTGAGTAACATTTTGTGGGCTTATGATCAGACTAACACACCAGCTGTTGATTTTTCTTCCCCTTAAGCGATAGTGTTTAACGCAATTAATAAAAAGCTGGCTCTGACCGCTGATCCAGTAAACGACATTCCTTATGTTTTCATCTTTAAACTGACATTTTATCATTTGACATAACTATTCCTGTTGCCTGCAAAATAACATTGCTTTCAATTTCTTTACACACGGTAATAGTCCCATGGAGTAGCCAGGGCAGGGAAAGCAGAAGGACAAACTGTGCGCACTGATGAAATGCAAAGATGCTTTAAAATTGTCCCGAACAACTGCGCTAATCGTAAGAAGAGCCTTTACTTGAATGCGCCAGTAGTAGACTAGTGATCCGTTGTTTCTAGCTCTGTCAACCTGGGACCGCACGTTCTTTTAAAGGATTGATTGTTTCCTTCATATGATCTGGGGTACGAAATCTAATATTACCTTGCAGCTGGATTTCGAACTAATGCAGCAATAAAGGTTCATTGGTTTCTTATACGAATTGCAACAACAGTTGCAGTAATCCGCATTAATATTGTCTAGTGTTCAGTCATCAGCATTTCGTAGCACATTTGTTCGTGATATTTTTGGTGGTGAACGTGCATACTCTGTTTAGTTCAAGGGTTGTCAGTCTTTTACCTACCGCCCAATTTTGTGCTTCTAACTTCCGAAGGAAAAGAATGACTAGCAGGCCGAGGGAGGAAAGCTGCAGCATTTGCAGCGGCACCAGCAGCCTTGTTCCCTGGCACGCCGATGTGACCAGGAACCCACAGGAACACCACATCGATACTCTCCCCCCCCCCCCCCCCCCCCCCCCCCCCCAGTATGCAAGTGGAGGCATTCGTGATTCCACTGTACTACAGGATGGATTGAGTACAGCGCACCAAGGCTATGAAGGCACAGAGAGAATTTGAGCAGATGACAATTTGGAAACTTGTGTCACCGGATGTACTGAGTGGCATGATAAACAGCGTAGAGCTCCGGGGTAAAAATTGAGCACTGCTCAAGAAGGCGATATTTGAAAAGTATCGTCGCCAAGCACAAAGGCACACCCGACACCATGGCCGGTCTTGGAACTGTCATTGTAGACGAAGACACTGTCCAAGGAGTGCGTGAAGTGCGAGGAACTCGCTGCGATACACCAGATCAGAAGTGGTGGCCTTAGAAAGCGAATGGAATTCAAAATGAAGACGTATCTCGGCACGAAGCCAGGTCGGTGAAGAACTCGCACCCATGGGGAACGTGGCAGGGAGCGTAAAACAAAGCTGTCGAAGCAGAAAACGAAAACAAACCCTGGGAGGCAACAGAGAAGACGTGCGTATCCCATATACTGGCGGTCAAGGGAATCACCAAAAAGGGGAGCGCGGGGAAGGGGGGGGGGGGGGGATACTACCGCTGGAGAGACTCTACCTCCCACAACCACCTGCAATTCTGAAAGCGTGCGAGTTCATAGTTTAGTGTAAAATCAGCTTTCCCTCCGGTTCAACACTTTGGTAGTGGCTGTCTTGTCAGCTGCAAGCATCTGAGGCAGACCGAGAGCATGCCGCAGATCGGCCAGCAGGGTGCACTCGACAAGAATGTGCGCTATTGTCAGTGGACTACCGTAGCTGCAGTGACGAGCAGCCTCCCGACGCAGAAGGAACTTATGGGTGAGTTCAGTGTGGCCAATGCATAGTCGGCACAACATAATGGCATCTTTCCGAGAGGCCTGGAAAAATGGATGCCATACCTTAGTGGACCCCTTAATCGCTCTTATTTTCGGTCGTAGTAGCCTGCCATTCCAATTCCCAGAGCCTCGAAATAGTGCGTCGATTTTGGGCGCGGTATTCCAATCTCAAGTTGATCTCCTCAAGTGGTGACTTTAGCGAGACTGTCAGCAAGTTCATTTCCTGTGTTTCCAGAGCTGTAGAAGTCAACCAGTAGTTACTGGATGCAGGCGAACAAAAGACTTGGGACAGCTCACGGATATGTCTTTTAAGCAACTCGTAGAGTCGTTATAGATCAGAAAGTTCGTCGTGACAAGGGATTTGATGTACCACAAAGCCTTAACTATGGCTTAAAACTCTACATCCTACATACTGCAGAGTGTGCTTCTCATGTACACTTGCATGTGCAAAACCCGTAACCAACCCTGTCGTTGACTTTCGCTCCATCTGTGCAGACGCATACTGATTAGAATAATTACCGAGAATCTAACAAAATCTATGTCAAAGAAGAGCAGGATCAGCATCCTTCTTGCAGCCACAAAAGAGGTCCATCTGTATCACAGGGCAAGGTACAGACCACAGTGGGTGTCAAAGAGGTGCAGATGCACAGTCCAGAGTCTACAAAAATGCGTTAACTCGTGATTTTGCTGATGAGAATTGATAGCTGTGATTCAAAGCCCACTGTTCACTCTCCAGACAGCGCTCTAAAGTTGGCACTCAGTGTGCACAGTGCTGCAGAGGCACAGTACAGGCAAAGGTCACCAACATACAGTGATGGTGAAACAGTGGGGACCACTGCATTTACGATGCCACTTATAGCGATAGTGAACAGCGTTACACAGCCAGAACTGCTCCCTGAGGTACTCCAGTTTGCTGAACATTCTGATTGCTGAAAATTGAACCTATCTGGACCGAAAAAGAGGGGGGGGGGGAGAGGGGGGGGGAGAGGGGGAGGGAGAGGGAGAGGGGGGAGAGGGGGAGGGAGAGAGGGAGAGGAGAGAGAGAGAGAGAGAGAGAGAGAGAGAGAGAGAGAGAGAGAGAGAGAGAGAGAGAGAATGAATTATGGATAACAAAGGGGGAACTGGCCCGAAAACCCCACACATGCAGCGTAGACAGGACGTGATGTCGCCAGGTGGTATCGTATGCCTTCTGTAAGTCAAAGAACACAGCAATCAGATGTTGACGATGCGCGAAAGCATTGTGCACTGCTGATTCCAGACGAACCCAGTGAGATCTGAGATCTATGGTGGACTGGAAGGTCTAAAAGCCACTCTGAAATAATGATACTTGCTCTCCAGCTTCAAGGCACCAACAAAGATGGCAACTGACCATTCGTTTTGAATAGCTTACACAGCCCATTCGTGAGATACATTGGCTGGTAGTTAGTCAAAATAAGTGGGTCCTTTCCCTGTTTCAAGACAGGAATAACACACCACCTTGCTACCATTGAGATGGAAATTCTCCCTTTCCGCCAAATACGATTAAAAAGTCCAATGATATGTTGCATGCTGTCAGCACGATGTCCACTCATTCTCATAAATTAAGGATAATTGCAGAATGTGGTGCCACACGACGTGGCACTACACAAAACTGACGCTAATAGCATAGGCACATAGGCAACACACACGACACAGATCTGTAAGTCCACGGAATTAAGTTGAGAAAACCGTCCCGAAACACACGTGCTACAAAACGCCACTGTTTCCTGTGCATGTACCCCGACATCAATATGGGATATGATCATCATGCACATGTACACAGGCCGCACAAACGGGTTAACATACTCTGGGATCAGGTGGTCGAGCAGCTGCTGGGGTATAGCCTCCCATTCTTGCACCAGTGCCTGTCGGAGCTCCTGAAGTGTCGTAGGGGTTTGAAGATGTGCAGCGATACGTCGACCGAGAGCATCCCAGACGTACTTGATGGGGTTTAGGCCTCGAAAATAGGCAAGCCATTCCATTCGTCTGATATCTTCTGTTTCAAGGGCCGTGTGTTATCATCCATCAGGAGGAAGATGGGACCCACTGCACTCCTGAAAAGGCGGACATACTGGTGCAAAATGACATCCCGATACATTTGACCTGCAACAATTCCCTGCCAAAGATATGCAGGGGTTTACGTCTACCAATCATAATCCCACCCCACAACCATCAAGCCACGACCTCCATACAGGTCCCTTTCAAGGACATTAAGGGGTTGGTATCTGGTTCCTGGTTCACGCCAGATGAAAACCCGGCGAGAATCAATGTTCAGACTATACGTGGACTCAATCCGTGAACATAACCTGGGACCACTGTTCCAGTGACCATTGGTGTTCTTGATACCAGGCTTTACGGGCTCTCCACGACTAGGGGTCAGTGGAATGTACCTTGCAGGTCTCCGAGTGAATGAACCATGTCTGTCCAGTCGTCTGTAGATTGTGTGTCTGGAGACAACTGTTCCAGTGGCTGCGGTAAGGTCTCGAGCACGGCTACCTGCAGTACTCCGTGGCCGTCTGCGGGCACTGATGGTGAGGTATCGGTCTTCTTGTGATGTTGTACACTGCGGACGTCCGGAAATGTAGCGCCTGGGCACGTTTCCTGTCTGCTGGAATTGTTGCTATAATCTTGAGATCACACTTTGTAGCACATGGAGGGCCCGTACTACGAACTACTGTGTCTGACCAGTCTCCAGTCGCCCTAGAACTCTCCCCTCATACGTCATCAATGTGTGTTTCTTTGAGCCATTTTCAACACACAGTCACCATTAGCACGTCTGAAAATGTCTGCACACTTACTCGCTGCACCGTACTCTGACATGCACCAACACACCTCTGCGTATGTGGGGTGCTGCCAGCGCCACCGTGCGACGACTGCAGGTCAAATGCACCGCATGGTCATACCCCAAGGTGATTTTAAACCCGCAAACCGCCCACCAGAGCGTTGTTTCACCATGTATCAGCATTATCCTTAATTTATGAGCATGAGTGCAGTTTGAGCATTTGGTTGTGGATTTTGTCAGGTCCCAGGGCCATATCTCGACACACTGCTAAAGCGCTGTAAATCTCCCATTCACTAAAAGCGGCGTTGTATGATAGAAAGGAGTGGCATGGAGGAATAGTGGGGCGGCGCTCAATAAGGTGTTTCCTGGTCAGGAAAGGAGGACGATAATTACTGCAAGCGGACACTTCAGGGAAGGGAGGCACAAAACAATTGGTCAGTACCACTTATCGCTGAAGATGTTACCACTGATAAGGGTGCCAGGAACCCCCCGTAGGTGGTGGATGGCCGCAAATGTGATGGAGTTTAGCCCATACTTGTGACGATGGGGTGTGGGGATTGCATAGATGATACACATTGCTCCTAACACTCCTGTTCCCTTTTCTTTGTTAAAAATCGTGGTTTAGCCACGAATTTCTTCCATGCTATTAAATTATCCATTGAAGGATGGCGCTTGTGCCGCTAACGCACCCTGCGGCATTCCCTGATAGCTATGACTGTATCTTCTGATGACCATGGAACAGGCAGTCGCCGGGATGAGCCAGAGGAGTAGGGGAATGTTTTTCTGCAGCATGTCATCCTGTACCACTTTGTTGATATCTGTCAAATGACTGGCTTCATAAAAGGGCTGTAGAGAAAGCCTACCAGTCAGATTTCCGATGAAAACCAACTTGGAACATGTTCTGGATGTCTGTGAGTGGAGAGGGAGAGAACAATACTAAAATGGCCACTGTTACAAAGATCGCCACGGATGCACCACTGAATCAGGGGTAAGATACTCGGGCTGCAAACTGTGAGATCAATAGTTTGAGTACGTTCCTGAAATGTGTTGCAGCTACAGTGTTGAGTAAGTAGACGTCCCAATTCTAAATGGAGGTGTTTTAGTATCCGGCCTCTGCAAGACCGTCACCACCCCACAGACAATTATGGACCGAATCGATGGATAAACAGCAATGGCCCCAGCCTCTAGTTCAGTGGTAAGGAAAATCTGCTCACCGAAAATATTAAAAGTGTATGAGCGTACAAACCCCACCGGGCACTCAACATTAACACGATTGGTACACTTGAGTTTGTAGTTCTTCAGAGCAGGGTGACGTGTTGCCATAAACTGTGTTTCCCATAGCGCTACGCCAATTACGGAATAAGTAGCCACTAAATGACGGAGTTCAGTTAGGTGGTGATAGTAACTGTTACAGTTTCACTAAAGGAGCTTTGCAGTCTGGTCTGAGAAAATAGCGAATGGAAAAGATGGGCGTGATTGCATTGTTACCAGGTCACAGTCCGCCTGATTGTGAGATACACTGTTGAGATGCATAGGCTCGACCTATGCGGAGGTGGGGAGCAGAACATCGGAAGCCTCAGAAAGTAGTTTTCTTTCTTCTTATCTTTCTTATCCTTGTAAGACTTCGATTTCTGTGAAGATTTGCCCCTTTTATCTTCTGGGAGTGAAGAGGATCATACTTTTCTCCTGGCCACAACCTGTGGTTACTGGCCTTTGCCTTGAGAAGGGGACACATTGACAGGTGTCCCCGCTCCTGACAACACTAGAGGATGACTAGGCACTCTGGAGACGCCAATGGTGTGGGAACCATCGTGGACACAGGGGTAGGATGCAAGGGAGCTGACATTCTGTCCCCCATCTATGGGGCAGACCCCAGAATACGACCAGGGCCAGGAGATGTCTTGCGATACACTGTCATCGCGTGAGGTTTGCGCTGTGTCACAACAGTCGCAAAATTTGAGATCTTATCAGTCGGATGAAGTCTTTCCAATCTTTTCTTTGCATCTTGATAAGACAGGGAGTCACGAGTGTTTTACACTCTCGAATTTTCCTTTCCCTCTTAAATACTGAATATTGTGGTGGATGAGGAAGGGTGCAGTTCGAGACAGTTGCCACACTGAAAGGGTTGGTCAGAAGTGGTGCCCTCAGTGGATGCCCAACAGATAGCCTCATTAGAACAGTGAGACGACACGTGTCCAAACATCTGGCAACTAAAACACCTCACAAGAGGAGGAAAATAAGGCCAGACATCACACATATAAACAATGATAAGCTTCTAAGGTAAAACGTTGCCATTGAAGGCCAGAACAAAGCTCCAGTGTCCAGTCTAGTCACTTGGGGGTCTCTTCTGGATTCGACGAAAATATGCAATGCACTCCACTATCCATTACAGGCTCCACGCCAGATTAGTATGCAGCTCTTCATCAGTTTGTAGCATTTGGTCCTGACGAAAGAACACCTTGAATTCTACTGAGCTTGTTACGAAGAGAAATGGTGGCTGGTATATTTCGTATCTTTACACAGGCCTGAAGTGTCCATGATTGGTTGGCATGGGATGTTTTGATCAGCAAAGACCCACTTATCTTTTCTATTGCTGCAACCTCCCCATACCGATCTATATTTTCAACGAGAAACAGTGGCAATGTTGTAGCGAAAGATACACTGTCAGTTCGTGAAAAAACCAAGAACTCAGCGAACTGTCCACTGCCATTTCTCCTTACCTGGCTCTCGTCTTGAGGCTTCGTCAATGACAGAAATGACATACGACTGTAAACCTCGGCATTAAAGTTGCTGTTCTTAACTGCTGAAACAGTTGTGTTAGCATCGCCACCATTAAGTTTGATCCTAATCCATTTCACTGCAGACAATTCACCCTGATACCACACCGATCGAAGGCTCTCCCCGTGGGCACCACCTGCCAAAGCAAGGGCCACCCAACAAGCAACCGTTGCATGGAGTCCCAGTACCTGAAAGTTGATAGGCACCAACTCCTTGGCTGACACAGGGAGGTTACAGAGCAGACATAGGTAGTGCGATCACTGCATTGTCAGGGGCTACCACCGAGAGGGTACATGACAACCTCACCACGACAGACTGGCTACCATGCTGGATTTCGAGTGCAGAGGTAGACCCACTTGATTGGTAGGTGCAATAGATAACAGCACACAGTGCAGAGTTAATGCATGGACTTCTGTAAAATTTGGAAAGTGGACATAAAACCCAAAATGGGGACCAGAATTCAAAAGGCCAAAACATGTCACTGAAAAGCATAATCAAAACACCGAGGTGAAAACATCACCAAATAAAGACACCTATTAGTCGCCTCTTGCGACAGGCAAGGACGGGCCACAGGTCCCTGACACTGCAGGGGGTTTCTCACTACAGGAAAAAACTTGGAAAACTGGAGGTCAAATTCAAAAGAAGGCCAAAATTTACTACAGCCGAAAATTTCACGTAAAGTCAATGGATAAAAGTGTATACCAAAGAAAGCAGAACCTAGAGAAAGAGCCAGATCAGAATCAATGATTATCACCAGGAGTTAAAGAGTCTGAGAAGTAAAATCGTTGCACAGTATGTGGCAAAGAGTTCATAGTGTGCCAGTCTTTTTTGCACTTCCTATTTCATTTGGGGCTGGTCCACGGAAAGAAAGAGTCAGCAGCCCGTCTTATGGGCTTGAAATTATCTAGTGTTTAGCAACAAGGTCGTTATGCAATATGTATTTTTGATGAAATGGGCGTTCAGAGTTTTGACTAAGGCTGTCCGCAATGCACAACGCCACTCTTGTAAAGGTCTCTCACTGCACTTTCTCGAGCATTTCCGTGACAATCTCACGCTGACTAACCAAACCGTATATGAATGATGCTCTTCTTTCAATTTTCCCTTTCTCTTCCATTAACTCAACTTGGCACGGGTCACAGACTGATGGAACAACACTCAAGAATATGTCGAATGAGGGTTATCTCACGTAGAACTACACTTCCTTAGGTGCGTTTACATGGGCCATATTGTAGGTCAATATTTGGCCGCAATAGCGTTTCCGTCAACACTGCTGCATTGTGGCTGCAATACACAACAATTTTGCGAAATGGCCGGGAAATATTACTGATGTTGCCGATCTATTGCCGACAGATTGTCGATGTTGTCCATCAAGGGTTGAGAATATTTCGTATAGCAGGACAATTTTTGTCCTTGCCTCTAAATGGTTCTCTCTCACTGTCACCTAGCTTTCCTACTTCTCTCACCGGTGGTACTGCAGTCACGTGTGAGCGAAAATAAAATCGCTTCGCTTTTAGGCGAAGGTTTCCACGCTTGCTTATAGTCGCCTATTTTGTTAATTGTTTGTTGTTAGGTGGTTGCGTACAGCAATGGTGGAGTGGACAAACGAGAGAACTATGAATTTCATATATGCGATTTATCTACGACCAGAGCTACGAAGCATAGAAAGCATGTTTACAAAGTTCAAAATCTGAAAAAGCATGCACGTTGTTGCCGATGAGACCGGAATCAAGTTTGATTCAGTTGTATGTTTCATCACGCGAGTTTCCGCGTTGCTTCTAAACTGCTTATAGATGAATAGTGCATTTTAGAGAGGTATGTTAAATTTCTATATAAAACACCAGTAGCTAAAAACCGAAGGGTGATCACCAGTCTGCTTGTAACTGGTATACATTCTCTCATATTTGTATAGTTTTTGGCAATTCTCGACCCGAACCAACTGCTTGCACGAGAGATTCGTAATCGTGGAAATGTGTCCAACATCAGTTAAAGAGTTAAATTTCTGAAGCATCCTGCCTACTTAAAAAAGAACGCATCCACACACCTCTCTCCTGTTATTCCTAACTTTATTCCTCGTGTGATGCAAAAGCAGTAGAGCCGCACCCTCTTCCACTAGCTAACATTCGTCCATTTTGTGGAAACAGTGTGATCTCTTGTAAAACCTCCTGGCGCTGAAATGTATTGCCGCGAACAAAGCCGGACAATAGCGGCTCGCTATGTTGTTGTGCATGTGGCTACATGTTTCTGGAAAGTACTGTCAGGATATACCGTCGGATATATGCAATTTTATGGCTCGTGTCAACGTATCTTCAGAATTCTTCGAATAACTGTGAGCCTGGCACACGCCTTCCTCGCGGTTAGATTTTCCACCTAAAATCGGGCCAGAAAGCAATTCCTAGGTTGCTATTTATGCCAATGTGAGAGCGGCGATCGCTCAGTCAAACAATAACGGATATTTACGCGAATTACACTATATTTCTTTACGTTGCGAATTAGCTGCCAACATCTGGTTCGGACATTAATCATCTACAGTCTTTCTGCATTTCGTAACATTCGATCTTTTAAGTACACCCGTCGTCACCTTGACTACTGACTACAAGAACACCAGATTGAGTTCTAAACACAATTGTATTGAGTATTCCGCACACAGCTATTTTGTTTACCACTGTGGCACTGAGGAACTGTACCCATGGCTTTATAAAATTAAGAAACGCGCCATCAACCTGAGCAGCGCTATCTACCGCCTTCAGCATCTCATTAATGACCACAACATGCTGCGTTTCACACGACTGATGCTTGCGGAAACCACGTTGATTCCTTCACCGAAGTTGTTCGTCTCCCGGAGTCATACACGACGCAACGTAAGTGCTCTAATTCTACATTAAATCGACGTCAGTAAGATATAGAGTTTTTCACTTCAGTATTGCAACCCCTCCTGGAAAGACAAGTGTCTTTTCTAGTCACATTCATGCACCCTTGTTCCAGTGACCTACGGATAAATTCATGTTAGAAAACGGGCCATTTCCTCAACATATTAAGCATAAAATCTATAGCGCACCCTTTCATCACGTCCTATAGCATAGGGTATTTAAGTTATTCAAGTCGGCGCTCAATTTCTATTCGTGCAGAAGTTGAACGTAGGAAATGCGTTATCACAGGTGCAAGTTTCGAAAGCCGGAATGTGATGTTTTGCCCTTCGTTATGTCATATGCCGCTCCGGTGCTGTCACGGTAAACGAGTATTTGCACAGATTACTTTGTTCCGCTGACTGATTATACGTATAATCAAAACTTTCTGGATTTTAGACAACTACGCAGGTAATAACTCTTTGCAATTCAATGAACACACTCCTAGCTTAATATTTGTTTTAAGTACAAGGTGTACAACTTTGCTTCCGCCGTTTTTCCCCAACATTTGAGGCTTTAATGAAACAAATTGGTTACACATGTATCATTCAACGTATTTTCCATCGCTGGCCACTACGTTCTCCCATCTTTCAGACAGTGTACGAATCCAGCGTCGAAAAAACTGTTCATCTTTTGAAGCGATCCACGAATCGATCCAATTTGTGACTTCTTCACGAGATCAGAAGTGTTGGTCAGCCAGGCCATGCGCCATTGATCTAAACAAGTGGTAGATGGAGAAATGTCTAGAGAATACGGCGGGTGGGGTAGGACTTCCCATTTTAATGTTTCCAAATACGTTTTAACCTCTTTTGCAACGTGGGGTCAAGCGTTGTCGTGCTGCAAAATCACTATCGTGCCTCTCGCTGTATTGGGGCCGCTTGTCTTTTAATGCTCTGCTCAAACGCATTAATTGCGTTCGATAACGAGCACCTGTGATTGTTTCACTTGGTTTTAACACCTAATGGTACACGACGCCGAGCTGGTCCCACCAAATGCAGAGCATGATCTTGGAGCCGTGAATATTCGGTTTGGCCGTCGACGTGGAGGCATGGCCGGGATATCCCCATGATTTTTTGCGTTTAGGGTTATCGTAATGAACCCCTTTTCGTCCCCGGTCACAATGCGATGCAGAAATCCCTTCCATTTTTGTCTCTGAAGCTACCGTTCACAAACACATGCCGTTCAACGTCTCTTGGTTTCAGCTCACACGGGACCCAAGTTCCTTATTTCTGAATCATGCCCATAGCCTTGTGGAGTTTTGAAATGGCTTGCTGTGTCACTCCCACTAACCGTGCCAATTCTTCATTTTGACGCGAGTCTTCACTCAGCAATGTCTCCAATTCTGCATCTTCGAAAACATTCTCTCTTCCACCACTATGCCGGTCTACGACGTTAAAATCGCCGTTCTTGAAGCGTTGAAACCACTCACGACATGTTCCTTCATGTTCCTTCACTAATAGCGTCCTTACCTATAGCTTTTGTTTTTCAGCAAATGATTGGGCTTGCTATGAATGCAGCTATCTGGTTTCGCACTTTTCCTAATATTGACGAAGAAGCATCGTAGTTCTTTGCCATTCTTATTACCTTCCATGGTAATTGTTGCTGACTCCTCAGGTAGTTTCTAATGACATATATTGTAATTCTGTCAGAGACAGCAAAGGACTTGGAAGAGCAGTTGAACGGAATGGACAGTGTCTTGAAAGGAGGATATAAGATGAACATCAACAAAAGCAAAACGAGGATAATTGAATGTAATCGAATTAAGTCGGGTGATGCTGAGGGAATTAGATTAGGAAATGGGACTCTTAAAGTAGTAAAGGAGTTTTGCTATTTGGGGAGCAAAATAACTGATGATGGTCGAAGTAGAGAAGATATAAAATGTAGACTGGCGATGGCAAGGAAAGCGTTACTGAAGAAGACAAATTTGTTAACATGGAGTATAGATTTAAATGTCAGGAAGTCGTTTCTGAATGTATTTGTATGGAGTGTAGCCATGTATGGAAGTGAAACATGGACGATAAATAGTGTGGACAAGAAGAGAATAGAAGCTTTCGAAATGTGGTGCTACAGAAGAATGCTGAAGATAAGGTGGGTAGATCACTTAACTAATGAGGTATTGAATAGGATTGGGGAGAAGAGAACTTTGTGGTACAACTTGACTAGAACAAGGGATCGGTTGGTAGGACATGTTCTGAGGCATCAAGGGATCACAAATTTAGCATTGGAGGGCAGCGTGGAGGGTAAAAATCGTAGAGGGAGACCAAGAGATGAATACACTAAGCAGATTCAGAAGGATGTAGGTTGCAGTAGGTACTGGGAGATGAAGCTAGCACAGGATAGAGTAGCATGGAGAGCTCCATCAAACCAGTCTCAACACTGAAGACCACTACAACTACATATACTGCACTTGTTAAATAACTTTCTATTATATGAACTTTCATTTGACACCAATGATCAACAATGTTATAACAAACTCGTGGTCGGTGGTACCGATCACTCCCTTACAGAAAGCCAATTCGAAACAGTCACGCGGATGTGTGTATACTGTTAAGATGAAATTACAAGCAAAACAAATCCTGCGCCATACACGTCGAGACGACCTACCCGCTGTGGGCGCAACCACTGTTTACGCATCATTAGTCTTGCAGTTATTAGCGAATCAAATCTCTCTTGTTATACAAGAAAGTTCGACCAACGTGCGAATAGCCTTTTTCATGACAATTATCCCAATACAAAAGGGGCGTGTGCCGACAGGCATGTAGTCGAACCATCAGCATATGTGATGTTCAAATTAGTACCGTGAATTATGTAGAAGAATAGTCAGGTGGCATGAAATAAATGAAAATGTTAAAGTTTGCCGATGGCGTATTTCTGTCCGAGATGGCAAGGAACTTGACGATAAGACGAATGGAACGAACAGTATCTTGAACAGAGGTTTTAAGATGAGCATCAACAAAAGTAAAATAAGATTAAAGGGGTGCAAGCGAATTAGATTAGGAAATGAGACAATAAAAGTAGTAGACGAGTTTTGCTACTCAAACAGTAAAATAACTAACGGCGGTAAGTAAATAGCACCATAAGCTTGTCTGAAAATAGGAAATTCTTTAACATCAAATATCAATTTAAGTATCAGGAAGTCTGTTCTTAATGTATGTGTCTGCAGTGCAGCCTTATATGGAAACGAAACGTGGACGATAAACAGTAACACGAGAATAGAAGCTCCTGACATGTGTTACAGAAGAAAGCTGAAGATTAGATGCGGATTTCTGATATAGCCTGTACACAGTGGAAGTTGTCGTACATGCGCAAAGAAATGTCACAAGTGAAAGTCACAATGTACAGCCTATAATCTTTCTATCAGCAGTCTGATTCGCCCAGTCTAAGAAACTAAGTAGTATAAAATGTCTTTTCTTATTAGTACCATAGGTTACTTCGTCTATATTACAAGTTCTAGGGATATTTTTAGGTATCAGCGGAGACGTGATTCTCAACAGAACTACTTAGATGTTGCAGTACCACATAGTGACCTATCCAAAGTAAATACTCGTCGACAGCCACGGCCTCTCACACTCTTCCTTCGCTAAAGAGTGCCGAGGTCAGTTGAGACAGCTTTCACTTGACTGCTTAGCTCGCTGACCCTTCCAATACTTCAGTCACTGGCATATGCTCCTCCTCCACTCGTGGTAACATGGCAGGAATGAATCATAGAGGAACCACTTACAAATTGGGGTTTTATATCACGTCTGATAGGTCAAGACGTTAATTTTTATGTGCCAAAAATTTGAAGTAAAAATAAGAAAGCATGTTTCTTTAACCTTAAGCATCCTGTTAATCTCTAAGTGCAAAACTTATGTTCCAAATAACCTCTTTCAAATCCAGTCAATTTCTCATTTCAGTTCAGTTGATCGTTCTTCACTAAAAGAACATCAAATGTCCACTTAGAATAAAGTTTCATTTCTCGAATATAGTTTTTATTCGATTTTACTTCAGATCCATCTTCCAATAATACTAGTCTTCGTGGGAAACTTTAAACCAAACACTAACGCCAATCACTTTTGAATGAATAATACCAGAGGTTTCAATCAAATTAAAAGATGTAAAAAGCATTACGTGTGACTAGGGGTCCAACAAGGAATTTTTGGATTCTTAATCTCCCTCCAATAGACAGCCGGGCTACACATGAAAAAAATAAGAGCTTTTCTAGAAATACATGTAGTTCTGAGCACGCAGATGAATAGATTTTTCTAACTTATCAGCATAATCCTTTTTTCCAACTCTGAACACACTGGAACAACTGAAGATACGCCTTTCAACCTGGCTACTTTCCGTATTCATTTTTTGAGCTCTCAATTTCCAGCATTCGGCCATAACAGATGCAGGATACAGAGTTTCATTTTACAATAACTTCACTTTACAACCACGTAATGCACGTTTTAATTTTTGACAGATGGAAACACAAGAAAGGTACATAGCTCGCAGTAATATAAAAAAAAACTGGCAGACTTATGAGAACGCTAAATATTGCATAATCAGCATAACTGCAATATCTAACATACAGAACTGGCTGCTCAAATATACCCAGAAAAGTTAATAGTTCTACACTCCCGTTCATATAATCTCCTGTAAGTCTATCCCTAGAGACTGGTGTGCATCCTATGCAATGATCCAGAGATATAACAATCAAAACGTATTTCTTGCTCCGATTAAATTGAACAATTTCGTGAAGCGGACTATATATAATTATACGTTCAATGAGATATGACTGAACTACTTAATAACATACAATTGCATTTGTTGTAGGATCACAGTCTCGTACCCACCTGGAAAGCCGTGCGCCTCGCCTCTTGTGGGACGAGAAGGTTGCCGACCGGAGGATTAACGACGAGGGTCGGTGTGCCAGCCAGCCTGGATGTGGTTTTCTAGATCCGACATAGCGAATACCGGGCGGTACTCAAACCCCGCTTCGGTTACACGATTCGCAAACATTCAGAGGGAGGGGGGGGGGGGGGGACAATATCACACGCAAACAGTTGGGGTATAGTGAAGTTAAAATCATCTGGGTTGTTAGGCCGCGTCATATTTCTTCAAACAATCGACGTTTGAACCCCTCTGAGGGGATCTTCAGGATATTGTGGCGTCCGCTGTTGACTGAACACTATCACATGACCAGTGCCGCTTTCTGTTCTAAAAGGGGAGTTTTCCCGCACTTGTGCTGGGTAAGTGGCATTATTGGATAAAAATTTTGGGCGACCATTTGTGGGCCATCGTCTTTGGGTAGTAAGAGAAGTTTTCCCGCGATAATGCTGATAAGAGGGTTTGTTGGCTAAAGCTCCTGTGGCTACCATTGGCGGGCCAATGGCATTCGTTAGAAAGTGATTTTTCCTGCACCTATGCCGGAGAAGAATTACTTGTTAAAATTCCATCCAGGGTGGTAACGGCGTGGCGACAGGAAGAGCATCCGGCCACCCCTTAAATTACCGATACCGAACTTGTGCAGATGCGGGACAAAGGCACAGAAGGAGGAGGAGGATGATTTTTGAACACCATATTCGCCACCGACTGTATTATTTATTACAATTTCCACATTCGTGGAACGTTGGTTTCGCTCTATCTGGCACGTTGCAATGTTCGGTTTGTTCAAACGTGTGTGAAATCTTATGGGACTTAACTGCTAAGGTCATCAGTCCCTAAGCTTACACACTACTTAACCTTAATTATCCTAAGGACAAACACACACACACACACACACACACACACACACACACACACACACACACACACGCCCGAGGGAGGACTCGAACCTCCGCGGGGACCAGCCGCACAGTCCATGACTGCAGCGCCTAGACCGCTCGGCTAAACCTGCGCGGCGATGTTCGGTTTGCGAGGTGCTCAACTGCGCGGTCATCAGCGCCCGTACAAAGTCCCAATTTTTTCACATTCCATTTTTTTCACAATCCAATGTACCACTGTCACGAATGATGATCACGATGATGAAATGATGAGGACAACACAAACACTCAGTCCCCGCGGACACGTTCCGAGGTGTTGCACGAAATTCGGAAGACCAACAGCGTGCTCATCTTTTCATGAAATCAGTACTCTACTGGAATGCAGTCTAAAAAACGTAATTTGACACCCACCAGACAAGAGGGAGACAAAACAATAAAAGCGAATCATGGCATCACACAGTCACGAGAGTCGTGCACTAACTACGAGAGAAGAATTGCCAAGGAAAGTCAGTGCCTAATACGGAAAGCTGGTTTATTATGAACACACAACAATGCACAAATGTAATTTCACTTTATTCTGAACGAAGTTGTCTTGACTCAAATATTTTCTACGTTTTTAATAAGACATTTCGGTTGCCAACCCGGCAGCCACCTTCTGGTTAGCTTTATATCTTCGATTCGTGACTCAGGACTGTAACAAAGCCAATTGTCTGTCTCTTATATCCAGTTATCCTTTAAACAAAGCTGCGACGTGAAATCAGCACTGATATTAGCCTTGATCAGATAAACTTCCCATGATCAAAAACAGTGAATCAATTACGTCTTTCATTATTTTTATATGAACGTGGCGATTACCGTGGCTTTGGCGAATGGTGGAGCGTCGGTGACAGCGTAGCGGATGAGAGAATGCAGCCGTCTTGTATGTCGAATTCGAAATTCACTTAAGAGTTGAATTCGACTCTGTGGACTGCCACTGTTTTAGACGGGTTATTTGCTCCAGATTTCCTGCAGTTAATAAGGAACATGCTTTCCTTACTAGATTTCCTACAGAGATTTATACTTTTTATTAAAGTTCCAAGCCAATGTCATTTATATGTGACTCTGACAGGTTCTTCATCAGTCACAGAGACCAGGTGCGAAAACACTGTAGAAACAATATATGTTGGCTGTCTGGGAATTAACTGAAATGACGTGTAACCACTGCTGAAGTGCTCTCACGTAACAGCCTCTTCCCTTTCTAAGATCTGAATGTGAAAATGTCTTAAGTTCTCCCCTATTTCAGCAACGACGCCTGTTGATGCAAAAGGAATTCCCCAAAAGTCGATCCGAGACGTCGCGTTCGCGTCCACCCCCGTATGCCACTATGAAGTACTGCTGAAGACAATCTTAGCAGTCAACATGAAAAATAGTGGTCCATTCTGAACTGACGAAGCAATCTGTCCGTAATGTGGCTAGCGTGCTGCTTACACCACACAATATAGCTTTAAATTAGCAGAATCCTTTACCTGTTTTGACGGCAGTTTTTCCCTTTTTCAGCCTCGTCAACTATCTGCCAGTAACCACTCTGCATTTCCTCGATGGACAAATTCTTCATTCCTTCAAAACAGTCTAGTGTGCCATCGGTTTGACGTAATAGGTATAGACATTTATGGTTATTTTATAACAGTCGAGGGATGAATATTATTTCCTTCAATGAGAGTCTTCGGAGAAGACAAATTTCATTCTCTGGCGGTTCAATAATTATCTCAGTACGACCTTCAACGGTTCCGACTTATCTGTTTCTTAGCTGAGGTTATCCCATATGTGCATTGACTAATACGAGGATAATCCAGACAGATACTGCATCGGAAGGTGCAAGGCACATCTGTATAAATGCCATATCTTTTCTATCATGATCTCAGCAATGCAGATCGAGAAACTAGAGTACCAACACAGCTGCACGTCATAAACGCCCACAAGAGTCTGTCGTTCTGTAAGCCCAACAACAGGATCTGGAGTTAAGACTTTCAACATCCATTCTACGTCTACATACATAGTCCGCAAACCACGTACAGTGCAAGGCGGAGGGTATCACATAATAGCACTGTTAGTCATTTCCTTTCCTGTCCAATCGCAAACAGAGCGAGCGAAAATCTACCGTCTATAAGCCTCCGTATGAGTATGTGAGAATTCCTAAGGGACCAAACTCCTGAGTTCATCGGTCCCTAGACTTACACACTACTTTAACTTGGGCTAAGAACAACATACACACCCATGCCAGAGGGAGGACTCGAACCTCCGGCGGGAGGAGCCTCGCAATCCATGACATGGCGGCCACTACGCGCGGCAAGCCCTAGTTTCATCGTGGCACCAGCGAAATAAATGCTGCCGGTAGTAGAATCGTTTTGCAGTCGTTCTCAAATGGTGGCGCTCTGAATTTCCTCAATAGTGCGGAAGAAAAAGTTTTCTTTCCTTATGGAATTCTCATTTGAGTTACGGGGTATCTCCATTATACCCGCGTGTTGATCGAAACTGCCGGTAACAAATCTGGCAGCACGCCTCTGAACTTCCTTTGATTCGACCTGGAGGGAATCTCAGACCCAAGTTGTACTCAAGAATGGGTCGCATTAGTGTTCTATACGCACTTTCCTTTACAGACAAGCCGCACTATCCTAAACTTCTCCCAATAAGCCGAATATGATTGTTCATATTACCTTCTACAGTCCTTACAGGTTCATTCCATTTCACATCATTCTTTAACGTTACACCTACATATTTAAATCAATATGACTGTCAAGTAGCACACTGCTGATGCTGTACTCTAATATTACAGAATTTATGTCCCTACCAACCTGCATTTAACTTCATTCTTCTACATTTACAGCAAGCATTACACCAACTAGAAATTTTGTCATCTTGTATCCCCCTACAGTCACCCAATAATGACACCTTCCAGCACACCACATTGTCACCAAGAAACAGCAGCATACTGCATCTCACCTTGTTAATCAGGTCACTGACGAATATAGTGAATAAGAGCAGTCTTATCACACTTCCCTGGGGCAATCCTCATGATACGTTTGGCTCTGATGAACACTTGCCATTGAGGACAACATTTTGGCTTCTATTACTTAAGAAGACTGAGCCATTCATATATCTGGGACTCTAATCTGTATGTTCAGACGTTCAACAACATGCAGCGAGGCACCTTTCAAACACTTTCCAGAAACATGGGAATGTGGAATCCGCCTGTTGCCCCTCATCCATGTTTCACATGACGTCCTGAGTAGAAAGGACAAGCTGAGTTTCACTCAAGTGATGTTTTCTGAATCCATGCTGATTTGTGGAGAAAAGCTTTTCCATCTTAAGGAAATTTATTATATTTAAACTCAGAATATGTTCAAGAATTCTGCAGCTATTCCATGTTGAGATACTTGGGTCTAATTTTGCAGGTCCGTTGTCTGTCCTTAAATAGAGGAATCAACTGTACTCTCTTCCAATTGTCTGAGATCTTGCACCGGGCAAAAGATCTGCGATAAATGCAAGCTAATTAAGTGGCCAATGCTGCAGAGAACTCTGTAAAACCTAATTGTGATTCCACCAGCACCTACTAAGTTGACTGTTTTCAACTATTTCAGTTGCTTCTCTACATCTGGGATGCCTATTTCTACTGCACACCAGTCAAACAACTAGTATGTTTGCAAGATCCTCCAGTGTAAATACTGTCTTAATCATGAAATTTAAAATTGAACTTTGTAGTGCCACTGATTGGCCAGACAACATTTTTGAAAGCATAAATTAACTTCTTGCATTTGTTTTTTACAGAACTTTTTTTTGCACCAATGTAAGTTGCTTCTGATTTGTATAGAGCAGAGCTAAAGTGTCTCTTCATCAATGCTCTTTGAAAGTATTTCTTTAGCAAAAACAGACTGCCATCACTGTCAAATAAAAATGAAATTTCATTTTCATACAAAAGGTCTGAACAACAATAAAATTCTCAGGAAATCACAGGCTGCATTTCAGAAGCATTGCTTGACTGAGAATGCCATTTACATGTTCACTGACCAAATTTTACAAGCATTAAATAAAGAAATAGCACCAGTTGGTATTTTCTATTGGCTGACTGTGTGAATCAGTAATCTCCTAGAGACAGAGATTTCAGGGACTGATGGATGTCATATATAATCAGAAAAATACAGAAATAATAATCCAACCAATGTAATCAGGGGACTGACCAGGGAGGAATCATGTGGTTCCACAGTACTCAATTTTAGGTCTGCTACTTTTTCTCATATAAGTAAACAACCTTCTGTCTAATACACAAAGAACAGAATTAATTCATTTTGCAGATGACACCAGTAATGTTATCAGATCAAATCTGACAGAAAGCATTTAAGCTAAATTTGAAAACAAACTGAAAAATTTCTCCTGGAGACTTCTATTCCATAGAAGTTCTATAACTGTAATGTGTAGAACTTGGTGGGTAGGAATTACAAGTGCACATTTATATTTAAAAACAAAATTATAAATGGTCAGCATGTAGCCATACTTATTTTGTGTAATGTGAATATAAAATGACTCACTCTACAGCATTATGATTAATCATGCAAATGTTCCATGGATCATGAAACTAACTGAATCAAACAATCATAAGATGCATTCGGATATGTTATCCTCATTAATATAGAAACTTACGCACAAAGCAGGGACGCTATATTTCTATGTTACAAGCACATGATCTGCAGTAGCCAGCTCATTAGAAACTGAACACTTGTTCAAATCAGATTAGGATGGTGCAAGGAATTTGCCATTCGCTGGAGCTCTCATGCTCACCTAAAAGTTGTCTGGGAAAATAATGAGAAACCTAAATTAGGATGCATGGAAGTGAATCAATATAAAAAAGAAGGGTGGGGGACAGTATGACACAATCACCAAGAGAAGAAAACAATAAGAAATGCAGCTGGCAAACCAGCTAGAGCATGACTGATTATGAGATAATGATTCTACTCGTCTCTGAAGCTATTTAGTGCATTACGAAGAGTGTTAGAAGCCCATCGGAATCGCCATAAAAGAAAGGAACTGTTCATTCACTTAAAATAAAGAAAATGGCATTCAGAGTGTAGGTGGAATCAAGGTTAAAACTTATAAGTAGTTGAAGCTTAGGTATTTCTATCATTATATTATACCCTTGTTGCTGTACTTTCAACAAGTCATCTGAAGTGCATAGCTTTCCACAAAAAATAGGCCCACATAATCTGTGCTGCCACTACTGTAAAAGTCTCTCAGTTTGGCAACTTCTTGTCCTATCCTCACCTAATCCTATCATACTTGTATATACTATTTCTGTAATGTATCTGACATGTCCTACAAAGACGAATAAATAACAAAGCAATTCTCTTTGTAAATGGAATATCCACCACATTAAGGTTCGACTCCTGGTCTAGTGGTTAGCATCGCTGCGTCCAGATCGCGGTGTTCCAGGTTTAATTCTGGGCCGAGTCGGAGATTTTCTTTGATCGGAGGCAGGGTGTTTGTGTTGCCGTAATCCTTGCATTTCTTCTTCGTCGGCGCACAAGCCGCCAAAGTGGGGGCGAAACAACCCCAGTCTGGTCTCCGGCCAATAATGCCATAGTATCATTTCATTGAAACAAGACCCAGATGGCAATCTGCTTTTAGAGAGAAAATGGAATTCGTAGCTACTAAATTTTTTCATTCACCAATAGTATGTACTACTGGCGTTCCAAACCTCTATTTTGTACAAGTAAATACGAAAGAGTCCTCCCTCCTGCACACACTTAGCGGCATCTACAGCTCTTCATATCACCATAAGGAAGGCTTTTCACCATGAGTAGTACACTGATATACCAGAATCAAAATCTGACTGGGCAGATCTGTGCATGGTACATACAAAATAAGCGTAGGCTAACTTACACGAGCCCTACACACGCACCAACTGGATGGGCGGAGGCGTTTTGACCGGCCGATCGAAGAACATTCCCCGTCGGGATGTTAGGGCCATCCGACGGCTGAACTCCACAACTGTGGCAACAGTTCATCTTTTGCACTGCGCGTGGGATTAAATGCTGATCTAATATACGCGACAGGGTGAAAATTGACCGGTTAAATATTGGATGTTTGTGGGACACGTGGTGCGAGGAGCATAGCGATATAGATGCAATAAATGTATGATGGTTTCGTGTGGCATATAGAATAAAAGTCCATTGACCTTCTGTATTTCAGTTTTAAGGTTTTATTTCCGACACTTACCGGAAATGAAATCTAAAAACCGACATACCGACTTCAGTGGACGTTAATTCATAGAATATATCTGCGCCATTGTTACAAGTGCTAAAAAAAGTCCAGCCTATATCCAAAAGCTCTGTTATGAAGAGCAACTTGCTTTTTTTTACAAGTCTAACTGATTCATTTTTTATGTACCTGTTTTCATTATATGGTGTTCTCCCATCGTATGCAGTCAAACTGCTTCGAACCTGGAACGAGTTTCTTAAACTTACAGGTCATCTAGATCATCTTATATGCTACGTACACAACTTAAGTTTACATAAAGGATTTTCGTTTATTTTGCTTTACAACGACGTATTTCCTTAGTCAACGGTACATCACGCTGCAGGTTTCAGGAATTATTTTAGTTTATAATTGTGGGGTACAACAGCAGTGAATTTTAGGTCGTCCTAACTTCTACCAGTAGCTAGAAACCGTAATACAGCTAACAGTCTCTCGTCGCAGCTTGAGCCAATCTCATGACTATTCCTACTCGTTAAGAATAGTTTGATGATCAGCAACTCCCATATGCATCATTTATCCACTATTAGATAATTACGAAAATCACCGAACCCCGCTGCTTAAGTAACAGAACATGGGGAATTTCTTTCCTTGCATTAGCCACTTCTTTGCCCACAACTCTCTTCTTCCGGCTTTGTTAGTGCCGACCGCTAAGGCAAAAACCTGCCTTTTTTTTGTATGAAACCAAGCGGGATCTCATAGAACAAAATAGAATGATCTTCAGATAAACAAACCACAATAATAGGGCGGCGCTGTAATCGTTGACTTCAGTTGGTCGAGACGTGTGTAGGCTGCCACGAAATTGGTCCGTCGGTCTGCCAATAAATTTGTGGATTTGTAGGGACCTTTACTGCTCAAACACGATATTATTGCAATTGGCCGTTACCGACCGAAACGCCTTCACTCCCAAGAGCAATAATCCCGCACGCACGTGTGTATCATTCTGACAGCTATGAGACAACTGTTTCCCCCCAAGCAGAGTGTAACCGATTATACAACTACTGAGTTAACCAGAGTAAAAAATGTACTCCAGTTTTTTTCTTTGCTGTCATTTGTGAAAAAAACTGCACTAAATTATCTGAGCACGTTTGAACATGAAATGTAATCAACTGTATTTTCAGTCATGTCTCGTGTGGATACATCTGAAAAAATGAATGGCATTAAAACGACAAAAATGCAAAAACAAATGTAGCACACGGACCACCTAGGAACCAAAGTTCTTTCCAGGTTATATAGGCCTACAGGAAACTGGAAAAACGTTTCGCCCGTACATATGCTTCTGCCAGTTTAGTGTTGCAATTTCTTCCATATCTTGCTACGATAAATAAACCATTTAAGTAAGCAAAACTAATGCTTTCAGAATACTGAAAAGGAAAGCTGTCTTCCCAGATCATTATTTGGTGAGAGGGCATAATACATGTTGACAAAGATAGACTTATATAGACGATTGCTGGCTTGAGTTTTCGTATAAAAAGTAACAGCAAACGTCTATCAATATGTGGGTTCGAGTTTTTTTATCGGCGTACTTGGGTAACAATATCACAAAACACGTCAAATGACCTCTGCAACCAGTTACAATTTGCCTTGCTATACCTACAGTATATACTAAAGTATCTTACCGCTCCAGCCACGGATGAAGCGAGGAACAAATGGTTGGTTATAGGCCTCTGTGCGACTTGATACTGGACACCATGATTCCTACAGGGGTGTCGTACAGAAATGAAGAGCAATCTTTGATTCCGGCCTGATAACCAGTTACTGGAAATTTCTAATTCGATATTCCCGCGTATTTTCGTCGTCCGTTCGTGCCAAATGAGATTTACCAGCTATTCCATATCTATCTATCTCTCCCGGCGATCCGCTTCATACTACTCTTCTATGTACGCTCGAAATTCCGTCTTAGAATGGAGCGGTAATCCTTCAATTCATCCAGTTCCCACATAAACAGCTTCAAGCGTCTGATTACTTTTGTTGTGAGTCAATATGTTAAATGTTTGACGTTACGCATATGATCTACAACGTTTTGAAATTATGTTTGAAGTGTCTTGCAATCCGTCAAGTATTCTCACTCTCAAATACTATATGCATATAGTCTGGGTAACTGGCGTAACGTTAGTACACTACCTGTTTTGAAAACAAATTTTTTTGCTTCAGGAATCCATTAGACAAGCAACCTTCAATTTGGGCTGTGCACCATGACGGGGGTTAAGAGATCCCATACACTATCAGCATTCCAGTACGTACACCGATAACATTCACTTTTGTTAGGCATTATAGATATTGTAAGTGAAAGAGGGGCTATCAAGGCTGTCCTCAAATTGTCGCAACATAAGTTAGATTCGTGGTAACGTACCACCATATGGTAAGCATAACAAATATGTTTCTGGGCTATCTGTCGGTAGATGCTTTCATGAACTATACGGTTTAGCCAGAAGTTCTTTAGAACTGTCTTTCAGGCAACACAGGCAAATTAGCGACGTAATGTTTTCTGAAAGAGAGGTTAGGTAAGGCACATCTAAGAAATAACGACACGACAGGTAATTCAGTTGTCTTCAATAAACACCAAAACAAAAGTTATAAAATACGACAGTATACTGCAAACAGTTCTCGAACACACAGCCTCCGCCAGACTAGGCTTGGGCCTGCCCGAGGCGTGAATCAGACCAGTGATGTCACTGACAACTGCCCGGCTGGCCTGCCAGGCTACACTGTTGCCAAGTTAGGCGCGGCCTTACCCAACAACCTGCGTCAATACGGGTCTCAAGACGTCGAAATGACATTGCACTCGGCCCAGACAGGAATAAAGTATTCATTAACAGCAGGGTCGATGCTTAAGAAACTGAGCTTAAGTCAGTGGCTTGAAATGCATTAATTAGATCAGTTGCGAATCGCCAAACTAACGCACAACTATACCCAGACTGGAAATTTTGCATATTATAATATTAAGAAATTTTTCCCTTTGTTAGTGTTTGAATTTCGATATAAAAATGCTAACATATTTACTACAGCAGGCACGATGTTTTATGAATAAACACCCGTAATTGCTACTTCAAATCATTCAGCAGGTAAAAATCGTGAAACAAAAACAAGAACAGACAATCCCATGTTATCGGCATTCACTAGACTTCAAACGCTGTATCCAAAAAAGAATGAAGGGGTAAGAAAGTAACATGTGGCACGCTCATTTTAGCTAATTCATGACTGGTTTAACGACTCTGGCAAACTATACTGGTACACGGAAGTTAATTTTGCATCAAATGCCAACTGTTACACGATAAAATTTTGTAACACACCACAAACGCTCATTCAGGCTTGATGTTACAGTACCATTCTTATGGGCATGGAGGTAGAATTTCATGTTTACTAACTGCGTTTCCCACACTTTTTATTCTCAGAGCTGACTTGCTTTATTGTCGGTGGATACAGTAGTTTATCACAAACAAAGGACACATTTTCTTGTCAAATCAAGGATAACCGGTAATTTAAGTGCGACAGACAATGGGCTACATAAGGGAATATGTGACGTCAATACTCTATTCTCCTTATTTAAATGTCAACAACAGCTGCAACCATCTACACAAGTAATATAACAGAAAAATCAGGTCATTACTACATTCTCCCCACGTCTTGTTGATCGTCAGTTTAAAACGAAATATCTCATCAGACTCTCCAGCCAATCTTCCACCAGAAACTGAGAAACGCAGAAACTGAGTATCCTTACATACGACCATGTAAATATCAATGACATCACTAATGACATTTTAAAATTGTTTGCTACAAAAAATGAAGAAACTAGGCAGCTCAAATATCCTTCCTAGTTAATTTAAGAGGCTGTTCAAATTCAAACTGTTGTTTAGCGAAATATAACCGAAACTATTTTGTTCATGAGCACAGCAACATAGCAATTTCTTGTCACTATTATCCAACGGCCATTTTGATTGTGGTATTTGACGCTATAATTTTCAAGGTAGCGGAATCATTTTAAACAACATGCAATCACTACGGAATAATATGACGTAATACTACTTTTTAGTTGTCTCTTGTACACACAATACTTACATAATATTGCAAAGCTGTTTCTGGGCAGCGGAATGTGCTAACCAACTCTCACTATAAAACACTACCTTCGTCAATGAACGTTTGCGCAAACTGCGGGAGTTTCTCGCACAACACGAGAATTCTCGTAAAACGGAAGAGGAACTGTACCAACATGGCGGGGCATGACTGTCGCTTGTTGTTTGTTTATATTTGAATGTTGGTGTCACTGTGGTATATTTGCACGATCAAAATATGAGTTATGCAGTACACAAATGTGTTCCACAGATTTTTTATTTGTAGGGAACTTTGGAAAATCGGCGTAAACTTATCTTTACATAGAGCACTGCTGGGTCATCATGTCGCTCAACAAGTTTATGCATCCCAGAAATATCTACAAAAATCCTCCAAATTTTAAAGAGCTGGCGATATTATATCCAGATTTTCGGAAACATGCGAAGCAGGTAAGCAAGGCATATAGTAATAGGAAAATTCGACTATCCACTTGATATCGATACAACATTAAATTATATCAGAAGAAAATTGGATACAGATGATAAGTGTCATATACTGTTATTGTTCTTACTTTTGTTGTCTTCACTCCGAAGACTGGCTTGTTGCAGCTCTCATAGACTTGTATATGAGTCAGATTTACTTAAAGTTTATACTTCGCACAGGATGTCGCAGGAAAAGTTTCAATTAACTTCCAAGACCAGGAAGCTCTTCGTGCACTTACAACGGCGTTGTTAAAGAAAGATTTTGGGCTGGAAGTGAAGATTCCAAGTAGTCGCCTTGTGCCAACATTACCACTTCGCCTTAACTATTTATTATGGATTGAAGATTTGTTAGCACTCTGTGATGGAAGCCAAGAAAAGTCAGTTTGTGGCATAGACATAGGTAAATGCTGTAATTCTGACAATAATATTTGTTCATTGAAAGTAATAGATTGTTCAGTTCCAAGCAGTTCAAAATACTAATAATACCCACACGTTGTTATGTAGAGCAAGGAGTATTGGTTTTGTATTAGTTCCAGTGTCAGTATTCCGCACCTGTATACCTGTGTCTGATGATCATAAATGATTTTGTTCAACTCGGTTGCATCTATCTTGTTTGTTTTTGGCATAGTAATAAGCATTCCCTTGAGCATATGCTTTTGCTGACAGCACAGCTCTTTTCACGTACTGATATTTTCTATTTAGAAAGTGATATATGTGTATAAGTGTAGGAATAAAAATATTTCTTTTGTCAGGCACTGGAGCATCATGTATTTACCCCCTCTTAGCTGCAAAAAAGAATGGTTGGCATATGATTGCATCAGAGACGGATCACGAGAGTGCAAATGCAGCCAAAATTAATGTGGAAAACAACAATCTTCAGGAACTGATAAAAGGTTAGTGTTGCTACATAAGTAATATAAAAGATTTGTAGTACCAGTAGCTATCGTAATCACTTGTGAATGTTTCTGAGACATTTTCAACTATTTCATGAGTAGTTCAATTAAAGTTTTTGATTACTATTTCATTGGGGTGGCTTTGTAATCAACAAACAATATGAAGTAATTATGTAATGCTTACACATAATTGAGTCTGAAATCTTGATTGAGTTTATAGACTGGTTTGTAGTGTGGTTCGAGGTCTATGTTTGATTAGACAGTGACAGTGTGGTTGAGAGTTGGCCAGGCAACTGAAAATGAATACAAAATAATTGTTGTGGCGACGCCTTGCTCTAGAATATAGTCCATGCTCACACCATATTTAACACGCATTTTGTTATAGAAGCTAAAACGACAAGGTAATTTTAAAAAATCTGTATTGTGTAATAGATAAGTGTCTGATGAGAATATTGTTTGCATACATCGTTCGTTGTTGTTGTTGTGGCCTTCAGTCCTGAGACTGGTTTGATGCAGCTCTCCATGCTACTCTATACTGTGCAAGCTTCTTCATCTCCCAGTACCTACTGCAACCTACATCCTTCTGAATCTGCTTAGTGTATTGATCTCTTGGTCTCCCTCTACGATTTTTACCCTCCACGCTGCCCTCCAATGCTAAATTTGTGATCCCTTGATGCCTCAAAACATGTTCTACCAACCGATCCCTTCTTCTAGTCAAGTAGTGCCACAAACTTCTCTTCTCCCCAATCCTATTCAATACCTCCTCATTAGTTACGTGATCTACCCACCTTATCTTCAGTATTCTTCTGTAGCACCACATTTCGAAAGCTTCTATTCACTTCTTGTCTAAACTGGTTATCGTCCATGTTTCACTTCCGTACATGGTTACACTCCATAAAATAGTTTCAGAAACGACTTCCTGACACTTAAATTTATACTCGATGTTAACAAATTTCTCTTCTTCAGAAACGATTTCCTTGCCATTGCCAGTCTACATTTTATATCCTCTCTACTTCGACCATCATCAGTTATTTTGCTCCCTAAATAGCAAAACTCCTTTACTACTTTAAGTGTCTCATTTCCTAGTCTAATTCCCTCAGCATCACCCGATTTAATTTGATTACATTCCATTATCCTTGTTTTGCTTTTGTTGATGTTCATCTTATATCCTCCTTTCAAGACACTGTCCATTCCGTTCAACTGCTCTTCCAAGTCCTTTGCTGTCTCTGACAGAATTACAATGTCATCGGCGAACCTCAAAGTTTTTACTTCTTCTCCATGAATTTTAATACCTACTCCGAATTTTTCGTTTGTTTCCTTTACTGCTTGCTCAATATACAGATTGAATAACATCGGGGAGAGGCTACAACCCTGTCTCACTCCCTTCCCAACCACTGCTTCCCTTTCATGTCCCTCGACTCTTACAACTGCCATCTGGTTTCTGTACAAATTGTAAATAGCCTTTCGCTCCCTGTATTTTACCCCTGCCACCTTCAGAATTTGAAAGAGAGTATTCCAGTTAACGTTGTCAAAAGATTTCTCTAAGTCTACAAATGCTAGAAACGTAGGTTTGCCTTTTCTTAATCTTTCTTCTAAGATAAGTCGTAAGGTTAGTATTGCCTCACGTGTTCCAACATTTCTACGGAATCCAAACTGATCTTCCCCGAGGTCCGCTTCTACCAGTTTTTCCATTCGTCTGTAAAGAATTCGCGTTAGTATTTTGCAGCTGTGACTTATTAAACTGATAGTTCTGTAATTTTCACATCTGTCAACACCTGCTTTCTTTGGGATCGGAATTATTATATTCTTCTTGAAGTCTGTGGGTATTTCGCCTGTCTCATACATCTTGCTCACCAGATGGTAGAGTTTTGTCATGACTGGCTCTCCCAAGGCCATCAGTAGTTCTAATGGAATGTTGTCTACTCCCGGGGCCTCGTTTCGACTCAGGTCTTTCAGTGCTCTGTCAAACTCTTCACGCAGTATCTTATCTCCCATTTCTTCTTCATCTACATCCTCTTCCATTTCCATAATATTGTCCTCAAGTACATTGCCCTTGTATAAACCCTCTATATACTCCTTCCACCTTTCTGCCTTTCTTTCTTTGCTTAGAACTGGGTTGCCATCTGAGCTCTTGATATTCATACAAGTGGTTCTCTTCTCTCCAAAGGTCTCTTTAATTTTCCTGGAGGCAATATCTATCTTACCCCTAGTGAGACAAGCCTCTACATCCTTAGATTTGTCCTCTAGCCATGCCTGCTTAGCCATTTTGCACTTCCTGTCGATCTCATTTTTGAGACGTTTGTATTCCTTTTTGCCTGCTTAATTTACTGCATTTTTATACGAGGGCGGTTCAGAAAGTAACCTCCGATTGGTCACAGTGCGGGTTGTGGGGGGAGTAGCGACGCCATCTGTGCGTTCACGCACTCAACAGGTCAGTCGGCATCAAGCCGTGGTCGAGTGAACGTCGTACCTGCGCTAGTTTAGTTTTTGTGGGAGTTTGAAATGTGTGCTGCAATAGAAAACCCCGCCAAATGTGAAGTGCGTGCTGTCATAAGGTTTTTTACAGCCAAAGGATATTCTGCAGCAGCTATTCATCGTGAGCTTTGTGCCGTGTACGGACCAAGAGTTATGAGTGAAGGAGTTGTCCGTGAATGGGTACGTTTATTTAAATGTGGATGAGAAAACGTTCATGATGAAGAGAGGAGTGGTAGACCATCATTGGTGACTGACGAACTCGTTCAGACAGTTGATGCAAAAGTTCGTGAAAATCGACGTTTCTCAATGTCGGAGTTGTCTACTGGTTTTCCACAGATTTCTAAGACTCTCTTGTACGAGATAGTGACAGCAAGATTGGGTTACCGTAAGTTCTGTGCACGATGGGTGCCCAAAATTCTTACCGACTACCACAAAACTCAAAGAATGACCTCTGCATTAGACTTTCTGTCACATTATGAGGACGAAGGAGAACCATTGTTAAACAGAATCATGACCGGTGACGAAACCTGGATTAAGTACGTGAACCCTGAGACAAAAGAACAATCAAAGATGTGGGCACATTCAAATTCGCCTACCGAACCAAGAAAAGCCTCGCAAGATTTTACTGCCAGAAAACTGATGGCAACGGTGTTTTGGGATGCCAAAGGGGTGTTGTTGGTTGAATTCATGGAACGTGGTACGACCATTAATCAAGACGGCTATACAGAACAAACGCCGTGGTATGCTGACTTCCGGTATCGTTTTTTTGCACGATAACGCCCGTCCTCACTCTGCTCGCAGAACAACAGCCCTTCTTGAGTCCTTCAAGTGGGACGTTATCAACCATCCACCTTACAGCCCAGACCTGGCGCCAAGTGATTATCACCTCTTCATGCATTTGAAGAAATGGCTTGGGTCACAGCGGTTTGATGACGACGAAGAGCTCAAAGATGCGGTCACAGGCTGGCTCCAGGCACAAGCGGGTGATTTTTATGCAGAAGGAATTTCAAAGCTTGTGAAGAGATACGATAAGTGCCTCAATCGCTATGGAGACTATGTAGAAAAATAGTGCAAAGATGTAGTTGTAAGATGTATATATTAAAATATTTTTATTTAACTTGGTGTATTTTTTTAAATCAACCGGAGGTTACTTTCTGAACGGCCCTCGTATTTTCTCCTTTCATCAATTAAATTCAATATTTCTTCTGTTACCCAAGGATTTCTATTAGCCCTCGTCTTTTTACCTACTTGATCCTCTGCTGCCTTCACTACTTCATCCCTCAGAGCTACCCATTCTTCTTCTACTGTATTTCTTTCCCCCATTCCTGTCAATTGTTCCCTTATGCTCTCCCTGAAACTCTCTACAACCTCTGGTTCTTTCAGTTTATCCAGGTCCCATCTCTTTAAATTCCCACCTTTTTGCAGTTTCTTCAGTTTCAATCTGCAGTTCATAACCAATAGATTGTGGTCAGAATCCACATCTGACCCTGGAAATTTAAACCTGGTTCCTAAATCTCTGTCTTACCATTATATAATCTATCTTATACCTTTTAGGATTCTTCCAGGTATACAACCTTCTTTTATGATTCTTGAACCAAGTGTTAGCTATGATTAAGTTATGCTCTGTGCAAAATTCTACAAGGCAGCCTCCTCTTTCATTTCTTCCCCCCAATCCATATTCACCTACTATGTTTCCTTCTCTCCCTTTTCCTACTGACGAATTCCAGTCACCCATGACTATTAAATTTTCGTCTCCCTTCACTACCTGAATAATTTCTTTTATCTCGTCATACATTTCATCAATTTCTTCATCATCTGCAGAGCTAGTTGGCATATAAACTTGTACTACTGTAGTAGGCATGGGGTTTGTGTCTATCTTGGCCACAATAATGCGTTCACTATGCTGTTTGTAGTAGCTAACCCGCACTCCTATTTTTTTATTCATTATTAAACCTACTCCTGCATTACCCATATTTGATTTTGTATTTATAACCCTGTAATCATCTGACCAAAAGTCTTGTTCCTCCTGCCACCGAACTTCACTAATTCCCACTATATCTAACTTTAACCTATCCATTTCCCTTTTTAAATTTTCTAACCTACCTGCCCGATTAAGGGATCTGACATTCCACACTCCGATCCGTAGAATGCCAGTTTTCTTTCTCCTGATAACGTTCGTTCGTAACTTTCAAAAAAGCCATGAATGAGAAGAACGGATGTTACTATCTAACTCTTGCTGATATGACTGTAGAAATAGGCAATAGAGCAATTAACTACTCTATGTTAGTATAGTTATTGAAGGACCATTCCTCACATTTCCTCCCTGTTGCCACACATGTTAAACATAAACTAAAGATGGCCATCTTCACTTTGTCATTTAATGAAGAATAGTCGTTTTACATGATTCACAATGCATTACATACAAAAATCAAAAATATTAATGTTAATTTTATTTAATTTTTGATTGGAGAGTCTCTGATATCTATCTTGTGTGGGTGGCTGAAGAAATTACCATGTTGGATGTGCATACTTGCGATATATACTAGGCAGACTGTATTGCATGTCCAGTTTGTAAACCCCAAAGTAATTCTTAGCTCAATGAACTACTTTCTTGGATGTTTATCACAGCCTCTCTTATAGCTTTGTAGAAACTTATGCCTGTATGAGACATACTTGCAACCAGCTGTACTTCTATTTTAATGTCTATCATTCATGGCACATTAAAATGTCCCATTCTCCCTCTTTCCGACCTCTCCCCTCCTTGTAGAATCTTGTCATGCCTGGTGACTTTACAAGTCAGTAGAAAGGAGCAGTCATTGTCATATTCTAGGAACTTTGTTGGAACCGTCATAGGGACACAATATTGAGAGAACCTTTATATGGGGATAATGTCTTTTCTAGGTACCTTATAAACGGATCTTCCACAACATTTTTGCATAACTCCAACCACAATAATACATTGCCAGTGCTAATCAACCTCAAACCAGTTCACACCACACTGCATCATACCATACCTTCCAGTATCACACATGTTGAAGAACTTGGCCCATAAGCTTTTGTAAAGATTCAGCTACCTCTCATCATGGTCTGAGATGAGAAATATTCTACAAAGACCATGTTTTCATACTGCCAAGTGATGTTCTGTTGCCAACTCAGTACATCAATGTCCTAATTTTTAGTCATAAGCAAATTGTACATGTCACATATCATTATGTTGTGAAAAATTCAGCTTTTACGCCTGTCCCATATAACCCACCCACTACTTCCTTTTGCAATCTTATTGCAAACATTTCTTATCTCATCAGAAATGAGCACATAATTATGTGAAAGCAGTTGGGCTGCAGTTACTGCACTGCAATCTATGAAGGTACAAAAATTAATCAGCTCTCCATTAATGAGAATTTCTAGAGCTAAACTGTGGCTTACGGGGAACATAAGCACTCAGTAGCTGAACATGTTGCATGCAACAATGCTCATGGCTTCAACAGTTGGGCTCTTTGAATCCCCCCTTCTTTCCCTCAAAATGAGTTACTTTCATTTACAGGAAATCTTGAAGATGGCAGCATGTACTCCCAAAAGTGTTGTATTTTCCAAGAATTCCAGCTTTCTAACTTCATAGTTGGATGTAACAATATAATGAAAAGTGTAGCAGCGGTTGTTCACCATATATAGTGGAGATGCTGAGTCGCAGGAGGGCACAACAAAAAGATAGTCGGAAAGTAAGCTTTCAGCCTACAAGGCCCCACACACACAAAACCACAGTCTCTGGCAGATGGATGTGTGTGTGTGTGTCGTCTATTTTCGACAAAGCCCTTGTTGGCCGAAAGCCAACTTTCCGACAGTCTTTTTGTTATGCCTTTCAGCATCTCGGCTATATAGCGAGTTCCAACTGTCCTTTTCATTATATTGTTACATTCCTTTGTGGTTAGATGCTAATAATAATGATGATGGTGATACTGTTCCTTATAGTTGGGAGTATTTAGGAGGAACGAAGAAGTGATGAGGTGGCACAACATTGTTTGGTGGTGTAAAGATGATGTGCAATGGGATTATTTGTGTATAAAATATCCTAGTGAAATGAGATTAAAAACTGTGGAAAGGAGATAGGGAAATTGATCGGTACAGAAGGTAGGCTGAATTTACACTGCTCATGATGCTGAGCCAAATGGTGAAGTGCTGAAATTGCATGGCAATCAAGGGGCTTGATGTAACAATAGATCAGTGTGGTGGCCTTTTAGATTGCAGGCTGAGCTGGGTGAGATGATCCAACATGATGTAATATAATCACAAATGAGTTTGTATTTTTTGTAATTGTTTGGAGCAGTTTCATGCAATAAGCATGAAAAGCTCATTGCTAATGTGCTTGAATGCCCCATGTGGGATCAGAAAAACAAACATTGCCACAACAGGGATCTGCTACGTCAAGCTCAGAAGGAAATAGCTCAAGTTTGTGGAGCAGACAGTAAGTACAGAAAGTAAAATAAATGACTACAAAAATACTAGCAAGTGACACAAAAATATTGTGTATTGTTGTTGTTGTGGTCTTCAGTCCTGAGACTGGTTTGATGCAGCTCTCTATGCTACCCTATCCTGTGCAAGCTTCTTCGTCTCCCAATACCTACTGCATCCTACATCCTTCCAAATCTGCTTAGTGTATTCATCTTTTGGTCTCCATCTACGATTTTTACCCTCCACGCTGCCCTCCAGTACTAAATTGGTGATCCCTTGATGCCTCAGAACATGTCCTACCAACCAATCCCTTCTTCTAGTCAAGTTGTGCCACAAACTCCTCTTCTCCCCAATTCTATTCAATACCTCCTCATTAGTTATGTGATCTACCCATCTAATCTTCAGCATTCTTCTGTAACACCACATTTTGAAAGCTTCTATTCTCTTCTTGTCTAAACTATTTATCATCCATGTTTCACTTCCATACATGGCTACACTCCATACAAATACTTTCAGAAACGACTTCCTGACACTTAAATCAATACTCGCTGTTAACAAATTTCTCTTCTTCAGAAACGCTTTCCTTGCCATTGCCACTCTACATTTTATATCCCATCTGCTTCGACCATCATCAGTTATTTTGCTCCCCAAATTGCAAAACTCCTTTACTCATACAGTAAAGCTGCATGCCCTCGGGAAAAATTACGGCTGTAGTTTCCCCTTCCTTTCAGCCATTCACAGTACCACAACAGCAAGGCCGTTTTTATTAGTGTTACAAGGCCAGATCAGTCAGTCATCCAGACTGTTGCCCTCACAACTACTGAAAAGGCTGCTACCCTTCTTCAGGAACCACACGTTTGTATGGTCTCTCAACAGGTATGTCTATCTGTATCGTTGAGGCACGCAAGCCTCCCCACCAGCGGCAAGGTCCATGGTTCATGGGGGGAGGATTGTGTACATCTGAATCGTGTACAGATTTCATCATTTTGGTAATGAAATGATGGTCACTGTGATTGCAGTATTCAATAATTTGGTCATGAAATGTGTTTGCATTAATAACTGTTGATGTAATTTTTGCATTATGTAATTTTTGAATGTCTCTCTGACACTCCTCACTCTTCTTGTAGCATTACTGTTTGCTCTGTTATTTTGAAAGAATGCTGCAAAAGCATTATTTCCAATTATGCCCTGATCAACACACAATTGAAGGGAGATGTCCAGCCCATCTTCCTCAATTATCATGTTGTGCAGGAGGCAGATACGCAGAATAATAATGTCTGTGTTGTTTAAAGCAGTTTCAGTTTCCTTTTGGAGAAGACACCACTTGCTGACCATAATTCAGAATGCATTTTCTACTACCATTATAGCCCTTGATAATTTCTTGTCGAATAACCTTACTGAGTTACAGTTCAGGAAAGAGACACATTAAATTTTCTTGTTGGGAAAAGACTTCATCTCCACTCAACATTAATGCAGTTTTTCTGAAGTACCGGTTATTTCTTTTGGTGGTGGCCAGTTTTGCAGAACGTTAGAAATATTAGTGTACAAATCACTTGTTCTAAATGCCATGCCATTTGATTGTTTACTGTAACCACCAACTTCAATTACTATTAATCTGCAGTTAACATCAGCTACTACTAGTAATGCAAGCAAGCAAAAAAACTATTCAAAAAAGTGACTGGTTGCAGTTTTATGTATTTAAGTTCTAAGTGAAAATATTTACATGACATGTTGCAACAAATTTTAAAATTAGAGATGCAAGATGGCAGTTGTCATTCTGCATTGAGTTTGCTTCACATTATATGGAAACTGTCACCTGAAGTCCACTTGACAGCTAAAGGGTGATTCAAAAAGAGTGCCAGTTTTGAAACAGCTGGTGGTAAAATTTTGTTTGTCAGTTGGTGACATTGTTTTGATTTGTTTCCTGTTGATTGTTGACTCAGTTTGAATTTCTCGCATTCAGTGTCTAACCCTGTAGCAGTTCACTTGTGCGCAATGTGAGCCGTTCACAAAAATGTTTTAGCTGAATGGAGGAAGTTATGCTGCAACTGTCAGGTGACTTTGTACAATTCTAGGTTGTAATGAGGCACCAAATGAATCAACAGTTCACAGACTTACGAAAAAGTTCTTTGAGATGGATTCAGCAGTAAACCTTAAAGGTCCTTGCCATCATTGTCCTGGTCGAAATGAGGAAAGTGTTGCAGTTGTTCATGACACTGTGGCTGTCAGCGCAATGCAATCAGTTCGTCACTGCTCCCACCAATTGGGCTTAAGCTGTTCTTCAGTATGGAGAATTCTCTGGTATGATCTCCCTTACACCCCCCCCCTCCCCCCCCCCCCCACCACCATCACCACCATAAAATTCAATTGACACGGCAGTCGAAAGGGACAAGACAACAGTCTGTTGACTGGGTTCTGAGAGGACAAGAGCTTTGCAAAACAAAATCATCTTCATTGATGAAGCACACTTCCACTTAAATGATTTTGTGAATAAGTAGAACTACCGTATTTGGGGGTAAGAAAATCCTTCCATGATCCAATAAAGGGAAGCATATCCACAATGAGTGACAGTGTGGTGTGGCTTTTTGTCAGGTGCCATCATCAGCCGTTATTTTTCTGAAGTTGGTGCAAGACAACTATAACAGTCAATGGAGACTGATACCATACGATGATGTGGGAGTTTTTGTGTCCCCATATGGATGGAATGGACATTGAATAGTCTTGGTGTCAGCAGGATTGTGCCACCTGCCATACTTACCTCAAAACAATTCAGTTGCTCCATGAGCAGTTCCCAAATTGCCTCATTTCCCGCAATACCGATCATCGATGGCCATCAAGGATCATCAATGGCCATGAAGGTCATGTGACTTAACTCCTTGTGATTTTTTTTCTTTGAAGTCATCTTAAGTCAGTAGTGTATGCCAATAAACCCTGAAGTATCCATGACCCAAAGGAGGAAATTTGATGAGTTGTCAGTGAAATACATGTGGTATTTGTCATACAGTCATAGTGATTGCCAACACAGTAGAGGAAGTGATATGCCTCACATTTTGCATACGTGAAATGGGAAGGTTAGATGAACATATTTATGTATTTTGTTTGTGCTTTTTGTAAAAATAAATTTCTTACTTTGATATATCAAAACCAACACTTTCTTTTAACTACCCTGTAGAATTAGAATGCAGCAGATTTTACTGGAAGCATTGCAACATTCTTAAACTCCTTCCACTGCACATTCTCTCATGTCGAATTACGGGCTGGAAACTGTCAAGCTGAAAGCATAATTTCAAACCCCAAACTCATGGAAACTTTGATATTTTCAGTGAACTGCCATGAACATCAGTTTGACTCCATCTCAGCTCTCTTATAATTTATAAAATATGGTGAATATATCACAGATTGTAATTCTCTGATAGTAAAAACTGTTTTGCAAACTTGATAATGTGTACCTACCTGATTGTGATCATAAGTAGTAATAACCTTCCTTGAAGCAGGTGTCCCTGTACTCATTCTGAAGTAATTGCAAAATTTATCTTTATCTTTTCTCAGGTCACTCTGCAAATGAATAAATTTTCCTGTGGTCCTTCTCTCTTTGTTCATTTTGTTTTCACGGTCCTTCTCTCCTCACAGTCCTCTCCTTGTTCATTTTATTCACCAATTCACAACTGCCTTGAATTCAGAGAGCACTGTTTTCTGCTAAAACAAAATTTACTGGGTCGAGGAAAACTGACATAATTCAAAGATTGTCCAACAACTACTGCTCCACATTGATAGATAGCTCTGCATCACATGAAGGGTAAAAGCTCCAGCATATAACATCACTTTAGAGACTCGGCGTCGCATAACAGGCAGTGTAAATTCTGATTTAGGCTGCAAGCAAAGTACAAAATGTTCTGGTGTACAGGAGCAGAAATTGTTTTAGTGTGTTATAGTAACCATGAACATGGAGCTTCTCAGGATGGTGGGTTTGTAAATTATGGAAGCATGTAGAGGGTGATAAGCATGGTGTGGCAAAGCGAGAAGATGGATGAATTTGGGTGAAAAGCTTTGGGGTAGGTATAAGAATTAAAGTAAGCAGCAGTCATGCAGCACTAATGGAATACTACACCATAAATTGCAGTTTGATGTATATGATCAGGCCCTAGATTATCACTTTGACCCATAACCAGGAGTGAAGAGTGTGCTTAGGTTACATTCTGAGGCTATGAATGGTCTTGCTGTAAGCAGCTAGTGCCTCAATACCAAAATCTTGTGAGTGTCAATCTGGGATAAGATTACAAAAATTAAAGGTCGGATCCTGTTGGGAAAATCTTTTATAATGCTGCAAGTTGTTGAAATTTCAGAAAGAGTAATTGCATTAGCTTTTGAACTGACTTAAAACCCTGCTTTTAAACAGAAAGCACCATTCTTGTTGTTTTTTGTGTCAGTTGGGCAGTATAATATAATCTCTTCAACTACATGTTACTCTGCAGTTCACAGTTAAGTACCTGTCAGAAGGTTTATAGAGCCACCTTCAAGATGTTTCTTTACCATTCCATTCTCAGACAGTGTGCAGGGAAAACAAACACTTAAATCTTTCCACGTGAACTGTTATTTCTCTTATTTTATTATGATGATCATTTCTCCCTATGTAGGTGGGCCCCAACAAAATATTTTCACACTCTCAGGAGAAAGTAGGTGATTGGAATTTCATGAGTAGGTTTTGCTGTAACAGAAAATGCCCTTTGGTTTAATGATTGCGACCCCAGTTCAGGTATCATATCCATAGTACTTTCTCCCCTATTTTGCGATAATGTAAAACAAGCTGCCCTTTTTTGAAGTTTTTTGATGTCCTCCATCAATCCTATCTCATGTAGATTCCACACTGCAAGCGTTACTCTAGAAGAGGGCAGACAAATGTATTGTAAGCAGTCTCTTTAGTGGACCTGTTGCATTTTCTAAGTGTTCCGCCAATAAACTGCAGTCTTGTTGTTGCTGTGAGCACCACGTTGAAATGTGCATCTAGTATGTTCCGAAGAGAAAGGGAATAACAACTACATACTGCTCCACTTCGTCTGAAAGAGTCTACTGTTCATATTGGAATGATTGTTTTTGAGTGTTCCACTTGCCATTCAGTAAAACAGTCCTCAACCCAAAGGTTGGTTTAAACCCTACTGTGCTTTACTAGGCATGGTCCCTGTTGGATATGGTATGCCTTCATCTTCCTTGATAACATTACAATGCTTTCTGACAACTTATCACCTGAATCGAAAGATGGCTATTTGTTTAAAATGTAGCTACACTTTGTGAGTCATATTGGGTTTGCTCCCATCCAGCATCAGTAATTTCTGGGGCTACTAACCAAAGAGACAGAAAACCACTATTTACTTCATGCCATCTGTCCAAAGATGCTACTTCAGAATGAATCAACTGCATTTTCAAGAATGTGTAGTCTGCCTTCATATCAATACTAGATCATTCTTGAACAGTGCGGTAGGTAATTCATTTCAAATAAGGGAGTACAGGATGGCATCTCAGTATAAAATGTTAAGAAAGCAGAGTAATCTCATTTATAAATATGATTGAAACAGTATGACAGATCTACCAAATCTCATTTGCTACCAGAGAATGCCACTGACTAAAATTAAGTGAGGATCGTGATATAGGTATGTAACTGCAAAGACGCCATTAGGTTCTCTTCAAACAGTGACAACAACCATGGAAGTAGGCACCTTACAATGTCCAAGAAAAACAGTGTACGAAATTCTGAGGTTGCCATAAGTAGAAGGGTCAGGAAAAACTGTGATAACACTGAATGCAAAATATGGGAGTAGTAGATAGATGTTGGCCTAAAAAGAGTGGAAAAAACTCGCTGGTATAAAGGAAAATACATCAGTCATGAGTCCATCAGTGCACTAAGTCAATAAAAATCATTTTGATGCTGAAATGTTATGCATATTTTCCAACGGCTCTAGCCATTCATCATGAAGTCTTCAGCTGTAATTCTATAATTTGTTAATATATCCAGTAATGAACAATGCCTTCAAAAAATTACGTAGTTTAATGATTCATGAGAGATGTGTTCTGCAGTACAGCTGGTTGACCAAGGTAAAATACTCACACCGCTTGTGAGAAAGGAAGAAAAATATGATTTCTGTATGTGCAACCCTCCATTCTTCAAGAATGAAGAACAACTTGATCAGAAGAAAAAGTCACGAACTGCTGAGCGCCCACCTCCACGTAATGCCTGGACAGGATCTATTGATGAGGTGGTTACTCCTGGTGGTGAAATAGGTCTCATTAGTAAGATTGTGGAGGAGAGTCTACAGCTCAGGAACAGCATCAGGTGAGCCAGTGAAAATAACCTCAAGTATTCTGAGGAATGATGTGTAGACTTTGACTGAAAATAACGTTAGGTGATAATTTTCTTGTACATTGTCCCATATTAGACTAGTAAGTTTGTTTTATCATTTATTTTATTCATAAATTTTAACTGTTAAAATTGTTATAAAATTTATAATTTATGGATTACATAGTTTGTAGCCAAGTTAATGAATCAATTGTCAATGATGTTTCAACTTCCCTTGTTGTTTCTGTAGTGTAGAAAAAGTCAGCATTAATTCATCTACAAACTCAGAACTCCGGAGATTAATTATTCGTGATTTATTACCATCCAAGTCACTTCCTCATATGTTGGTATTGTGCAAAACCACTTTTGGCATATTTACAAAAATGGCATTGAAAGTGCCTGAAGTTAGTACAAACAAACAAAAACCACCATACAAGATATCAGTGCAGTTTTTCCCAACATGAGACTGTTTTCAACTACTAGTGGTGAGATACAGTAGTATGGAAACTGTAAGACAGAAAAATGAGATAATCATATATATCATGCACACCACACTTGATTAGAACCCAAGACGTGACTGATTGGGTGTGGAAAGCAAGACACAAGTTTGAAGTGCTCATAATACTGCCTATGCTCAAGCTATACCCTTCTTGAGAATCAGTGTAAAATAAGAGAAATTTCCACAATTACTTGTGACAAGTTAGTCAGAATAGTAACCTCAAAGCACGCTTCTACATTTACATCAAAACTCTGCAAACCATTTCTAAGTACTTGGCAGAATGTATGTCCTGTTGTGCCAGGGACTGGTATTTCTTCCTGTTTAATTCACATATAGAGTGCGGGAAGACTGATTGTTTAAATGCCTCCATGTGTGCTGTAATTAATCTGGTCTTGTCCTCACAGTCCCTATGGGAGCAATACATAAAAGGTTGTTGTATGTTTCTAGAGTCGTTGTTTAAATCCGGTTCTTTAAACATTGTAAGTAGGCTTTCTCATCATAGTTTATGCCCGTCTTCTACATTCTTATGCGTAATATAAAATTACAGGCTATTTAATAAAACAATGAAAATAATTAATTTTTGGCATAATGTAATTGGATGTAAAAAAATCTATTCACTAAGCAGGGGCAGGAGAACACACATATAAAAATAGGTTTTACATATGCAAGCTTTCAGAGCAACTGGTTCCTTGTGTTAGCAGAAGGGTTGAAGGGGGAGGAAGAAGGGTGAAGGAAAAGGACTGGAGGGGTTTAGGGAAAGGGATAGTGTTCAGAAAAGTCACACAAAACCCCGGGACACGGGAGACTTCCTAGATGAGAAGAAAAGACTGATTGTTGGGGACTGCACCGGATGAGATTTTAAAATGTGAGAGCTTAAAGATGTAAGACAGGGTATGCTGCAAGACAGAGGTTGCTGCTAAAACATCATGCACAAGTTAGGAGTGGAATGCTAAGTGCATTGTATGTAATAAAGGTGGGAGGGGGACAGCGAAAAATAGACAGGTCGGAAAATGAAAGATGTAAAAAACTGAAACAGAGTGAGTTAATGAGTAGTTACTGCAAAGAAATGCTGAGATGGAAGAAATTAACGTAAATGAAGACCAGTTGGGTGACGAGAACCAAGGACATGTTGTAGTGCTAGTTCCCATCTGTGGAGTTCTGAAAAACTGGTGTCTCGGGGAAGTATCCAGATGGCACTTGTGGTGAAACAAAACAGGTACCGAGATCACGACGGTCATGTAGAGCATGTTATGTGACAGGATATTGTGTGTTGCTGGTATACACCCCAATGCCTATGCCCATTCATCCTAACTGATAACTTGCTGGTAGTCATGCCAATGTAAAAGGCCAGACAGTGTTTATGTAACAGCCGGTATATGACGTGATACTTTGATAGTATATGTTTTGTCAGTTACAGGGCTGGTATAGGTAGTGGTAGGAGGGTGCATAGGGCAAGTCTTGCAGCAGGGACGGTCACAGAGGTAGGAGCCATATGGTAGGGAGATTGGTGCAGAAGGAGCATAGGGTGTGACAAGGATATTGTGGAGATTGGGAGGACGATGAAAAAGTATTCTAGGTGTGATGGGCCAAATCTGACAAAATGGACCTCATTTCAGGGCATGGTTTAAGAAGTAGCTGATTAACACATTCAAGACCAGGATAATACTTGAATGACAAATGGTGTGCTCTGAGGATGTTTTTTGGAGGGATCAGTAATACCAGGATTGGATATGATGGCCTGGGAAATTTGCTTTTTAACTAGGCTGGTGGGGTGAGAATGATGGTGTATTGCTGTAAAGAGCTTGCATCCAACCAAATATGTTTACCTCGAATGCCAATGCTGTAGGGGAGGGAGCGTTTGACATGGAAATGATGGCAACTGTCAAAATGTAAGTACTGTTGTTTGTTAGTAGGTTTAATGTTGACAGAAGTGTGTAGTTGACCTTCAGTGAGGATGAGACCAACACCAAGGAGAGGGGCATGGGATTTGGAATAGGGCGATGTGAAATTAGCGCTGCAATGTGTCCTTGGTTCTCGTCACCCACGTGGCCTTAATTTATGTTAATTTCTTCCATCTCAGCTTTTCTTCACAGTAACTACTCCTTTCTTCAATCTTTTCACTGCCCCCCCCCCCCCCCCACCCCTCCCCCCCTCCACTACATATAATGCACTTAGCTTTTCACTCTAAATAACTCAAGCACGATGTTTTAGCAGTAATCTCTGTCTTACACATTACCCTGTCATCCACCTTTAAGCTCTCAGGTTTTCAAACCTCGTGTGGTGCAGCCCCTAGCAACCAGTCCTTCCTTCTCATACTGTCCAGTAACTTGTAAGTCTCCCCTGACCTGGGGTTCTGGCTGACTTTTTTAAACTCCACTGGTTTTCCTAAACCTCTTCAGTCCTTTCCCTTCACTCCTCTCCCTTTCCCTTCAACCCTTCTGCTAGAAGGAGGAGCCACTGGCTCGAAAAGATTCCATTCATAAAACCATTTTTTATATGTGTGTTCTCTTGCCGCCGCTGGATGAGTAGATTTTTTTATCTATCCAGTTATAGAATATTTAATAAACACAATAAAACTTTTTCTGTGGCACTTATGTTTGTTCATTAACTGCTAATCATTCTGAAATAAATTTGTTGTCTGTGTCATATTTATCAGTCTCAGCCAGTATTCAAATGAGCTCCCATTGTCAACTGAAAGTTGTCAACCTGTAATTGGCCTTCAGTAATGTAGCACACATTTCCTGTTGGCGATGATGTAAGTCATCATGTTGCAGCATTACATACACCCCACACCATTACAGAGCCTCCACCAGATTGAGCAATCCCCTGCTGGCTGGCAGGGTTCATGGATTCATGAGGTTGTCTCCATACCCGTACACATCCAGCCGCTCGATACAATTTGAAACGAGACCGTCCGACCAGGCATCATGTTTTCAGTCATCAACAGTTCAATCTCAGTGTTGATGGGCCCAGGGGAGGCATAAAGCTTTGTGTCGTGCAGTCATCAAGGGTTCACGAGTGGTCCTTCAGCTCCGAAAGCCCATATTGATGATGTTTCGTTGAATCATTTACATGCTGACACTTGTTGATGGCCCAGCATTGAAATGTGCAGCAATTTCTGGAAGGGCTGCCCTTCTGTCACTTTGAATGACTCTCTTCAGATGTTGTTGGTCCCATTCTTGCATGATTTTTTTTCCAGCCGCAACAACGTCAGAGACTTGACATTTTACCGGATTCCTGATATTCATCGTACACTCGTGAAATGGTCATACCGGAAAAACCCACTTCATCGCTACTTTGGAGATGCTGTGTCCCATCACTTGTGCACTGACTCTAACACTACGTTCAGACTCACTTAAATCTTGATAATCTGCCATTGTAGCAGCAGTAACTGACCTAAGAACTGTGCCAGACACATGTTGTCTTGTATAGGCACTGCTGACCGCAGTGCTGTATTCTGCCTGTTTACATATCTCTCTGTTTGAATATGCATGCCCATACCAGTCTCTTTTGCACTTCAGTGTTTATACAAGATTCCTGTCAGGCTACCAGTAAATGTGAGAATGGACACTCAAAGGCTATTGAAAAGAGGAGAAAAAAAAGAAAGAATATCCCCCCCCCCCTCCTTTCCCCGCCCCTTTATTCCTCTGTTCCCAACACAAGTGCTTTAATTACTGGTTATAGGAAAAGTTCCTCCTACATGTCTTCAGTCGTCTGATTATATTTCGTAATTTGTGTTCTGCATCTACATCTATACTGTGAAAACCAGTGTGAGGTGCAAGGCAGAGGGTTCATCCCACTGTAACAGTTATTAGAATTTCTTCTGATTCCATTCACGTGTGAAGTGTGGGAAGAATGGTTGTTTGAGTGCCTTTGTGCATGCAGTAATTATAATTATTCTAATCTTATCCTCTTGATCCCTATGTGAGCAATACACAGGGGATTGTAGTGTATTGCTAGAATCATCATTTAAACCCAATTCTTGAAACTTTGTTAATAGACTTTCTCAAGATAGTCTATGTCTATCTTCAAGAGTCTTCCAGTTCACGTCCTTCAGTATCTCTGTGACACTCCCATGGATTAAAAAAACCTGTGATCATTCTGCTGCCCTTCTATGTATATGTTCAATATCCCCCATCAGTCTTAGTTGGTACAGGGCCCACACACTTGAGCAATATTCTAGAACCAGCCATACAAGTGATTTGTAAGCAATCTCCTTTGTAGACTGGTTGAACTTCACCAGTATTCTACAAATAAACCAAAGTCTACCACCTGCTTTACCCACAACTGAGTCTAGGTGATAATTCCGTTTCATACCTTACAAAGTGTTACACCCAAGTATTTGTATGAGTTGGCTGATTCCAGCTGTGACTCATTGATATCATAGTCATATGACAATATGTTTTTTCGTTTTGTGAATTGGACAGTTTTACATTTCTGATCATTTAAAGCAAGTTGCCAATATTTGCACCACATATTTATGCAGCTTCTTTCAAATAGTAATTCATTATAGATAACTGCATCATCTGCAAAAAGTCTGAGGGTACTGTTAATATTGTCTGCAACGTCATTAATATAGAGCATAAACAGCAAGGGTCCCAACGCACTTCCTTGGGGCATACACAAAGTTACCCCTCCATCTGATGATGACTCTCCATCCAAGATAACAAGCAGTGTCCACCTTACCAAAAAGTCCTTAATCCAGTCACAAATTTCACATGGTACCTCATATAGTCAAACTTTTGACAACAAATGTAAGTTTGGTACTGAGTCAAATGCTTTTCAGAAATCAAGAAATACTGCAATCTATGTGTCTGCCTTGATCCAAAGCTTTCAGTATAGCATGCGAGAGTAGTGTGAGTTGGGTTTCACATGATTGATATTTTTGGAATCCATGCTGGTTGGCACCAAGGAGGTCATTCTGTTCAAGACACCGTGTTATGTTTGGGCTCAGAATATGCTCAAAGATTCTACAAAAAATTGATGTCAACGATGTTGGACGGTAGTTTTGTGGATCGCATCTACTACCCTTGTAGATGAGTGTGACCTGTGCTTTTTTCCAAGAACTGATTTTTTTTTGAGGAATCTACAATAGATTATAGTTAGAAGAGGGGCTAAATCGGCCACCAATTCAGTATAGAATCTGGCAGGGATCCCACTATGCCCTGCAACTTTGTACAGTTTTAACAATTTAAAGTGTTTCTCAACACCACAGATACTATTACTTATTTCATTCATCTTTTAAGTGGTATGAGAATTAAATTGGTGCAATTCTCATGGGTTTTCCTTTGTAAAGGAACATTTGAAATTGGAGTTGAGCATTTCAGCTTTTGCTTTGCTACCCTCAATTTCTGTTCCTGTCTCATTCATTAGGGACTGGACACTAACTTTGGTGCCACAAACAGCCTTTACATATGACCAGAATTTCTTTGGGTTTTATGAAATATCATTTGACAGTTCTCTCTCTCTCTCTCTCTCTCTCTCTCTCTCTCACACACACACACACACACACACACACTTGCTTGCTTGCTGCTCGCTCGCTCGCTCTTCCTTTTCTTTATGTACAGCGTGGTTATATTTAAACTTCTGTTACTTGAGCCAGTATAGATGAGAAACTGTTTACAGTATAGGTACCAAACTTTACAGCAGTGATGTTCAGCTGTGCACAGCAGGAGTTTTGTTGTTAGTAGTGTTAGTGCACAGCAGGACTTTTGTTGTTAGTAGTGTTAATGTCATGACTTGCCGTGAGGTGTCTGTACCAGTACGGCCACTTAGGGTTGATACGCAAGCATCAGTGTCCAGTACAGTTGCAGACAGCCAGTGTTGGTCAGGACTAGGTGAGCTGGGCTTTACTCATAAAGCCATTTCATCAAAACTACAGCTATAGTTCTGGTGGTCTTCACAAGTATTGGTGTGTCGAAGGAATATGGAGAGGTCCTTTTTCCAAACTGGGGTTGAAGAACATGATTCAGAAGTTTCAATTAAATGGTGATTTGAGAATTGCTCCTGAGAAAGGCTGGAAGTTAATGGCACTACAAATTGTTAAATAAGGTACTGTTGCTGTGGCTGAGAATGCTGGACCCAATGTGTGACCTTCAACCGGTGCATGAGCTGTGCCATGACAGCTGAACATTCTGTGGTCCACCATTGTTTTGGGACAGCAGTAGAGCAATCTATTGTATGATCCCATGCTGAGGTGGTTGCAGATGGTCACCACATTGAAATCATGATATGCAGTTAACAAATGTTACCCTCTCATGTGGAAATTAAAATGTGCTTCTTTCAGTTATTTGTTCATTATTTCTCTTCTGCATGTCCTTACAGATGTTTCCACAAAGTTTCATTATACTCCGATCACTGTATTGTCCTGGGGGGGGGGGGGGGCGCTATCAAGTAGCGAAAGTTTAATTATAACCATTCTGTATTTTAATTTTTTATTGTTTAATTTTTTTCTCTTGTTCAGCCAATCCTGGCTTTATCTTTTGTTTCTTTTGTCTCCAAGATATTTCTGTTTAGTTTAGCTAACATTTTTGTTCTATATCTTTCCAAATCTCTTTCTTCCAACAATGGAATTATTGAAATTCTAAAAGCTAGATTTTAAATTGTGGTTTTAAATTTATGTATCTGTCACTCTAGTTCTAGTTGTTTTATGTTTTTGTGGTTATTACGTATACAAGTAGGTACTCCTCTTCTGTATTTTCTTGTTCTCACATTTCTTAATTGCAGGATATACACCACCATGGTTGGAGTTAAATCTGATCTTCAACCTTTGAAAGAAGAATTGCTCAGACATGGTATAACAAATGCAGCTACCACTGAATTTTGCCAAGGGCGTACAACCCGCTGGGGTTTAGCTTGGAGCTTTAATGATCAACCAAATCTCATGGAGGCATGTGGGAAACACAGCCATAAGAAGATAAAGCCCATGTCCTATGTTGTGCCATGCACAAATAAACCCGATGGCTACACTGTAGATTGTATTTGTGAGAAAGTAAAGGAGCTACTTGGCAGACTACAGGTACTTTTCTTCATTCTAATTAGTTCTTAAATCTTAGTTTCACAATGTATATTTCATTGTTGACACAGTAGCGCAAGAGCATTCTTGTAAGCCTAAACAATTTTTAGTGTTCATTATCCGGTGTCCTTTTTTCAAATTCTGTTGTAGCTTGGAAACAGAAAAATCTTATAATTGGATAAAGTTGAAAAACATCTGGATAAATTACAGAAGTGAAATGTTACATTCAGTTTGTAGAGAAACCAGACGGCAGTTGGACGTGAAAGGGAGGCAGCAGCTGAGAAGGGAATGAGATGGGATTGCAGCTTATCCCACATGTTATTCTGTCTATGTGTTGAGGTAGCTGTAAAAGAAGTGAAAAAGAAATATGGGTAAGGGATTAAAAAACAAAATAAATGAGTTTTGATGATGATATAGTTTTTCTGTTGGAGTTGTAACATAATGCATATGTAGGCGAGTTATTCGGCCACTTAGAATTGGTACAAGGTGAGGTGAATTTGCTTGTGAAGCTGAATGCTAGTGCAGAACCCTGGAGCGTGGCATGGTCCTGCGTATGGTCCAGCAGAGACACCCAGTAAGGCCTGGCCCCAGGTGCAACAGTGAAGTGAGTAACAGGAAGCGGATGAAACGTGGTACAGGAAATTTGGTCGATGGTTAGACGCATAGCAGAATGCAAAATGCTCCAGAAATGGCGGTCTTTGGTACAATCTTGAAGGTGGCTAAGCTACAGCTCTGGGAATTTGACCGTAAATCACAACCAAGTAATAAAGCAAGTCTGAATACAGCTGTGATCTCAGAAAAATGAAGTGTTTCCAATAAAACAATATTATTTTAAGCAAAAATAATAAATTTTTGAAAATATAACGTAATTGGATGTACATGTTGATTTTTTTTTTCCACCATGTACAAACTCTAGGGATTGATCGATGAGAGGGTACGGAACAGAAAAGCTCTAATGAACTTAAGTCTGGAAATGCATGGTTTCCAAGCTAGAGACCATTTATTCAATCATACTTTGTGGTCTAACACACGCTGTATCATGCGGCCTCAGTTAGAGTATGTTGTTCCTCATACGTCATGCCCTAGCACCATCTCCTGCCATAGTAATTGCTAATGTTGTGTCCAATTCACGTCTCTTGCTGACTCACCTTGTAGTAGATGTGATACAGCATTGTACAAAGTGGTTCCATATTTGAAACGAGAGCTTTCCGACATGGTGTCTACTTATGGAAAGGCAAATGGCAACAGGCAGCAGGCAGCAATCCTATCCCCGCTGACAACAACCACAGCATTCAATGTTTGCAGCATTGTTTCACCATTTGTTTGAGATAGGGTTGTCTCAGGAAGCAGGAAATCACATAGGATGTACCCGAAATTTTCGGACATTGGACTTGGAGGAAAATGTGATTAACATTGTGGAAGGTGACGCCAGTTTGTACCAGGCAGTTTGCCCGCCAGTACAGCTTAAACCAGATGACCATGTGGAACATTCTCCATAACACTTATTACTATCCTTATCACTTACAGCGTATGTAGAACTTGTTGGTGAGAGTTTCCACATCGGCAGCAGTTTTGTCACTGGTTTCTTCACAAGGCAACCATGATTCCGGAATTTGTGTTATCCATCCTGTTCACAGATGAGGCCACCTTTACAAGGAGTGGTACCATCAACTTCCATAGCAGTCATCTGTGGGATAGTACGCAGAACCACCATGGTATGGTGACAGCGAATCATCAGCATTGGTGCAGCCGGAATGTGTGGGCCGGGATAATTAACAACTGTATTTTGGGACCAGTCTTCCTTCCATGTCACCTAACAGGCTGGAACTATCAGCATTTCTTGCGGGTGACTTTGCCTCCCCTGCGGGAAGAAGCGCCATCGATGATTTGAAGGGTTATGCCGCTGCTACATGATGGTGTTCAAGCCCATTTCACCTTTAACGTCCGGGCACATCTCAGTTGTGTCTTGATGGTCGATGGATCACATGAGGGGATCCAGTTGCATGGCCTGCTCATTCACCAGATCTCGACCTGTGCAATTTCTGGTAATGGGGCCATCTCAAAAGTGCCATGTATGCATAGCCCATTCCAGGTGTGGAGACACTGGAGCAGCGTATTAATGCTGCCTTTGATACTGTTCGGATGCAGCCTCACTGATGTGAATGTGTGAGACAGAACATGCTACAGTAGAAAAATGCATGCGTAGAGATGCATGGAAACCATTGTCAACACATACTGTAACGGTGGCTTTGTGGTACAGCCCATATTAGGCTGCAGTCTCTGTAACAATGTATGGTTGAATAAATGGTCTCTAGCATGGAAACCTTGCGTTTCTGACATATGTTCATTAGACCTGTTTTTGATCCATATCTTCTCATCAATCAAACCCTAAAGTTTGTGCAGGGTGAAAAAAAATCACCCTGTATAAAACTCTACTCATCAAGTGCGGGCAGGAGATCACACATATGAAACGTATTATGTATGTAAGCTGTTGGAACCAGTTTTCAAATGCAAGAATTTCCAATATCTTTAAGTGTGCCTTCATAGTTGAGTGGTCAGCACGGTGGAATGCCATGTGAGAGGCCCCAGTTCATTTTGCAGCTGGAATGGATGTTTTCCCCACTAGGGGACCGGGTATTGTGTTGTCTTCATCATTATTTCAGTCTCATTGACACACAAGTCACCAAAGTGGCATCAACTAAAAAGACTTGCACCAGACGACTAGTCTATCCAACAGGAGGCTTTATGCAGACAGACAGTTCATTTCATATCTTTAAAGCTACAGAAGGTAATATCTGACAGCGACTAAACATTTTCAAAATGAATCTCTGAATTAACAACTTTTAAATACTTCAAACAATTTCAGAAACCGATATCTCAGATGATATCTTTGCATTGTAGCTATCTTCCCAGAAAGCTACATCTCTCTATCTATTTTATTTCTTGATTTGTTATTTTTTTATATCTTTTCATTGTGCAAATGTTTGTCAGAACATAGTATTGTCCACAATAACACAGCAGATGAATGCAGCTTGAGTACATTGTATCATGTCATTCTTGTGTGTTTATTTAATGAATATGTTGCTATTTATGCCTGATATTTCTTTAACTATTGATTACATTTTCTAATACAAAATCATGGTAATTTAAGATCGTTGTAAATAAGGCCAAAAGCCGCTTCTGTCAGGCAGGCCTAAATAATTGTTTAACTAGTATGTAATGGGATTGTGTTGTCATTTATCATGAGCACACTTGTGCAAGAATACTGTCTTATTTATGTATTTATAAATCTTTATTTTTATTTATTGTGCATGGTTTGAGTGTGACTGAGTGTTTGCAACATTTCTTTATTTACATATTACTGTAATGTATTATTTCAATCCAGGAAGTAATCATGTTCAGTCAAATCAAGTCCGTATAACATAAGGTACGGGTGCCCCCCCCCCCCCCTTTCCCCCAGTGAACCATGGGCCTTGCCATTGGTGGGGAGGCTTGCGTGCCTCAGCGATACAGGGAGCTGTGCCGTAGGTGCAACCACGACAGAGGGGTATCTGTTGAGAGGCCAGACAAACAAGTGGTTCCTGAAGAGGTGAGCAGCCTTTTTAGTAGTTATGGGGGCAACAGTCTGCATGATTGACTGATCTGGCCTTGTAACGTCAACCAAAACGGTCTTGCTGTGTTGGTACTGTGAATGGCTGAATGCAAGGGGAAACTACAGCCGTAATTTTTCACAATGGCATTCAGCTCCACTGTATAGTTGATGATGATGGCATCCTCCTGGATAAAATATTCCGGAGGTAGAATAGTCCTCCATTTGGATCTCTGGATGGGGACTACTAAGGAGGAAGTTGTCATCGGGAGAAACAAAACTGGCACTCTGTGGATTGGAGCGTGGAATGTCAGATCCCTTAATCAGGCAGGTAGGTTAGTAAATTCAAAAAGGGCGGTGGATAGGTAGAGTGGTAATTGGTGAAGTTTGGTGGCTGGAGGAGCAGGGTTATAAATACAAAATCAAATAGGGGTAATGCAGAAGTAGGTTTAATAATGAGTACAAAAAAACAGGAATGCAGATAAGCTGCTATGAAGAGCATAGTGACGGCATTATTGTAGCCAAATAGACATGAAACCCTCACTCACCACAATAGTGTACGCCAACTAGCTTTGCAGATGAAGAGGAGATTGAGGAAACACATGGTGAGATAAAAGAAATTATTTAGATAATCAAGGGAGCCAAAAATTTTATAGTTATGGGGGACTGGAATTCAGTAGCAGGAAAATGAAGGGAAGGAAAAGTAGTAGGTGAATATGGACTGAGGGAAAGGAATGAAAGAGGACGCTGCCTGGTAAAATTTTGCGCAGAGCATCATTTAATCATAGCTAACAGTTGGTTTAAGAATCACGAGAGAAGGTTGTGTTGGTGGAAGATACTGGGAGACATCAGAAGGTTTCAGATTGATTATGTAATGGTTATACAGAGATTTAGGACCCAGATTTTAAATTGTAAAACATTTCCAGAGGCAGATGCGGACTCTGACCACAATTTATTGGTTATGAACTGCAGATTAAAACTGAACAAACTGCAAAAAGGCTGGAATTTGAGGAGATGGGACATGGATAAACCGAAAGAACCAGAGGTTGTAGAGGGTTTCAGAGGGAGTGTTAGGGAATGGTTGCCAAGAAAGGAATACAATAGAAGAAGAATGGGTAGCTTTGAGAGATGAAATAGTGAAGGCAGCAGAGCATCAAGTAGTTAAAAAGATGACGGATAGTAAGAATCCTTGGGAAGCGCAAGATATATTGAATTTATTCAATGAAAGGAGAAAATATAAAAATGCAATAAATGAAGTAGGTGAAAGGGAATACAAACGTCTAAAAAAAAAGAGATGCAAAATGGCTAAGCAGAAATGGCTAGAGGCAGATGTAAGGATGTAGAAGCATATATCACTAGGGATAAGAGAGATACCGCCCACAGGAAAATTAAAGAAACCTTTGGAGAAAAGAGAACCGCCTGTATGAATATCAAGAGCTCAGATGGAAAACCAGTCCAATGCAAAGAAGGAAAAGCGGAAAGTTAGAAGGAGTATATGGAGGGTCTACAGAAGGGAGATGCCTTTGAGGACAATTTTGTGGAGTTGGAAGAGGATGTAGAGAAAGAAGAGGAGGGAGATACGATACTGCATGAAGAATTTGAGAAAGCACTGAAAGACCTAAGTCGAAACAAGACCCTGGGAGGAGACAACATTCCATTAGAGCTACTGATAGCTTGGGAGAGCCAGCCATGACAAAACTCTTCCATCTGAGGAGCAAGATGTATAAGACAGGCAAAATACCCTCAGTCTTCAAGAAGAATATAATAATCTCAATTCCGAGGAAAGCAGGTGTTGACAGGTGTGAAAATTATCGAACTATCAGTTTAATCATTTACAGCTGCAAAATACTAACACAAATCCTTTACAGAAGAATGGAAAAAACTCATAGAAGCTGACCTCGAGAAAGACCTGTTTGGGTTCTGGAGAAATCTAGGAACACATGAGGCAATATTGGCCCTACGACTTTTCATAGAGGATAGGTAGCATTTGCAGACTGAACGAAAGCTTTTGACAGTGTTGACTGGAATACTCTCTTTCAAATTCTAAAGTTGAAGGGGGTAAAATAAAGTGAGCAAAAGGCTATTTACAGTTTGTACAGAAACCAGATGGCAGTAACAAGAGTCGAGGGGTGCAAAAGGGAAGCAATGGTTGAGAAGGGAGTGAGACATGGTTGTATCCTATCCCTGATGTTATTCAATCTGTATATTGAGCAAGTAGTAAAGAAAGAAAAGAAAATTTTGGAGTAGGAATTAAAGCCAGGGAGAAGAAATAAAAACTTTTAGGTTTGCCCATGTTGGAAGAGCAGTTGCACGGAATGGACAGGTTCTTGAAAGGAGGATATTAGATGAACATCAACAAAAGCAAATCAAGGATGATGGAATGTAGTCAAATTACGTCAGGCGATGCTGATGGAATTAGATTAGGAAATGAGACACTTAAAGTAGTAAATGAGTTTTGTTGTTCGGTAAGCAAAATAACTGATCATGTCTGAAGTAGAGAGGATATAAAATGTAGACCAGCAATGGCAAGAAAAGCATTTCTGAAGAAGAGAAATTTGCTAACATCGAGTGCAGATTTAAGTTGCAGGAAGTTCTTTTTGAAAGTATGTGTATGGAGTGTAGCCATGTATGGAAATGAAACATTGACAATAAACAGTTTAGATAAGTGGAGGATAGAAGCTTTTAAAATGTGTTGCTACAGAAGAATGATGAAGGTTAGATGGGTAGATCACATAACTATTGAGGAGGTACTGAACAGAATTAAAGAGAAGAGAAATTTGTGGTACAACCTGACCAATAGAAGGGATCAGTTGGTAGGACACATTCTGAGGCAACAAGAAATCACCAATTTACAACTAGAGGGAAATGGGTAAAAATTGTAGAGAGAGACCAATAGATGAATACAGTAAGCAGATTCAGAGGGGCTTATGTTGCAATAGTTACTTGGAGCTGAAGAGGCTTGCACAGGACGGGGTGTGAATCGTGCTTGGGTAGCTCAGGCGATAGAGCACTTGCCCGCGAAAGGAAAAGGTCCCGAGTTTGAGTCTCAGTCCGGCACACAGTTTTAATCTGCCAGGAAGTTTCATATCGGCGCACAATCTTCTACAGAGTGAAAATCTCGTTCTAGTTGCACAGTTGTGTTTCATAGTTATTTACTTTCACTGTTCATAACTGCCCCCCTCCCTTATTACACAGTTATATGGCCAGTTCACTATTGTTAAATGTTGATAAGCCTCATAAATAGGTTGCCGGCAAACATCAATGTATTGCTACAGTAGTTTGCTGTTGAGCATCTATGAGCAGTAAAAACTTAACCACACAGTTCACAGTTCTTGCAGAATAATAAGGTACATGTGGCACTATTTCTCAAAAAATTGAACAAATATCATCATTACTTGATCTAACACATGGCCTATTTTTTGTTACACTTAACTCCGCTGATGCATTGTTGTTACTTGAAACAGTACATAATTCCGTTCTGAAAAGCAGCCATGGACTGATTGGCTCGGGACCAAAAATCAGGCCTTTATATATCCTTGCAATAATAGGCACTGAAACTATACATTGTTCAGTGTTCAAGTTACAGAAATTACAATTAAAACATAACTGATGCAGTTAACTGAATACATCAAAAAATTCCTTCTTTTTTAACAGTTCATTCTATCACAAAGGTTTGGCCCAGTTACTTGTTTAAATAATGAAGTTAACAGATATAGTTATACAAACAATACTTTCGACAAACCTGGGAATTATTTTGGAATTAATTAAGGGCTGGCTTTGCTAATATGTTTTCGAATAGAGCCAAATAAATACTTAAAGAATCCTAGTAGTCCTTCTTCCAAATGTTTATGATTAGTATAGAATTTATATTTGTTTATAAGTCAACAGTCGAATCTGAGTCACAAAACAATTACTGATTTCACCTTATAACAGCAAAAAAAAAGAAAAAGAAAAACTAAACACAAAATTAGACTTGGTGCTATATTCCTTAAGACTGAGGGCCAACCTTTCTCTTTTATGGAAATGCAAGTTATACTTATGTGTGTTAATGGTAATTAGGCAAAAATGGAAATAAAGTGAATTTAAGGAAGCAGATGGCCAAACAAGGAAGTAAGTAAAGAGATCCCAGCTTGCTTCATCGCAAGTGGCAGAATACCACTGAAGTCAAGTGGAGATAGACTTTTTTTTTGTAGTAGTAGTAGTAGTAGTAGTAGTAGTAGTAGTGCACTGACAGAAGAATTCTGGGCACTTTTAATTTAGATTTTGAGGTAGATACTTTTATACTTCTGCTTGAAGAAGGCAGACATGTCTGTGGTAATGAGTGGTATTTAATTGTGTAGGTTATTGATTACTACAATACTCTCTAACTTTTTCTGATTGCATTATGGAATTGAGAATAGACATGAGTATGAGTTTCTACTCATTGTCTCACATATGGTAATTTGTAAATCATTATGTTGAACTCTGAACTACTTTGAGCTTGTGAATATTTTGTGTATTGTGATCACGAAATGGACTTAGTTTTTGCATGTATTGAATGACTATTTAGCTTTGGGACTCTGCTACAGTCCTCGTAATGCTCTCAGTGCAACTTTACTCCATTTTTAAAGTTGTTTTCTGTCTGTATTTTAATTGAATATCATAGGACCATGTCTTGTTGAGTTAGATATACTTTCAGGAATAAACTGTGTTCATCATAATTCTGTCATCTATGTCAATTACAGACATTAGTGTAGAATCCTTTTCATAAAATTTTTCATTTATCTTTTATTTTATATTTCTGTGTATTTTTTTAATTCACAGTTCTCACCAGTGCATAGGCTGACTGGAAGATCTCAGCTTCAGGTTATTGTTTGCAGCGAATTAGGTGCTCGGCAAGAAAGCAGATGTGCGCGACTTGACCCTATGCCTGCATCGAGCTATTCCTTTTAAACAGAGCCATGCATAGCCCAATTACCAAAGGTAAAGGTGCATCTGGTTTGCCCATGTGGGACACCATTTAGAGAGCAACTACTCAGCAGAATACCGTTGGGTAAAGTTGCACTGTTGACGAAGAAGTTCAGAGATCAGATTACTGGAATATATAGTGTCTTAAAGGGATGTTATAATATGGAATCCAACAAAAATAAAACAAGGGCAATTGAACGTAATTGAATTAAAGTGGATGTAGGTTGGTTTGGGGTATAAAGGGATCAAACTAAAGGGTCTGCAGTCCCTTTTTCCTCAAGCAGGCGAGTTTCAAGGTAAAACAATTAAAACCAAAGGAATTGGGAGGAAGTAAAAGGGGTGAAACTAACAGGGAACCACACCGAAAGAGAAAATGAAAGCAGCAAACCAAAAGGGGAAATGTACACTAAAAGGAAAGGTAGGGGAAGGTAATAAAATCATACAGCACAGGGCTTAACAACTGGCCGGTTTTGAGCTCGAGTACTCATGTCTGCTCAGGCACGTGCTCGCGAGCAGATGCAAGGTCACGGAGTAGGAAGGGAGGAGAAATGCGCGCACACGTTTGAATAGGGCCGCAGCATGCCTATTGAATTCGCGCCGACTGTGTAATGTCTAAAGTACTACGATCAGCTCTAACAGTCACTTCGCTGGTTAAGAATCGTGTCAAGTCACCGTTGTGTAACCCAAACCATGCTTTTGCAGTTCAACTCCCATTAGGAGGAATTGTATCTGTTTACAGAAAAAGATGGTGTTGCAAAATGTTTAGTATGTCACAAAACGCTGAATTCTTTAAGGAAATTTAATTTGCAGCAACATTATATGTCGTACCACACGAAAGACTACGGAAGTGGAAAATGTGATGGACCAGATTGTGCACAGGAAGTTATTAAACTTAAAAGGATGCTATCCGAAGAAGATTTGGACGACGAAGAAAAATCAACTGAGGCAGCTCTCAGAGTGAGTTACAAAATTGCTTTGCTTTTAGCAAAATCCCTGCGCCCCTTCACTGATGGCGATTTAATAAAAGAATGTTTGGTAGTTGCAGCGGAACATTTGTGTCCATCTCAAGTCGAACAGTTTCGGATTGTGCCATTATCTAACATGACCATTATGCGTCGCATACAGGACATGGCAGACGACGTCCAGAGCCAGCTTGCAAATATCTGTAAAGATTTTATGGCATATTCTCCAGCCCTGGACGAAAGTGTTGATATCACTGGAACAACGCAGCTTGCCATGTTTATTAGAGGTGTTAATAGAGATCTTCAGGTGAGAGAGGAGCTCCTCGATGCAGTAGCCATGAAGAACACCACAACCGGAGGTGATATTTTAAGTAGTGTTGAAGAAAGTTAAAAATATAGGATAGTCGTGGAATTCTTTAGTTTCAGTGTCTACAGACGGTGCACCAGCGATGACAGGGAAAAAATCAGGTTTCGTTGCGCTGTTGAAGGAGAAAATGCAAAAACTGACCGTGCCGAATGAAATAAGGGGCGTTCACTGTGTGATCCACCAGAAAAACTTATGTGCAAAGAATATCACTCTAAAAAATGTGATGAGTGTTGTTGTTCGTACAACCAATTACATAAGGAAGCATGGGCTACAACACAGGCAATTTAAAAGCTTTCTTGAGGATGCAGAAAGCCAGTATGGTAGCCTGCCTTATTACAGCGAGGTCCGCTGGCTTAGTCGTGGCGAATTATTAAATCGATTTTTTTGCCTATTAGATGAGATAAATATGTTCATGCAAATAAATAACGTGTGTTCCTGAATTGAAAGAGCCTTCATGAAAATGTGACCTCGCGTTCTTAGCAGATTTAACTAGCCATCTGAATGCTTTGAACATTTCACTACAGGGTAAAGATCTGCTAATTATTCATTTCATAGATCGAATACGAGCTTTTAAAATGAAATTGACACTTTGGGTGAGTCAGCTGGAAACAGGAAATCTAGCTCATTTTCATAAATTATCATCCATGCAAGATGTTCACAAGGACTGTGAACGTTATTCACATAGTTTAGTTGCCCTTAAGGAAGAATTTCATCAACGCTTTCAAGATCTGACAGCACTAGACAGTGATTTTGATCTGTTCTCCTCTCCATATTCAGCGAATATCGAAGAGATTCGTCCTGAGCTGCAACTAGAAATTATTGACCTGCAGTGTGACAGAGAATACAGAGACAAATTTCAGAACAAGAAAAACATTTTGGAATTCTACAGACACTTCCCTCAGGATAGATTTCCTCGTTTGCACAAACTGGCTGCTACAATAATATCAATGTTCGGTTCCACGTATGCTTGTGAACAACTGTTCTCTGCAATGAAATGTAACAAGACGCACCTGAGAAACGCATTGTCTGATCGAAATTTAAACTGCACGCTGCACCTACAATGCACAAGAACAATCACTCCGAACATAGACGCAATTGTAAAGGGCAACAAGTACAAGATAACCGAGAATCCCACACTTCAGTGACACCTTTTATTGTGTAACAGTTCACAAATTAATACGAATGTAGAGGCATACACTAAGCTAATAAAATTATGTGGCACATGTACAATCTCCTTTATTTGTTTCATTTGTCGCAGTAATAATTCGTGAGTGATATCCCTGCAGGTGGCCGCGGATTTACATTGACTGGCGGCAGCTGTTGTGTGCCCCACGTGACTCTCCCGACTCTCCTCTCTGGTCCAGTAGTGGGGGTGGTGTGCTTGCGCTGCTCCGTGCTCGTGCCTTGCTGCTCACAGCTTGCTCCGTGAGCACGTATGTTGTGAAGCCCTGATATAGCAGATGGTGTGAGCTGGCAGACCACAAGGATAAAAATGGATGAGCCAGCCACTCTGCAACATACTAAAATCGCCAGTCTAAAAGACAAGGCGAAAAGAACACACATAGGGAAAAGACAAATAACAGGTCAACTAAGATGCAAGCTAGAGTGGCGAAGAGGTAAAAGAGAGGGAGGGTGGAGGCCTAGGAGAGAGTGCCAGATGCCCAATCTTAGATGGTATGATAACAACCCCCCCCCCCCCTCGTCATGAATAAAACGTAAAACTAAATTGACCGTTGAGGCATTGTTAACCATGGGAGTCACAGCAACACTGAGGTGGGTCCTTCCGACGGAGGAGGTAACCATGTGTTACCCAAGTATGGCCGATGCGAAGACGGCAAAGGACAAAAGAGCCCGTGTGAGTGGCTCTCATGGATGACGGCCACACATTCATTGTCTCCTTGATAATGTGGAGTTTATTTGGGGTACTTAGGCTACACCATTCAATATACCAGATCACGAAAACTTTGCAGTGGAAGACCAACCGGAGATCCATGTGCGGCAGGCTGATCTCCAGAGTTGGTTCACCAATAGCCTGTTTGGGTAGGCTGTCAGCAAGTTCGTTTCCCAGTATCCTGACATGTCTTGGGGTCCAAATAAAGGTCACTGTATGTCCACTGTTCCTGAGGGCATAAAGAGACTTCTGGATGGCCATTACCAAAGGATGCTGAGGGAAGCACTGGTCAAGAGCTTGTAAGCTGCATAAGGAGTCACTACAGATGACAATGGACTCACCGGCGCAGGAGTGGATATGCTCAAGAGCACAATTGATGGCTACCAACTGTGTAGTGAAAACACTGCAACCATCCAGCAAGGAGCGCTGTTCAGTATGGGCAACTTGAGCATTAGCAAAGCCGACAAGACTGTCGACCATTGATCCATCTGTGTAGACTATTTCTGAGCCCTCGAACTCGCTGAGAAGAGAGAGAAATTGCTGGCTGAGGGCCTCAGGTGGAACGAAGCCTTTTGGGCCTTGCGATATATCCAGCAAAAGCTGTGGTCATGGTATAGACCATGGAGGTGTAAGTAAGCGGAGCTGCAGGACATGTAGTAGGGGGGAAGCACTGAGTTCATTATGAAGCGACCGGACATGGACTGCAAGGGGATCCCCAGTTCTGGACTGCCATTGCGAGAGATGGATCGCCATGTTAGGGAAAAGGAGATGGTATTTGGATGATGAGGTGAACTGTGAATGTGGGCAGTATAATTTGCAAGCAGTAGTTGCCACCGGAGCTGCAATGGAGAAATGCCAGCTTCCACAAGGTGGCTGTTCATGGGGCTCTTTCAGAAGGCTTCCGTCGTGAGCTGAACTTCACAGCGGTGGATAGGGTCCAGCAGACGCAGTACGGAGGGCAATGCTGAACCATACACCAGGCTCCCTTAGTCAATACAGGACTGTACGAGGGCTTTGTATAGCTGCAGCAGTGTAGGATGATCAGCACCCCAGTCGGTGTGGCTCAGGCATTGAATAATATTAAGATGCCACCAGCACTTGTCCTTAAGCTGATGAAGATGTGGAAGCCAAGTTAAGCAGGCATCAAATACCAGTCCCAAAAAGTGTTAAGTCTCCACTACATGTAGTAGTTGGTCATCGAAGTAAAGTTCTGGATGGGGTGGACAGTACAACGATGACAGAAGTGCATGACACAAGTCTTGATGGCCGAAAACTGAAAGCCATGAGTGAGAGCTCACAACTGTGCCTTTCATATAGCTCCCTGCAGCTGGTGTTTCAGCCACAACAATGGAGGAGGAGCAGAAAAAAATAAATCAGCATCATATAGGAGGGGAGATACTGACGACCCTGCTGCTAATACCGAGACCATTGATGCCAATTAAAAAGAATGGGACACTCAGGACAGAGCCCTGCAGGACCCCATTGTCTTATATACGGGGTGCATTGTGGGAAGCACTGACGCAAAGACTGAAAGTGCAGAGCGACAAAAAGTTCTGAATAAAAACTGGAGTGGGCCCCAAAGACCCCACTCATGCAGAGTAGCGAGAATGTGGTGTGACCAAGTGTTATCGTAGGCCTTTGTCAGGTCAAAAAAGATGGCAATAAGGTGTTGTTGCAAGGAAAAGGCTGATCGAGTTGCAGACTCCAGGTACACCAGGTTTTTGATGGTGTAGTGTCCTTGGCAAAAAACGCCCTGGGCCGGAGTCAGAAGGCCCCAAGATTCGAGGAGCCAACACAACCGCCAGCTCACCATATGTTCGAGGAGCTTGCACAGAACATTGGTGAGGCTGATAGGACAATAGGTATCAACATCTAGTGGGTTCTTACCAGGCTTTAGCACTGGGATGATGCTACTTTCCTGCCATTGCGACGGGAATTCGCCATCACTCCAGATGTGATTGAAGACGGCAAGGAGGTGGCACTGGGAATCTGCTGACAGATGTTTCAGCGTTTGCGAACGGATGTGGTCTGGGGTAGGGGACGTGTCAGTACAATCGGCAAGGGCACTGAAAAATTCCCACTCACTGAAGGGAACATTATATGGCTCAGGGTATCATGGAGCAAAAGAGAGGGGTTGTCGTTCCACCCGCTGTTTGAGGAGATGAAATGCCAGGCAGTAATTCTCAGATGCAGAGATGTGAGCATAATGCTCGGCAAGACACTCCACTATTACATCTGGGTTGGCAAATACAGCTTCATGTGTGGAAATTGCAGGTACACCTGCAGGGATCTGATAACTGTGAAGTCATCGGAGCTTGATCCAATCCTGGGAAGGGGAGGTTCATGTTCCAGTGGTGGAGAGGTAGCATTCCCAACACTCCAGCTTCCGTCGTTTGATGAGTAGGCGGACTTGGGCATGGAGCTGTTCGAGGTCAATGAGATTTTCCAGGGATGGGTGGCACTTGTGATGTTGAAGGGCCCGCCTACACTCTCTAATGGCTGCAGCGATTTCCGACAACCACCAAGGTACTGACTTCCACCGGGGGCAACCGGAGGAACAAGGGATTGCCGATTTAGCTGCGGCAATAATGACAGTGGTGATGGTGTGGATAACCTCATTGGTCGTGGCATGCAACGGAGATTCAACAATGGTAGTGTAGGTGAAAGTGTCTCAGTCAGCCTTGGGAAGAGCCTGTCTGGGTAAGCGTTGAGATGACGGATGCTGCGGGTAGGGACAGGAAGAATGGAAAGTGGTCACTACCGCAAAAGTCGTCATGAGCTCTCCAGTGGATAAACGGGAGAAGGCCAAACCAAGAGATCAGTCGCCGAGTATGTGCCATGTGCCACACTGAAATGTGTGGGGGCACCTGTATTTAGGAAGCAAAGGTCGAGCTGAGTAAGTAGGATTTCGACATCTTTACCATGGCCAATAACCTTGGTTCCACACCCCACAAAGGGTTATGGCCGTTAAAATCACCCAGAAGTAGAAGAGGTGGGAAGAGTTGCGAAATGAGTGCAGCCAATATGTGTTACGGTGCGTCATCATCTGGAGGGAGGTAGATGTTACAGATGGTAATTTCCTGGGTTGTCCTCACCCTGACAGCCACAGCCTCTAAAGGTGTTTGAAGGGGCACCGGTTCACTACAGACAGAGACAAGGACAAAGATACAAACTCCACCTGACAGTCTGTCACAGACAGTTTTTTGTAGTACCCTCGATAGCCATGGAAAGCAGGGGTCTGCATTGTGAGAGACCAGGTTTCCTGAAGGCCATTGCAAAAAGCAGGTTTAACGCTTAGTAGTTGTTGTAACTCAGCCAGATGGGAGAAAAAACTGCCACAGTTCAACCGGATGATGACAAATTCTGGAATTGGCGAAGACATGTAGTGACCAAGGAGGCAGGTTATGCCTCAGCATCACCTGCTGCCACCGGTTGAGTATTTGTATCCATTGCCATTGCGGACGAGCCATCGGTGAAATTGATGGGGGATGTGAAAATCTGCAGCTCGTCCTCAGACGCAGAACCAGTAGGGAGTGGTGGTGTTTGGGCCACCGGAGGGTCCTGACTCTTAGCAGATTTCTTCTTGGTTTGCTTGACCTCTCACTTCTCTTTAGGGGCTTGCTGGGAGGACTTCTCCAAAAATGTCCAGAAATATAAAACTGTGCACTTCATAAAATAAAATTATGTATTATCAAAAGACTATGATCTCGGTGAGTCACAGCTGGAATCAACCAACTCATACAAATACCAGGGTGTCACATTTTTTAGGGATATAAAGTGGAATGGTCACATAGGCTCAGTTGTGGGTAAAGCAGGCAGTAGACTTTGGATTACTGGTAGAATACAGTGGAAGTGCTGTCAGTCTATGCAGGAGATTGCTTACAAATCACTTGTGTGATGGATTCTAGAATATTGTTAAAGTGTGTGAGACCCATACCAAATAGTATTAACAGGGGATACTGAATGTTTAAAGAGAAGGGTAACAAATGGTCACAGGCTTGTGACCCATGGGAAAGTGTTATATAGATTCTAATGAAACTGAACTGACAGACTCTTGAAGATAGATGTAAACTATCCTGAGAAACTCTTCTAACAAAATTTCAAGAACTGGCTTTAAATGGTGACTCTAGGAATACACTAAACCTCCTGTGTATCGCTCACATAGGGATCGTGAGGACAAGATTAGAATAATTACAGCATGCACACAGGCATTCAAACAGTTCTTCTTTCTATGCTCCATATGTGAATGGAACAGGAAGAAACCCAAATAACTTTTACTCTGGGGTTTGCAGAGTATAGATGTGGATGTAGATGTCTGTTCAACAAAACCCTGAAAGTTAAAATGACAAGTATATACTGTAATAAGTGTGTGTAAATAAGTTGTATCTATTATGTGCTTTTTAAGATAAACCAAGAACACCCATTAGGACATCCCCCCTCCAGCAGTAAAAGCACAAACTGCATACTGGTTCTTTCCAAAGGCCTTACCTTGTCTCCACTCTCAAGTTTAGCCCTGTTAATCTTGTTAAAAACCATCTCGCCTTCTCCTTTTCACCGTTAACTCTACCAATCAGAGTTGATACAAAACCAATATTGAACTCTGCCTTACGCAGTTTACTCCTCCATGTAACAGTGATCCATCCCCACTGCACCCAAACTGTCCCTTGTTAAATTTCTAGAATTTCCTAACCTCAAACTTTGACTCAACATCATTCCCCAAATCCCTCAGCAGAAAACCAACCTCTCATCCACAGAAAGACCCACAATCCATGACAAAAAACTGACCCTGACCTTATAACCCTAGCTACCAACAAAGGCTCCACTACTTCGGTTATGAAGTGCAGGGATTACATTGGCAGAAGGACTCTGCCAGCTACAATCTCTGCCACAGTGACCCCATGCCAGAAATCTAGGAGGATCTCCAGTTTCTCCTCGTATCTCTAGATCCATCTGCCCCTGGAGCTGTCGCCCTCCTCATCCCCATCATCCCCTAGTCCTTCCTCCTACATGCTTCCTAAAGTACTTAAACTCCACCAGTGTGACTAGCTACTGTATTCCACACAGAGAATCTTTGGCCTTGTGGACAAACACCTTCATTCTATTACCTGTAAACTAACCTCCTACATACACTGACAGAAAAAAAAATGCACCACCAAGAAGAAGTTGCACAAAGTAAACAAAAGTTGGTAGGTGTGTTTCTAGATCTAAAAGATTAAACCTGTTCAAAGTTTGTGTCAGTCACATAAGAGTGGCGCTAGTAGCGCCACTATGAGAATGCAAATCAGGTTTGCTTCAGATACACGCTGTAACAGTTGTGAGTTCCCTTTGAGATTGGACGTGCTGAGTTGATGCTAAAGAATGCCTTTCAGGAGACAAGGACACCATTATCAGTACCTCACTGAGTTTAAACAAGGTCATGTAATAGGGCTATGAGAAGCTGCATGTTCCTTCTGTGATAATGCAGAAAGACTTAGCATGAATTTAACCACTGTACTTGATTGTTGGCAGCAGTGGTCATGAGAATGTGCGGTCACAAGAAGACTGACTCCAGATGGCCACGTGGCCCTACCGAGAGGGAAAACCATAGTGTTTGGCTTATGGATCTGCCACATGATACTGCATCTGCAGCAGTGATTTGAGCAGATGACATAACAGTGACACAATGACCTATTACAAATCGGTTACTTCAAGGATAGCCCCAAGCCAGACGCCATGTAGCATGCGTTCCACTGACCCCAAACCACCACCATTTGAGACTTCAGTGGTGTCAAGTGAGAGCTCATTGGAGGGCAGGGTGGATGTCTGTTGTGTTTTCTGGTGAAAGCTGGTTTTGCCTCGGTGCCAGTGATGGCCGTGTGTTGAGGGCCTACAAGGAACCTGCCTGCAGGCTAGACACACTGCAGCTACTCCTGGAGTTATGCTCTGGGATGTGATTTCATATGACAGCGGGAGCACTCTTATGGTTATCCTACGCACCCTGACTGTTTATCGGTTGTCAGTATGGTGATTTGACCTGTTTTGCTGACATTCATGACAGCATTCCTGGGGGGTGTTTCCCAACGGGACAGATTCTCTGAGAGCCCTTCACTCTCTCCAATGCTTATACCCAGCAGTTAAAGTAGTCCAGAATATCCAGGATGCCCTCCTCCAATTACAGTGGCAGACAATAAGCTCCATCTAGTAAAGTCTGTAATGTGGCCATGGCATAACTTTTTCCAGCCACGTCAACAGGACGAGGTCCTCCTTACTCTTTTTTGCATAGGCCACAGCCCTAAGACACGTGGCTTCTTTCTGCAGCAAGAGGACACTCCAATATATGGTGCTTGTGGTGTACAGATTACTGCCCCACATTTTATTAGACATTTTTATTTTCTGAGTAACGCTCAGCAGCAGCAGCAGATTTTCCGACAGATCTGTCCTCTACTTTAAGTAATGTTCAAATGAATGTTGTGAAAGTTTTAAGTTTTTGTGATTTGTCCGACATGTTTTCAGAAATTTTAGGGAGATGTTTCTGATGTGTTAACAGAGTGACTGGCTCACCCATGTTTTTTGTAAATGGTCAGCCAGTCTTATTTCCATGTCCTGTTCTTATAGCTCCTCTGTCATTTTATTTCTGTTTCAGTCACAGGTACGGCATATTTCACCTTTTCTTTCTAGTCTTAGGATGTGTGAGACAGAGTAATTGTGTGGTTAACTCGAGTGAGGGCAAGAGTATAATTTTATAGGTTTTCTCCTCACTGTGCGACAATGTTTTCTTAATTTTATCCAGATTCATTTCTTTTAATATGTGTAAGGGTGCTGATAACCTCGCCATTAAGTGCCCATAAGCTACACACACACACACACACACACACACACACACACACACACACAGGATAACCCAACATGCTTTACAGAGTGTCAGTATGTTGTACTGGCCTGCTCGATCACCAGGTCTGTCTACAATAGAGCACTTATGGGACGTCATCAGACGACACTTCCAGCAACATCTACAAACAGCATTAACCATCCCTGTATTGACCAACCAGGTGCAACAGCCATGGAACTCCATCCGGTACCTGTACAAGACAATGCTTGTGTGGTTGCGTACTTGCATTCAACATCCTGGTGGTTACACCAATTATTAGTGCACCACATATTTGAAATTGCTTATCGTATGCTTACATTAACCTTCAATCTTGCAATGTTAATCACTTAAATATGTTACCTAGACAAATATATTCATGAAATTTTATTATTCTACACTAATTATTTTTTGGTGCTGGGAATTTTTTCCATTAGTGTAAAAGAAACCAATCATATCCTGTACCGACTCTCCACAGTTTCTATTTCATAACCACCCAGTACTCTGCTCGTCACAGTCTACACTAATGTCTCCAGTGGCCACTGGCACTGCTGCTATTGAACACTACATTTCCCAATGCCAGACTGACTCCAAGCATACAACCTCCTTCCCGATCACCATAACCAAATATATCCTCACCACAAATACTTCTCCTTTGAAGGCATCTCCTGCAACAAATTCATGTTGTAGCAATGGATACCTGCATGGCACTAACCTATGCCAACCTATTCATGGACCATCCAAAATAATCCTTCCTAACCACTCACTCTCCGAAACCCTTCATCTCATTCATTGATGATGTCTTTGTGATCCAAACCAAGTGTGAGGACCCCTATCCACATTCCTCCAGAACCTCAACATTTTCTCCCCCACTTGCCTCACCTGGTCTTCCTCAGTCCAACAGCCGACCTTCCTTGATGTCGACCTCCACCACAATGATGGCTATATCAGTACTTCCACCCAAATTTAATCTCCACTCCAACATCTGACACCCATTCCACACCAAGTAGTCCCTTCTATACAGCCTAGTCACGTGTGGTCATCGCATCTGTAATTACAGGCAGTCCCTCTCCTAAAATACCAAGGGTATCACTCAGGCCTTCAAAGACTGAAATTACCATTCCCATCTTGTCCAGTCATTTATGTCTTCCACATACCCTTTCTCTAGCCACAAAGCAGTATCTCCCCCCCCCCTTTCCCCCCACACCCTCCTCCACTTCTCATGCCTCAGTGCTATGTAGGACTACTTCTTGTCATGCCTTGAAATGAGAAATGTCATTCTCACAAAAAAATGGTTCAGATGGCTCTGAGCACTATGGGACTTAACATCTGAGGTCATCAGTCCCCTAGAACTACTTAAACCTAACTAACCTAAGGACATCACACACATCCATGCCCGAGGCAGGATTTGAACCTGCGACTGTAGCAGCTGCGCGGTTCCAGACTGAAGCGTGTAGAACCGCTCGGCCACTGCGGCCAGCCTGTGTCATCCCCACACTCTCACCCCTTTCACAATGGTATTCTGCCACCAACCCACCTATGCAGTATCCTTTTCCAACCATGCTCTCAATCCCATGCCGCATGGCTCATATCCCTAAATAGACATAGATGAAGAAACCTGTTGTATACATCATCCCTCTGTCACCTAGTTCAATTCTGGCACAGGCATCTTGCCATCAAAAGCAGGGCCACCTGTTAAAGGAACCGTTTGATCTATCATCTTAACTCCCATGACTCCGCCGTTTTCTATGTAGGGTGACCACTAACAACCTGTGTGTCTGCCACCACCAAACTGTGGCCAGGAGACAGCTGAACCATCCAGTTGCTCACCATGCTGCCAGTATAGTTTGTGCTATGTCAGTGACTGCTTCACAGAGTGTGCCATCTGGATTCTTCCCAATAACGCCAGCTTTTCTGAATTTCACATTTGGAAACTCTGCCTGCAACATATCCTTAGAGTCCTTAAACCCATTACCTCAACCTTTACTATTCCCTTCCCTTCCCTTCCCTTCCCTCCATCCTTCCCCCTTTGTTCCTACCACCTCGTCCCCCTCTCCCACAGCACAGCTTCCTGGTGCTGTACCAAGCACCACCACACTATCTTGTCTGTTTGGATTTTTCATTTTTTAATTTAACCTAGATTTGTGTTATTTTCAGTGTGAAGTCTGCGTATATGGCCTTGATTTAATTTTTATTTTAGGGGTTTATTATTTATATTTCTTATTTATTTATATTTTCGCCCAAAAGCCGTGGGGAAGGATAATGATTCATGTGTTGGACAAGGATTTGAACCACGATACCTGCCTTGTCTGGGTAGTATGCTACATCTGAACACTCATTATGGGTCAACTCAAAAGCTTCAACTGTCTCAAGTTTCCCTCTCTTGTATGTTGTTTTTTATTTACCCAGTACATTTCGTATATAATTTTCAGCGGTTTCCTTTTTTTATCAGCTGCCTTACTTAGGTTATCATATAAAGTAACATTTTATGGGTTCTGTTTTATATTGACATCACTTTTAATTTACAGGTAAAATGCAAAGAACTCAAGCATTCATTAAATGCAAAGGTTATGACAGTATCTGCAGCACAGAATACATGGACACACCAGAGAAGGCAACGGAGGAAAATGCAGAAGAACCTGAAGATGAATCCTGATGGTACAGAAAGAGAAAGTGATGAAATTGTGTCACCTGCAGTTGAAACTTCTTCAGAAATGCCGTTGCATGATACAAAATCAACAACTGAGTCTAAAATTGGTGGCACTATGAAACTGTCAGATGAAACAAAAGAGGTATCCCTAGGCAGAGTGGGCAGTTATGTGCAGTCGGAGGCAAAGATGCAGTTTCAGTCTAAGAGAAGAGAAGTGGAAGAGCACAGTGCAGACCTAGAACCATCTGTTAAGAAAATCAAAACTGAGAAACTATTGGATGATGCAATGGAGAAAGATAAAAATGCAGTAACACAGAGTGACAAAAATGCTGATACATCAAAAGTTTCACCTGTTTTAAATGCTACACTAATTGTGAGAAAAGAAACAGATAAAATTCTGATTGAAATGACCTATATTGATGGAAGTAGTGGGAAAGATGGTGTGCATCAAGTATTACAGTACATCAGAAACAACTTGAAGTAATTCGTATCCCCATCATTCATTGTGCAACATCCCATCATCTTTTTAATTAAATTGTTTCCATGAATAACATTGTGTTATTTAAACATTAAACTTTACATTGCTAATGCCAGACAAGCAATTGTATATATGGACTGTTGTTACCATATAATAAAACTAAAAATATTATCAGAGCAATAGTAATTACTCATTGTTTCTTTTCATGGACATCAGGGTTGCTACAGCTCTGGAAATCAGGGAATTTCAAACTTGTTAGGGAAATCAGGGAAATTTGAATAAAAAAACACTGGAAAAATCTTGTTTTTTGCCTCAGTTGATGAAATCGTTTGTTTACCAAGATTTCACTCATTGTTGCTAGGTGGGTGCAGCTGAGTACATGCACTACTTCCCTACTCCCTCGTTCTTACTGCTTCTCCTCTTTCTAACACTCCCCTCAGCTTGCAGTCAGTGCTGCCAACACTTCTTACTGCTAGCCCAGCAGCTGCCGTCAAGAGGCAGGGAGGCGTGAAGAGTGGTTTGTTTGGATCTGATTCTCAGAGACTGTTATCGAAGCAGCTGGAGCCAGCAGTCATGCATGCGTGAGGTAGTGTATGAGTGATAGTGTAAATGTTAGTGCTCTCGTTTTCTGACAAAGACTATGGCCAAAAATGTAATTGTGAGTGTGTGTTTGTCTTTTCTGTATGCCTGTTACAGCTCAGCGATCATATTTACGGTGAGGTGCTACCTATCCTCATTAGTATTGATTCTCAGAGTATTCGCACAAGTTATCTGTTGCATCAGTCGATCATCACGGTCTCATTTCACAAACATGGTATGTGTGACACAAGAATAGCTGGCCGCACAAGTTGACTTCCATGACGGGCCAAAATGGCAGGCCATTTCTGTGAGTATCTCTTAACAGATCAGGCCTGCCAATTTGGAGCCCATTGTTTCCCACTAATGTGTAGGCCCTGCTTGTTGGATCTAGTCTCTCACTGGTCTGCCCACAGGGTGGGTCTGTTTGTGTGCGATTTAATGCGGTGGATTTTCGTAGTTTATCCATGGACCCAGGACTGCGGTGCTCCTCGCCAGGCCAGAGGCCATGGGTGATGGATTTCAGGAATTTTGACTGTCTCACTGCAGGTATATTTTACACTGCGGCATTTTATAGACTTTTATTTATTATAGTACATTTCAGACACTTCGAAAGTAGTTTATATTTTAGAAAGTATGGATGATAAGAAAATTGTGGCAGTCACTGGCAGTTTGTACACTATGTACTCATGTATTTCTTGAAAGCAAAATCACGCAATAACTGCAAAATAGTAAACATAACACAGTGGATAATAATAGAAAATATCAAACATAGTAAAACCAACATTTTATTGGCAGTCACCTACTGTGTTGGTTTACACAACCCTTCACCACCTTACACACTTCTTTCTAGAGGCCTGCTTTTTCCTGAGGATATTTTTGAAATCAGTGAAAGTATATTTTAAATTTGTCTTATGACTCCAGGGAAATGTGTATTTTTGTCATCAAATGTGCTTCATTTTATTGAAATAAAATAACATCAGCAATCTTAATGAAAGAAATACACCATTTGGCTTGCTTTCTCCATCTAAAAACAGTTCATTACAAAAGATGTTGATATTAGTACTTAAAGTTTTTGCTCATACGTTTAGAAATACATAAGTCCTTATTATGTCTTTACTTACCCTTGAGATCTCAAAATTTGTCAGGGAAGAATGATAAAACTTGTCTGGAAATCAGGGAAATATCAGGGAATTTCACTTGGGGTAACTTGGGCCAACCATGGACATTATGGATGAGATCCAAAAAATATAGATGTATATAGATATGCTGTTAAATTATCTGTATAGTAAAACACACAGCAGCTCCTCATAATTAGGAATATTGCTGTTGTAGCAGCTATTTGTATTCAGACAAGGTCCCGGTGCCCCAGTTTTCAAATAGAACATTAATGCGTTCACTTGTTCTCACCAACCACTCAACAGTGGTATCCCTTCCTGAAACAGGAGTCTCTCTTCCGAACGTGTTTTTATGTCTAGTTTTTTCTGGTACTTATTTATTGTAATGTAACAAGAATGTGCTTTAGATACATGCAACTGCTGAACACAGTGAGCAAGTTGACCTGCACTGTAGTGGCGGCCACTTCACATCAAGGTATAACAGCTCCATTGAAGAAGTACATCTCAAAAGTCTGTTGTTACTGTCATCAGTATTATTGCAGCTTGGCATCTGGACCCTGTATTTTGGTGGCGGACTAGATAGACTGGTGACGGTCTTGTAATTATTCTGGCGGCAATGATGTGCTGCTGTGCAATGATTACTTTATGACTGAATTTTCTCATGTTGAGAAATCAGGAGGAGCAATGTGTTTTACTTGGTAAAAGCTTTCTAAAACCAAGAAAAATAAAACAAAGATATTTATGTGACCTTGGCTTGAGAAAGTTTTTTACCATGATTGCATTATGTGTCTTCTCATTGATGGCAAATTTTGTCTAATTGTCGAATTATCACACTAGTTGCTAGTACTGCTACATCTGTAGAAATGGCATATTGGTCATTGTGTGAAGCAGTTTGAAATGATTCAGAAGCACACCATTAACCTTAAGGGTGTTATTTAGTCTACCAGCAGCTAATGTGACAGTCCATCGTATTTTCCGAACATGTAACTACTACATATTCCAGCAATGATTGTATGAAAATTTTAAAAATATGTAAATGATTGATGTAAATGTAGGATAGACCCCTGGAGATACACACACACACACACACACACACACACACACACACACAGGTGTTTTTTAAAAAATATCTACAAATGGTGAAGTTTTTGTTTGTTTTAGAGCTTGTGTTACTGCTCATTCTTTTAATTCATTGTGCATCGTGTGAAGATGTAGATAAGTAGTGATGATGTTTTTGCATGAACAATACGAGCCAATCTTCTGGAGTGCTCAATGATCAGGTTATACAAAATGGACCCAAGAATTGGGCTGTGCAAAATGATAACACCTGTGTTCCTCAATTGTAGCACTCTATTGTGTGTGCAAATGTGGAAAGTATGCTTGTTCTGGCAAGAACTAAGAAGAATCATATATGAAACTGGGCAAGACTACTATGTGGAGTCAAAAGTTTCAGGTATATTATTGAGGAGGACACTGAAGAATTGTTGATGCTTGCTCTCTTCATGGAGCAGTCTAAAATCTTCAACAGTGGTGAGTCAACAGATTACCCTCATCATAATCAATGTTTTTTCTCTTAAAGTGTAGTATGTTGAAATATGCTCACTATTTTTATTTACTTAAATTTGGCATATTTCGTAACAGTACCTTTTCCGTAAAATGTTTACAAGGCGATATTTGTCTTGGCTTCAGTTGTCTAGTGGAAGTATGATTCCACAATGCAGTTTCGTCGGCTGCAGAAATGACCTGGTTCAATGCGTTTGCCTCATTTTTGGTGCTTCAAATACCATTTCTTCGAATGTGGTTTCTTCTTAAAGTTTATATAAAAAAAATAGTAATTCATTTTTTTCTGTTCACTTCCATATTATTATGACGGCGACCTGCACATTGTTCTACCGTCAACACACACCACGAGTTCACTGCCGACTGACTACAGTCAAAGACGACTCCAGTGTCAAAGACATTTTACACAACACACAAGCTTCCACTTGTAATCAGTCTCTTTGATATTCTTCGTCACATTTACTAATAGTAATCAATATGCTTTCACTCTCAAAAATATAAGTAAATTAGCATATAATAAGGCAAATTATAATAAAAAAATTCTGACAAAAATATAAGAAAACATTTACAATTTGGTATCAACAAATCCGGTAGAAAATAACATGGCATAAAACATACATGAAAAATATTCTAAAATACGGCATACAGATTGAAAATAATAGTAAGATAAAACTCATTTGCTAGAATAAGATATCTACAACCACTTCTTTGGTCACACTGTGCCAACTGGGTCTCATAATTAATTTTTTTCCCATATTAATGTTAATTTCATTTTGGTTACATATTGTACAATAAAAAATGATACTGGACGTATATAGTGTAGTGTTTTTTTCCCTATATATTTGCCTTTTACATATTTTTCTTTACGTCTGATTTTTTTTTAAATTTTATATAGTCATGGTTTTTTCTTATTTTGTATATTTTTTTTGCTTATTATTTTCTTTCTTTTAGTACAGCTAAAGATACATCAGTATTATCAATATTTTTTTTTAAGTACACTTCCCTCTCTACTACAATATTACTACAAGTCACCATGAGGCTTTATCTAAAATTGGTTTTGAAACTTATACCTTTGCATGCATGTCCTCACATGCATGCCTTCACCCACAGGGAAGACTTATCTTCCAAACATTAGAAAAATTCGGAAATGCTCACTATGGAGACTTTTTTTTTTTTTTTAAAAAAAAAAAGTAAAAATAAATCTTTCTCTCATTCTTTGTTACAACAGTGTTTTTTCATCAGTTTTAATTAACATGTGACTTCAAATTATTAATTTATACATGCAAATATACGTACTTGGTTGTACAGGTAGTTTTGTTCTATCAAGCATATTCCAGTGGAGGACTTTTGTTTTAGATGATAATAGGTTATTTAAATTTTTGAAATTATGATTTCTGTTTATACAGTTTCAAAGAGACAACATTCCTGAGACCAAATAATTTCTTTGACTTAGGGTACACCAAACGGTAACCATTCGGGTGTGGATTTTCTATGACTTCAAAAGGTCCAATATAGATATCAAAGAATTTTTTAATTTCTGAAGTTAACATTTTTGATTTTTCATGAGATTTGACCAGAACAAGATCCCCAGTTTTGAAAGTGGTTAACTTTACCCTATTGTTATGTCTTTTATTCCTCTTTTCCCCTTGTTTCCTCATAGTTTCCCTGACAATATCTTCTCTCTCTTGCATGGTTAAAGGTGTACATTTAGAAAATTCAATAAGTTCTGATATAAGATTTGGAGGTCTAATATTAAACATAATCTCATATGGTGAAAATCCTGTGGAACTATGTTGTAGGCTATTCATAATATCTTCAAAATTTCGAATGTGCTCAAACCAGGTTGGATGTTTATGGCTACAATAAGTTCTACAAAGTCTCCCAATTTCCCTCATATATCTTTCTGCAGGATTGGTGGATGGAGAATAAACAGATATAAGTATATGCTTCAATTTTGATCTTTCAATAAACTTTTTCCAAATTTTAGAGGTGAACTGTGAACCATTATCTGATAATATTGCTTTTGGTTTACCCACCTGTGCGAAATAATCTCTTTCAATTTTTATTATAATTTCATGGCTAGTAGCTTTCTTCACTGGATATAGTTTAATTAATTTTGAAAATACGTCTACCATAACAAATATGCAACAGTGACCACCTTTACTCTTTGGTAACATTCCATATAAGTCCACTGTGATAAGATCTAAAGGTTTTTCTGGAATAATGTTTTGCATCTCTCCACCACGTCTTTGATTGCTCACTTTAACTCTCTGACATTTGTCACAGGTTGCCAATTCTTTTCTTACCTTCTTTCCAATATTGTAAAAATAAACGTTTTCTTGTATCTTTTGAATGCACTTCCGTATCCCACGATGACCAAAACTTTCATGTTTGTAAATGATCAGCTTTTCAGCATCTGCCTCTGGCCAACACAGTTTCCAATTATCAGAATCTACATCTGTTCTCCGAAATAAAATCCCCTTATGTAATTTGTAAAATTTATCAAGTTTCTCATACCCCTTCTTGCCTAAGCATTCTTTGATTAATTTCCAACTTTGATCTAAATTTTGATTTTTTCTAATTTTGTTACACATAGTTCTAATTGTTTTCTCATTTCCCACCCCTTTCAGGTATCTAATTTTAAATTGCTTTTACTCCTCTTGTTCAAAAATCTCCTTTTCTCCCCCAATTGGTAACCTTGAAAGTGAATCAGCTACTACATTCTCAGAACCTTTTATGTGCTTGATTTCAAAGTCAAACTGTTGCAGAAATATTGCCCATCTGGTCAGTCTACTGTGGTATAATTTGCACTCTTGTAAGTAACTCAAAGCTTTGTGATCCGAAAATACTATGGTTTTATGTCCAATAAGGTAAATTCTAAATTTTGTAAAAGCCCAGTGAATTGCCAAAAGCTCCTTCTCTGTGACTCTATAATTTTTCTCATGCCTGAGCAACACACTGATTGCAAATGCTATGGTACAATGTATCTTAACTCCATTCTCTACTCTTTCTTGAAATAACTCTGCTCCAAGCCCATGATTACTGCTATCAGTATTCAAACAAAATGGTAAATTAAAATCAGGTCTGTGTAATAAGTGTTGCTTCCTCAACTCTTGCTTAATTTTATCAAACTCTTCCTGACAACTTTTATCCCAAACCCAAACAGTGTTTTTCTTAAGTAACTGACTTAAACATGGTACATTCAGACTCTGATCACTTATATGTTTTCGGTAATAACCGCATAACCCAAAGAACGACTTTAATTGTTTTTTAGTCTTAGGAATAGGAATTTCTGAAATTGCTTTAATTTTTTCTGGATCTGCCAAAATTCCCTTGTCTGTAACAACATGACCCAAAAATTTTAATTCAGAAACTGCAAACTTACATTTCTCTAATTTCAATGTTATCCCCCCTTTTTTAAGTTTTTCACAAACTGACTTCAAAATCGAAAAATGTTCCTCCCAAATTTTGCCCTGTAACCAAAATGTCATCTACATAAATTATCAGTTTAGATGCAAGTTCTTGCCCCAGTACATGATCCAAAGCTCTTATAAATTCGGAAACAGAAGAATTTAACCCAAATGGCACAACACAATATTGGTAACTCTTACCATTGTACAAGAAAGCAGTATATTTTCTAGAATTAACCGAAAGTGGTACCTGATGAAAACCCGAAGTTAGAGCCAAACTTGACGTATATTTTATATCTGTAAATTTATAGAGTAACTCATCAATATTTTCGGGATGGTCTGTCTGTCTGAACAAAATTTTGTTTAAGTGTCTAGAGTCCAAAACCAATCTTACTCCACCATCTTTTTTTGAAACAACTACTAAAGGATTATTATATGCACTGATACTCCTTTCTATATTACATCCTTCCATCTTTTTCAGCTCTTTCTCAACAGCAGGTCTTTTTGATATTGCAATACTGTATGGTTTTATGAAAAATGGTTCATTAGATTTTACCTGAAGCTCTCACTGATAACCCTTTACCCTACCAGGTATGTCACTGAAAACATCACTGTATTCCCACAGCAGATTTTCTAACTGTTATTTTTGCTCCCCAGATAAATTTTGTGTTTCTGAAATTTTCGAGTTTACTAAATTCCCAAATTCAACTTCATCAGTATCAAATCTATGAATTTCAATATTCTCCAATCTATTTTCTTTTAGTAAATTGATACTGTCAAAATTTCCATTACTCTGATCACCAAGTGTGTTCACAAATTTTGTCTGAATGTATTCCCTTTCACTAGTTTCTATCAAAAGTTTTCTTCCAACCCAATCAAATGCTGTATTTACTTTTACTATCCAATTCATGCCCAAAAGAAAATCTTCGTTAAATTCCTGAATTACAAAACATCCATGTGTGAACAACTTGCCTTCAATTAAAAATGTCACTAAAGCCTGGCTTTTTACCAATTTACTGCTCTTCCCAGTAGCACCTTTTATCTTTACCCCAACAACTGGCATTTCAACAAAATCTTTCCCCGCTTTCAATTTCTTCCTTAACCTTTCAGATATTCCCGAGATCTCACTTCCTGTATCAATTAAACATTTACCAATCCATGACCCAATTTGAAGTTTTATATAAGGACTGCAAAACTGATCACTTTCCTCAGAACCTGTATCCTCATGTAATAAATCACTTTCAATTTCCCCAAACCTATACTTATCAGAATCATATGGTATATCATTACATGTATTATTTGTCACAGTTATAAAATTTGCACAAGATACAAAATTGTCATTAGTGCTCTCTATTATCTCAAATAGCCAAGAATTTTCATCCAAATCACATTGTATACTATTGAAGTACTTATCCTTCAGCTTTTCAAAAATAAAATATCTCATCTTTTTCCACCACTCAGGACATATAGTTTCACATACATTAATAAGCATCTTTCTAAAGTTCTTGTCAAAAGAAATAGTTTCATTGTTCAGCCATAGATTCATAAGAAATGTGTGTGTGTCATTAATATCTGTAAATGTTTCACTTAGGCTAGAAGTTATACATGTGTCATCATTATTTGTGTAGTCAGATTCTTTACCAACAACATCAAAATTCACACTTTCACATACACTCTGCTGGCGAGCTTTATTCATCCTGGTAACATCCCTGGGAATTTCTATAATATTCTCACTATTTAATCCATTTTCAACCATGTGTATACCCAACTCCCTATTTAATCTAATGAAACACCTTTCCTCAACATCATCATCAATACCATTACCATCATTATCAACTTTATCATCAACATCATTATCATTATACATATTCAGGTCATACACATTCAAATTATCCCCTAAAATATTATTTCCCCTTTCTAAAGTTACCAGATCCCTTTCACCAATTTTTTTAATTCTCACAGCATGCATTCTTTCTTTCATTCACACACGTCTCTGAACTACTACAAATTACATCATCTGACAAAGTGTTGTTCTTTTCTGCCCAAGTGTAAAACTCTGTTAAATTAAATGAATCGCAATTACTTTTACCTACTGTATGTTCTTGTTTACTGAAAATTTTATCTTTATCAATATCATCATTATTTTCTTCTTGAAATTTTTTCAATAAGTAACAACTAATAACCTCATGTGATAGCTTAGGTTTGGAACGGTCATGTTTGGGTTTATGATAGTCACATCCATTGGTCCTTTCATCATGCTCACCTTCTGCCTCAACCTTGCGGACCTTCAAGAGGGCGTCTACTCGTTCTTTATTTCCTGAATTACAACTTGTTCTGTTTGAACTGCTGATTGTGGTTCTGCCAATGTCTCTGATCAACATTTCTGTTCCCATCCCTATGCCAAACATTACCTGATTGTTGGTAGTTTCCATTGTACTGATCTCTAGCAAAATTTCTGTGATTTTGATCCCTAAAGTGTTGTCTATTTTGTTGATTGTTTCCGCGAAAATGTTGTTCTTGTTTTGGATGAAAATTATGGTCCTTCTTTTGAAAATTGTTATATCCCCCTGAATTTTGACTGACACCATGATAATTGTTTTGTTCCCTTTTTTGAAAGTTATCATTTCCCCAATTTTGATCATTACCTTTCTGAATAAACCCACTGTGTGTTCTTGTTGTTACCCTATCCAACTTTTCAATATAATTGAGAAACTGCTCAACATTACTATCAGGACAATGAACTAAACTCAACTGCATTTCTGATGGCAATCTTCTCTTTAAGGTATCAATTTTGATCAAGTCCTCCAAAGGTTTTGTTAAATGAATAAATTTTTGAAGTTCACTTTTGCAAAATTGTTTCATGCTCCCATCTGATTCTCTATAGTTTCTCTCATTCAAAAATTGACTTTTGATTCTAGTTTGTTTAAGATCATCCCAGAAATTTTGATTCAAATTCTGAAAAGGTCATCCCCACAATTACAATCTGGTTTGCCCAAGTCAAAGCTTCCCCTTCCAAGAATTTTTTCACAAATTTAATTTTCATGTCATCTGGTGAGTGAGGTAAAAAACAATCCTTACAATACTGTATAAAATCAGCGGGATGTAAGGGTCCATCTACCGAAAAATGCTTCACTGGAATATTAAATACAAGATTGCATGTGTTGACATTGTGATTTTTGCTTTTAAATTCAATGTCAAAACTTTCAATTTTTTCGCTAAGTTCTTTGGCAGATTTTTTGTTTTCTAAATCATTGCACTCTACTCTTTTTTCTAGAGTTACCAAACTATTATCAGTTTCTTGTTGTACATTTTTTACTAAAACTTTTGTGCTCTCATCCAAATTTTTAATTTCCTCTTTTATCTCATTAAAATCAATTAAATTTCTTTCCCTATCTGCCAGTAACTCATTTTTTACAGTATTAATTTCATCGCTCAATTTAGCATCAATTTCATTTACTTTTGCTTCCACAGCTTCAATTTTTTCCTCAACCCTGCCAACTCTGTTCGAAAGATCACCCATTTGCGTATTGACTGCTTGGACTTGCAACAAAATGTTATCAATTTTTTCATCCCAGTAAGTCTTATTGTCGTCAACTGATTGTTTAATTTCTTTCATGAAATTTACAAGAAAACTTTTTAAATCAAATTGATCGGTTCTTTCTGTTTCGTTTGACCTGTCCTGATTTTCAAAGTCTATTAAATTACTATTTTCTACTTTAGGCACAATACTCTCGAAAATCTCGTAAGTCATTGTGAAGAAAAAGAATTTATACACAACAATACAAAACAAGATAAAAAGATTGTTTTAACAAAATACGAGGGTTTCGTGACTTATCTGGAACACTCTTCTACTGTTGCAAATCCACGTTTTCCATCCATGTGATTGTTGACTAAAATTCTTGAAATTTCTTCTTCTGTCGAAAATTAAATTTTTTGCCAAAATATTTCTTCTCCAAAACTTTTACTTCCCGATGAACACAAATACTGTAACACACATTCTGAAAAAACTGGTATTAACACACAAAAATTTTCTTCTTCGTAGCACTGTTGAAGGTAACGTGAACACAATATCCCGGCTGAGCCCCCATTGAAATATGCTCACTATTTTTATTTACTTAAATTTGGCATATTTCGTAACAGTACCTTTTCCGTAAAATGTTTACAAGGTGATATTTGTCTTGGCTTCAGTTGTCTAGTGAAAGTATGATTCCACAATGCAGTTTCGTCGGCTGCAGAAATGACCTGGTTCAATGCGTTTGCCTCATTTTTGGTGCTTCAAATACCATTTCTTCAAATGTGGTTTCTTTTTAAAGTTTACATTTAAAAAAATAGTAACATAATTCATTTTTTTCTGTTCACTTCCAAATTATTATGACGGCGACCTGCACATTGTTCTACCGTCAACACACACCACGAGTTCACTGCCGACTGACTACAGTCAAAGACGACTCCAGCATCAAAGACATTTTACACAACACACAAGCTTCCACTGGTAATCAGTCTAATAGTAATCAATATGCTTTCACTCTCAAAAATATAAGTAAAGTAGCATATAATAAGGCAAGTTACAATAAAAAAATTCTGACAAAAATATAAGAAAACATTTACAATTTGGTAACAACAAATCCGGTAGAAAATAACACATCTCCCAGATCCATTACAATGTTCTGCTCATCATAAATAGTAACTGTTAAAGATATAGAAAAGGAAGATTAGACATTTTATTGACAACACTATCATTGTAGATGGAGCACAAGCTTAGATTGGACAGAGGTGTGGAATGTAACCAGCAATGCCTTTTTCAAAGATATCATGAACCATGGACCTTGCCGTTGGTGGGGAGGCTTGCGTGCCTCAGCGATACAGATAGCCATACCGTAGGTGCAACCACAACGGAGGGGTATATGTTGAGAGGCCAGACAAACGTGTGGTTCCTGAAGAGGGGCAGCAGCCTTTTCAGTAGTTGCAAGGGCAACAGTCTGGATGATTGACTGATCTGGCCTTGTAACAGTAACCAAAACGGCCTTGCTGTGCTGGTACTGCGAACGGCTGAAAGCAAGGGGAAACTACAGCCGTAATTTTTCCCGAGGGCATGAAGCTTTACTGTATGATTACATGATGATGGCGTCCTCTTGGGTAAAATATTCCGGAGGTAAAATAGTCCCCCATTCGGATCTCCGGGCGGGGACTACTCAAGAGGATGTCGTTATCAGGAGAAAGAAAACTGGCGTTCTACGGATCGGAGCGTGGAATGTCAGATCCCTTAATCGGGCAGGTAGGTTAGAAAATTCAAAAAGGGAAATGGACAGGTTGAAGTTCGATATAGTGGGAATTAGTGAAGTTCGGTGGCAGGAGGAACAAGACTTCTGGTCAGGTGACTACAGGGTTATAAACACAAAATCAAATAGGGGTAATGCAGGAGTAGGTTTAATAATGAATAGGAAAATAGGAATGCGGGTAAGCTACTACAAACAGCATAGTGAACGCATTATTGTGGCCAAGATAGACACAAAGCCCACGCCTACTACAGTAGTACAAGTTTATATGCCAACTAGCTCTGCAGATGATGAAGAAATTGAAGAAATGTATGATGAAATAAAAGAAATTATTCAGATTGTGAAGGGAGACGAAAATTTAATAGTCATGGGTGACTGGAATTCGAGTGTAGGAAAAGGGAGAGAAGGAAACATAGTAGGTGAATATGGATTGGGGGACGGAAATGAAAGAGGAAGCCGCCTTGTAGAATTTTGCACAGAGCACAACATAATCATTACTAACACTTGGTTTAAGAATCATGAAAGAAGGTTGTATACATGGAAGAACCCTGGAGATACTAAAAGGTATCAGATAGATTATATAATGGTAAGACAGAGATTTAGGAACCAGGTTTTAAATTGTAAGACATTTCCAGGGGCAGATGTGGACTCTGACCACAATCTATTGGTTATGACCTGTAGATTAAAACTGAAGAAACTGCAAAAAGGTGGGAATTTAAGGAGATGGGACCTGGATAAACTGAAAGAACCAGAGGTTGTACAGAGTTTCAGGGAGAGCATAAGGGAACAATTGACAGGAATGGAGGAAATAAATACAGTAGAAGAAGAATGGGCAGCTTTGAGGGATGAAGTAGTGAAGGCAGCAGAGGATCAAGTAAGTAAAAATACGAGGGCTAGTATAAATCCTTGGGTAACAGAAGAAATACTGAATTTAATTGATGAAAGGAGAAAATATAAAAATGCAGTAAGTGAAACAGGCAAAAAGGAATACAAACGTCTCAAAAATGAGATCGACAGGAAGTGCAAAATGGCTAAGCAGGGATGGCTAGAGGACAAATGTAAGGATGTAGAGGCCTATCTCACTAGGGGTAAGATAGATACCGCCTACAGGAAAATTAAAGAGACCTTTGGAGATAAGAGAACGACTTGTATGAATATCAAGAGCTCAGATGGAAACCCAGTTCTAAGCAAAGAAGGGAAAGCAGAAAGGTGGAAGGAGTATATAGAGGGTCTATACAAGGGCGATGTACTTGAGGACAATATTATGGAAATGGAAGAGGATGTAGATGAAGATGAAATGGGAGATATGATACTGCGTGAAGAGTTTGACAGAGCACTGAAAGACCTGAGTCGAAACAAGGCCCCCGGAGTAGACAACATTCCATTGGAACTACTGACGGCCGTGGGAGAGCCAGTCCTGACAAAACTCTACCATCTGGTGAGCAAGATGTATGAAACAGGCGAAATACCCTCAGACTTCAAGAAGAATATAATAATTCCAATCCCAAAGAAAGCAGGTGTTGACAGATGTGAAAATTACCGAACTATCAGCTTAATAAGTCACAGCTGCAAAATACTAACACGAATTCTTTACAGACGAATGGAAAAACTAGCAGAAGCCAACCTCGGGGAAGATCAGTTTGGATTCCGTAGAAACACTGGAACACGTGAGGCAATACTGACCTTACGACTTATCTTAGAAGAAAGATTAAGGAAAGGCAAACCTACGTTTCTAGCATTTGTAGACTTAGAGAAAGCTTTTGACAATGTTGACTGGAATACTCTCTTTCAAATTCTAAAGGTGGCAGGGGTAAAATACAGGGAACGAAAGGCTATTTACAATTTGTACAGAAACCAGGTGGCAGTTATAAGAGTTGAGGGACATGAAAGGGAAGCAGTGGTTGGGAAGGGAGTAAGACAGGGTTGTAGCCTCTCCCCGATGTTGTTCAATCTGTATATTGAGCAAGCAGTAAAGGAAACAAAAGAAAAATTCGGAGTAGGTATTAAAATTCATGGAGAAGAAATAAAAACTTTGAGGTTCGCCGATGACATTGTAATTCTGTCAGAGACAGCAAAGGACTTGGAAGAGCAGTTGAATGGAATGGACAGTGTCTTGAAAGGAGGATATAAGATGAACATCAACAAAAGCAAAACAAGGATAATGGAATGTAGTCTAATTAAGTCGGGTGATGCTGAGGGAATTAGATTAGGAAATGAGGCACTTAAAGTGGTAAAGGAGTTTCGCTATTTGGGGAGCAAAATAACTGATGATGGTCGAGGTAGAGAGGATATAAAATGTAGGCTGGCAATGACAAGGAAAGCGTTTCTGAAGAAGAGAAATTTGTTAACATCGAGTATAGATTTAAGTGTCAGGAAGTCATTTCTGAAAGTATTCGTATGGAGTGTAGCCATGTATGGAAGTGAAACATGGACGATAAATAGTTTGGACAAGAAGAGAATAGAAGCTTTCGAAATGTGGTGCTACAGAAGAATGCTGCAGATTAGATGGATAGATCACATAACTAATGAGGAAGTATTGAATAGGATTGGGGAGAAGAGAAGTTTGTGGCACAACTTGACCAGAAGAAGGGATCGGTTGGTAGGACATGTTCTGAGGCATCAAGGGATCACCAATTTAGTATTGGAGGGCAGCGTGGAGGGTAAAAATCGTAGAGGGAGACCAAGAGATGAATACACTAAGCAGATTCAGAAGGATGTAGGTTGCAGTAGGTACTGGGAGATGAAAAAGCTTGCACAGGATAGAGTAGCATGGAGAGCTGCATCAAACCAGTCTCAGGACTGAAGACCACAACAACAACAACAACATCATTGCTGTGTTTGCCTTGAAGATTTAGGGAAATTGTAGAACTCACCTGAGGGGTTTTAACTTTTCTGTCTCAAATGCATCTTCTGTAGCTATGGCTCAATCAGAGCTACCACGTTTGAATCCTCATGGTGGAATAAATTTTCGCATCCAGTATTTGGGCAGCAATGGAAGAGAGGTGGTGACATAAACTTCTTCATCATCAAGCCTACTGTCAGTATCATAGACTATATCGTAAATATTCCCACAGGTCCTCTGGGAGTGGGGACATGTAACATTGTAGGTGTTGACCCATCCACTGGATGTGAACATTAAGCTCAGCAGCCCCACTTAAGCTGTAGAACAATAGCAGGCTAGGCACCGACATCGATCACAACTTCACACTTCCCTTCTACTATCATTACCACTGATTAAAATGGTACACATTCTTATCACAGTCACCCATACTCGACAGATACACTTAAGGAACAAATCTCTCACATTCTGAAGGCAAGGTGCCTTTAGGTGTGTCAAGATACTTGAAGCAAACCTCAAGGATTACAAAGACCTTTGGGTACGTATATGCTGACGCTGATGAACTGATCATCTTTGTGGGGTTAAATATTCATGCTGCATGTATGGAGGCAATGTGTCAAACCTGGCTCAGCTCAAGTATGCAGTTAGCAGTTTGAGGCTCCCTCTTATCAGCTTCTGCTTCAGTAGGACTACTTCTGTAATCAGCAGAATTTGGTTTTATGATATGCCCTTCATAATATGCCCTAGCAAAATGTCAGAGTAATTGATAAAACAATGGAATTTGGATTGGTGATATGTTCCTCATATCATGTCCTGACAAAATGTGGGAGTAATTGATAAAACAAGAAAATATGAGTGGATTGCACCATGTTCTCAGTGAATTGAAATATTGCTGTGATTTCTTCTACAGTTAGCTCTCTAATTACAACAAAGAAACCAGCAGCATTGTTAACTATTTCTGGTTATGGAATAGTTTCTTCCATTAGAATCCGTTTTATATTCAGTGGGATTGTTGTCATTTAGAACATGTGTTCTTACCTGGACTTCAGTTCTAAGAAGCAGCCCACTAAACAACCTTTTACGTCTTGGATTTCTATTCAGCGTCTTGTTCTGAAAACAGAATTACTTTTATTAATTGGTATAAAATATACTAAATGAATGGTATGGTATGGTCTTGCAGGTCATCTTCTATAGTAAAACTGTGCCGCAGAATATAGCTTTCTGATATTCAGTGTTAGCACAAAATATTTTTTTAGCTGCATATTCTTTCAGCTGATCATTCCATGTGTATTTACTTTTTGTTTTGTGACTCTTTAGGTATACCTGATAATGACAACAAACCCAAGGAGGTTGACAGTTCTTTTGTCAGTATGTAATTGGCGAACACAGGGTCATGATCTTGCAGTAGTACCATACTTGCCTTTTTGTACTGTAAGTGTGACCCTCCGACTCCAGGTGTTCCTCTCCCCACAGGCTCAAAATGCTTTTGTGAGTATGTGTGTGGTGATAATGGGGCCATGAGTCATTGCACTATTCCTTCCTTCCTGTGTTGCACTCCATTGCATCTTCTCTTTGACTCAGTCTGTAGGACAGCTTCCATGTTGTCAACCTGGCTTCTCTCTGGACACTGATTAAGTTTACTTACTTATACTCTGTTAAACATATTTCACACAGAATGAGATTTTCACTCTGCAGCGGAGTGTGCGCTGATATGAAACTTCCTGGCAGATTAAAACTGTGTGCCCGACCGAGACTCGAACTCGGGACCTTTGCCTTTCGCGGGCAAGTGCTCTACCAACTGAGCTACCGAAGCACGACTCACGCCCGGTACTCACAGTGTTACTTCTGCCAGTACTGGCAGAAGTAACGCTGTGAGTACCGGGCGTGAGTCGTGCTTCGGTAGCTCAGTTGGTAGAGCACTTGCCCGCGAAAGGCAAAGGTCCCGAGTTCGAGTCTCGGTCGGGCACACAGTTTTAATCTGCCAGGAAGTTTCATATTTCACACATTTTTTGCCTTTTGTATGGTAAGTTCCTGTGAAAAGGTTTCACCTCAATTTTTTCAAAATTTTACGCCCTGTGTGGCGAAGGTAGGTGGCCCTTCGTGGTACACATTCCACCCATTGTGCAATTCTGTATTAAGCATTTCTTTATGAGTGGTTGAATTAGGTGCCCAAGACCTAACACTGTTGCCAGTTCATTGTAGGGTGGTCTGCAGGAATCTGAGAGTTGTAATCTCATAACAATGCAGAAACACACTGTTGGTGCCAGAGCTGCAAACTCCTCATGCATGCCTAGAGTATGTGCCTTTCGAGCTTGTGGAGTTCTGAACAATGCTTATCATAGCAGGCAGCCGTTGCTGTGGCAAGATTGTGTTCATAGGGAGATCCCCTGGTTGGAGTACTTGGCATCATGGCGGTTGATTCACAATGAACAGGATCAAACTTTTCACATGCTGGTGGGCATAGAGCCCCAGCCATCTCACCATATCAAATGTATAGGTTCAGTACAGAAAGGTACAGCCAGAAGACACTTCATTCTCTGACCCCACTTGGAAGAAAAGTGAATCCAATTGGAATGGCAAGAAATACCACACTATCTAGTTTGAACCCAAACTGATGGGGAGCCGTTTTTGAATATAGAACCATTATTCTCCTTTGAACATATTGGACAGAAATTTGGGAATGTAGCATCCAGTAACAAAATGCAAAGTGACTGTATCCTTATTACAACTTAAACTACTGGTCATTAAAATTGCTACACCACGAAGATGACGTGCTACAGACCCGAAATTTAACCAACAGGAAGAAGATGCTGTGAGATGCAAATGATTAGCTTTTCAGAGCATTCACACAAGGTTGGCGCCGGTGGTGACACCTACAACGTGCTGACATGAGGAAAGTTTCCAACTTATTTCTCATACACAAACAGCAGTTGACGGGCGTTGCCTGGTGAAACGTTGCTGTGATGCATCATGTAAGGAGGAGAAATGTGTACCATCACGTTTCCGACTTTGATAAAGTTAGGATTGTAGCCTATCGCGATTGCGGTGTATCGTATCGCAACACTGCTGCTCGCATTGGTCGAGATCCAATGACTGTTAGCAGAATATGGAATCGGTGGGTTCAGGAGGGTAAAATGGAACACTGCTGGATCCCAATGGCCTCGTATCACTAGCAGTCGAGATGACAGGCACCTTATCCGCATGGCTGTAACGGATCGTGCAGCCACGTCTCGATCGCTGAGGCAACAGATGGGGACGTTTGCAAGACAACAACCATCTGCACGAACAGTTCGACGACGTTTTCATCAGCATGGACTATCAGCTCGGAGACCATGGCTGCGATTACCCTTGATGCTGCAACACAGACAGGAGCGCCTGCGGTGGTGTACTCAACGATGGACCTGGGTGCATGAATGGCAAAATGTCATTTTTTCGGATGAATCCAGGTTCTGTTTACAGCATCATGATTGGCGCATCCATGTTTGGCGACACTGCAGTGAACGCACATTGGAAGCGTGTATTCGTCATCGCCATACTGGAGTATCACCCGGCGTGATGGTATGGGGTGCCATTGGTTACACGTCTCGGTCACCTCTTGTTCACATTGACGGCACTTTGAACAGTGGACGTTACGTGTCAGATGTGTTACGACCCTTGTCTCTACCTTTCATTCGATCCCTGCGAAACCCTACATTTCAGCAGGATAATGCATGACCGCATGTTGCAGGTCCTGTACGGGCCTTTCTGGATACAGAAAATGTTCGACTGCTGCGCTGGCCAGCACATCTGTCAGAAATTGAAAACGTGTGGTCAATGGTGGCTGAGCAGCTGGCTCGTCACAATACGCCAGTCACTACTCTTGATGAGCTGTGGTATCGCGTTGAAGCTGCATGGCCAGCTGTACCTTTACACGCCATCCAAGCTCTATTTGACTCAATGCCCAGGCATATCAAGGCCGTTATTACGGCCAGAGGTGTTTGTTCTGGGTACTGATTTCTCAGGATCTATGCACCCAAATTGCGTGAAAATGTAATCACACGTCAGTTCTAGTATAACATATTTGTCCAATGAATACCCATTTATCATCTGCATTTCTTTTTGGTGTAGCAATTTTAATGGCCTGTAGTGTATTTTTGCATCGAGGTATCTTGCTGCAGACATATAAAGAACTGCATGAGAACTTCGCACTGATCTACAGGGCCAAAGGATAATAGAATAGATACCAGAACCTTCATTTTGGCTATCAAAGAGGATGTATTCCCTGACGTGGTTTACCACTATGATGTAAAGCCACACATTCCAGTCTCCATGTCATGTTTTATTTGTTATCATTTTGGGCTCATGTTTGCATACTGCACCAGTACTTCCGTATGTGGAGACTGCAATCAGGCCCAGTATGAGAACAGTCCTTGTTTGCGAAAGCCAGTATGTATCAACTGCAGACAATAACATTCACCTGATCCTTAGAACTCTATCAGACTAAGTTATACATGAATACAAAACATGACAGCCTCTCAGTTTGTAAAGCAAAACAAAACCCAGTTCAAATGACCACAGTCTTAGCAATGGTAACTAAGCACCTGTCTGTGACAAAGGTAAAGTTATCTACTTTTTCCTCAGTGTCAGTCCCTCATGACCACCTGAATATGTGGTGGGAACAGGGCCCAGTTTCCCTCTGTTCCTGCAGACCTGAGCAGACTTAACACTGCCCTGCCGCCCAACATTAGCCAGTGCTCCTAGGGCTATAGGCAGCAGGACAACTCATTCCTCCCTCCTTGATAGACTACCAAATAACCCTCAGCCAGATTTAAATCCTGCAAGCAGGAGAAAAATTGAAAAAAAGAGGACGACAAAAAAAAATCAGAGGTGAATGTGGATCTAGTGGCATCAATGAATCCAGACCCACCCCTCTCAGCCTCTAACCCTCCAACCCCCCCCCCCCCCCTCACACAAACCATCCATTGTAGTTGGAGCCATGTACATTAACATTGTTCCCACCCAATACATGATGCAGGCAGAGGCTGAAACAAATGTGTTTTGTCTTCTCGCCTCCTTCGTACCAACCACTGGTACTCCTACAACCATCATCCAATGAAAGTGTAATGGCTATTGTCACCACCTAGTGGAACTCAAGACACCTACTTTCCAGTAGTATGCATAATCCCTCAAAAAAAACTCATTTTCCTGAAACATGAATGAGCATCTGAAGGTCTCGGAGGAATGGTACTTGGGGACATTTTTAGTAATCAAGGTCCGCTCAGTACAGCATAAGAGGATGCGATTGTTGAGATACCGGCAATTATAGATTCTATAATGCCTAATTCTCTCGAAATGGGTCAAAGAGGTGGATGGCCTGATTCATAAGCTACCTCTATCTTTTCTCTTCATGGGCGATTTCAGTGCCCACGACACATTGTGGGCCTCTAATAGAACATCTAACCGAGGTACTCTCTCATAGAATAAGTTATCACAGACCTTGACTTATGTTTAATAAACAGTACAGAACATCACGTTTTAGTGTGGCACATGTAACATAAACAGCCCTAGCTTCCTCCCCTAAATCCTGTGGAGGGTACATGATGACTTCCAGAAATATGATCATTTCCCGATTGTCATGGCCCCCCCTACACTGTTACTCAACCATTTGCCCTTGTCGGTGGTCCCACAAGAAAGCTGATTGGCATATATTCAATGCTGCCCTACCATCCAGTGTTACCTTACAAGGAAACATCGACAACCCAATACAGGACACAAATACCTCAATACTAAAAGCAGCAAAATTGACAATCTCATTAGTAACCAGCCCATTGTGGACACAGGAAATTGCTAAGGCAATCAAAGTTGACAGGTGGGCACTCTGAACAACATAAACATCACCCTTCAGTGGGAAACCTTTTGCCTTTAAAAGGCATTTTGCTCGTGCACACTACCTTGTAAAACACCAGAAGAAAGAAAGTTAGGAAAGGCATGTGACTAACATGGGACCTGTAACCCTCACTGGTGTGCACTAAGTTGCGTTGTTGTCTATGGCTACCAATTAGCGACCAGTATTTCTGGTATTCTACTGAACAGCAATATTCATCCTGGCCAAATTGTTCTTGCAGGCCACTTTGTGCCACAGTTCTCTCAAGCGTCTACACCTGTCAAATACCCCTCAGCCTTCCACTGCCACAGAAGTCAGACAGAGAATAAGAACTTGTCCTTCACTGCCTAATGTCTGAAAACATATAATGCTCCTTTCAGTCAGTGAGAAGTCCTCAGCACTGTAGGTCTGGGCCACAACACAGCACTGGTTCCCTATGGAATCCCTAGTTATATGCTAAAAAGTCTACCAATCTACTTTTGGTCTTCAGTCATATCTGATGTTAGGGTGAGTTTGCAAAACAGTGGAGGAAAAGCATAATTGTCCCCGTTTCAAAACTAGGTGAGACCCCATATGAAATGGACAGTTATAGACCCAGCAGCCTCACAACGGTTCTGTGTACGTTGCTTGTGTGAATAGTAAGCGAATGGCTATGTTGGACTCTTGAAATATGGACCTTTTGTCCAACAGCCAGTATGGATTTAGAGTTGGCCAATCCACAAATGACCACTTAATGTGACTGCGAGTTTGCTATAAAGACAGCTTTTGCCCATCACCAACACTACCATTGTATTCATTGACTTAAGGAAGTCCTTGGACACCTCATGGGTTTACCACAGTTGTATGAATAGTGTTTTTAGAGTGCTTCCTGCTGTACTGCATCTGAAGTTTTCTCTTTCCAGTTCTTTCATAACCATTTAAGGAAATCCTATAGTGCTGTCCATGTACAGGAGAATTGAGTCCCACAGGGATCCATGCTGAGTGGGACACTTTTTCTGTAGGAATTAAAATGCTTTTAGAGTCTCTAGACATATAGCCTCACAACTATGTGGACAACTTTTTTCTTTACTACATTTCTTCAAGCATGAATGTTGCTGAATGCCAGCTGTTAGATGCCAGCAGGACAGTACAATGCTCGTGTAGAGCTGTTCGTCCACAGTACAGTGCCAGTGTAGAGTTGTTCATCCACATCCAGAACTTGATATTTGTAATGAACTACTCAAGTTGGCAGAGTTATATCATTTTTAGAGCTTTTATTTGATGCTCAGTTGACATGGCTGCCATGTACTTGCCAGTTTAAAGGGAAGTGCCATTTAGAACTTACCACACTTCGCCATCTCTGTAGGGTGCAGACTGCCCCCACACTGTACAAAGCAGTTGTCCTATTTACACTTTATTAAAGGTTTGTCTGGCTTATGGATCAGTGTGTCCTTTTATGATACAGCCGTGGTAAGCAGTTCACCAATACAGGACCTGGCTCCAGTTGCACCATTCAGACAAGTACTGTGGTCAATGTCTTGGTAGAGGATGAGATTAGTCCTCTCAACCAGGTGTTTCGTAACACCTATGAATTTATGCAACATATTTCTGCCGTTTTTTTGAACACCCAAATCACCACACTTTTTCCCTCACTGTGGAATTCATTTCGCACAAGGGCGATCAAGGTCTGATGTTCCATCAGCAGTTTGTAGTCTTCAGTGTGTCCTCCACCTTCCTCCACTGAACTTTCTCCTCAAGTTACTTTAGCAATCCCTTCCACACTCTCCTCCCTCCCCATGGTGCATTCCTTCTTCCAAAGATCCAGCTGGACGTTTCCATCAGACCAAAAGAAATTATAGATGTCTGGGCATTTCAGCATTTGTTTCCCTCAGTTCTTGGAGATTGTCCTGGTTCAACAGTCACCTGTATTGATGGCTCAGAAGGTAGCAGTCACATTGGCTATGCTTTCACATATTCTGGAGGACAAGAGTAACACTCACTACCATCCAGACTAAGCATTATTACAGCAGAATTATGGCCATTATCTGAGCCTCCCATTGTTCTTGCATCTGCAGTGAATAAAATTTCCTAATCTTGGCCTTAAGATGAATTGTGAATTTTGGCCACAATCCATTACTATCCTTGGAAGCCATTGGATTTTACTGGATATGCCTTTCTCATCTCCACCATATTGGAGCATAAGTCTTGTAGGGATTCTATGAGGTGATCATGCAGACTTGTTGGCAAATTAAACTACTTAGTTGGAAACTGTGGATATGAAAATAACAGGATCTGACTTGCAAGCAACACTACATCTGCAGCTTTTGTAGGCAAGGAATGAGAGTGGCTCACTGTGGCTACTACGAACAATCTATGTACCATAAAGGCGTCCATGACCACATGGCAATCTTACCCTTGCAATTCTTTATGTCAGTCTACTATACGTTGATAATCATGTACTGGCTGTAAATGATTAATTCATGTTTTCGTTACATGACAAGGGATCCACCCTGTTATTGTGAAGCCTCACTGTCGGTGACCCATGACCAGTTATAATGCCCTAACTTTGCTCTATTGTGGTGAACACTAAAGCTACACAACTATTTCTTTCTACAATAGAGTGCAGACAGCACTTGGTGGCTTGAGTCGAGGAGTGGCAGACTGGTGGTCCCAGTGACACACTGCTGATTGAAACAAATGTTTTGTTCAACTTCAAATACCAGTCGGGTCGTTTGTAACGCGAGGCAGATTCACCTTACCCTGGCCGACGTTGGCCCACAGGCAGCTGTTTCTGCTCTGGTGAAGAGATGCACATGTAGGCCCCAGTGCTGATGTCAGTCCGAACAGACGGCAGCCTGACAGTAGGCCGCAACATCAACATCAGTGGTGCATTTCTTCCACTTCATCTATATCAGTATTTCATTCAGCAACTCGGGCCCTATTCGTGATCACCACAGAGGTGGGTGGAGACTGCCGTGCACGGGACTTGACCTGTTGCTCCACGCCAGGAGTCTAGCAACGGGGGACCCAGTTGACAGATCAGCAGTAATGTGGAGTCCTGCAAGCAGATTCACTGCAGGTAGTATTTGGCATCATCCTACCCACTCCAGCTATTACTGTTGTGCGGTGCAGATTTCACCAAACACAGCTGGCCTGTCTTGCAACACTTTTGCATACACGTTTTCTAACCCACTTGTTGCCACACTGAGCGTAGCAGCTTGTGGTTGCAACTGCAACGTTCTGTGGTGGATTCCATGCAGACTTGAATAAAAACCGGGCAGCGACACTACACTAACCCCCCACCCCTAACCCACCCCTCCTTGTGAAAAACCTGGTCCCTCAGATCTTGCTCAGAACCGCTTCTCCACTGTGACAATTTCTACCCTTATTTATAAAACAATACACTCTCAACTTTTTAACGCACTACACTTACTACATTACATTTTACATCTGCTCGCATCCTCCTCGACTTCTAAGAAATTCATGTTTTTTTGTTATTGATGTTACAATATTCCTCAAACAAATTCAAACAATGGAAAATTCTGGATGGAGTAATGACAATATTATGAAAAGGATAGAGTGCTACTCCCCATAAAGTGGAGATGTTGAGTTGCAGACAGGCACAACAAAGACTGCTAAACAAGTACTGGGAGTTTCTTCTGAATTAGACAATACACAACACACACAAACACAACACACACATGACCATTGGCTCTGGCTGCCAAGTCCAGACTGCAAGCAATGTAACATGATGGGAGAAGCAGTCTAGATAGTGGGGGATGGAAGAGGTGGGCAGGGGGAGGAATAGTAGGGTAGGAAATGGGGGAGCATGCAGGGAGAGGGTAAGGCAGCTAGGTGCAGTTGGGAGGTTACACAGATTTGGAGGGGGGGGGGGGGGGGAGTGGAAAGGAAAGAAGAAAAAGACTGGGTTTGTTTGTGGAATAGAAGGCTATGTAGTGCTGGAGTGGAAACAGGACAGAAGCTGGGTGAGTGAAAGACAGTGACTAAGGAAGGTTGAGGCCAGGAGGGTTACAGGAACATTGGATAAATTGCAGGGAGAGCTCCTACCTGATGCATCTCAGAAAAGCTGGTGTTAGCAGTAAGGACCCAGATGGAATAGGCTGTGAAGCAGTTGAAATGAATGTTTTATTGCATAGGGTGCTTAGCAACTGGGGGTGCGGGGGGGGGGGGGGGGGGGGGAGAAGGTCCAGCTGTTTCGTGGTTGCAGTTTCTCAATTGCCATTCATGTGGTGGTTGTCTTGCCCATGAAGAACACAGCACATTGGTTGCAGCTGAGCTTGTGGATCGTGTGACAGGTTTCACAGGTAGCCCTGCTTTTAATGGGGAAGTGATGCTTGTGACATGACTGGAGTAGCTGCTGGTGATGGCAGGGTGTATGGGACAGGGCCTGCATCTAGGTCTGTTACATGGATATGAGGTAAGGGGTTGGGCACTGTGGTTGGGTAGGGATGGATGAGGATACTGTGTAGATTCTCTTGCTGGTGGAATACCATTGTGGGAGGATAGTGGGTAGACGTAGGTCATTCCTCATGTTGGTAGGCCTTCTACTAAATCAGACACAGCAGGTGTCCAAGCACTGAAACCCAGTGCTCAATTTCTAAAATTTTAGGTGCCAGAACACATCTCTTCAATGATACAATCCTCCTACCACCACCACTACACTAGACATAAAAAATTATAAATCACAATAGACATAAAGGTTATCAGTATGTATCAGTCACAACTTTGGAACAAGCTCAGCTTATCTTAGGTATAAAGTACACACACACACACACACACGCACACACACACACACACACACACACACACAGACCAGCCAGAACATTATGACTATCAATCTACACCGATATAATCTCATCCAGGTGATAGCAGCACCATCTGGTGAGGAATATATGCTAATCAGACACATGCACGGTACATGTAATATCACTGAGGATGCTGTCCATGTATAGAATGGGGAAGACACATAATCTATCTGATTTTGACCAAGGGCAGATTCTGATGATCCAGAGACTTGATACGAAATGTTGGAAACTATAAGACTTGTCGGGTGTTCAAAGAGTGCTATGGCGAGTGTCTTCAACACATGGTGAAACCGAGGTGAAACAACATCCAAATGTCACAGGATGAGGTAGCTACCCTGCATTACAGATGTCAAATGTCATAGGCTTGGCAGGCTGGTAAAACAGGACAGGCGGAGAACTGTGGTGGAACTAACATCAGACTCTAATAACACAAGTGTGCTGAACACACAGTGCATCAAACGCTCCTAATAATGGGCGTCCGCAGCTGACGACCTATGCATGTGCCAACGTTAACACCAAGACATCAGCAACTATGTCTGAAATGGGCACACAGCATTTGGTATTGGATGATGGCACAGTGGCAGTGTCGTGCGATCTAATGAACCTCCTTCATCATGCTGACAGGAGGGTGCAAATATTTTATCTTCCAGGGGAACAACTTCTTCACACCTGTACTGCAAGATGAAGACAAGCTGGCAGTGGCTCCATTATGGTCTGGGGAACATTCATGTGGGCATCCATGGGTCCATTGAAGCTCATGCAAGGCATCATGATGGCTAAGGAGTATCATACACTGGTTGCAGAACATGTACACCCCTTTCTTGACAATTATGTTGCCCGACAGCAGTCGCATTTTTCAACAAGATAATGCGCCATCTCACAAGGCCAGGAGTGTGGTGGAGTGGTTCAAGGAACACAGTGGTGAGTTCCAGCTGATGTACTGGCCTCACAATTCACCGGATCTGAACCTGATAGAACACATCTGTGGTCTGATTGAACATGGTGTTAGAGTACAGCCCCCTCCCCGGAATTTACAGGAATTAGGTGACTTGGGGGTTGCAGATCTGGTGCCAACTCCCTCCAGTAACCTACCAAGGCATCTTTGCTTCCATGTCATGATGTGTTGCTGCTGTTATCTGTGCCAGAGGTGAACATACTGGCTGTTAGGTAGGTGTCATAGTGTTGCGACTGATCAGTATGCATACAACTGCCTTGCCTCATGCCCCTGTCCACCACATCACACTGGTCACCCACTTTCACATTCACCAGTGCTAGTGCAGAGGCAAATGATAGTTATATTATGATTTAATATATATGCACTATATTAAATCTCTGATGCCAACTTCTTATGATGAGTTTAAAAAAATTCCTAGGAGGTGCCAGAACACCATTCTAGCACGTTCTGGTCAAAATTAAGCCCTCCTAAAACCAGTACAATTCTCCGTGGGATCCAGCACTTAGAAGACAACTCAAATTGTGCCCTAAAATGGAGAGTTCTGTTCTCTATGTAGGATTTTAGGAGACATACTTGAAGCACTGGAATCCCTTGCATGTAGTTTGTACTAGAGACCCTTGTGGATGTGAACTGTTTGGACTGATTGGTTTAAGGAACTGGGGAATGGATCATTGATCCCTCCACCCTCAGAGTATCAAATCTATAAAACTATTTTAAAGGAAACAAGATGGTAAGCAAATCCATCCATAGTATTCATCTGAGATAAGAAGAAGAAACTCATAGAAGTGATGCATAAAACCAGGTGTAAAACACCAGTAAAGTACCAGAGGATTGGGGGAAAAAATGCCAGCTGAAAACAGCTGTAGGCTTCCCAGGGATTTCCAAATGGCAGAAGGTACAACTCCCATTCCCAGTTGGTGCCACAAGTGAGTGTAAAAAAACCAGTAAGGTAATCAATTCAGTAAAATGCAAGAGGGGAATGAGGTAATACCATTGAATTAAAATGGTAAGGAATGTAGAAGCATAATCAAAATAAATGATTAGGATGTCTGGCACACCTGTCATCCAGGTCAGGTGCAGGCTCTCTGGGGCAGAGACTGCAGTGGGCGGAGAATAACAAAACCAATTGCATAATGGTTTAGTCAAAATATCTGTATGGAGTAAAAAGTGGCAACTGAGACTAAATATGGAAAGTATGACGTTATCCACATGAGTTCCAAAAGTAATGTGTTAAAGTTTGGTCATGCGATAAATTACAAGAGTCTAAAGGTAGTTAATTCAACTAAATATCTAAGGATTATTATGAACAGCTTAAACTGGAGTGATCACAAAGATAATTTTGTTGATAAGGTGAACCAAAGACTGTATTTTATTGGCAGAACACTTTGAAGACGTCAAGAGATCTTATAATGAAATTTCAGTCATTAACTTTATTCTATGAACGCAGAGATATTCTGTCAGTGCCCACTTAAACATCCAGAAATGATCATTCATTATAATGTAAGAGAAATTAGATAGCGAATGGAATGAGATCAGTGTTTATTTTTCCCGTGCACTCTATAAGAGTGGAACTGTAGAGAAAAAGTGCGAAAGACATTCGATGAACCCTTTACTAGAGACTTAAGTGTGAATTTCTCAGTAGTCTTGGGACTCAAAACATTATGTGCACTCCACTGTGAGATAAAATGGCACCTGTCAGTGTTATGGGCACATGACTCAATCAGGAAAGTATATAAGTGATGCAGGGACAAATATGGAACCATTCTAGTCACAATATGGATTGAAAACTAGGAAATTTACTAACATATGCAACTTACATAAAGGGCGGTTAGACATGGCCTGGCATCTGTAAACAAGAATCTTGGAAATGGTGAAGCTGAGAGGTTGTTCACATGCTACTGCCATGAGCATCTATGCAAAATGTTTGAAGAACAGTGAAGTGCCAAGGTGCTGGAGCCCACATCCATCACAGAATGTAAAGGTCATTGGTTTGCCCACTATTTACAGGAGGATAGGTTTCGATTTGTGGCAGATTAGATGATAGACTTCAGTGTTGGAGCAATACAAGTATTTCAGAGCACATTGTTGAACATGGGGCTCTACAGCACATGACTCATGTTTCAGTGTTGACCACTGATTCCAGCCAGCACAGGATCATCAAGATAGGGGTGTGGATCATGGAAACGTGTCACATGGTTGGATGAGTCTCATTTCTTGTTACGCAAAGTGGATGCTAGTGCCCAGATAACATTCACCAGAGAACAGGCTTCTCATAACATGCACCACACCATATATGTAGGCTATAGGGGCAGTGTTATGCTATATTTACCTGCGCTCCTGTGGGAACAGAGATGTAGTAATCAAAGGCACCTTGACGACTGTGGACTGTGTGAACATTACTGCACACTATCTGCATTCCTCCACGCCTGATGTCTCATCCAATGGCTTTGGCATCTTCCAGCATGATAACTATACCTGTAACAAGGCCAGAATTGTGATAAAGTAGTTTGAAAATAGTGATAGTCATGTTGTATTAGTGACCAAATTCACCTGCTACACCCAATGGATGACATCTGGGATACTATCATGGTCAGCTCCATGCCCACAAACCACCAGCTCGTAATTTACAGGAATCGCTTGACCTGTGCATAGACATCTGGTGTCATACACCTCTGGAAACCTACAAAGCACTTGTTAAATCCATCCTATGTAGAATCCCTGCGATATTGCATTCAAAATGTAGACACACTATTAAGCAGGAGTTCACAATATTGTAGCTCTTCAGCAGATTTGAAGCATGGATACAACAGTTAAAATTGAGGGTATGAGTCAGCTAACATTAGACTTCTGGTTATCACACTAGAAGTAGGGCACTCTAGTCTTTAAAACCGTTTTTCAACTGCAGTAATGTGAAATGAATTGTTTAAGAATGTCTTCATGTGTCATTCTATAGTAGTTGATGCAGAAAAAAAAAGATAGTTTGTTGGAGGGATTTTCGGTACAAAAACATCCATACAGTTGTAGAAACTGCTATGGTTTGCAACTTGTTGATGACTGTGGCATTCCATCGTCTATTCTGTGACGGTGAGAGTTGTTGAGATAGGTTTGTCTATGTATGGACATTTTAATTTAATTCCAAGCTATCCTCTTTTAGAGCAATTTTGCCTCAAGAAACTGTAGATGGGGGTTTTTTTTTTTTGGGGGGGGGGGGGGGGGGGGGCACTGTGGCTAGGGTGCCCAGAGAAATATAATAAACCATAAACCATCTGGTGTAGAAAGAAGTTCATGAATTGACAATATCAGCGAGTGTTGGAGATATCATTGAGTTACAGCTAGTAAACTGCTTGGTCTCACTGCAAATGAGATATTTCTGACATGTGCAGGTGCAGATCTATCAGAGAGCTACCATAATGGCTACTAAGGACAGTATATTCCTGTCAGCTGTGTTTTGAAAGATTTAGCACAGCCATCAGTGCACAATCCAACTCCATGTAATCATTCACTACCGAACAAAACAGTCATTGTACAATAGATGAGTCCGCTTCATGTCTTTTGGAGTAAATGGCGGATGCAGATGAAGTTAGACAAGTGATCCTCCAAGAGGGTGTATGCGAGAACGATCGTGTGAGAAGTTCCTGAAAGGGTACATGTATAGTTGAGTCAGCTGATCTCTGACAGTTGCAGTGGGCTGGGCACAGTAGCTACACGAGCCTACCTCAACCAATAATGTAACATGATTTTGTAAATGTTTCTATGGTAGCGCCTCAGTGTTGTCACAACTCTGTAGATGGCTATTAAATTCACCTGCAGCCATTAGCACGTCACAGCTGAAAGATGGCATCAGTGATGCAAGCTATTAGGCATCTTCTTACACCATCTCAACTATAGTTGCAGACATTAATTGTAGACAGGCTCATATTTGGGTATCTGACTGACAACGTTTTTGTCTACGTTGTCTCCTTTCATCAGCAAAGATAATGTGGCAGTTTGGATAGGTTTTGACGCTCCATATATAGACTGTTTAGTTATGTAATGTCAGAGCTATCGATCTTCAACAACAGTAGCCTCACTTCTACCTGAAAGCTTTCTACAGGGCTTGTCTGAGAAGCAAGGCTGTGTGCCAGATCCCACTGTAATTTACTGGATGTAATATATGTAGCACCAATGAGGCTACTGATCTGCAGGCCAAGTTTCCCTCTTATGAACTGAATCCAAAAGTTGTAACACCCATGAGGCCTAGCGTAACAAATGAGACCCAGAAAGTAGTATATATAAGCTATTTTAAGTACTTCATGAGCAGACTGTATATACATAAGTACGTATGTATGTCAAGGATATCCTACCTAACAACTGGATCAATTTCAACTGAACTTGGCACACAAACGGCCTACCTCACAAACACTGTAGGCTTTACAGCTTCCTATTCCAATAAGAGTAAAGACATCCTGTAGGACAGGCAAGTTGTGGGGAGTAGTGTTCACTTCCATCACCTAATTGCTTTGCAGCACAGCCTACAAGTCAGAGGCAAGAAATGGATTTGTAGCCCCCTTACGTGGAAGCTGCCTTGTATGACAGGCATTTTGTGGGAGTGGCATTGGAATGCTCCATTTACCTGCTGTGCGGGGGCTACATGTGCAGATCTGCATTGCTTGAGGAAAGTTGAAATGGATAGAGAAGGGAACTGACAGAGAGGGGAGAGGGAGCAGAAGGGAATGCTCATAGAGAGAGAGAGGGGGGGGGGGGTCTCCTAATCAGGAGCAAAGCGAATTATTTAGTCTCACTGGTGTGTTTTGGTAGTTTAGTCTATAATCTCTACATGTTAATTGAAGTTATTAGAGACAGTTCTTATGTTTTCATCAGTGTTTACAATAGAATTATGTTGCCCTTCCTGATAATCCTTTGCTTGTCTGTGTAGTGTAGTTTCCCACGATCTTTAGTGTAGATATGGACTGTGTGTGCTCATGCGAGCTGAGTTGGTGTCACTTCACTCTCAGCTCTTCAGTTACACAACTTGAAGCTTCAAAGGATGGGCATCATTGTTGTGAGCCAGCCATGTGAATCAAACACACGCCTGAGCCCACAAATCAGTCTACACTGATGGTCAGCCCAATTACTGCACCCACTGAGGTTGACACCTCACCTGTGGTCGATGGGAGGCTGCCCAGGGGTGTGGCAGGCGGCAAAGGACTTCCCAGGGGGCTGAATGTAAGTCCTCCCTGGTTAGTCGGGCAAATAATTTCCAAGTGCTGTCCCTCAGCAAGCTTCAGTCGCTTATCCTGTTTCAGAGGAAACCTCTCAGCCTGCAAGATCCAGGCAATCACAGAGGCTGGGATTATTGGTAGTCGGGGGCTCCAGTGTTATGTGCATTATGAGACTCCTTAGGGAAAGAGCTACCAAGGAGTAAAAGAAAGCCCATGTGCACTCCAGTGGACACCGGGTGGAGCCATTCCAGACATGGAATGTGTCTTTCTGTATGCCGTGAAGAGCGCTGGGTGCAGCCAACTGCAGGTGGTGGCTCGCACCGATACCAATGATGTCGCTTTGGATCAGAAGAGATTCTTCAAGGGACGAGTGGCTACCTAAAGTGGTAAGGACTGTCAGTCTTCCTTGCGAGATGAAAGTAGAGCTCACAATTTGCAGCATAGTCAACAGGTCCAGTTGCAGACCTCTGGTACAGAGCTGAGTGTAGAGTCTGAATGAGAGGTCCAGACAGTTTTGCAACTGCATAGGTTGCAGATTCCACGATTTGCGTCATCAGGTGGTTGGGTTTCGTATTCTGCAAAATAGGTCGTGAGTCCACTACACGCAGGAGGCCGCTACATTGGTGGCAGGGGCTGTGTGGCGTGTGTTGGGCTGTTTTTTAGGTTAGAGTGTCTTGGAGAAACACAAAATGGACTTCAGTCTCCAAGGGTGGAGTCAAACACAGGAAGAACATAGATCCAGGAACCATAGGTATACCATATGTAAACTCTCATAGCTGTGTTGTGAAAGTACCAGGGCTCCAAGCGCTAATAGAAAGCACTTATGCTCAAATTGTTACAAGCACTGAAAGCTGGCTAAAGCTCGAGATAAGTCTAGCCGAAATTTTTGTGGAGGACCTATCGTTGTTCAGAAAGTTGGCGGTGGCGTGTTTGTTGCTGTTAGACGTAGTTCATCTTATAGCGAAATTGAAGTAGATAGTTCTGTGAGTTAGTATGAATACAGGTAATTCTTGACAACCAGAATAAAATAATAATTGGATCCTTTTATAGACTTCCCAATTCAGATGATACAACTGCTGGAATAGTCAAAGAAGACTTGAGTTTGATATCAAAGATGTACCCGACTAATACAATTTTAGTTGGTGGTGACTTCAACTTACCCTCGATTTGTTGGCGAAAATACATGTTGAAGTCCTGAGGTACACATAAAACATCGTCCGAAATTGTGCCAAATGCATTCTCTGAAAATATTTCGAGCAGTTAGTTCATGAGCCCACTCGAATAGTGAACAGTTGTGAAAACGTACTTGACCTCTAAGCGACAGATATCCCTGAGCAAATAACGAACATCAAAACGGATACAGAGATTAGTCAACACTGGGTTGTCGTAGTGAGACTGTTCCCAAATCCTCCAAATATAAATGAAAAATGTACTTATTCCAAAAAGCAGATAGAAATTCGCTTGTCGCCTTCCTGAAAGACAATCTCCACTCCTTCCAAGTTAACAATGTACTGGTAAGTGTAGACCAGATGTGGCTTGAATTCAAAGAAATAGTATCGACAGCAATTGGAAGATATATATACCAAATAAATTAACAAGCGACAGCGCAGATCCCCTATGGCACACAGTACGGGTCAGTACACTGTTTCAGAAATACTTAAAGCATGCAAAATTTAAACGAACGCAAAACACCCGAGATTGGTGATTTTTACAGAAGCTTGAAACTTAGCGTGGACTTCAATGCAAGATGCTAACAGTAGTTTCCACAACAAAAGTTTGTCTCGAAACCTGTAAGAAAATCCAAAGGATTCAGAATGCATGAAAGTATGCCAGCAGCGAGACGCAGTCAGTGCCACCTCCGTGTGATAGCAATGGAAATACATACACCAAAAAAAAGTTTTGCATCACTCCTGAAGACAGACATTGACTGTGGATATTGTATCACAGACACAGTCCCTTTGACTGTTCAAAGTTGGTACTAAACCCGCCCAAAGATGTAAACAACCATGCATGAGCAGCGCCTATTAGACGGAGAGGGGCCGACACTGATCAGTTCCAGTCATTCTACCAGGAGCGAGGTACAAGGCTCATGTTGTCTGTAGTTCAACCATGCCTAGACAGTCAATACCGCGGTTCGATCACGTCCGCGTTGTTACTTGGGTCAGGAGGGGCACTCAACAAGGGAAGTGTCCAGGTATCTCGGAGTGAACCAAAGCTATGTTGTTGAGATATGGGGGAGATACAGAGAGACAAGAACTGTCGATGACATGCCTCGCTCAGGCCGTCCAAGGGCTACTACTGCAGTGGATGACAGCTACACATGGATTATGGCTCGGAGGAAGCCTGACAGCAATGCCACCATGTTGAGTAATGCTTTTCGTGCAGCCACAGGACGTCATGTTATGACTCTATGCACAATAGGCTGCAAGATGTGCAACTTCACTCCTGATGCCCATGACACCATGCAGTGCGGTACAGATGGGTCCATCAACATGTTGAATGGACCACTCAGGATTGGCATCATGTTCTCTTCACCAGACAAATGTTGGAGACATGTTTGAAGCCACCCCAGTCAGGCTGAATGCCTTAGACACGCTGTCCAGCGAGTTTCCCTGCTGTTTTTGGATGGCATTAGGTGAGGCCGATGTACGCCGCTGGTGGTCATGGAATCCGCCGTAATGGCTGTATGATACGTGAATGCCATCCTCTGACCGATAGTGAACCATATCGGCAGCATATTGGCGAGGCATTCGTCTTCATGGACGACAATTCGCGCCCATCGTGCACATCTTGTGAATGACTTCCTTCAGGATAATGACATCACTCGACTAGACTGGCCAGCATGTTATCAAGACATGAACCGTATTGAACATGCCTGGGATGAATTGAAAAGGACTGTTTATGGATGATGTGACCCACCAACCACTCTGAGGGGTCTACACTGCATCACCGTTGAGGAGTGGGACAATCTGGACCAACAGTGCCTTGATGATGAACTTGTGGATAGTATGCCACAATGAATACAGGCATGCATCAATGCAAGAGGACTTGCAACTGGGTATTAGAGATATCGGTGCGTACAGCAATCTGGACCACTACCTCTGAAGGTCTCCCTGTATTGTGGTACAACATGCAATGTGTGGTTTTCGTGAGCAACAGAGTGGGCAGAAATGATGATTATGTTGATATCTGTTCCAGTTTTCTGCACAGGTTCCGGAACTCCTGGAACCGAGGTGATGGAAAACTTTTTTTGATGTGTGTGCTGTCGATGACAGCGCTGCTACAGCAGTTACCAAACACAGCCTTCCGAAATTCCTTCAACAAAGAAGGCGAAGTAAATATTCCAGAATTAGGATCAAGAACAGCTGCCAACATGAGTAACTAAGAATTAGATATCCTCGGAATAGTGAAGCAACTTGAATCACTTAATAAAAGCAAGTTTTCCGGCCCAGACTGTATACCAGTTATGCTTTCAGAGTATGCTAATGCAGTAGCTTCATACTTAAGGATCATACACAACAGTTTGCTCGACGAACGATCCATACTCAAAGACTAGAAAGTTGCACAGGCCAAAAAGGTAGCAGGAGTTATCTACTAAATAACGGCCCGAACCATTAACGTCAATATATAGCAGGATTTTGGAACATATATTGTGTCTGAACATATGAATTACCTTGAAGAGAACAGTCCACTGACACACAGTTAACACCGATTTAGAAAACATCGTTGCTGTGGAACACTACTAGCTGTTAACCCACAAGTGATGTTAAGTGTTACTGACAAGGGATTAATTCCATATTACTAGATTTCCAAAAGGCTTTCGACACTGTTCCTCCCAAGTGCCATGTAGTGAAATTGTGTGCGTATTGAATATTGTCTCAGTTATGTGACTGCATTGGTGATTTCCTGTTGGAAAAGTCACAGTTCATAGTAACTGATGGAAAGTCATCGAATAAAACAGAAGTGATTTCTAGTGTTCCCAAAGGTAGTGTTACTGGCCCTGTGCTGTTCCTTATGCATATAAACGATTTAGTGACAATGTGAGCAGCCATATTAGGTGCTTTGCAGACCATGCTGTCGTTTATTGTCTAGTAAATTCATCAGAAGGTCAAAGCAAATTGTACAAAATTTTAAATAAGATAAATGTACGTTGCGAAAATTTGCAATTGATCCTAAATAATAAAAAGTGTGATATCCACAAAGTGGTAAAAGGAATCCGTTAAACTTCAGTTACATGATAAATGAATCAAATCTAAAGGCCCTAAATTCAACTAAATAACTAGGAATTACAGTTAAGAAAAGCTTAAATTGGAAAGGTTACTTAGAAAATGATGTAGAAAAGGCGAACCAAAGACTTCATTTTATTACAAAATGTAAAAGATCTACTGATGAGGCTGCCTACTCTACACTTGTTGGCCTACTTTTGAGTTCTGCCGCATGGTGTGGGGTCCTTACCAGATCGTTTTAAAGGAATATATCGAGAAAGTTTAAAGAAGAGCAGCACGATTTGTACTATCGAGAAATAGGAGTGAGAGAGTCACTGATATGATGCAAGATGTGGGGTAGATGTCATTGAAGCAAAGGTTTTTTTTTTGTTGTGACATAATCTTCTCATGTAATTTCAATCACCAACTTTCTCCTCCGAATGCCTAAATCATTTATTGATGCTGATCTACATAGCGAGAAATCATCATCATAATAAAGCAAGGGAAATCAAAGCCGACACACAACAATATAAATGTTTGACATTGTAAAAATAGAGAATTATTATGAAGGTGATTTGATGAACCCTCTGCCAGGCACTCAAGCGTGATTTACAGAATAACGATGTAGATGTAGATGTAGAGTGGGGGATGGACAGAGAGAGGGGAAGTAGGAGACAGATAGGGAAAGTGGAAGGAGGATATCATTAGCGCTAGGAGAAAAGGAGACTGGGACAGATGGAGGAGGAGGATATGGATACGAAAAGGGTGCAGGAGGAGAGCAACAGAGGGATCGGGTCAGGAGGAAATGGATGGGGAGGGAGGGGGGGAAGAGGTGGACAAATTGAGAGGGGGAGGGGAGATGGACAAAGAGGAGGCAGGAGGATGAACAGAGGGATGAGATGAAGACATGGGCAGAGAGAAGAATGAAGAGATGGACAGAGAGAGGGGAAGAGGGTTGGAGGAGGAGATAGACCAAGAGATAGGGAAGAGGACATGTGTGATGCATGGGTCAAATGCATATGTGGGCCAGAACACAGAGAAGACGCTAATATATGTAAAGCTGAGCATATGTATGTGTAAGAACTCGTGGGCCCTTGGACCAAAGTGAATAAAATTTAACACTCAGACTCAGTGCCTTAAGAGGACAAACATGAAGGGGGGTGGGGGGTTGTTATTCTCTAGTGCTAATATTTAAGGACATATAAATATAGCCTACACATCAGGGGCAATAAATAGTTCTCCAGGCACCAATGTGTAGGCTGCCCAACACAACAGGCCTGCTTTATTGGCCTGCTGTGCATGACAGTCTACACATGAAGCCCTTGGCATATAGGCTGTGCTAGGAGTAATACCAGCCCGCTTTATTGACTTCTTTTCCAGGGTCTACCATGTCTATGAGCATGTCTGGGGGGAGTTGAGATGAAGAGGACGAGGTAATGGAGAGAGAGGTATTAGAGGGGATGGGTAGGGGGAGAGGTTGCAGGAGAGGTTCTAAAGAGAGGAAATGAAGGAGGAGAAGGACAGAGAGAAGGGAGGGAAGAGAAAATGGACAGATAGGGATGCAAGGAGATGATGGTCAGAGAGGGAGAAAAGAGGAGGAGATGGACCAAAAGATGTGCATACTAAATGTGACATACATGTTTGCAGGCGAAGCCATGGGGAAAAGGCTATTTCAAATATATAAAGCAATGTCTGTGTATGTATGTCCATCATCTCTTCCCAAACCCCTGGATCGATTTCAACTAAGATTAGTAGACAACCAGCAATGTTCATGAGTATCAGCACCAGGGGGGTTAGGACCTTCTAGCTCCAATGGAAATGGAAATACAGGCAAAAACGTGTTTTTCAGCCCCAGCCATGTGGGTTGCCCTGCAGGACAGGAATTTGTTGTGAGGGTAGTATCACCATGCCCCCACCGTATAGACTTCCCTGCACAACAGGCATGTTGTGTCATAGTAATACTGACCAGCCTTATTGATTGGTTTCGCAGGGCAGACTATACGTCAGGAGCAAAAACTGTTCTTATGCCCCTGATGTGTTGGCTTGCTGCATGACAGGTTTGTTATGACAGTAGTACCGACCTGTTTTGCAGGGGCTACATGCGGAGATGGGCATGACTGCGGAAGGTTGAGATGGATATAGCAGGGGTTGTGGACAGCTTATGAGTAGCACTAGAAGTGCCGCTGTGAGAATGCAGGTGAAGTTTGTTTCAAACACACGCTGTATTGGTTGTGAGTGTTAGTTACCTTTGAGATGAGAGTGGTGAGTTGATGCTAGTCGATAGTGCCTTTAAGGAGACAAAGACGTCATTATGAACACCTCACTGACTCTGAATGAGGTCATGTAATAGGGCTATGAGAAGCTGGATGTTGCTTCTGCGATATTGCAGAAAGACTTGGCAGAAATTTAGTCACTGTGCATGATTGCTGGCAGCAGTGATCGTGGGAATGTACGATCGCAAGAAGACCAGGCTCCAGACGCCCACATGGCACCACTGAGAGGGAAGGCCATTGTGTTCAGCCTATGGCTCTGGTGCATCATACTACATCTGTATGAGCAATTAGAGCAGCAGTAGGCACCACATTGACACAACGACCTGTTACAGATCAGTTACTTCAAGGACAGCGCTGAGCCAGACGCCATGTACTGTGCATTCCACTGACCCCAATCCATCGCCATTTGCGACTTCAGTGGTGTCAAGTCAGAGCTCATTAGAGGGCAGAGTGGAGGCCTGTTGAATTTTCTGATGAAAACTGGTTCTGCTTCAGTGCCAGTGCTCTAAAAGTTTCGATATGATGCCTTGGCCTGCTTGGTCACCAGATCTCTCTCCAATCGAGCACATATGAGACATCATCAGATGACAACTTCAGTGTCATCCACAACCAGCATTAACTGTCTTTGTATTGACCGATCAAGTGAACAGGCATGTAACTCTATCCCACAAACTGACGTCAGGCACCTGTACAACACAATGCTTGCAGGTTTGCATGCTTGCATTCAACATTGAGGCTGATACAATGGGTATTAATATACCAGAATTTCACATTTGTAATGGCTGAACTTGTGCACAATTTAACCTGTGATCTTGCTGTGTTAATCCTTTAAATATGTTATCAGACAAATGTAATGCCGAAATTTCATTACTCCGCATTAAGTAATTTTTTAGCATTGCAATTTCTTCCGCCACTATATATTGCCATTTTCTCTTACAAAACATCATATCTCAAAATACCATGTAGTTGTAATTAAACTGACAGTGTGCTGAATGCTGCAATGTAAGTTGTATACATCCTGACACGCTGAAACAAGTAATTGCTGAATTTGCTGAAAAAATAATAGTTTCACTTCCTGCCACTGGATGAAAATAAGGCGCAGTAAGCAGTAAGTAGTCATGTGACTGCAGGAGAAGAGGAGGAACGATGAAATACACTATAACACTGGCTCGTTTATTAGGATGTGGTCGCAAGTTACAGTATGTGTTCATTATGGTCTCCCAACTGAGCAACATGCTGCAGCCATAAAACGGCATGGTCAACAGTTGTTCACACCATGTCGGGTGTAATCAGAGTGATAAGTCATCATAAGCTGCCCTTCAGATCGTGAAGAGTCCGGATACATCCCTGATAGACACAATCTTTCAGATGTCCTCACAACCAGAAGTTACATGGATTTAGGTTTGGGATCTGGAAGGCCACACATTTTGAAACTGCCTTGAGACTGTGCTGTTACTGAAGGCATCTCGAAGCAAATCTTTCACCTGGCATGGAACATGTGGTGTCGCCACACCTTGCATGAAATTAGAGGTTTGGATACATTTGCGGTTTTGCAAAGCTGGAATCATGAATTGCACAATAAGGTCCTTGTAATGAGCAGAAGTCACTGTACATGTAGCAGGCCTGTGAGGTTTCATCTCTTTAAAGAAAAATGGTTCAAGAATGAAGGAGCTTCTGAAATCGCATTGCACAGTCATATAAGATGAGTGATGCACATGTTTCTGCACAACATGTGGTGGAGTAGGACCCCATATGTGACATTCATGGCACTTTCTTTAGTAAAAGTGCCCTGTCCATCCACATAGTATCTACTGGCAACATGTCATCCATTTCCATGTGTGCCAAAAGTGAAGGGCAAAGTTACAGAGTTGTAGACTATCTTGGTGCTTCATTTGGTGCACATTCTAAATATTTTAGGGATATGAGGAAAAATGCGCCGCAAAATCTTTTTAACTATTGATCAGGAGAGAGAGGGAGAGAATTCCCGTGATACAGCTTGATCACGGGCTACAGAATCTGAAGCATGTGCTACACAGTCAGTTCTGGCCACAGCAACTTCATCAACAACTGCCATGGGAATGGGCCACCTCCCTCTACATGCTGTACCACATAATTCACTTGTTTCTTCAGATTTCTTGATTATATTCTTTGGCCAATTTATGGATGTGATGCCTCTTCGCAGCTGTTTCTGTCGACGATATTCCCGCAATACAGTGCTGCTACTGATGCTGTTTTGATAAAACAACTTTACCAGGAGTGCACGGTCTTTCTTCTCAATAGCCATACAGAAACTTTCAACCTTTTACACCAACAGTCTATTCACAAAAGAAATCAAAGTATGTCATCAAGTTACAAGCAGCATACTGACGTCAAAACAGGAAACATTTCGCATTCTGAATGCTTAAAGCGCCTAAGTGCTCTCTCGAAATTTCAGTAGTAAATCTCCCCATGATGACAATGCATCACGTGTAATGTCTGTCAATGTAGTTTGTTGAGTACCTCGGTAACGCCCTCTCCTGTGATAGAGCACACTGCTCTTCATTAGATCTTCTGTCTACTTCTCCAGAATCGGTATTTGTACAGTAGTGGCTTTCTTTTCCTATGTACAAGGTGTACAACTTTGCTTCCGCCGTTTATTCCCCAACATTTGAGGCTTTAATGAAACAAATTTGCTACACATCTATCATTCGAAGTATTTTCCATCGCTGGCCACTACTTTCTCCCATCTTTCGGGCAGAGTACGAATCCTGCGTCGAAAAAATTGTTCATCTTTTGAAGCTATCCACGAATCGATCCAATTTGTGACTTCTTCATGAGATCGGAAGTGCTGGACAGCCAAGCCATGCGCCATTGATCTAAACAGGTGATAGAGGGAACAATGTCTGGAGAATACGGCGGTTGGGGTAGGTCTTCCCATTTTAACGTTTCCCAGTACGTTTTGGCCTCTTCTGCAAGTGGGGTCGAGCATTGTCGTGCTGCAAAATCACTTTGTAGTGCATCTCGCTGTATTGCGGCCGCTTGTCTTTTGAGGCTCTGCTGAGACACATTAATAGCCTTCGATAACGAGCGCCTGTAATTGTTTCACTTGGTTTTAATACCTCATAGTACACGACGCCGAGCTGATCCCACCAAATGCAGAGCATGATCTTGGAGCCGTAAATATTCGGTTTGGCCGTCGGCGTGGAAGCATGGCCAGGATATCCCCATGATTTTTTGCGTTTAGGGTTATCCTAATGAACCCATTTATCGTCCCCAGTCACAATGCGCTGCTGAAATCCCTTCCGTTTTTGCCTCTGAAGGTACTGTTCACAAACACCAAACTCCGTTCAACACGTCTTGGTTTCAGCTCACATGGGATCCAAATTCCTTCTTTCTGAATCATGCCCATAGCCTTGAGACATTTTGAAATGGCTTGCTGTGTCACTCCCACTAATCGTGCCAGTTCTTCTTGAGTTTGACGCAAGTCTACACTCAGCAATGTCTCCAATTCTGCATCTTCGAAAACATTCTCTCTTCCACCATTATGCCGCTCTACGACGTTAAAATCACCGTTTTTGAAGCGCCGAAACGACTCACGACACGTTCTTTCACTAATAGTGTCCTTACCACACGTATTTGGGAGCATTCAATGAGACTCAGCCGTTGTTTTCTTCATATTGAAACAAAACAGTAACACCTCCCTCAAATGAAGAGAATTAGGCTCAGAAACTGACATTTTCAATCAAGAACAACTTTATGATGCAGACGCAAATCAACTAATGTTTGAATGAGGTTATGCTAATTGAGGTCCAAGCTAACTGCCTGACGCCTGTGATCTGTTTCTTTCGACCGCTACTTACCGTTGTCGCCACCTATCGGCAAACGGCGGAAGTAAAGTTGTACACCTTGTACATAAATAATGTTACATCTATTTATGTTCAGGATCAACTGCTGGAGCCTGCATCATTCGTCATTCCCTTGCAGGTTATTCTGCAAATCAATGTTGTCTTCTGGCATTGCTGCTTTATTATAGACAACTGCAGCATCTCTGAACAGTCTTGAACAGCATCCAACGTTTTCTACTACATCATTTAAACAGTGTAAAGAGTGATTGTTCTATCACACTTTCCTTGGGTATTCCAGAAATTATCTTCACATCCGTCGATTTTGTTCCATTAAGAGTGACATATTGAGTTCTGTCTGCAAAGCAGTCTTGAATCCAGTCGCAAATCTGGTCCAGCTCTCTGTAAGCTCGTATTTGTTTTGTTTTATTAAACACCAGTGCAGGATGGTGTCAAATGCCTTCCTGAAGTGAAGCAACATGGCATCAACCTGAGCGCTGTTGCCAACATCGCTGTGGATGTCATGGAGGAACAGAGCGAGCTGAGATTTGCAAGATCTCTGTTTGCGGAATCCATTTTGATTTTCGTAGAGGAGCTCTTCATTCTCCAAAAACGTCATAATTCTTGAGTGTAAAACATGTTCCATAATTTTATGACAGATTGATGTCAACGATATTATGTGTACGAAATGGTTCAAATGGCTCTGAGCGCTATGGGACTTAACATCTGAGGCCATCAATCCCCTATAACTTAGAACTACTTAAACGTAACTAACCTAACGACATCACACATTCATGCCCGAGGCAGGATTCGAACCTGCGACCGTAGCGGTCGCTCGGTTCCAGACTGTAGCGCCTAGAACCGCTCGGCCACTCCAGCCGGCTATTATGTTTACAATTATGTACATCTGTCCTACAGCCCTTCTTAAAAATGGGAATAATCTGCTCTTTTTTTCAGGTTGGTTGCAGGCCCTCAACTGGACTCCTCCTAACCAGCACATGCCTGTCATTGGCACGGAGGCAGAACGTGCTTCCATCAGAAAACACAACAGACCTCCACCCTGCCCTTCAATGGGCTCTCTCTTGACACCACTGAAGACGCAAACAGCGTTTGTTTGGTGTCAGTGGAATGCACGCTATAGGACGTCTGGCGTGGATTTGCTCATCAAGAAACTGATTTGTATCAGTTCGTTGTGTCATTGTGGTGTCAACTGCTGCTCAAATTGCTGCTGCAGTTGCAGTAGGATGCATCAGACCCATACACCAAACATGTTGGTCTCCCCTCTCGCTGGTGCCATGTGGTTGTCTGGAGCCCGGTCTTCCTACAACCATACTTTCCCATGGTCACTGCTGCCAGCAGTCATGTACAATAGCTAAATTTCTCCTAAGTCTTTCTGCAATATCACATAAGGAACAACTAGCTTCTTGTAGCCCTATGACATGGTATCATTCAGACTGAGTGAGGTGTTCATAATGGCATCTTGCTCGCCTTAAAGGCACTCTTGAGTAGCATCAGCTCACCACATCTAATCTCAATATGCAGGTCAGTACACAACAAGTCTGTTTTGCAGGGCAGCCTACATGGTGGGGGCTGCAAAAACAAGTCGATAAGGCAGGGCGATACTACTCTCACAAAACATCCCTGTCGTGCAGGGCAGCCCACATGCAGAGATGGGAATGACTATGGGAAGGTTGAGATGGATATAAGAGGGGTTGTGGACAGAGGGGGCTTAGGAGGGCATGGACAGAGGGAGATGGGGTGGCAGAGGTGGATAGGGAGAGGATGAGCAGGAGGAAATGGAAAGAGAGATGGACAAAGAGAGAGATGCGAGGAGGAGATGGACAGAGAGGTAGTGAAATGGAACAATGATCCTTTATGGAATGGAATCAGTGTTGCATTTCCTGTGTCCCTAACTGTCCATCTTCTCTTCCCTCCCCTCTATCTGTCCATGTCCTCTTCCTTCCTCTCTGTACATCCCCTCCTGTCCCCTTTCCTGTAACCCATCCCTGATAAAGCAGGCTGGTACTACCCGCACAACACACCACTTGTGCAGCACATCCTATATGCCAAGTGCTTTGTGTGTAGACTGCCATGAAAGCAGACCAATAAAGCTAGCCGATACTACACCAATACAACATGCCTGTTGTGTTGGGTAACCTACATTGGCGGCTGGACAACCGTTAATTGTCCCTGACATACAGGCTGCCCTTCAAGTAGGTCAATAATGCTGTCGACACTATTCTCACACTATACATCTGTCATGCAGGGCAACCTATAAGGCATGGGCTTAAAAAACACATGTCTCTATATCCTTAAATATTAACACTACAGAAATATAGCCCCCCCCCCCCATGTTGGTTCTCTTGAGGCCCTGAGTTTGAGCATTAAATTTGAGTCACTTTGGTCTAGGGGCCCACGAGTTCTTACACATACATATGCTCAGCATTATATACCGGGTGATTTTTCCACCATGTGCAAACTTTAGGGACTGATCAATGAGAGGACATGGAACAAAAACAGGTCTAATGAGCTTACGTCTGCAAATGAATGGTTTCCATACTAGAGACAATTTATTCAATCATATGTTGTTACAGAGACTGCAGTGTACAATGAACTGTACCATGTAACTACAGTTACAGTATGGGTTGAAAATGGCTTCCATGTGTCTTTACACATGCATGTACGTGCCATAGCATGTCATAGGAAAAGTTCCACATGGTCGTCTGGCTTACTCTGTACTGGCAGGCCAACTGTCTGGTACTGACTAAGTGGTCACACATTCACATCAGCCATGCTCCATCTGAACAGGGTCAAAGGCAGCATGAATATGCTGTTCCAGTGTCCCCACATCTGGAATGGGCTCTGCATATATGATACTTTTGAGATGGCCCCATGACCAGAAATTGCATGGGTTGAGATCTGGTGAATGAGTAGGCCATGCAACTGGACTACCTCGTCTGATCCATTGTCAGAGAAAGACAAAATTAAGATGTGTCTGAACGTTAATGGCGGAATGGGCTAGAACACCATCATGTAGCAGCCGTGTAACCCTTCAAATCATCAATGGCGCTTCTTCCAGCAGGGGAGGCAAAGCCACCTGCAAAAAACGCCAGTAGTTCTAGACTGTTAGGCGACATGGAAGGAAGACTGGTCCCAAAATACAGTTACCAATAATCCCTGCCCACACATTCTAGTTGCACCAATGCTGATGATTCACTGTCACCATACCAAGGGGGTTCTGCAGACTACCCCAGAGATGACTGTTATGGAAGTTGAAGATACTGCTCCACTTGGAGGTAGCTTCATCTGTGAATATGATGGATGACACAAATCCCAGAATTGTGGTTGCCTGGTGAAGAAACCAGTGACAAAACTGCTCCTGATGTGGAAACTCTGTCACCAATAAGTGAAAGCCTGTCGCTAGTAAGTTATGCACATGCTGTTAGTGATAAGGGTAGTAACAGTTGTCGCAGAGAAAGTTCCACATGGTCGTCTGGCTTACTCTGTACTGGTAGGCCAACTGTCTGGTACTGACAAAGTGGTCACCTTCCAGAGTTTTAATCGCATTTTCCTTCAAGTCCGGTGTCCAAACTTTTAAGGTATGTCCTTCATGATTTCCTGCTTCCTGAAACGACTCTGTCTCAGACAAATGGTGAAACACATTGAATGCTGTGGTGGTTGTTGGTAGGAGTAGGTCTCCTGATACAACCTTGCTATCTGCCACCCGTTGCTATATGCCTTTCTGTACGTAAACACCATGTCGTCAAGCTCTCAATTCGAATTTGGAACCACTCTGTACAATGCTGTATCACATCCATTACAAGGTGAGTCAGCAAGAGAAGTGAATCAGACACAACATCACCAATTACTATGGCAGGAGATGGTGCTAGGGCATGATGTATGAGGAACAATACCAACCTCTAGGAGGAAACCATGCATACTGTAACCGAGGCTGCATGGCACAGCATGTATTAGACCGCAGGCTGTAACAAAGTATGACTGAATAAATGTCTCTAGCATGGAAACCATGCATTTCCAGTCTTAATTTCATAAGACCTTTTTTATTCTGTATGTTCTCATTGACCAATCCCTAAAGTTTGTACACGGTGGAAAAAATCACCCTGTATATTATCATTTACCTGCACCTTGGCCCATATACGCATTTAACACATGCATCACACATCCTCTTCCCCTCTCTCTTGGTTCATCTCCTCCTCCCAACCCTCTTCCCTTTTCTCTGACCATTTCCTCATTCAGTCTCTGCCCATCTCTTCATCTCACCCCTCTGCCCTTCCCTCCCGCCCCCTCTTTTTCCATCTCCCCTTTCAATTTGTCCGTCTCCTCCCTCCCCACCCTCACAATCCGATTCTCCTGCCCCAATCCCTCTATAGCCGTCCTCCTGCACCCTTTTCATACCCATATCCTCCTCCTCTGCCTGTCCCTCTTTCCTTCATCCCTCGCCCTATACATTTCCCCTTCCCCTTTATCTATCCATCTCGACCTTACCCTCTCTCTGTCTATCCCCTCTTGCCCCCTCTCTCTCATTATTCCCTCCTGCCCCCTCTCCCAATCCATCCCATTCTGCACTCCCCTCTGCCAACCTCTCCTCTGTCCCTATCAACCATCCCCAAGTAATGTAGATCTGCACATGCAGGTCCAGCACAACTGGATGACGAAGCATTTCAATACTACTCCCATTACATGCCTGCCGCACAGGGCAGCTTCCACATAAGGGGCTCCAAATCTGTTTCATGCCTCTCACTTGCTGGCTGCACTACAAAGCAGTTAGGTAATGGAGGCTAACACTATTCCCACACAACATGACTGCCCTACAGGTTAGAATAAAAGGCAGGAATGAAAAGGCACATGTTTGCTCCTGTCTTCGTTCTTACTGGAATAGGAAGTTACAGGGTGACAATTATTGAACTATATGAAAAAAACATAAATTAGTTACAAACTATGGCATACACACACTTTATTCAACATGTAAACGTCACTACAGAAATTCAGATTTAGGTTATGACAAGTTCGATATCTGCCATCATTGGCGATGATGTGGCGCAGGTGAACAGCAAAATTCTGCATGACCCACTGAAGTGTCAGAACATTGATGCTGTCGATGACCTCCTGACTGGCTATTTTCAGCTCAGCAATGGTCTTGGCGTTATTGCTGTATACCTTCTCTTTAATATAGCCCCACAAAAAGGATTCGCATGTGTTCAGATCTGGAGAATATGCCGGCCAATCTAGGCCTATGCCAATGACCTCTGGGTGCCCCAGAGCCAGAAAGCGGTCCCCAAAGTGCTCCTCCAGGACATCAGACACTCTCCTGCTTCGATGGGGTTGAGCTCCATCTTGCATGAACCACGTCTTGTCGAAATCAGGGTCACTTTGGATAATGGAGAGGAAATCATCTTCCAAAACCTTAATGTACCATTTGGTAGTCACTGTGCCATCAAGGAATATCACACCGAGTATTCCATGACTGGACATTGCACATGACACAGTCACCCATTAAGGGTAATGAGACTTGATCGCGAAATGCGGATTCTCAGTCCCCCCAAATGTGCTAGTTTTGCTTACTAATGAACCCATCCAAATGAAAGTTGCCAACAACAAAAAGACACATGCACATTCACATACTAATTCTGATCATGCCCCGTGCCCAACTGAGCAATTTGAAAGTCCTAACCCAAACCATTCAGAAGTTATGAAAATTATATTTCATATAGTTCAATAATTGTCACCCTATATATAGACTACAGTGCTTATGAGCTGGCCGTTTGTGTGTGAAATGGATCCAGGGATTTGGGCGGATATGCAAGACATACATATATACATATATACAATTTGCTCATGAAGTACTTAAAATAGCTGATATCTACTACTTTCTAAGGCTCATTTATTATGGAGACCTCATTGGTGTTACAACTTTTGTATCCAGTTCATAAAAGGGGAACTTGGCCTGCTGATCAGTAGCCTCATTGGTGCTACACATTTTACATCCAGTAAATCACAGTGGGATCTGGCACACAGCCTTGCTTTTCAGACAAGCTTTGTAGATAGCTTTCTGGTATAAGCATGGCTACTGCTGTTGAAGATTCGATAGCTCTGACATTTCATAACTACACTGTCTATATATGGAGCGTCAAAACCTATCCAAACCACCATATTATCTTTGCTGATGAAAGGAGACAACCTAGACAAAAAGTCATCAATCTGATACCAAAATATGAGCCTGTCTACAATCCGCCATTTACTCCAAAAGACATGAAGCGGACTCATCTATTGTACAATGACTGGTTTGTTTGGTAGTGAATGATTACATGGAGTTGGATTGTGCACTGATAGCTGAATATGCTAAATCTTCCATACCACAGCTGGCTGGAATATACAATCTTCAGCAGCCAATATGGGAGCTGTTTGATAGATCTGCACCAGCACATATGAGAAATTTCTCATTTGCAGTCACACTAAACAGCTGACATGCTGCGACTGAATGTTATCTCCAACAGTCGCTGATATTGTCAATTCATGAACTTCTTTCTGCACTTGAAAATGCCAGATGCTTGATTGTACTTCTCTGGGCACCCTAGCCACAGCGAAACCCCAAAAACCACACATACAGATTCTTGTGCCAAAAAGGCTCTAAAATAGAATAGCTTGGAATTAAATGTAATGTGTTCGTACTTATAGACAAACCTATCTCAACAACTCCCACTCTCGCAGAATAGCCGATGTAATGCCACAGCTATCAACAACAAGTTGCATACCATAAGAGTTTCAATAATTGTATGGATATTTCTGTACCGAAAATCCCTTCAACAAACTTTTTTTTTCAACTGTGCATCAGCTACTCTAGAATGACTCATGAATACATTCTTAAACAATTCATTTCACGTTACTGCAGTTGTAAAAATGGTTTTAAAAAATAGTGTGCCCTACTTCTAGTGTGATAACCAAATGCTACAGTTAGCTCACTCACATCTTCAATTTTAGCTGATTGTATCCATGATTCAGACCTGCTGAAGAGCCAAAATATTATGATCTCCTGCTTAATAGTATATTAGTCCACATTTCGAATGCAATATCGCAGGGATTTGACATAGCATGGATTTAACAAGTGCTTCGTAGATTTCCAGAGGTATAAGGCACTAGATGTCGTTGCACAAGTCATGTGATTCCCATAAATTACTAGCTGATGGTTTGTGGGCATGGGGCTGACTCTAAAAGCATCGCAGACATCAACCTTTGGGTGCAGCAGGCGAATTTGGTCGCTAATACAACGTAGCTATCACAATCTTCAAATTACTGTAGCACAATTCTGGCCTTGTTACAGGTACAGTTATCATGCTGGAAGATGCCATCACCATTGGAGGAGACATCAAGCATGGAGTAATGCAGATAGTGTGCATTAATGTTCACATAGTCCACAGTTGTCAAGGTGCCCTTGATTACTAGATCTCTGTTCCCACAGAAGCACATAATACAGCCCCTATCAGCCTGCATATATGGTATGGTGCATGTTATGAGAAGCCTGTTCTCTGGATGAATGTTATGTGGGCACTGCCATCAACTTTACGTAACAAGAAACGTGACTCATCTAACCATGTGACATGTTTCCATTGATCAACACTCAATCTCGATGATCTTGTTCCGGTTGGAATCAGTGGTCAACACGGGAACAAAAGAGTCATGTGTTGTGGAGCTCCATGATCAACAATGTGTGTTGAACAATGTGCTGTGGAACACTTGTACCTGCTCCAACACTGAAGTCTGTCGTCTGATCTGCCACAATTCACGACCTATCCCTCTACAAATAGTTGGCAAACCATGTGATGGATGTGGGCATCCAACACTTTGTCATTTTTCTGTCCTTCAACCTTTTTGCCTAGATGCTCATGACAGTAGTATGTGAACAGCCTTTCAGATTCACCGTTTCCAAGATTCTTATTTGCAGGTGTCTGGCTACATTAAACTGCCTTTTATGCATGTTGCATATGTTAGTGGTTTTCCCAATTTTAAGTGCATATTGTGGCTAGAATGATACTCCATTCGTTTCTGCTTCACTTATATACTTTTCTTACTGAGTCATGTGTCCATAACACTGACAGATGCCATTGCGTCTCGAGTAACACATGCATGACATACTCTTCCCTATTTTGCAGTAGTATAAAACGAGACGCCGTCCTTTAAACTTTTTTCAATTTTCTCTATTAGTGTTATATGGTAAGAGTACCACATCGCTCAGCAATAATCTATCAGAGGACATGCAAACATAGTGTAGGCAGTTTCTTTAGTAGATTTGTTGCATCTTCAAAGTGTTTTGCCAATTAAATGCAGTATTTTGTTCACTGTACCAACAAAATTATCTTTGTGATCATTCCAGTTTAAGCTTTTCGTAATAATCCTTAGGTATTTAGTTGAATTAACAGCCTTTAGATTCGTGTAATTTATCGTTTGACCAAAATTTAACAGATTACTTTTGGAAGTCATGTGGATAAATCATACTTTCCATATTTAGTGTCAGGTGCCTCTCTTTACACTATACAGACATTTTGTCTAAACCGTTTTGCAATTGGTTTTGTTGTTCTCTTCCCACTGCAGTCTCTGCCCCAGAGGGCCTGCAGCTGAACTGGAAGACAATTGGGCTTGACATCCATTTTTTTAAAAATTTTTATTTTTTAATGACACTTCTACATTCCTTACCACTTAAAGTCAGTGGTATTGTTTGATTCCACCTTACGTTCTACTGACTTGATTACCTAAGTGGTCCTTTACAGTCAATTGGGACACCATCTGAACATGGTAGTTATACTTCCCGCCTTCAGAAAATCCCTAGAAAGCCTGCAGCTGTTTTCAGGTGGCGTTTTTTCCTCCAGTCCTCTGATACTTTACACTTCTGTTACAGCTGGCTTTATCGATCACTTCTATGAGTTTCTTCTTTCTATCTCAGGTGAATACTATGAGTTGATCTGACTCATCATCTTGTTTCCTTTAAATTACTTCTGCATGTGTAGGAGGGCATTGACAGGATATTCCCACATTTGTAGAAAAAGTTAATGACTGAAATTTCATGGTAAGATCTCGCTGTAATGAAAACAGCCTTGATACTCCGAATATGGAGAGAACAGTGATCCATACTTCAGTCCCTTAAACTCATCAGTCCAAACAGTTCGTATGCTACAATGGTCTCTGGCACAAACTACGTGCAAGGGATTCCCATATTTCAAGTATGTCTCCTGAAATCCTACCTAGAGGGCATAGGGGTTGTCTTCTGAATGCTGGATCCCAACATGAATTCAAGTGGTTTCAGCAGGACTTAATTTCGAGCAGAATGTGCTGTAATTGCATTCTACCATCTCCTAGGGAATTTTATTTAACTCATCAGAACAAGTTGGCATCAGGTATTGAAAATAGTACACATGTATTAAATCACACTGTAACTATAATTTGCCTCTGTGCCAGCACTAGCGATGAGACAGTGGATGACCTGTGGGATACAATGGGCAGGGGCATGGAGCAAGGCAGTTGTGGGTACGATTATCAGCCAGAACATTATGATCACCTACCTAATAGCCAGTATGTCCACCTTTTCCGTGGATAACAGCGGCAGCACGTTGTGGTATGGAAGCAATGAGGCTCCATAAGTTGCTGGAGGGAGTTGGCACCACATCTGTACCCTCAAGTCAACTAATTCCCATAAATTCTGAGGGAGGGGATGGTGAGCTCTGATACCAAATTCAATCACATCCCACACGTGTTCAGTGAGGTTCAGACCTGGCGAGTTTGGTGGCCAACACATCAATTGGAACTCGCCACTGTTTCTCGAACCACTCCATCACATTCTATGCCTTGTGACATTGGGCATAATGTTGTTAAAAAATGCCTTGCATGGTGCCTTCCATGAACTCCACTGGACCCATGGATGCCCACGTGAATGTTCCCCAGAGCATAATGGAGCGACCACCAGCTTGTCTTCGTCTTGCAGAACAGGTGTGAAGAAGCTGTTCCCCGGGAAGACAACGGATTCGCGCGCTTCCAAGGGCACGATGAACAAGGTACTGGGATTCATCAGACCATGCAATGCCCTGTGACTGTGCCAACATCCAGTGCCAAAAGTCACGTGCCCATTTCAATCATAGCTGCTGATATTGTGTTGCTAACATTAGCATACACGTGAGTCGTAAGATGCAGAGGCCCATTGTTAGGGGTTTTGGTGCACTGTTTGAACAGGCACACTTTTACTCTGGCCAGCATTAAAGTCTGATGTTAGTTCCACCACAGTTCACCACCTGTCTTGTTTTACCAGTCTGCCCAGCCTACAATATCCGACATCTGTAATGAGGGGTGGCCTCCCAACCTCATGACATCTGGAAATTGTTTCACCCTGGTTTCACCATGTGTTGAAGACAGTCACCACGGCACTTTTTGAACGCCTAAAAAGTTGTGAAGTTTCCAAAATATTCGTGCCAAGCCTCTGGGCCATCACAATCTGCCCTTGATCAGAATCAGATAGATCATGCAGCTTCTGCATTCTACACATGGGCAGTACACTCATTGATACTACATGGACTGTACATGTGTCTGACTTGCAGTTATTTCTCACCAGATGATGCTAGTATCATGTGTATGGGTTTATACTGATACTGGGTTAGTGGACACATATTGGTAACCTTGATGTCTATTGTTATTCGTGATTCCTATGTCTAGTGTTGTGGTGGTAGGGGGGCTGTTTGCTTGAAGAGGTGTGTTCTGGCACATAAAATTTTAGTAATTAAGTGCTGGGTTTCAGTGCTTGGACACCTGTCGAGTGTAATTCAGGAGAAGGCCTAACAACACGAGGAATGTCCTACTGCCCATCCACTATCCTCCCACAACAGTATCCTGCTGACCACAGAAACTACGCAATATCCTCATCCATCCCTACTCAAAAACTGCTGCCAACTCTTTGCCACATGGCTTATATCCATGTAATAGACCAAGATGTAAGCCCTGTCCCTACATCCTCCCAACACCACCTAGTCCAGTCTGGTCACAAGAATCACTGTCCCCATCAACGGCAGGGCTACCTGTGAAACCTGTCACATGATCTACAAATTAAGCTGCAACCACTGTGCTGCATTCTAGGTTGGCATAACAAGCAGTAAGCTGTAGGTCCACATGAATGGCCACCGACAAACTGGACCACCCAGTTGCTAAGCACGCTGCCAAACACAACATTCCTTTCCCCTCCTCCCCCTCCCCCACCCCACCATCCGTCTTACCTCCCAACTGCACATCTGCTCCACAACCTGTTCAGCCTGGATCCTTCCTATCAACACCAGCTTTTCTGAGCTGTGCAGGTAGGAGCTCTCCCTGCTATTTATCCCACATTCCTGTTACCCTCCTGGTTTCAACCTTCCTTATTCACTGTTTTCCGCCAATATATCCTCTTCCCTGTTTCCATTCCAGCACTACACAGCCTTCTATTCTAGCGTGGTACCCACAGTCTTCCTTTCCCCTCCTCCCCCTCCCCCACCCCACCATCCATCTTACCTCCCAACTGCACCTAGCTGCCCTACCCTCTCGTCCTCTTGTCCACAGATGCTTCCATGAGCAGAACTTTACCAGCCCCCACCCCTACCCTGATATCATTGCCTCCCTGCCCCAGCCTCCTCCTTACCTCCACCACCTAGACTGCTTGTCCCATCATGCGCTATTGCTCGCAGTCTGGCCTCAACAGCCAGGGATAGTGGTTGTGTGTGTGAGTTGTATTTGTGTGAATGTGTATGTCATCTAAATCAGTAGAAGGCCTTTTGTAAATAGTCTTCACGGGTGTGCCGCCGGATGACGTGCAAATCCCGCAATATTTCCTCGGAGCAACTGTCCGACATCATCAGGTGGTTGAACCTCGCTGGTGGATAGGTACGACTGACAAGATCCGCATGTCGACGCCGCTGTATATAGAGCACGCGCGTGAAGATTGCGCAGGCGCGGGAACCACGCATGCGCAAAAATTTGCAGATAGATAGCGCCAAACTCAAACGCCCTCTGCCGGGAAACGCAGAGTGGCCGTTCTGCGCATGTGCTGACGCTGTGTTTACTAACATGCTGCCAAAGTTATGACGGGTCTATTATCGAAAGCTCTTTGCTTTCTCATCCGGCGGCACACCCTTGAAGACTATTTACAACATATCTGCCGGGAAAGCTTGAAGAGTAACAAAGGCCTTTTGTCTGAAACTTATTCGTTTAGCAGTCTGTTTGTTGTGCCTGTCTGTGACTCAGCATCTCCACTTTATTATGAGTAGCAATCTATTCTTTTCATAATATTGTCATTAATCTGCTCTGGATTTTCTACTGTTTGAATTTGTGTAAGAATATTGTAGTGTCAATTACAGAGATAAATGAATTGGTTAGAAGTTGAGGAGGATGGGAGCAGACGTAAAATTTAATGTAGTAAGTGTGTGGTGTTAAAAAATTGTAAAAAAGCTGGGAGAGTGTACGTTTTTTATATATCAAAATTGGAAATAGTCATGATAGAGAAGTGCTTATGAACAGCTTCTGAGGGGCTAGGTCTTCCTCACAGACGTGCTGGGGTGGTGGGGAGAGGGGGGGGGGGGGGAATTTCGTGTTGCTGCCCAGTTTTCAGTCACGTTTGTAGGTAATCTACCTCAGAGTGTTGCAGTTGACACCAGAAGCTGCTAATCTCAGTGCAGCAACGAGTGGGTTAGAATAACATGTACAGAAAAGCATTGTGAGATGAGCCAGTCATGCTTGGTGAAACCTGCACCATGCAGCAGTAATAGTTGAAGTGAGCAGGACGATGCCAGCTACTATCTGCACTGAATCTCCTTGTGAGACTAGGTGCTACAGTGCCACAGATCTGTCAACTGTGCCTGCCATCACTAGACTATCTGTCTATCTGCCAGGCAGCAACAGGTCATATCCTACCTACATGGTAGTTGTGAGATCTGAGTCGCTGGCTGTGGTTATTCCACATAGGAACACTGACACAGATGAAGTAGAAGAGTGACCTACTGTCTGTTGCTAGTCCTGACATCAGCATTGCACATATGCATCTCTTTCCCAAAGTGGTAGCAGCTGCCTGTGAGCCAATGCCGGACAGGGCTGCCAGATTGAGGTGAGTCTGTGTCACATTACTAACAATGTGATGTGTATTTGAAGTTGAATACAACATCTCTCTCGATCAGCAATGTGTCACTGGGCCCACCGGCTTGTCACTCCTCAACTCACGGCACTGAGTGCTGTCTGCACTCTGCAGCAGAGATAAAGAGCTATCTAGCTTTAGTGTTCATAGCAATGCAGTAAAGTTGTGGCAGTTTAAAAGGTTATGGGCTACCAACAAGAGGCATCACAATAACAGGGTGGATTCCTTGCCATGTAATGTAAATAAACATAAATCAGTCACATATAGCCGGTACATAGTTGTCAACAGATAATAGACTGCCCTCAAGAATGACAAAGTGAAGATTGCCATGTGGTCATGGACCTCTTTAAGATAAATATGGTAGCTTGTTTGTAGAGAGCCACTCTTGTTCGAAGCCTACAAAAGCTGCAGACGTAATGTTTTTTGTAAGTCACATTCTGGTATTTTCATCTCCACTGTTTACAACCCAACAGATTAATCTGCCAACCAGTCTGCATGATTACCTCATAGAATCCAGAGATGACTTGTTATCCAGAGAAAAACATTCGAACTCCCAGAACGGTGGAGACGAGGAAGGTCATATCCAGTAAAAACTAAAGGGTTCCATGGATAGCGCTCGATTATCGCCAAGATCTGGAATTCACCTGAAGGCCAAGATTAGGAAATTTTATTCAGTGCAGATGCAATTACAATGGGAGGCTTACATAAGGGCCAATAATTCTGCTATAGAAACGCTTAGTTTGAGCCATCAGTACATGTGACTGTCGAATCAGGACAATCTCCAAGAACTGAGGGAAACAAATGCTGAAATGCCCAGGAATCTATAATTTCTTTTGGTCTGATGGAAAGGTCCAGCTGGATCTTTGGAAGAGGGAATGAACCATGGAGAGAGAGGTGGGGGTGGCAGTGACTGCTACAGTAAATTGACGAGAAGGTTCAATGGAGGAATGTGGAGGTTACATTGAAGATTATAAACGGCTGGTCGAACACCAGACCATAATTTAATAGTAATTGATAACATCTGATCGAGTTGAGGAATCTTAGCCTCTACCAAGAGATTGACCACAGTCGTTGTCTGAAATGTGCATCTGGAGCCAGGTCCCATTGGTGACCTGGGTACCACAGCTGTATCATAAAAGGACACACTGATCCATAAGCCAGACAAACCTTTAAGAAAATGGAAATAGGACAAGTGCTTTGTACAGATGCAAGAACATGGGACAGTCTGCCCCCTATTGAGGTGTCACTGATGTGGTGAAGTATGGTAAGTTTCAAATGGCACTTACTTTTAAGCTGACAAATACATGACAGTCATGACAACTGAGAATCAAATAAAAGCTGTAAAAATGATATAACTATACCAACTTGAGCAGTTCATTACAAAGGTTAAGTTTTGGATGTGGATGAACAGTTCTGCCTTGGCATTGTACTTTCCTACTGGCACCTAGCAGCTGGCATTCAGCAACATTCATGGTTGAAGAAATGTAGTAAAGAAAAAAGTTGTCTGCATACAGGGATGGTGAGACTGTATATCTATAAACTCTGCAAGCGCTTTAATGGTCATAGAAAAAGTGTCCCACTCAGCACAGATCCCTGTGGGATCCATTCTCCTGTATATGGAAGGCACTATGGATGTCTCTAAATGTATATGAAATAACTGGAAAGAGGAAACTCCAGATGCGGTACAGGAGGAAGCCCTCTAAAAACACTACTCACACAACTGCAGTAAAACCATGAGGTGTCCAAGGCCTTCCTTCAGTCAAATAATACAGATGTTAGTGTAGATGAGGGTCAAAACCTGTCCTTACAACAACCTTGCAGTCAAATTAAGTGGTTTGTTGTGGATTGGCCAACCCTAAATCCGTACTGGCTTTTGGATGAGAGGTCCATCATTTCAAGAGTCCAACATAGTCATTGTCTTACTATTCATACTAGCAACTTACGCAGAACCATCATGAGGCTGCTGGGTCTATAGCTGTCTATTTCATATTGAGTTTTATTCAGTTTCAAAACTGGGAAAATTGTGCTTTTCCTCCAATGGGTTGCAAACACGCCCTCACACCAGCTATGACTGAAGACCAAAAGTAGATTGGTAGACTTTGAAGCATATAACTGTGAATTCCATCAGGACCCAGCGCCCTGTTGTGGCCCAGCGCCACAGTGCTGAGAACATCTACGTCTTCATCTACATCTACATTTATACTCCGCAAGCCACCCAACGGTGTGTGGCGGAGGGCACTTTACATGCCACTGTCATTGCCTCCCTTTTCTGTTCCAGTCGCGTATGGTTTGCGGGAAGAACGACTGTCTGAAAGCCTCCATGCGTGCTCGAATCCCTCTAATTTTACATTCGTGATCTCCTCGGGAGGTATAAGTAGAGGGAAGCAATATATTCGATACCTCATCCAGAAACGCACCCTCTCGAAACCTGGCGAGCAAGCTACACCGCGATGCAGAGCGCCTCTCTTGCAGAGTCTGCCACTTGAGTTTGCTAAACATCTCCATAACGCTATCACGCTTACCAAATAACCCTGTGACGAAACGCGCCGCTCTTCTTTGGATCTTCGCTATCTCCTCCATCAACCCGATCTGGTACGGATCCCACACTGATGAGCAATACTCAAGTGTAGGTCGAACGAGTGTTTTGTAAGCCACCTTCTTTGTTGATGGACTACATTTTCTAAGGATTCTCCCAATGAATCTCAAGCTGGTACCCACCTTACCAACAATTAATTTTATATGATCATTCCACTTCAAATCGTTCCACACACATTCTCCCAGATATTTTACAGAAGTAACTGCTACCAGTGTTTGTTCCGCTATCATATAATCATACAATAAAGGATCCTTCTTTCTATGTATTCGCAATACATTACATTTATCTATGTTAAGGGTCAGTTGCCACTCCCTGCACCAAGTGCCTATCCGCTGCAGATCTTCCTGCATTTCGCTACAATTTTCTAATGCTGCAACTTCTCTGTACAATACAGCATCATCCGCGAAAAGCCGCATGTAACTTCCGACACTATCTACTAAGTCATTTATATATATTGTGAAAAGCAATGGTCCCATAACACTCCCCTGTGGCACGCCAGAGGTTACTTTAACGTCTGTAGACGTCTCTCCATTGATAACAACATGCTGTTTTCTGTTTGCTAAAAACTCTTCAATCCAGCCACGCAGCTGGTCTGATATTCTATAGGCTCTTACTTTGTTTATCAGGCGACAGTGCGGAACTGTATCGAACGCCTTCCGGAAGTCAAGGAAAATAGCATCTACCTGGGAGCCTGTATCTATTATTTTCTGGGTCTCATGAACAAATAAAGCGAGTTGGGTCTCACATGATCGCTGTTTCCGGAATCCATGTTGATTCCTACTGAGTAGATTCTGGGTTTCCAAAAACGACATGATACTCGAGCAAAAAACATGTTCTAAAATTCTACAACAGATCGACGTCAGAGATATAGGTCTATAGTTTTGCGCATCTGCTCGACGACCCTTCTTGAAGACTGGGACTACCTGTGCTCTTTTCCAATCATTTGGAACCTTCCGTTCCTCTAGAGACTTGCGGTACACGGCTGTTAGAAGGGGGGCAAGTTCTTTCGCGTACTCTGTGTAGAATCGAATTGTTATCCCGTCAGGTCCAGTGGACTTCCCTCTGTTAAGTGATTGCAGTTGCTTTTCTATTCCTTGGACACTTATTTCGATGTCGCATTCACTGAAAGGAGCATTATATGCTTTCAGATACTGGACAGTGAAGGACAAGTTCTTATTCTCTGTTCAACTTCCGTGTAGGTAGAAGACTGAGGGGTATTTGTTAAGTGTAAATGCTTGAGCTAACTGTGACACAAAGTGTTCAGCAAGAATAATTGGGCCAGGATGAACATTGTGATGCAGTAGGATGCCAAAAATACTGGATGCTTGTTGGTGGCCAGAAATAAAAACATAAATTAGGAAGGAAGGAAGACAGATTGCGTTTAATACTGTGTTGACACTGAGGTCTTTGGAGACAGAGCACAAGCTCGTAATGTGTCAAGGAGGGGGAAGGAAATTGGCTGTGCCCTCTCAAAGGAACCATCTTGGCATTTGCCTCAAGCAATTTAGGGTAAGCATGGAAAATCTAAATCTGAGTGCCCAAATGTGAGTATGTGAGTCCAGGGTGCTAACCATTGTGCTGCGTCGCTTAGTAAGCAACTTAACCCATACTTGGTTGGGTTAAGAATCCTATTGCGGTTGTATACCTTTCCTAACTTTGCAACTGCCTTGTGGTCGCTAACACCTGTATTCGTCACGATACTCACTATTTGTCCAGGATTATTTGTTGCTAATAGGTCATGTATGCTTTCGCAACCATTTACGCTTCGAGTGGGCTAGTGAACTATTTGTAATTGTTTAAAATAATTTGTCTGCCGCCGGCTTTAAACGCATAATTTTTCTACCATATCGAGGGTAGATTGAAGTCACCACCGACTATAACTGTATGAGTGGGGTAGCTGTTTGAAATGAGACTCAAGTTTTCTTTGAACTTTTCAGCAACTATATCTTCTGAGTCAAGGGGCCGGTAAAATGATTCAGTTAACCGTTTAGTCCGATTGTCAAGTATAACCACTACTCATTTCGCAAGAACTATCTACTTTACTTTCACTACAAGGCAAACTACTTCTGACAGAAATAAATACTCCACCACCAACTGTATTTAATCTATCCTTTCTGAACACTGTAAGATCGTTTCAAAAATTTTCGGCTGACCTTATTTCCGGCTTTAGAACATCCGGATGTCATGCAGAGTACAGGGTGCAGCCAACTGCAGGTGGCGGCCCATGTCGGTACCAATGACGTGTGTCGCTTTGGATGCGAGGAGATTCTCTCTGGTTTCGGGCGGCTAGCGGAAATAGTAAAGACTGCCAGTCTTGCTTACAAGATTAAGGCAGAGCTCACCATCTACAGTATCGTCGATAGAACCGACTGTGGTCCTTTGGTGCAGAGCCGAGTGGAGGGTCTGAATCAGAGGCTCAGGCGGTTCTGTGATTGTGTGGGCAGCTTTGCGTACCTATAACTATTTGAGCTTTGGTGCTTCCTATTAGAGCTTGGAGCTCTGGTTCCTACAATTTACAGTTACAATACCGGTAGTTTCTACAGCTAACTTACTGTGTTTTACCTGTCCCCTTTTAGGCGGACGCCCTTTCTGTGATTCCTTGGGACCATCTAATCTAAAAAAACTGCCCAGTCCGTTCCACACAGACCCCGCTATCCTTGTAGCTGCTTCCTGTGTGTAGAGGACTCCTGACCTATTAAGCAGAACCTGGAAACCCACCCCCCTATGGCGCACGTCAAGGAATCTGCAGCCCACACAATCACAGAACCACCTGAGCCTCTGATTCAGACCCTCCACTCGGCTCTGCACCAAAGGACCACAGTCAGTTCTATCGACAATGCTGTAGATGGTGAGCTCTGCCTTAATCTTGCAAACAAGGCTAGCAGTCTTTACTATTTCCACTAGCCACCCGAAACCAGAGAGAATCTCCTCTGATCCAAAGTGACACACGTCATTGGTACTGACATGAGCCACCCCCTGCAGTTGGCTGTACCCTGTACTCTTTATGGCATCTGGAAGCACCCTTTCCACGTCCGGAATGCCCCCCCCTCCCCGTACACGGAGTGCACACTGACTTCCTTCCCCTCCTTGGCAGCCATGTTCCTAAGGGGCTCCATTATGCACCTAAAGTTGGAGCTCCCAACAAACAAACCAACCCTCTGTGAATGCCCAGGCCCTGAATGCCTAGAAGATTCCTCTGGAACAGGGTGGACGACTGCATCCAGCTCAGAGACATCGTCGTCCACAGATAATGGCTGAAACCTGTTCACCAAATGAACTGGGGAGGCCCTGTAATCAGCCCCTCGGAAAGTTTTTCACTGCCTGCCAGACTCTGGAATGATCTCCCACTCGGCCACAGGTGAGGGGTCAACCTCAGTGCAGGTAGTACCTGGGGCAGCCACAGCAGTGGACCGATCGGAAGACACGTGACACGTGCTCGATGCCCTCGCATCCCCATGTCCGATTCTCCACAGTGATGCCCCTTGGCAGCAGCCTCAAGCTGTGTGACGAAAGCCAACGCAGCCTGGAGCTGTGGGCGAAGGGTTGCCAACTCAGCTCGCATCTGCACACAGTAATCACAGTTCCTATCCATTTCTGCGGTCGCTCCTGTTTGAAGCTCATGAAAATATATAAAAAGACTCGGCTTATTAGCAACAGGAATTCGAAGTGCTCTCTCACTAACGGTCCAAACGACACTGACCTACACTAACAAAAACAAACAAAAGCCTATACAACACGAGGGTCCATAACAATGGCGGTATTGTGTGATACCCTCTTATCAAAATAAAAGCTTGTGCATAGTAAGCACTCGAATACACAAGAAATAACAAAAATAATCTAGTAACTACGCAGGTAACAGTAAATAAGTCGCTCCTGCTGGAAGCTCGTAAAAATATATAACAAAAGAACGGTGTACTCGCCTTACTAGTAGCAGGAACATGAGGTGCTCTGTCTCTGATGGTCTATCTGGCAGCGCCTCATGACACCACTAGATGTTTCTCCAGTATTTGTAACGCATTCTATCTTGATGTCATGTCAGAGATTCTGCGATGTATCCACTGGGTTATACTCGAAGGTTGATTGAGAAGGATCACAAACAGTAGATGGTGTGCTAATTGAGGTCATAAGAAATGTACACAAACTTTTCAGATCTCTAGTGCTACACTCTCTGGTAGAAATGCTGTCTGGCATTTGGAATCAAGTCTTTACATTCAACCACATACTTGCGTTGAATCCTATGCAGAAGTCTTTTAATGATTACAGCCACTAGTGAATCATATTTGTTGCACTTTCATATCTCGAAACAAATGACCTCCTCCAAACCTATCAGCTACAGAAAAATTTTAGATAGTCTTTATGCATCTTTCAACTGCCCCCTCAGAGTCTGTGCTGCCACCCTGCAGCTTTGCGCATGTCATCGTTTCAATTTAAGTCGGAATTGAGCAGAAGTCTGAGAGAGCTGTATTCACCACCTTCTGCAACCAGTGTAGAAACAGAGTGACATGAGTTAGTGTGACAGGATCATGTTTTGACCATTCGGTGGAAATGGGAACATGTTCTCATAGCTCCGCCAAAAATGTACAACGTGCAAGTTCAGCGCCAAATAAAGCCTGCTCCTGCAACACGAGGTAGTATAAAAGAGAGCGCGGGAACTGAGAGAATGACAAAGATTTTGCTGCTGCATTGTGATGCATCCCCGAACTACATACAGGTACTTCAGTCCCTCTACGTCCCTCAGGACTCATTCACGTCTATCACCCCAACATGCTATCATTGTTCTTCTGTACCATCCAACAGAGAAAAATTACCAATTATAAAAGCTCGAATAACTTCATTCTATAGAGAACGCGATAAGATTTTTACCGCATCTCTCTCCTCCCATTTATTGAAAAGAAATACCGTATGCATGCCGACACCGAGCACACGTGACGATACTATAAAATATACAGGTATTGATCCATTGCACAGACCACTGTTAAGTTGCATCGCCTGTACTGCAGGAGGGTGCCCGTATCCCACAAACTATACTATAAGTCGCAAGAGACGCCCTCTGTGACCCTGTGTCATTGTTTGAAACAGTTTTTTTATTTTTTTAAATTTTTATGCTGTAACACACTTTGTACCACTATCATACATTTTGTTTTTCCCGCCACGACTTCATGGGTCTGTGTCAGGTTCTAAACTGACATTCAGACGTTCTGATCCATTGCTTCTCACAGAAAACCAGTCGTCACACGGTGTATATAATGTTGTTGCTTCTCCTACCATAACACACCACACATACTGGATGATTTTAAATAAAAGACAGTTACAGCATAAGGAAATTGGAAGAGTTTGGCGGCGTTGTGGAGCGTTTCTGAACTGCTGTCCAAAGGTGACTGACGACCTCTATATTTAAACTCATCTGTGACAGTGATGGAATAGATGATGGCTCTGCGTTCCATTTCGACTGATTCCTCATATTGCACTCACGTACCCGATCAGTGTTTCAGTGTTACCCATCCCCAGAACTCTTTCTCTATCTCAAACAAGCGATCTCAGTCAATCATTATGTATACCAACCAGCGTACCAGTGGACGGATGGAATGGAAAAGCCACCCTCAATGTACTGCAATAATAAGCATCACAATTGATAGTGCGAACAACTTTTGCAATTTTACAGTAATTTCAACGCCGACCAAAGATGCGACAGCATGTTTCCCAATTTCAGTATCATCGCTAAACTGCCCCTTCTCAGCTTTGCGAGGGTCATTGCGAATGTAGATAGCTGACAGTGAAGTACATCCATTCATTGTTCATTCTTGAACATATACGTCATCAAAGTATACCAACAGCGATCTACATATTTCTAGCACCTCAAGCATAGTGCATAATTTACGATCTGTCTCTATGCGGATGGGAGTCACGGAGCGTTCTCGCAGTCATAGGGTTAAATTAGAGACTGAAAGACCACTCGCACTGTTTTCGACCAGCGCGCCCTGCAGCACCGTTGCCGATTTAATCTGCAGCTGACCAGAAGTAGACCGCTACATTCTGCCATTTGAATGAATGGAGCTTGCCGAGTCCTCGCCCATCCAAGTGCACAAGATTTCTCCATATGTGCCCATGTCGAGGAGGTTAGCACCCATTATCGGTGTATAGTAACAGATTTGAAAGTTTTGTGATGTAATAGCAGACGGTTAAGAAGAACAAGGAACGGGTGGTTTTTATGCGTGATGGAGCTCCAGGTGGATGGAGTCCAAAGCATTTTACATAAATAAACTACGCTGTCAATTTTAAAGTACTGTTTTAGTCCCTGGGATCAGTACCAGGACGGTAATCGTAAGAGATAACGTAAACACACGCACTCCTAAGGCTACACGGTTCTGCACTTAAAACAGGCTATAATGTTAGATCGCTTCAGTGTCCAACCTTTCAGTAGTGTGGAATGCAGCGCTGCTAATATTCCAATGTGAGAAATATATTTCCAGCGCATGACATACATCCTTCTTGCAGGTTTCTCTACGATAAACTGTGGTAACAAACTGTAAAATGAAAAAATACTTCCTTAAAACAGCGGCTCTGTGTGATATATGCACAATATAGCTTTCCAGAGATGTATAGCGTCAACTGTTCACATCCGATCGCGGTTCAGAAATTATACTATGCCCACATCAGTCCTATATAAAATGACCGTTAGTAGCGGAGAATACCTCTTACAAGGAAACAGATAAACACATAGCAGAGGTGTCCAACATGTGAAATTTCACGTCATGCCACCACTAACTCTGTAAGCAGCACATCTGTCAAGCAGATGTATACTCGGGGATTGCAGTGTCTCACAAACACCTATCGCTAACTTAGAATCATCTTAGTTATGAAACTGAAGTCTCGATTATATATACCCAAGATGCGACAGGGGAATGAAGTACATCACATAAATCTTCATTCGTTTAGAGGAATGTGTCGAAACAGGATTGTCACGTTTCATCACACATGAGATAGAAATCCTCTGATGACCAAGAGGTTTGTTGTTAACGATCGCAAGTAGACAGTGCTCTAAGTCACATACAGAACACGTGGTGTGTACGAGTCGAAAGTAGGCAACATCACGCGACAGATACATGCCGACAGAACAGCAGAAAAAATGGTCAAATGACCTGCAGCCACAACTCCCTTTCTAGATTGCATCATCACTCTGCCATTAAACCGTACCTCGTTACAGCTCCATCTCAATCGATCACTCCGTCCACTCTCTGTTATCCTTTAACGCAGATGCATGTAAGTTTATAGGCAGGTGGTTCTCTGTTTCCCTGAAGAGCGTCAAATATAGTAGTCAACCCAAGGGTATCACTGTTACCTCAATAGACATACAGTAGAACGTTGCATCGATAGGAAAAGAATGACTGCTTCCCTGGTTCCCTTCGCTTCCATGTCGACGTTTTCTCGGATTCCTCTTGCTGTCGCATTCTTGTTCCCATGTACAAACTGTTCTGCGCCAACCAGAAGACAAGCAAGTACTTCCTCAACTTCCCTGCATTTCGGTGCGTAGTCCCTCAATTTATACGTATCTTCCATCATTTTTCGCAACTATATCGATTTTATGTCACTTCTACCCATGCAATCATGACATAACGTCTCGTTCTGTGCTCTAAAATTGCTTGTAAATGTAGTACAGCTGCCAACACCTAGTGCAAACGCACTATTTTTCTGATTGAGAGGCATAGTGTGGCACTGTACTCGATTGCATCCAGTCGCCTCCACCCACATATTCCACATTTGCAGTGTGTATGCTCTGTTTTCTGTATGTCTGTGTATGTGCACGTGTAGCAGATGGCCGCGCGGGATTAACAGAGCGGTCTGGGCGCTGCAGTTGATTTAAGTAAAATGCATCGGACTCCATCCGCCTGGAGCTCCATCATGCATAAAAACCACCCGTTCCTTGTTCTTCTTAACCATCTGCTATTACATCACAACACTTTCAAATCTGTTACTATACACTGATAAGGGGTGCTAACCTCCTCGACATAGGCGCATGTGGAGAAATCTCGTGTGCGGCTGGTCCCGGCGGAGGTTCGAGTCCTCCCTCGGGCATGAGTGTGTGTGATTGTCCTTAGGATAATATAGGTTAAGTAATGTGTAAGCTTAGGTACTGATGACCTTAGCAGTTTTTTTTAGCAGATGGCTCCCAGGACCCGCAGTAGACCCGAGTTACCGTTCAACTTCGTGTATTTAGGTTCTCTCTTACCAGTACCCTCCAGGTACTGATCCCAAACACTAGAACAAGGCTTTAAAATTGATAGCATAGTTGATTTAAGTAAAATGCATCGGACTCCATCCGCCTGGAGCTCCATCATGCATACAAACCACCCGTTCCTTGTTCTTCTTAACCATCTGCTATTATATCACAACACTTTCAAATCTGTTACTATACACTGATAAGGGGTGCTAACCTCCTCGACATAAGCGCATATGGAGAAATCTCGTGCACTTGGATGGGCGAGGACTCGGCAAGCTCCATTCATTCAAATGGCAGAATGTAGCGGTCTACTTCTGGTCAGCTGCAGATTAAATCGGTAACTGTGCTGCAGGGCGGGTCTGCAGAGGGTCTTTCATCTCTAATTTTCCCTTAGACTGCAAGAATGCTCTGTGACTCCCATCCACACAGAGATAGATCGTAAATTATGCTCTATGTTTGAGGTGCTAGAAATACGTAGATCGCTGTATGGTATACTTTGATGATGTATATGTTCGAGAATGAACAAAGAATGGATGTACTGTACAGTCATCTATCTACATTCGCAATGGTACTCGCAAAGCTGAGAAGGGGCAGTTTAGCGATGATACTGAAATTGGGAAACATGCTGCCGCATCTTTGGTCGGCTTTGAAATTACTGTAAAATTGCTAAAGTTGTTCGCACTATCAATTGTGATGCTTATTATTGCAGTACATTGAGGGTGGCTTTTCCATTCCATCCGTCCACTGGTACGCTGGTTGGTATATATAATGATTGACTGAGATCGCTTGTTTGAGATAGAGAAAGAGTTCTGGGGATGGGTAACACTGAAACACTGTCGTGTACATGACTGCAGTATGAAGAATCAGTCGAAGTGGAACGCAGAGTCATCATCTACTCCATCACTGTCACAGATGAGTTTAAATATAGAGGTCGTCAGTCACCTTCGGACAGCAGTTCAGAAACACTACACAACGCCGCCAAACTTTTCCGGTTTCCTTATGGTGTAACGGTCTTTTATTTAAAATCATCCAGTGTATGTGTGGTGTGTTATGGTAGCAGCAGCAACAACATGATTTACACCATGCGACGACTGGTTTTCTGAGAGAAGCAATGGATCAGGACGTGTTAAAGTCAGTTTAGAACCTGACACAGACCACGAAGTCGTGTCGGGAAAAACAAAATGTATAACAGTGTACAAAGTGTGTTACAGCAGAGAAAAACAACGTTTCAAATAGCGACACAGAGTCACAGGGAGCGACTCATACTACCTCGTGTTGTAGGAGCAGGCTTCGTTTGGCGCTGACCTTATACATCGTACACTCTTGGCGGAGCTACAACAATATGTTCCCATTCCCACAGAATGGTCAAAACACGATCCTGTCGCAGTAACTCAGGTCACTTTGTTTCTACACGGGTTGCAGAAGGTGGCAGATGCAGCTCTCTCTGACTTCTGCTCAATTCCGACTTAAATTGGAACGATCACAAGCTGCCAAAACACCAGATAAAGTAAAGTTAAAACTCTGGGGAGAAGAAATCTTACCAAAACCAAAAGCAAATTATTTAGGTCTTATAATGATCACTACACTGCCAAAGGAGCCACACCTAGATAATATCCTAGTAAAGGCAAGGAGAAGAATCGGACTTCTAAAGTTAATTAGAGGATGTATAAGAGGAGCACCCAATAGTACATTAATTTATACTTATAAAACGTTTACAAGACCTGTCTTGGAATATGGGGCACCAGTATAGATTGCAAGTAAACAGCAAACAGGAAGAGTTTTAAGCACAGAAAGAAGAATCCTACGAATTGCTACTAGATCAAGTCTCTATACTACAAATCAAGACATATATAATTCAGCAAATATATTACCGCTACAGCACCGACTTATTGAGCTTGTCAGCAATATACGAATGAATAGGCCCCACTCTGATACGTTAACAACCAAAACATTAAAAGAAGAATTTATGCATTTTTATTTTCCACGCTACCAGTATAAATTTCCATCACACGCTATAGCACAATGTATTAGGGAGACTAATGAAGAATTTGATAGAACAATTCCACTTAGACCTTCTAATAATATTAGCCATTTAGTTAATGACAACTGAAGTGTAAGTGTCAGTTCTGTAATAAAAATTAAATAAAGTGAGATACTAGAGAAAATAAGATATAAATTAAAACATTATATAAGATATATTATCCCAGGTGGGGTTTTTATGGAGTTTCCCATACCCATAAGGCAAATGCTGGAATATAACATCATTTCCCCTCAGGAATAAGAAGAAAAGAGGAAGAGGCAGATTAAGTAGGAAAAAGGAAGAAAGTAATAACGGATAGGAATAGAAGACATATGAGGAATTATTGAAGAATTATTGTTATTGAATTGGATGATAAATATTTTAAGTAAAACAAGAAATATCAATTTTTCCCAAATAATATAAATAAATGGAGTCCCAACAATATTAAAGCACCTATGGCTGAAAAGAGCTAAGCTCTAGATATAGCCCAATGTCGAAAAAGGGGATGGAAAAAAAATGGTGGCAGCACAGAGTTTGAGGGGGCAAGATGTATAACGACTATCTAAATTTTTTCTGTAGCTGACATGTCTGAAGAAGGTGATTCGTTTCGAGATATGAAAATGCCAGAAATGTGATTCACTAGTGGCTGTAATCATTAAAGAACTTATCCATAGGATCCAACGCAGTTATGTGGTTGAATGGAATGAAGATGATTAGGACAACACGACACCCAGTCCATGAGCACAGAAAATCCCCAACCCAGCCGGGAATCGAACCCGGGCCCTTAGCATTAACATTCTGTCGCGCTGATCACTCAGCTACTGGGGGCGTACGTAAGTACAGTGATCAAATGTTACGTAGCCCATTTCGTAGGACGGCGGCGGTGGCCTGAGGCGGGAATGATTCACGTTTCCTGCTAACGGCAGGAGCCGTCCTAATGGAAAGACCGGTTGGGGTGCAGGAGTGTAGCAGACTTAACCATGTCGTCCTCTAGATGGCCGAATAGCGAACTAATACTTAGTCTGTGTTGGATAGCTTTCATGGTTCAAATGGCTCTGAGCACTATGGGACTTAACATCTATGGTCATCAGTCCCCTAGAACTTAGAACTACTTAAACCTAACTAACTTAAGGATATCACACAACACCCAGTCATCACGAGGCAGTAGCTTTCATGATCGCGTGTAAATTTGAGAAGATTCAATATGGACGTGTGTTTGCGCTGGAGCATTATTCGCTCCCATGTAAATTGTCCAGTTGACTGCTTGTACACATTTCACGTCTTTATTTAGTTGAGGGGCCATCGACTGTGGTGGCTGCATCTAGCAGGTGAAAGACAGGTGGAAGACTCGTTTGCTGGTTCTCTAGACATGAGAAACACCTTAGCTGATTTTGTAAATTATAGGGATGATTTGGAATCTGTTACATGACCGACATTGGTATTCGCGAGTGGAAATATCTGTTTCCTCTATTTTTTTCGAGTTTTCACGTAAAGGTCTTCACAGATGGGATACGTTTCATAATCCCAGAGTCTGGAGACGGGCGTAGAAAGCAAACAAGCAGGTCAGGGATGGAAAGAGTAACACCTTTGTCCTGAGGGGAACTGACTCCGACTTTGTACAACAGTTCAGAAAGTGACTTCAGTCTGCTGAGGTTTCTCTGGCCACGTGTCTGGGGCAGATGACTTGTGACAGTTGGCTGCTGTGGATGACCACCCGACCTCGTGGCAAATATCAAATGCTGTGAGGAGTATATATGGTGCATGTGCTTATGCTCTCTATATTCGCGGTATATGCACAAGATACGAATTGTATGCTTACTACATCGATAAGATACATGGAGATCAGTTTCACACTGAAATATTCAAGCTTCCATCCTCAGTGGCAGCAAGAGTCTTTCCGCATTTGACGATCTGTAGGCCACTTTTGCCACGCAATATGGCGATCTGTACAAAATAGTTTTGCCATTGAGAGTAATTAGGCGAGTAAAATTCAGTAAGAGCTGATCAAAATGCTCTATGGTGACGGGGTAAACACATGCGCAGCCAGAGGCGTCTCGCATGTCCTATTAGGATCTCTAGGGAGAATACACCCTGTGTTATTCTGGAAAGCGTTGCAAGAGATTTTTGTACCATGTCCAGAGGAAGACTTGGCTGTTATTTACATAGACATGTGACGTTAGTATAACATTGAGAACCTTTTAGCTGCATCTGCGAGGGTGGGCCGCTATGCAAACATCTCTGTCAGTGCTGGACCAGCAAGTATGCCTCAGCCATGTTGATTAAGTGAACACGTGCGCATCCAGAGGGTGACTTGGCTCTTATTTAAATAGACATGTGATGTCAGTATAACACTTGAAGAATTCTAATTGTATGCTCGAAAATAGACGCGATTTTCGCCTTCTGGCTGTAGGCTGCAGTGGCCTGAGAGCAATGGATTGCGCCTCTACATTCGTCTCTCCGGCAGTGGCTCTCGTCCATAGTCGATGGCGTCAGCGTATGTGCACTTTGGAACCCTTTCGCTGATAGGTCGCGGTTGACGATAGTTCGAAAGCATTTTTTACGTGCACTGAGTGTTTGTGCACTTCATTATTTTCGTCTGTTTAAATATTGTTAGCGTGTTTGCAGAGCCTTTTACATCCATTATTTTGACAATTTACGGGTTGTTTGCGTGTCAGTACATCAGTGTATTGCATTGTTTCGGTAATTTATGGGTAGTTTGAAGGTCTGTATGCTATGTACTACATTATTTGGACAGTTTAGAATTAGTGAGTTTGTTTGTAGGGCGTGCATTATTTTGACAATTTACGAGTTGTTTGCATGTCTGCACATCAGTATACTGCTTCATTTTGGTGACTTACAAATAGTTTGCAGATCTGTAGGCTGTGTATTGTGACCCCAAGCACATCAGAGCGAGTGTTTTGTATCAGTGTAATAAAGAAACTACATGAAATCCACCCTTAAATACATTGTTCCAAAATAAATAAAGTGCACTCCTTCCTATCCAGCAGCCCAGAATAGGCTGAGTCCTTCTCCCGCCATTTTCCCCAGACTGCCATGGGACATCAGCGCCCTCTGGTGGCAATACTGTGTACTAGGTCAGTTGGATCCAGACCTCATGGTAAACACACTGGATGGAGCTACTGTCTATGACAAATCAAATTGTTTAAATAAAGACTGCATGTAAAATGAAGACTTATGTCCATCCTATCCAGCAGCCCAGCACAGGCTGAGTCCTTTTCCCAACATTTCCAAGGAAGAGGTGGCGGTCGAATGACTTAGGTTAGTGGAGGTAGCCCAAATGACCTTTTTCCCGACATTTTCTTTTGTTAGTGGAGGTAGCCCGAGTGCCCTTTTTTCCCCGCCAAAATTTGAACATCCTGCCATTTTCTTGGAGAGGTGGCGGAGTGGTGGGGGTTAGGTTGATGGAGGTAGTCCAGCTGACCTATTTTGCCGCCAAAATTTGAACTTCCCACCTTGACGACATTGCGACATTGCCGTATCTATCGACGCCATTTTCGATCCGCCATGTTGAATAAATTTAACAACAATGCAATGTTGGTTGTGGTGGCTTTGTCCCATTACTCAGAGGTGTCCCATTTGGTGAGGCCACAGTCCCTTTGTCCTCACCAGCCACCTGGGTATGTACCACACGAACTTCTCTCTGGTATCATCTGGGATGACATCTTCTGCACTGATCTATTGGCGCGGTACAAACATCTTCTTCTGCCAAGCAGTGTAGCAGCTAAGTCATTGTAGTGAAGTATGACTCCCGCTGAATAACTCGGTCTGTCCGTCCAGGCGACATTTCTTCATGTCGTCTTTCTCCCCTCAAAGGACCTCCTCATGCCCGTTTGTTGGAGATATTTATTCGGCGTTTTCGCCAGTGTCGTGAAGTTTTTAGGGTGACGATCTATGCTTCAGTCGTTGATCATGCTCCTCATGTTGGGAAGAAATGTGACCAATGTTGACACACATGCCAGTTTTCTACTGTTTTACCTCTATGCTGGCGTTGGTGGGCGTTGTTCTGTTGTCCTCCACATCATCAGATACATCACGCACGTGAGTTCAATATGCTAACAGTTCCTGGACCATTGACCACTAATGTGCGAACTGCACTTGTTGTTATTCTCCTTGGAAGCATTGCCTGTCTGCTCGGTCGTTGATCTGTCGAAGTGCTGACTGCTACTGCACAAACTCTGGTGTGCCTTCTCACGTTGAACAAAAACGTGTCCAGTGTCGACACACATGCCAGCCTTCGACTGCTGCCGCCTCCAAATATTGTGGCTTAACGTGTCAAAATCTCTAAAATCTTCACTTAACCTATTATAAGTTTTTACGTATTTTTCTTCTTTGAACAATGATGAATAAGACATAATTACTATATATAATTATTATATTCCCTACATTATACCCACCAGAGTAGCCAAGAGCGCTAACGCGTTGCTTCCTGGACTTGGGTAGGTGCGTTGGTCTCAGATCAAACCCTCCTGACAGGCTTGCCAATGAGGACCAGTGTGCCAACCAGCCTGGATGTGGTTTTTAGGAGGTTTTCCACACCCCACTAGGTGAATACCGGGCTGGTCCCCACGTTCCTCCTCAGTTAAACGGCTCGCAGACATCTGATCACATTCGCACTATTCCGTGGATTACGCTAGACGCAGACAGTTGGGGTACACTAATTCCTTCCCGGGGGGTACGGGCAACAGGAAGGGCATCCAACCACCCCTTAAAATTAACATGTCACATCCGATTAACCAGCAGACCCCGCAAGTCAGGATAAATGCTTGGCAAGAAAGAGACACTCTACATTCCTCCCACGCCCGGAAAAATTCATCCTCTAATTTTCTTCTATGTCCATCTACAAATGACTGACAAACAAGAAATAAAAACACAGTGGCAACCTTAGTCTGCCAGGAAAATTATATAATACAGTCATTTCGTAAAGCTTGAAACACATCAGCAATAAGAAAACTTCTGAAAGTAATGGTAGGAATATGGTAGAATGACGATCAGCAACAATACAATGAAGTAGCTTGCAACAATTATCTCTACATAAATTTCAGCAGTGCAAGTGTATGCTCAGGATTTTTGTAGCCATTCAGCTGGAATTTCATGAAGTGATATGTTATTGTTTGACTTGGGTTTTGTCTGATACGCAGGAAAAGTACAAAGTATAGTTATGAAAAGAAGTTTTAGAAATATGTGCGCCTAATATCGTAATTCTCGTTCTATGCTCCTCTGTCAACTGTACAATATGCTGCATCATAGCGTTGGCATCAATCTTGCCTTGTTGTGCAGCGATAAGAACATCTAATGACTGTGGGATGGGGGAATCAAGGGAGATGTTTAGGTAAGACAAATTTTGAGGAGCCAATAATTGCATAGGTGTTTCTGGCCAGTAAACTAGTAAGTGAAATTTCACGCATGAGAGAGAACATAACGTGCCTGTAATATGGAAAGTAGTATTGCTAAGCGCATCTTACATAATTGTGATTTTCGGGCAAAAGCAAAAAATTGTTGTGCTCTTTGTATGACCTATATGCCCTTATCAACACATTCTACTGAATTACCTATACTTATTGAAGCACATGCTGTCTAATCATATGTTGGTACTTCCTGTTGTTTTAAACCTAGAATTCCCCTTCGTGTAATTTGCTAATTTCCTTTACTATACCTGATTCCCTGTTAGTACATTAACCCTAGAGTCTGTAGTATACAAAGCTTATGTACATTAGATGGCAGAGTTTGTGTTGTGGATGCGTAATTGACTGCGTGCTGTCGAAGGTTACATGCGCACTTCGTAACAGTATTTGCTACCATTGGTGGCATGATATACACTCCTGGAAATGGAAAAAAGAACACATTGACACCGGTGTGTCAGACCCACCATACTTGCTCCGGACACTGCGAGAGGGCTGTACAAGCAATGATCACACGCACGGCACAGCGGACACACCAGGAACCGCGGTGTTGGCCGTCGAATGGCGCTAGCTGCGCAACATTTGTGCACCGCCGCCGTCAGTGTCAGCCAGTTTGCCGTGGCATACGGAGCTCCATCGCAGTCTTTAACACTGGTAGCATGCCGCGACAGCGTGGACGTGAACCGTATGTGCAGTTGACGGACTTTGAGCGAGGGCGTATAGTGGGCATGCGGGAGGCCGGGTGGACGTACCGCCGAATTGCGCAACACGTGGGGCGTGAGTTCTCCACAGTACATCGATGTTGTCGCCAGTGGTCGGCGGAAGGTGCGCGTGCCCGTCGACCTGGGACCGGACCGCAGCGACGCACGGATGCACGCCAAGACCGTAGGATCCTACGCAGTGCCGTAGGGGACCGCACCGCCACTTCCCAGCAAATTAGGGACACTGTTGCTCCTGGGGTATCGGCGAGGACCATTCGCAACCGTCTCCATGAAGCTGGGCTACGGTCCCGCACACCGTTAGGCCGTCTTCCGCTCACGCCCCAACATCGTGCAGCCCGCCTCCAGTGGTGTCGCGACAGGCGTGAATGGAGGGACGAATGGAGACGTGTCGTCTTCAGCGATGAGAGTCGCTTCTGCCTTGGTGCCAATGATGGTCGTATGTGTGTTTGGCGCCGTGCAAGTGAGCGCCACAATCAGGACTGCATACGACCGAGGCACACAGGGCCAACACCCGGCATCATCGTGTGGGGAGCGATCTGCTACACTGGCCGTACACCACTGGTGATCGTCGAGGGGACACTGAATAGTGCACGGTACATCCAAACCGTCATCGAACCCATCGTTCTACCATTCCTAGACCGGCAAGGGAACTTGCTGTTCCAACAGGACAATGCACGTCCGCATGTATCCCGTGGCACCCAACATGCTCTAGAAGGTGTAAGTCAACTACCCTGGCCAGCAAGATCTCCGGATCTGTCCCCCATTGAGCATGTTTGGGACTGGATGAAGCGTCGTCTCATGCGGTCTGCACGTCCAGCACGAACGCTGGTCCAACTGAGGCGCCAGGTGGAAATGGCGTGGCAAGCCGTTCCACAGGACTACATCCAGCATCTCTACGATCGTCTCCATGGGAGAATAGCAGCCTGCATTGCTGCGAAAGGTGGATATACACTGTACTAGTGCCGACATTGTGCATGCTCTGTTGCCTGTGCCTATGTGCCTGTGGTTCTGTCAGTGTGATAATGTGATGTATCTAACCCCAGGAATGTGTCAATAAAGTTTCCCCTTCCTGGGACAATGAATTCACGGTGTTCTTATTTCAATTTCCAGGAGTGTATGTTACTCCCTTAAAGGGTTTCAACCGGCTCGCATGAACAATAGTTGTTTTTGTGGGTAACTGTAACTTGACATTAACTGGTGATGTGGTAAGGACCCTGGTAATTTGTCACAAATTTTTTCGTCTTTCCTTCAGCAACATAGGGAGTGGATAGGAAAACATATTGTCCTATTTTGAAATCCGGATACATAGCATGTACACACATTACCCCAGTTCCCAGAACTCCTGCAGATAGATGTTGATTGTGGGTATTGTATCGCAGACCCAGTCCCTTTGACTGTTCAGAGATGTCACTAAACCCTCCCAAATATGTAAATAACCATGCATGAGCAGCGCCTATTACGGAGGGGTCCGACAGCCAATCACTTCCACTCATCCCACCAGGAAGGGGGTACAGGGCTCGTTTTGTCTGTAGTTCAACCATGCCTAGACTGTCAATACCGCGGTTCGATCGCGTCCGCATTTTTACTTCACGCCAGGAAGCGCTCTCAACAAGGGAAGTGTCCAGGCGTCTCAAAGTGAACCAAGGCGATGTTGTTCGAACGTGGAGAAAATACAGAGAGACAGGAACTGTCGATGACATGCCTCGCTCAGGCCTCCTAAGGGCTACTACTGCAGTGGATGACCGCTACCTACGGATTATGGCTCGGACCTACGGATTATGGCTCGGAGGAACCGTGACAGCAACGCCATCATGTTGAATAATGCTTTTCGTGCAGTCACAGGACGTCGTGTTACGACTCAATCTGTGCGCAATAGGCTGCATGATGCGCAACTTCACTCCCGACTTCCATGGCGACGTCCATTTCTGCAACCACGACACCATGCAGCGCAGTACAGATGGGCCCAACAACATGCCAAATGGACCGCCCAGGATTGGCATCACGTTCTCTTTACCGATGAGTGTCGCATATTCCTTCAACCAGACAATCGTCGGAGACGTGTTTGGAGGTAACCCGGTCACGCTGAACGCGTTAGATACACTGTCCAGCTAATGCAGCAAGGTGGAGGTTCCCTGATTTTTTGGGGTGGCATTATTTGGGGCAGACGTACGCCACTGGTGATCTTGGAAGGCGCCGTAACCGCTGTACCATACGTGAATGCTACCCTTCGACCGATAGTGCAACTATATCGGCAGCAGATTGGCGAGGCATTCGTCTTTATGGACGACAATTCGCGCCCCCATCGTGCACATGTTGTAAATGACTTCCTTCAGGATAACGACATCGCTCGACTAGAATGGCCAGCATGTTCTCCAGACATGAACCCTACCGACCGTGCCTGGGATAGATTGAAAAGGGCTGTTTATGGACGAAGTGACCCACCAACCACTCTGAGGGGTCTACGCCGAATCGCCACTGAGGAGTGGGAACATCATGACCAACAGTGCCTTGATGAGCTTGTGGATAGTATGCCACGACGAATACAGGCATGCAACAATGCATGGGACGTGCTACTGGGTATTAGCGATATCGGTACGTACAGCAATCTGGACCACCACCTCTGAGGGTCTCCCTGTATGGTGGCACAACATGCAATGTGTGGTTTTCATGAGCAATAAAAAGGGCAGAAATAATGTTTATTTTGATCTCTATTTCAATTTTCTGTACAGGTTCCGGAACTCTCGGAACCGAGGTGATGCAACACTTTTTTTATGTGTGTACATTGCCTAATTTCTCTTGCCGTTCTAATGCTCTGGTATTTGCTTTCTGTACCTTTTTCCACACGTCCTCAATGATTCTAGCAAATACCCTAACTGCTTCTTCATTCTTTCGTTATTTGTGCTTAATAATATCGAATGGCGACGGCATCTTCCTTCCATGAATAACTTCATAAGGTTACATGCCCATTATTTCATGTGTTTTGGCGTTGTTTGCGCTTACACAGTATGGAATAACGATATCCCAATTGTTGTGTTGGTCGTTGATAACAGCGTTTTCCCGATAGTGTGGTGGACCCTTTCTGTCCTTCCGTTTGCCTGTGGGTGTAATGGATTGGAGCATAATTTACGTACTTTCAGCAAACGGCAAAGCTGTTTCATGAGATCGGGCCTGTGCAATGGTGTTTGCTTGTTGATCAGGGATACTTACCATGGTTAGATATCTTGAGAAATGATCTATAATCGAATATCTGCTCCCTTGGCGCACATTATGCAATTGCGCATGTATTGTGCCACATCATGCTTTCTTGTCTCCCACGAGAAATGTTCAGCAATGTGTCTTTCAGTAGTTCTTTGACCACTGTGACCTGAAAGAATGCGATCATGGGCCTCTTGCATGACTTCCTGTCGGAGGTGTTTGGGAACCACGATTCTCAGTCATAGTGTAGTTGTTCGACACAAGACCCCGTCCTGTAGGCAAAACTGCCGTCGTGTCGCATACCTTTTGCAGTCTGCATCTGAAGCTTCTGCTTTTCGCCATTCTGTTACATCCCGACCTACTGTTTCTAATACGGCTACCTTTCGATTAAGACAATCGGTACTGGAATGTTTCTTCCCTGATTTATGAATGATTTCAAAGTCCATTTCGGAGAAGCATTAGGGACCGACGCGTCAAACGACTTGATGGATCTTTTAGCCTCTTGAGAGCAGCAATGTCCGTAATTATCTTGAATTTATTCCGATACAGACAGCACCTGAAATATGTAATACCATAGATGACACTCAGTAACTCCTTTTCCGTTGTTGAGTAATTCTTTTCTGCCGTTTTTAATTGTCTGGACGCATAGGCTACTGGATGTTCTGCACCGTTAATGTTTTGACCCAAAACAGCTCCGATAGCATGTTCAGATGTATCTAGGACAGGATGAAGTCTTTTCTGAAATCTGGATAGATTAATAGAGGCCGGCCGGAGTGGTCGAGCGGTTCTAGGCGCTGCAGTCTGGAACCGCGCTGCCGCTACGGTCGCAGGTTCGAATCCCGCCTCGGGCGTGGGTGTGTGATGTCCTTAGGTTAGTTAGGTTTAAGTAGTTCTACGTTCTAGGGGACTGATGACCTCAGCAGTTAAGTCCCATAGTGCTCAGAGCCATTTGAACCATTTTTTGATTAATAGAGGGCTATAAGTTAATCTGTATTTCAGTGTTTCAAATGCTGTGTCACATTCTGTCGTCCAGTGAAGTTTAGTACCTTTTTTCAACAACTCGTGAGAGGTCGTCCTATTTCTGCATAGTCTTTTACAAATTTTTGATAATAATTAAAGAGGCCAGAGACTGCTGTACTTCTTTGGTAGATTGCGTCTTGGAACATCTTTAACTGCGTTTTTTAGCCGTGGATCGGTTTCGATTCCATATTCGCTGATAACATCACCTAAATATGCTAATACCTTTAATGCAAAATGACGCTTTTCCAAATTTAATGTTAATTTAGCGTCCCTGAGATGCTGAAAAACTTCTCGTAAGCGAAACTTCGATATTTTTTGAAAATACAGTTACATCAACGAGGTATACCATGCATTGTCGAAGGATGTAATTCACGTAACACGCCATCTAGGAATCTTTTGAATGTTACGGGGGCATTCTTCAATCCTAAAGGCATCCTTGAGAATTGCCAGCGACCTGAAAGAGTGGGGAAAGCAGTTTTATGTCTATCTCCTGGTGCAATTTCTATTTGATGGTATCTGCTCCTCAAATCAATTGTGGAGAGATATTTACTGTTGTTGAGATGGTAAGTGGTATCTATGATATTCGGTAATGGATATACATCTGAAATTGTTTGCTACTTAAATGCTTGTAATCACAACAGAATCTATAATGATTTGCACCGTCAGCAGATTTATTTGGCACAGTTACGACATTTGCACTTTAATTGCTGATCTATGAATTCATCAAGAAATGTTGTAACTGGTGAAGAACTCTGTATGGTCTCCTATAAACTGGGGTGTTATCTCTTGTTGAAAGCCGGTGTTGCGTGATGTTCGTTATTGGTAGTGATGCCTGTGAACTAAACAGATCCTGAAACTCGTCCAACACTGCTTCTGTCATATCCTTTTCATTCCCTTTTGAGTGGGTTATCGTCTGGTGCATTGCAGTTTTGTAGCCGGCTGGTTTGACGCTACTGTCTTCGTCTCATCAATCAAAATCATCTTCCCTAAGGCACTCATGTTAGCTATTAACACTCTCTTTCGTAACTCCTTGTCTTCTGTCCCAAAATTATCTATGTGCATCGGTATCTTCTGTACTCCATCAATTATTATGGCTCGTATTATATTCATGCGCACGAAACACTGTGCTGTGTCTAATTCATCATAACGATTCCACTATGCATAGTGTGTTTGCAGGTTTTTTTTAGAACTTTGTGGTAAGGTCTTATGGGACCAAACTGCTGAGGTCATCGATCCCTAAGCTTATACACTACTTAATCTAACTTACGCTAAGAGTGACACACACACCCATGCCCGAAAGAGGACTCGAACCTCCGACGGGGGAAGCCGCGTACCGTGATAAGATGCCTGAGACTGCGCGGCTACCCCGTGCGGCGCGGCAGAGCGTCCTTGGCAGCTGCGTCACCTAAATCGAAACAATTCCCGCTAAGTTCCACTGTTTGTTGTCCGAGGTTGATTATGGCATGTTGTTTATTCAAGAAGTCTAACCCTAGGATAGCATCATATTCGTCGCTTAACCTTGATACGACTTCCACAACCTCCTGGAATCTTACACTCTAAATGTGAAAGGTCAGTGAAATACAGTCTACTGAACGTATGTCACCTCTGCCTCTACCACTTAACTTACATCTTAGAGGGTCAATTTCCTGATCTCAGTACACTGTTTACTTATGACTGACATGTGAGCCCCAGAGTCAACTACGAGTTATAGGCTACGAGGCTACGTGTTTTATCATCAATAGTGCCTGGTAACCAGCACTCCGCCTTTGCATGCGCTGTAATAGCATGAAATTTTAATGGGAACGCCTGGCGGCGGACCCGGGGTTCCCGTTCCTATTTAACAGACCCCTGTTTGCAATTTCTCAGTACACTCACGATTTGTATGGCCCACCCTTTGACAATGTGTACACTGTGGTTGGCGACCGTTTTTCGCGATGTTTTCCTGCCGATCGCATCTGAAACAACGAATCCCTGCGGAAAAAACATTTTTTCTTTCCTTGTGCCGTGTCGCGGCGTCTGTTTCCTCTAATTCTGTAGCAATGTTCACTGTATCAGTTAAATTCTTCGGAAATTCTGCCCTTACACGGCGCGATGTCTCAGGTGGCAATCCTCACAGAAAAGTGTCTAAGGCTCTACTCTCCGCTTCTTGTAGAATATACTTATTGTCTTCATCACTGGCTGACAATTGGTAAGTGTTACTATTAACTTTTCATGTTCTAACCACAAAGTTTTCTATTGTTTCGTTGTGTCTTTGGGACATCGTGTTCAACTGCTCCCTATGAAAACGGCAACTCTTCTAGTTTTTAAACTTTTTGAGCAAACCTTGTTTCAGTTTTTCAAAAGCTAATGCGTTTCGTAACTCCTCGTGATATAGTACGTGCGCCTTCGTTTCCCCCATTAACGGTAACTTTGTCATTTGCAACATCTGTTCATCTGACTAAGAACCAAGTTTAGCGGCTGCTAACAGATCAACAAAAAATGCTTCTATATCCTTGCTTGCCTTGCCTGGGAAGGGAGTCAAACAAAGGTGGCTGCTGATGAATCTAGTACGAGAGGGATTGCACTAGATGTCGACCTATATTCGGATAATCAATTCAACAATTCATTATTGTCGAACCTCAATCGGGTTCCCTGAGTAAGTAGGCTCTGAATCGTCTCGTGGGTTCAAATTCCTTGTGTCTTACTATCTGTCATTGTAACGCATTCCTGTTTAACAAATGGCTATTCCCACAAATACACTTTCTACGACCACAAGAACATAGCTACATAATAAGTAATATTAGAAATTTGATTACAATTACGATCAAATTAACAAGAACATCTAACACCATGTGAAAAGAAATTCGTTAGTGTCAAATTTCTTGAAAGAATGAGAGCTTTACATCGGTTGTTTTTTACACCTTGAAAGAGTTACTTGACAAGGAAAAACATCTGGAACCAATGTGCACTCATCAATGTACTGAAATGCTGTCCGTTGGCTGCAGGTTGTCGTCTACTGTCTGTGGTCTATTCGCGGCCCATCACTGACGATGGCGTCATGAATTTCTTGTACCACAATTCCCTACCATGTACACTTCGAAATAGAGCCAAGGTTATCTGACACCAAATGCAGCATGTCGGGGGTTTAGTGACACTAGATATTGAGTGTCAGTGACAGAGGAGAGTAAAGGCCCTCTTTTTATCAGGGATGACGACATGAAAAGCGACACTTTGTGGGCGGGGGAATGGGCTCTTTCCTTGTCTCAGTGGGTGAGGTGTGAGAGAAACATTGGTGGTTCCACTAACAGTCATTTATTGAGACATAAGACCCTTTAAACAAAACAGAGTTATACAATGTGTTTTAACTCGCTCAGTTCCTCACCGCAGTGGAGCGGCAGCCATAGCACGCAAGTTCCGGTGACAGCTGATGCGGCGACGGCTCGTGTTGGAGTGACGCGCCGGCGGCGTATTCTTCAAAATGTTCAAATGTGTGTGATTTCCTAAGGGACCAAACTGTTGAAGTCATCGGTCCCTAGACTTACACACTACTTAAACTAACTTAAACTAAGAACAATCACACACACCCATGTCCGAGTGAGGACCCGAAACTCTGGCGAGAGCGTCCGCGCAATCCGTGACATGGCGCCTCTGACCGCACCGCGTATTCTTCCCTCAGTACCGTGACCGTGACCCACTGCGGTGCTCGTTGCGTTATTAACAAGTGGCTACAACGTGATGCGGAGTGCTCCGTCCCGGAATCGAAGCAGCGGCCCTCAGGTTCGGCGTCTTCTTGCGGAGTTGATCAACTTCCAGGTTCACAGGTGACCCATTTGGTGAGACCGCAACTCTTCGTCCTCACCAGCCACTCGGGTAAGTACTACACGAACTTATTTCTGGTAAAATCTGGGATGGCATTTTCTGCATTGACCTATTTGCACGGTACTGACATCTTATTCTGCCGAGCAGCGTAGCACCTAAGCGTTGTAGCGAAGTATGACGTTTGCTGACTAACCGTCGATCCGTCCGTTCAGGCGATGTTTCTTCATGTCATCTTTCTACCCTCAAAATACCTCCTCTTGTCCGTTTGTCAGGGATATTTATTCGGTGTTTTCGCCAACGTTGTGAAGGGCAGCGATGTATGCTTCTCACGTTGAGCAGAAACATGATCAATGTCGACACACGTGCTGGCTTTCATTGTTTTACCTCGATGCTGGCGTGGTCGGACGTTGCCCCATCGTCCTCCTCCGCATCGCCAGATATACGTCACGCACGTGAGTTAATATGCTGATATTTCCTGGACCATTGACCACTGTGCTGGTCGCTTCTCTCCTCGGGAGCATTGCCCGTCTGCTCGGTCATTGATCTGTTCAAGTGCTGACTGCTGCTGCACAAACTCCACTGGTCATTGGCCTTCTCACGTTGGGTAGAAACGCGACCAATGTCAACACACGTGCTGTTCTTCCTTGTTTGACTGCTGTTGTTTCCGAATATTGTGGCTGAATGTGTCAAAGTCTCTAAAATGTTCACTTAACCTACAATAAGTCTTTATGTATTTTTCTGCTTTGAGCAACCGTGAATAACACATAATTATTATACATCCTACACTTCTATATTTAGAGTGAGCTAACATAATCTCCTGCACATCACAAGTTGAACTGCTTAACGATACTGATTCAGGAGATGAATGTGGGAGTATCTACATTCTGCACAGGTTACAAGTATTATCCAAAACAAACAGTTTGACCTACCGATATATCTCCCCAACACCCTCAGACATCCACTATGTTATGAGCGACCTTTTTGCAAAGCTCCCTTTATATTTTGCCTTCTCCAAAGACCAATATGCTGACACTTCTGCTCACATGATCATGAGTCGCTTCTGGCCATATATTGAAAATTTGCTTGTAAATGTAGTCGTTCGTTATATACAGAATATACAGTTATTATTATTACTATTATTATTATTATTATGTCCTCTGCAATGCAATGTAATTAGCATTTGAACTTGCTGCAAAAATTCGAATTTGCCACGAGAATTAGAATTTCTAGCCGGTTTTTTTTAATTTCCTGCCGACTTTTGAATTTATCAGGGAGACTTACCATGGTTAGATATCTTGAGAAATGATCTATAATCGAACCTGCGGTCGTCGAACGGTGGCGCTGGCAGCAGTCCAAATACGCAGAGGTGTGTTGGTGCATGTCAGAGTACGGTGAAGCGAGTAAGTGTGCAGACGTTTTCAGACGTGCTAATGGTGACTGTGTGTTGAAAATGGCTCAACGAACACAATTGATGACGTTATGAGGGGTATAATACTAGGGCGACTTGAGGCTGGTCAAACAAGGCAGGTCATAGCATGGGCCCTCCGTGTGCCACAAAGTGTGATCTCAAGATTGTGGCAACGATTCCAGCAGACAGTAAACGTGTCCAGACGCTACAGTATTGGACGTCCACAGTGTTTAACACCACAAGAAGATCGATATCTCACCATCAGTGCACGCAGACGGTCACGGAGTACCGCTGGTAGCCTTGTTCGGGACCTTACCGAAGTCACTGGAACGGTTGTCTCCAGACACACAGTCTACAGGCGACTGAACAGACATGGTTTATTCACCTGGAGACCTGCAAGGTGCATTTCACTGACCCCTGGCCACAGGAGAGCCCATAAAGCCTGGTGTCAAGAACACAGTACATGGTCATTGGAACAGTGGTCCCAGGTTATGTTCACGGATGAGTCCAGATATAGTCTGAATCGTGATTTTTGCCGGGTTTTCATATGGCGTGAACCAGGAGCCAGATACCAAACCCCTAAATGTCCTTGAAAGACATGCGAGTGGCTCGAAGGTTTCGTAAGTAAAAGAACCCAGTCTGTTGTCCTCGACGGAGTGTGTTCATCAGATACAAGGGTATCGTTAGGTGTGCCCAGGGAAGTGCTATAGGACCGATATTAATTTCTATATACATAAATGATCTGGTGGGCAGGATGGGTAGCAATCTGCAGTTATTTGCTGATGGTGCTGTGGTGTACTGGATGGTGTTGTCATTGAGTGACTATAGGAGGATAAAAGATGACTTAGACAAAATTTCTAGTTGTTATGATGAGTGGGAGCTAGCTCCAAATGTAGAGAAAAGTAAGTTAATGTAGATGAGTAGGAAAAACAAACATGTAATATTCGAACATAGCTTGACACAGTCACATCGTTTAAATATCTTGGTGTAACGCTGCAAAGCCATATGAAGTGGAACAAGCATGTGAGAGTTGTGGCAGAGAAGACGAAAGGTCAACTTTTCTTTATTAGCAGAACGTAGGGAAAGTGTGGATCGTCTGTAAAGAAGATCTCACATTGGACGCTAGCGCAACCTATTCTTCGAGTGTTTAGGATTCACATGAGCAACACGAAAGAATTGTGGAGATGCTTTAGGGACTCAAATGGAAATCCCTTCTGGGATTGGCGCTTGAAGCTTGTAACACTTATTTTATTTTACAGTGTCTGTTTCTTCATACATGCATACCTATTTGTGCACATTAAATTTCTGCCGCACTATGACTCGAACCAACATCGCCAACTTATCGTCAGCAATCGCCTTAACCGCTTCCGCTATCCATGCAAGCCCCCTGGACTGTTCCGAACCTCCTCCACCATGTGTACGACCCACAAACCTCGCACATTAAGTGACTCCCATGACAGGGTTCAAATGGTTCATATCGCTCTGAGCACTACGGGACTCAACTGCTGTGGTCATCAGTCCCCTAGAACTTAGAACTACTTAAACTTAACTAACCTAAGGACATCACACACAGCCATGCTCGAGGCAGGATTCGAACCTGCGACCGTAGCAGTCGCACGGTTCTGGACTGCGCGCCTAGAACCGCGAGACCCCATGACAGGGAGAATGGGGTAGTTAGCTGAAGTGGTTGAGGGGACCATTTGTGATAAGTGGGAAATCCGGTTTCGAGTCCTGGTCTGGCACAAACTTTCGTGTGTCACGAATAGGTAGTACATCTGTACCTAAAACAGCTGAGATCAAAGAATTCGCAATCAACGAATAAATTTGGATCCTCAATAATGTTTGTTCCTTCACACATGCATACCTGAAGGAAACAACATTGTAAATTAAAATAAGTATTAGAACCCTGTAGCCTCATCCTTCCCGTTACGGGAATTATGTAATTGTGAACACTAGGGGATATACTTATATGGATATGGTGTCTGTTCTTTCGGACATGTACAGTTTATTCCTTGGTGGAAAATGCTGTTATGAGTTTTATGTTTATTCCATCCTGGTATAAGTAAGTTCAGTCTAGATCTTGTTACATAGTCATAGACAGAGCTGTCTGTGCAACAATTATCAATGTTACTTTTAATGTGAACAGATGATTGATAAATATGCTCATGCTGTGCAGTTACAATCCCCATGGTTATGAATAGATCTTTACAATGAGCTCAGCCACTGCATTTCGTCATTACTTTTATGGCCCTTTACAGCAGTTTGAAAATTGTGTTCATAATTTGCGCATTTGTTCTCCAGAAGAGAATGCTGTACCTAAGAATTGAATGCATACATGAATAGTATGTAACGAAAAGACACTGCTGATGCACAATGATGAAGTCCATAATATGCTGCTGGCATTCTGTTTGGAACCTGTTCACACCACTTCAAATCAGAATTAATATTCATTGCTAGAAATTTTCGTTAGTTAGACAGTCTGTAGCAGTGGCCTGCAAATTTAATTTAACAGTGTCTTTTTCCTTCTTCAAACTGGAATTCATGGCATTATGTTCAGTGTCTCCGCATTGCTTACTGACCAGTTGTTAAATTCTTCCAGGGTTTAACTGCTTGTTTTTTCAGTGACTATAATATTGGTTGTCTTCAGGAAAGAGAATTTTTCCCCATGACTAACACTACTGGGGAAGTCATTGATGTATATCAGGAACAGTATTGACCCTAACATGATACCACATGGAACTCCTATATTAATGTGGCTTGGTCCTGATAAGTGCTTTACTAAAAATTTAGATTTATTTTGGTTATGTGTTATCTCTAGTCTTCATGCCCTATCTGCGTGGTATGAATAGAACAAGTCATTAGCTACCTCTCTTATTCCTAATACTTCTAGCATAATTAGTAGATTCTTATGGTCAGTAGTACCAAAAATCTTAAAAGGATCTAAAAATATATCTGTGACACACTAATATTTTTCAGGAGCATCAATTTTGTGAATTTTACTATGGCTGATTTCGTTTTTTACCACTTCAGAAACCAAACTGTAATTCTCATATGTAATTTTATTTATTCAAGTAAGTCATTACATGTCTTTCATAACTGATTTTTTCTTACTTTTGAGGATGGTGACAGCAGGGAAATAGGCCAGCAATTTTCTTTAGTAGAGGTACAGCTCTTACCTGTTTCAAATACACTGAAAATTGCCTGATGAGAAGAATTCATTTCTTATGTTTGTTACGAGAGTTTATAAATTCTCTATGCATTGTTTCAGTGCACATATTGGTGCTTTATCTAAGCCTACTGATTGTTTATTGTATACATAAGACTGGAACATAGGACATTCACAGCTGAGAGGTATGATAATTAATTTAGAGAGATCCGCTTCAGTCAAAGTAATATTTGTTCAAACCACGACCGGTTTCGAGATTTTAAAATCCCATCTTCAGGAATATGAAACTGTAACATAAAAAGCAATATAATGTAAATATAATGCAAAATATTTGTAAAAAACCAAAAGAGCAGACTTCTGAAACAAGGCAAAATACTAACAATATTTCCTAATACATAACATGTGGACAAGCCAGTCAGTGCAAAAGCATGTTGGCAGAACTACAAAAACGAAAAAGGGGGAGCCCAATAATCAAACTGACCTAAAAATGTAACGTCCGTGCGGGTGTGACGAAATAAACAGAAGAAGAGAACACATACAGTACTCACACTGTCCACCACCAGGCGGCCACACAGTAGGAACGACAACCATTACTGTGTGGAGTGCCACACCAGATGTTTGCAATTGTGGTGTGGCGCAGGTGCTAATGGTGTACAAGCAAGTAAACTGATGTTATCAGCGATGTTATAGGAAATCTGGACTGACTGGCCTGAGCGCTTACAATATTTCATTTAAGGATATAATAGAATATGAAAGAGTTGTGGTACACCAACAAGCTAAATAACTCTCAAGCATGTGAGAATTTGTAACGTTTTTAGGCAACAGTACATAAGTAAAACGAATGAACAAGGGATAAAAACAGTGATAAAATGTAATGGTAATACAAATCATACAGAGTAAATCGTCACATTTATGATACATTATTGGTTTGAATAACAAAAATAAAAATTAGTGTATAAAAACCATTACAAATCTAAAATGTGGGTGTAGTAATGTAAGTATCGAAATAACACACAAAGCTGATTAGGTTGGGCGCTCCATGTACACAAAGGATTTTTTTTATACAGAAAGATGGCCAAATGGAGCAGCAAATAAATGAATGGGAAAAGGTAAGTCTGAACCTCACAGACTAGTAAAAATGTGTGTCTGAATAGGAACAGTGCAATGGCAGAAGGCCAAATGACTGAAGATGGGAGTCTATAGTAAAAGCTGTCATAAAAATAATAGTAAGTTAAACTATACCAAGTGAGTCATCACATATGTAGAACACATTATTGGCTCGTCTGAGGTATATAAAAATGTATAAATATAAAAACCAGCATATTTTTTTCCTCTTATGCTGTATCTATTGATTAAATATGTCTACTGTTTGCATCGAATATCCATTAGTATATGCTGTGTATCTAATAATTTTTAGTTCTTTTTCATAATCTCGTATGCTGAGCGGTACATGGTTGGCCCATTGCAACATAGCCCATAATGCCGCCATCTTATGCTTGTGTGGGAGGCTGGATGAACTCTGAATGATAAAATTAATAGTTACTTCCTTTCTATTAGCGACATAATTTTATTGACTTTTAAAGTAACAAGGACATCCAAATACAGCAAGGAGAAGTGTTGTGGCGTATATTCGGATGCATGTTTTTAGATCCTGTTAAAATTGCTGGGCATGTTCACTGGGACCATTGTACTAGAGCAGTACACCATCAGCATCATGTCAGTAACACACTATGTTGTGTGAAGATTTGGGTGGGACGCAAAGAACTGTATTCAATATGGCTAACGAAAATATTGGCGATTATATTTGCTAAATGGAAGGCTCTAGCCAGTCTGGAACCGCACACCGTGGAATTTGAATCCGCGCCAGACGTCATGGACGTCGAAGACCCGTAGAGATCTCTGCACCATCGCGCCATAAACCGTGGCGGCGCGCGCCTCCTGGTCCACACTTAAGTGTGAGGGCGAAACAGTGGAACACATGGTCCCAGCGGCCAATAGTGGCGCCCCCGATTGTGTATTTAAGCGCCTGCCACTCGCTCAGCCAGCGAATCTAATCGTTGCGTGCGTCTTGACATACCGCCTCGACAACAGACAACGAGTTTACCGTCCTTGTTTTCATTACTAGTGGACGTGTTGGATTCGTTTGGTTGTCTCTGTCACTCCTATGCTTCTTGCGTGTTGTCGTCGTAAGGTCTCTTTCGGTCGTCCGTCGTTGTTTCGTGTCCGTCCTTTCCGTTTGTTTGTTTGTTTGCGGGCCGCTCACCGTTTGGTCCCGCCATGTTTTCTCGGCCACCCCGCGATCGTTCCGGTCGCGGTTACAACAGCCAGCTTCTGGCTCTGAGCACTATGGGACTTAACATCTGATGTCATCAGTCCCCTAGAACTTAGTACTACTTAAACCTAACTAACCTAAGGACATCACACACACCCATGCCCGAGGCAGGATTCGAACCTGCGACCGCAGCAGTCGCGCGGTTCCGGACTGAGGCGCCTAGAACAGCTCGGTCACCAAGGCCGGCAGCCAGCTTCTCAGATTACCTGTAAACAACATTATTAAACTGGAAATAATATGACTCAGTACTAGCTTGAGAAGTGTTGTGATTTCATCAGTAACTTGGCAGTGAAGATAGGCACTATGTTCTAGATTATTCTCAATGATGAGGACCATTTCCTTACTTGGTATATTGGTATACATTTTAGTAATGCCTAAGCTAGCAAGATATGTGTCTTTCATAATGGCAACCTCATCTGGGTGGCCAATGAGCTCATCCCTGTTTTTTTATGATGACCATAGTAGAAAATTGGAAATATTTGCAGAGGAAACTATTCAACTCTTTAACTAGCCAATAATTCGGAGAATCAATGTGTTTTTTTCAAAATCCAATTTAAATTATGCTCAGAATTTAGAGAATTTCACATTTCCATTCGTTTCTCTGTACGCTTGATATCAGTTTTGGTTTGCTATTTCTTTTGAAAAAATCTTATGCTTTCATTTCTGATAAATATCTTTTGTAACTCTGAAATTTAGGGAATTTTTTCATACCCTGTTTTACTGTTATTATTTGGCAGGATTGGTCTGACAATCGAAGATCTTTTACAGTTACATCACATTTTTCCCTGTCCATATTTGTGGCCACCTCAGCAATTACTGAGTAGTCATTATAGTAACACCTGATGCACTATTGATGAACAGGGCCATGTCAAAACTCTGGAGGATATTTATGAGGGTGTTAATGCTTCATCTACGATATTTGTGTTTATATTTATGTTTCCAAACAAAATTGTTTTGACTTACATACTTTAGATTTTATATAGAAGTTCTGTTAATTTATCTGTCACTGGGAGATTGATACACATACAAAATAATTTATTTATTGGCTTTACGAAGCACCTGTTAGTTCAATAACTGATATTTCAAAGTGTTTGCCTTCACTTACTGTACTAAGGTCATGTCTTCATTGGAACTGTGTTCCTTTTTTTATATAAGTGCGTGATCCTCCACACTCTGAAGTAGTTCTGCAACAAGAATCTCACCTTTCATACAGTGATAAAACTATGTTTTGGATTTCTTTGCCTCTATGCCAGTGCTCAGACACAACTACTGTCCACCTCAGAGACAGGAGCTCAACTTCAAACTGTTTCATTTCACAGTTTTCATTTATTGTATGTTTTGATAACGCACTGTCAAGGCTATGAAATGTCTCATGTTGCTTTTCCCAATGGTTTCCTTTCTTTTTACTTATAGCAAGTGTGTTATTTGTTGTTTTAGAACCTATATTGTGAGTGACTCTTTTAGAACTTTTTGAACTACTGTTGAAACTCTCTAGGCAGGGGAAGCTATTGTTTGGATTTATCTTAAAAATATCTACTTCTCCCACATGTGACAACTGATACTTGACCATGTGTGGCCAAGATCTACCACCTATAATTTCATGAATCAGCTGTACCAACCTTCCGTTCCCTGTCCAGTATAGGCGTAGGACATGCCTAGTGAAACCCCATCTATTGGTAGTCCTGACAGGCATCAGAGCAACATGAGCAAAGTCAATTTGCCAGCAGTGCCAGCTCTAATTCCATAATAATTTGCCTCACTACTCCATTAAAGTGTGACGATTCATGACACAGAAATAACTCAACAAAGTATACATATATAGGCAGCAAAGTTACGCTAAATATTATAATCAATAAATACACAAATTCAAAAACATGTTTCCACTTATCTATAGTAGTGTACAAAATAATGTAAGAGCGAAAATACTTTGAATTTAGGATATATTTAAGAAGCCAATAAAGATGAAAAATGTGATAGAGATATTGTAGGTTACACTGTTCTTGACTGGTGGAACACATATGTTTTAAACAGAATTTATAACATAAAATTACTTACAACTAGTTACAAAACAATTATGAGATCAGAAATGACAAAAAAGATGAACAATATATTACACACATTGTAGTTTATACCGCTTATGCATCACAATCATGTTTAAATTAAGTATCCTGATATAATATTAATGGAACCTAGTTTTAAAATAATTGTGAGCTTAGCAGAAATGTTAATTTTCTTTCAGAAATTCATCAAACTGTATAAAAATATTTATTCATTAAGCACTCTTTGAGAATTTGTTTAAATTTGTGCAGCTGTTTATGAAGACATTAAATGTGTGATGAGAGTGCTTTTAACTGCTTCATACCAGAGTAATAAACCCCTTTTGGAAACAGATTAGGACCTTTCAGTTCAAGGTTCAGTTTTAGGTTGATGTGGTGTAGTTGTGACATTTGCTGTTACCTTTGCGGAGAAAAAGATATTATAGACGAAAATGAAGATAGAAAAAGATATACTGTGAAATGGTGGTAAGGATCACCATCCTTCGAAACACATACCTACAAGAACGCCTATGGTAGACAGCACTCATTATTCTAGTGTCTTATTTTTATGGAATGAAATTTTTTGGGAGACATTGTGAACAATGTGGAAGTCATAGGATACTCTTAGTAGTGCCAGTTGTGTTGACAGTTCGAGTGGCACATACTATTGCCCAACGAATTTATAGCAGTTCTGAAACGAATGCCATGAAGTGTTTCCTTCAGTTCACGAATTGAGTTGAACTCATGAGAGCTTAAGTCAGGGAAGTGCTGTAGGTGCTGTAGCATTTAGCAGCCCCATCATTCAAACAAATCAGTAACAGCTTGTACTGTATGTGCTTCAGCATTGTCCTGCAAAATGATGGACAGGTCCTGCAGAAAGTGTCATCACTTCAGTCTCTAAGCTGGTCATAGGCTGTGTTCCAAAAATGAACAAATTCAGAATTTTGAGGAAGTAATATGTGGACATTTGTGTCTATTTGCTTTAAAATTATTATGCATCAATTATAAATTTAATGATCTTTTGACTTTAATAAATGGACATTTTTGGAAATAAGGCACAGCCTAAAAGTCAAGCAATTAATGGACAAATCATAAAAGATGAATTAGAAGCAAAAATCGGAAGCCTAATTAAGCAATTGCATAAAGAGTTTACATGTTATCTTTAAAGTGACTAAGGGATCTATTGATTTAGAAGGTAGAACAATTGCAAATATAAATGATCCAGTAATGGTTAAGATTCTGTTATTAAATAATATTTAGAGAACGAATATGTTGCAATACATGGATACACAAGTATTTTAACGCAGTTGAATAATTATGTCAGAAATCTAATCAACTAATTACTTTACAAAAAGGAAATAGAAAAAGCTTTTGCAACTTATTTCTCAAAAACAGATTTATCTCTATTCTTAAGCAATGAAGTAACCTTAAAAAAATTGTATGATAAACAAATTATTGAATTTACTTTTATGACTGGAGACAAACAAAAAACATAATTTCGAGTATATGTTTATTTTTTAAAAAAGTTGTTATTGGTTTAAAAGTAAATAAAGAAGTATCTTTTAATGATTTTGATATTGCAGTAAGTGTTTACTATAATCTTTATGAAATAGCTCCTACTAATCAGTCAATGATAGTAAATAAATCAAGTTATCTAACTATAAGATTAAAAGATTCTGTTAAAACTGTTCAAATTGATGTAAAGATAATTATATTTGTTGAAATAATTTTAATCTTATTAAAATTTTAGTCTATGTACAGGGAAAACCATATCTACTGTTTGAAATGGAAGACAAAGAATTGAAGGACTTTGTACAGTATGTAAAACTGAAAAGTGCAAATTTTTTAAAAATTTTGTAGGAGAAGGTCTAAATATGCTCCTTGAGGATGTGCTTAGTTCTTCAGGATGTATTTGTGAAAAAATTATTAATGAATTACATAAACCAAAGAGAAAAAATTTAAAAGAAGAAACGTAATTATTTTGGAATAGATGATTTATGTCAAACTGATAAAATCGAAGTGGACTCTGGAAAATTAAAGGAATTTCGAAAATCAATAAAGAATATAAATATTTACTATTACAGATGTTTTTTTTTCAAAATTTTCTGGGGCTATTCCCTTTAAGGATATAACAGGTAAAAATATAGTCCATTGTTTCAAAAAATATTCATCACCAGAATACCAAGAAATATACAAACAAATCATGCCAAAGAATTTAAAATAAACATTTTGTAGAACTGATGAAAAATGTAACATTAATCATAATTGAACTTATAATGAATTAAAAGCTTCTGATGATGGACCATTTAACAGAACACTCAAAGAAAAAATGTGGACGAAAGTTGAAGGGAATTATATATGGGTTTACTTAGTTTCTAAATTAGTTGTCGAATATAATAACACAAAACATTCAACTATAAAAATGAAACCAACAAAAGTTAATGAAAGGAATTATAAACCCACTACCATTGTGTCGAATGAAAAAGTGAAATTTAAAAAAGTTGATAAAGTAGGAATAAGTAAGGAGAAAGAAATTTTTGAAAAGCATAAACTGGCAATCGGTCAAAAGAAATTATTGAAACTGAGTCAGTGATTCATTATAATCCAGTAACATATAAATTAAGAAATTTGAATGGTGATGGAAAATAAATTTTTGTGAGGTTCCATTCCAGAAAACAGAATATCCTAATGATTAACTTGTTGGAAAACTGTTGACAAAGGAACGTAATAAAGTTTAAGTCAACTGGTTAGGTTTCGATAATTCACGTAACTGTTGGGTGTATGAACATAATGTCATCTTTAAAAAGTTAGACCAATGTTTATCTGGATGCAAGTGCAGCTCATGGCTACAATTTAATTCCATATAAATTTAGACCTAGGTCTAACAGCAAAAAAATATTCTTTATTAATAAAAATTTTTATATGTAGATGTAGCAAACAGCACAATAAGAAAATTAACGCCTTCATTCTTCCTAGCCATATTTTATCGAAATGGCAATGAAGATATAGACTCTAAATTCCAAAATCAGTAAACAGATGAAAATGTGTATTATGTGTACAGTATCAAGGAAGAAGAAATTTGTATTGTTTATGAATACTTTGAAAAGCAATTTACCACGTTAAGTTAATTATTAAAATATCTGCTAACTCTTTCCATGTCTTTATCTTCCCATTAATTTTACACTACATTGATTCTATAACTTCTTTGAGTGTTTCTGTAAACACATTATTTTTTCTGTTAATGCCTATTCTTCAAAGATTTCAGAAACAACAGAAGCCAGTTTTTCTTTAGATAAATCATCTAACACAATCTGCAACTGTACAATAATTTCTTGTTCAATAATAATTGGATAGAACTCTATCGGATCTTTATTTTAACTATTTAATTAAATTGTTTCTCTATTACAATGAAATAGATCAACAAATTTCTTACTATATTCACAAAATAAAATAATATTTTAAATCATCAAAATGAATCTGATAAATTTCTTTCTCTTTAGTATCTTTATGTACCAGGACAACTAAAAATTTATCAACTATGTTTTTAACTGGTTTCTAATTATAACATTCTCAAGTGTGTAGAAAATACAAGTTTGTCATCATCTAAATGACCACTTTTAAAAGTCGACATAACAAATGTAATTTTCATTTAACTCCACCAACTTAAAATAATTTTTTCTGGGGTAATGTTTGGTAGTTGCAATATAAATTATTTCTTGCTTTTTCATGTCTACAGTGTAATTTACTGCATTTTTAAATGTGAACATTCTTTCTCTTTTTCTTCTCATTCTAGTTGTAGTCATTTTTCTTGTTCTTTTATTTTTAATTTATTTTCTATTCAGTGGCTAGTTGCTTAGCTTGAATAAGGTTCATACTCTTTTGTGTAGTTAAGATAATCAACTAACATATCCTCAATTTGTATATAATAGTCTTTAATTTCATCAGCTACTTTAGTTCTTAAATTCATTATTAGTTTTTTAAACTTTCTAGCATATAGTAAAATCCAGGTTCCTTTACATATATCATATTTTGTTATATTTTGTATTCCATTTTGAATACAAACATATTCTAAGGCAAGAGGATAGTCATGTTTTATTTCAGTATAATATAATTTATATGTGTTTAAAGATTCAATAAAATTCTTGTTAATTTGATTTAATGTTTCAGGGGTTGGCGTCATGGCCTCTGAAATAACAAGTTTAATAAAACATAAAATATCAATACTTATTAAAATATTTTTAATCAAACATTGCAACACAAATACCTTTAAACCAAGAGCCTCATTTTAATTGCTATTTATGCTTTTGAATTAATTTAAAAAAATATTCATCTTATGTGTTTCTGAACTAGTGAGAACTGCATTAGTGTCAGCTAAAGCAGACTTTTGCCTCAGCAAATAGCTCACTTCAGTCTGCGACTAGATGTTGCTGGAATAGCTGCCATTTATTAATAATAAAATTTACAGATTTATATTTTTTCAATAAAAATCAGTGACTAAAACTTTTTATATATATTCAAGACTATAATTATTTAAAATTATATGAATTGAGTTTTTCTTTGTTTTGTTGTACATTTTTCAATTTCTTTGGATTCAGGATTTATTAAAAACAATTAATTACAAACAATTTTTAAAAAATTATTAATGCTTTCAACAGTATTTTAAAAAATTATTAATCATAAATATATCTATTTTTTTCTTTTTATATTGTTGTCAAAAATCTCAAGCGTTTCTGCATGGATAGAAGGATTATTAGGTTTTTCTTCTGTTGATGTTAATTGTTCATGGAATTCTAGGGCTTTTATTTTTTCAAATTCTTTCATATATATCAAGTAAGTAATAACTATTTCTTCTAATTTTATGTAAAAATTTCTAATCTAACAGGTAATTTTTGTTTTTAAACTCATTCTTGTCATTTAAAAGAATCCACTTTTTAAAAATTAACTGGCGATATTTTCGAAATCTTATCTGTCATGTATTTATATTCTCATACCAATGGTTTATTGTATTTTATTTCTGTATAAGGGAGATTATAATTATTAAAACATTTAATTACTTTTTCTTAACAATTAACTCATTTTCAGTGGCAATTTTCTATAGCTAATTCGTCACTAAAATACGTGTTTTTAGTGTGAAATCTGGCCTATTCGATATAGTTTTTCCTTCTTTTTACTATCACTGTCAACTGTATTTTATAGATATGAATCTGTGTTTTCAGAACTGCTTGATAACTTTTTCTTCATTTATTATGCAACCATAATGAATAAAATATAATATTCATTTGTAATTAAATATTTTTTTCTTAAATAAAGGCACCCAAATGTCTTTTAACCAAGTTCCTAAATTTAATTGATAATTACGTTTTCAATGAATGCAAAACTATTTCAAATCCATCAGTTCTATAAATTACAAATTTTTCAAACATTATATTTTTATTTTTTTATGTATTCAATTAATTTATTTTTAAAGTAATATTTAATTTTTCCATAACTATACTTGAAACCTAATGCATTAAGTATATCTTTAATATTATATATGTTATTTTACAAATACATAACATGATTGCTAAAAACAATTTGATAGGAAGATATGGTAAATTATATCCTTCAATTTTCTAGAGTGTGGGACACCACTCACTGAAATTCCATAATTAATAAAGTTTAAAATATCATTTGTAGTTAAGAAATTTCTTCTTCAAAGAATGGATTAATTTTTTGAATTTTCATTTTTTTACAAATGTAATAAAAATCATTTCTAATAAATGGTGAACCTAAATAGCCTGAAAGTCAAAGGAATGAAAGATAGAGCGAGAGAATTAGGAGTTAGAGGTTACTCTAAAATGAGAAAACAACAAATTATTGAGTTCATTAATAATCAAGAAATGACTAACAATAACAACATTGAAGTGAAAAATGTCGCACTGAAGGAATTAAAAGTTATAGCAAAAGAACTAGGAATGAAAGGTTATTCTAAAATGAATAAAGAAAAAATTAGTGCATTGATTAATTTTAATTTTGGAATTTGACATTTTAAGGAATTATATAGAATGTATATGACAACAATCTAACATATAGATGTAAAATTGTTGAGTACTTAAAAATATTGATTGATATTGAGAATTGTGTGAAATTACATATAAGGACATTGTGAATTATCTGAAAAGTTGAAGCAAAAGAACTAGTAGTTAAAGGATATTCTAAAATGGAAAAAGGAAAACTAAGCACCATCATTAATTGCAATTTTGAACATGTACATGTTAAGGAATTACATAAGATGTGTTTGACAACACTTGAATTATACAGAAATAAAATTGTTGAGTATATTAAAAATAATGATTCATATTGTGAAATTGCATGGAAATACATATCAGTACATTATGAATTATCTGTAGGTTTTATTACTGAATTTCAAGATACTCTTAAATTTGATTGGGACCATGTGTAAACTTTAGGATAAAATTTATATGAAGATTTTATTAGAGAAATTCAAGATAAAATTAATTGAGGTCTTTTGTCAAGATATATAACATTATCTGAAGATTTTATATGAAAATTTCAAGACAAATTAAATTGGACTATAGTATCATATCATATTCAAGAGAAAATTTCAAGACAGATTATATTAGATTTAATAACAGAATTTCAAGATAAAATTGACTGGGATACAATTTCAAATCACAACATAACTAAAAATTTCATAAGAGAATTTCTAGGTAAATTAAACTGGAGTATTATATGATCCACATCTGCTTGTGAAAGAACTTGCTTATGATGAAAAAGCAATAGATTTAATACAAAACAATGATGACAGGTATATTAGTTTTGGTAAGAGAACAGAAAGTTTAAAAATGATATTTATTGACAAATTTGAATTTCAGGCTTCTTCTCTTGATAAACTTTCATCAAATTTGGAGAGAGATAAAATGAAAAACATTAGAAAATTTTTCTCACATGAGTTATTTAATTTAGTGGTCAGAAAAGATGTATATCCATTTGATTACTACATTCTTGGAAAAAAATTTGAAGAGACACTATTACCAGCAAACGAAGAATTTTACAGTAAACTGAATGACTGGGTAGTAAGTGATGAAGATTATAAACATTAAAAATTTATTTGGAAAAAATTAATATTAAAAATTTAGGTGAATACCATGATTTATATCTTAAAACTGATGTAATGTTATTGTCTGATGAATTTGTAAATTTTAGAAAAACTTGTATAAAAGCATATGATTTAGATCCAGCTGGTATTTTACAGCACCAGGATTACCTTGCGATGTAAAGTTGAAAATGACAAAAGTTAAGTTAGAATTATTATATGATTATGATATGATTTTATTTCTTGAAAAAGGAATAACAGGAGGAATAATGAAAGTAAACAATAAATACTTGATGTATTTCGATATCTAGCATATTTAGATGCAAGTAATTTATATGCGTATGGTGTGAGTCAGTATTTACCATGTGGTGCATTTGAATGTGGTAATCCAGATTACTATGATTCTACAAAAATTACTATAATGCTGAACAGTTCTCCAGTTGGATATATTTATGAAGTAGATTTAGAATATCCAAAAGAATTACATGACTTACATAAAGATTTACATTATCTCCTGAAAATAAAATTGTACTAAACAGAGCAAATTGTTAACTACTTCAGAAAACAAAAATACATATGAAGTTCATTATGCAAATCTTAAACAGTAATTATCATTAGGAATGAAAAGATCAAAAATACACAGAATTTTAAAATTTAAGCAATTAGATTGATTGGCGAAATATGTAGTTTTTAATACTAAATTTAGAACTAAAGAGCAAAATAAATTTGAAATGAATGTCTAAAGGCTGAGGAATAAATCAGTATTTGGTAAGACAATGGAAAATATACGAAACAGAGTAGTATCTGATGAAAAAAAATTTGATAAATTAATAGCTAAGCCAAACATTAAAGCAAGAACTATTTTTAATGAAAATCTTGCTGTTAATCATATGAATAAAACGAAAATCACATTTAATGAACCATTCTGTATTGGAATGAGTACACTTGATTTATCTAAAGAACTGATGTATGATTTTCACTACAGACTAACGAAAGTGAAATATGGAGAAAATATTGAATTGTGTTATCAAAATACTGACAGTTATATCTATAGTATATAAGCTGAAGATATGAAATGGATGACTGACAAATTTGATACTAGTGATCATCCTTAAAATAATATTTTTAGTATTCCACAAATTAGCAAGTAAGTTGTAGGAAAAATGAAAGATATATGCAATGGAAGAATTTTGTGGCCTGACAGCAGAAGTGTATGCTCATAAAGTTGGTGATAAAATAGAGAAAGAACCTAAAGGAGTTAAGAAATGCACAGTCGAAATTAGAATCAGGTTAGAAGATAATTAAGATTGTTTGTTTAACAATAGAAAACAATACAGAAGAATTAATTGGATTCAAATGATAACACAAAATAACACAGTTGTAATAAACAAGAAAGCATTTAGTCATCATGATGAGAGAAGATATAGTTTGGAAAATAAAATAGATATATTACCATATGGTCATTCCAAATTATAAAAAAAGCTAATAAAAATTTTTCTGTATAAATAGAGACTAATCAAGAAGCTGAACAATATAAGTGTTTCAAAAGAGATTAAAAAATTAAGTGAGTTAGAGATCCGTATTTTACATAATGTTACTGGATGTGACTATTTATATACTAGACATGGAGAAAAATTTTGTATTGAGCTTAATAATGAGTTTAAGATTATTTTACCAGATAATTAATTACTAATTGGTATTTTCAGTTAATTAGAAATGAACAGATGAAAATGAAATGTATAGCAATGAAGAAACTTAAAAATGGAAATAGTGAATTTCGTGATACTGAATTCATTCTGTGAAAATTTTATGAAAATTTAATTTTTCCTATAAAATTTTATGAGCTTCAAATGGACAATACCAAATGGCTAAAGCAGTGTGGTAACTGTCTAGAGAAAAAGAATATTTATGAATTTCATTAAGATAAGTATCAAAAAGCAGTATTTGTTGGGTTTCCAAAGAATGTGTATCGAGACATCAGAAAATTAAAGTTGCTTGTCAATGTGGTAGAATTGTAGGTAAAAAAACAGTGAAAGATCATGTACAATCGACAGTTCATAAAAATGTTATGGCTGCTCAAGCAGAAAGAATTAAAAAGGAATAGACTTCTTACTGTATAGGGTGGCAGTCAGACATGGAATATTTTGGGGGAACTGATTAAAAAATTTAGTTCAAAGGCCCAGTGAGATCTTTACAAGTTTTCTACCAGGACCTAGTTACGCCCAAGAGAGCCTAGAAACATCATCCAGCTCTGGTTCATTCGACAGCACAGATCTACAACCGTTTGTTTATGTACATGGAAAATTAGCATCATGGCAAATTAAAGGGCTTAATCTTCAAGTAAGTAAATAAATGCTTTCCAAGTGACAAAATATTCTTAAACAGTGCAATAGTAATATCATCCTAGCATTCAGCATCTCCTTATAATCACTTATTTGTAACAGAGTAACACATGTTAACTTATGTTGGTGGCCGGTCGTGAAAAGCAGAGCCAGAGGCTCTGCCTTCCAAAAAGACATCTGTTCTGCTCGAGATCTGGATTACTAGAGAGAGAGAGGCAACTGTGTTCCGCACTGCAGAACACTTCAGTGTCCACAAACGTGACTTGCATCCCACGCATGCTATTGGTTAAAACCAATGGTGTGAGTTTGCTAGCAGTTTCAGCAGAGATCTCAGGGCATCTCTTGTCAGCAGCTTTAACTGGATAGAACTGCCTTGGTTTTGAAAGACAGGCAACTTGTGTCACACAGGCACTAAGCTGTGGTCGTGTGGTTGAAGGTAGTTATGTACGGGCAAGAGCTCAAGTGTGTGTTGTTGTAAGTGATGTTAAATGGTCTTTTTTATGCTGCCACCCCAGAGGTCAGAGTACAACCATTAACCATTATTCACTTTGCCACATAATGAGTTTCCTGTTGCGACAATGTTTTTTTAGTTGTCTAAATTGTGGCCTATGGTCCAAGTGAACGCTTACTATAAGGAGAGACTGCATGGTGCAGACACGTGAACTGGCACAGCTGTCGCCTTGCGATAAGCCAGTCATGCTCCCAAACTCTACCACTTCCCTCCCTCTTCTTTGTGTGGTCTGTCATAAATTAAGTCTAATTTTCATTTGATTTGTAAGTCATTTATTGCATATTTTTGAATGACAGTATACTGAGAGTAATGTATGGAGTGTAAATATGAAGTTCATAGTATTAGGAGATGGATGGCCCAAGTCTATACCTCTTTGTATTATGTGAAAAGTTTAGATATATTTGAAGATTTTGGGGTGTTTAAAGGTACCCTCTCCCAACTACTGTATAAGTATTTGTCATTTGATGATATTAAGCTATTTGCATTATTCAGCTTGGTTGCAGAATTTTTGTATTGTACTGTATTTCACTTTAAGATCTCCTTTATTGACAATGATTTTGTTTTGCATTTCGAAAGAATGCATTTTTATCCAATCAAGTTTTTCTACAATGCTACTTTTTACGAGCATATGTCATGGAACGTTTAGTTTTGTTGTCATACCTAGAATATGGAGTCCCTCCTTGCGGTGTCTATTCTATTTGTCTTTTATTGTTCAATAGATTTTAATACTTTGGATTTTCATCTAACTTATGGAACTAATGCTTCACTACCTTGCAGATGAGCTAAGTCTACTGTCGTTTTGGAAGCATTTATTTCCCTGTTTTCTTTCAAGTTGCCTAAGATTAAAAATTGATTGTGAGTGTTTCATTCTCATGCCTCTGATCAGATTACAATTCTGAGGGGAGTTTGGAAGCAAGCAACCTCCAGCTGATGTAACGTGAAGTGGAAACACATTGCAATAAAGAAACGCTACGTTATGGGGTGTCTTCCCATGCACCACCATTTAGTTTGGTGGCACTTTGTACTTCCGAGCCTCCTCCGAAGTATAGTACAACCATACCACTTCTGTCTAGTCTGATACATCTTAAGAACCGACTACCAGCTCCTTTCCAAATTCTTAAATGGTTCCACCATTACATACCCACCACAGCCCTGTATTATAGATATGTTGTGCTACATCAATAATCCCATTACATAAGATTCCTCTTCAGTCGTGATGCACGATTTCGTGAGTTAGCGATTCCGCAACCCCATTATGCGCCATGTTCGTGCCCAGAGCCGGAGTGGTATGTTAGAAGAAAGTGAAGCACCCGAGTTATCTACACTCATGCTCATAAATTAAGGGTAATTGCAGAATGTCGAGCCACACAATGTGGCACTACATAAAACTGGCGCTAATAGCATAGGCACATAGGGAACACATGACACAGATCTGTAAGTCCACAGTATTGGTGATAAGTTGAGGAAACCATCCCAAAACACGTGCTACAAAACGCCACTGTTTCCTGCACACGTACCTCGACATCAATATGGGATATGATCACCATGCACATGTACACAGGCCGCACAACAGGTTGGCATTCTCTGGATCAGGTGGATGAGCAGCTGCTGGGGTCTCCCATTCTTGCACCAGTGCCTGTCGGTGCTCCTGAAGTGTACTAGGGGCGTGAAGACGTGCAGCGATACATCAACCGAGAGCATTCCAGACGTGCTCGATTGGGTTTAGGTCTGGAGAACAGGCAGGCTACTCCATTCGCCTGATACTTTCTGTTTCAAGGTACTCCTCGACGATGGCAGCTTGGTGGGGCCGTGTGTTATCATCTGTCAGGAGGAAGGTAGGACCCACTGCACCCCTGAAAAGGCGGACATACTGGTGCAAAATGACGTCCTGATACACCTGACCTGTTCCAGTTCCTCTGTCAAAGACATGCAGGGATGTACGTGCACCAATCATAATCCCAACCCACACCATCAAACCATGACCTCAATACAGGTCCCTTTCAAGGACATTGTGGGGTTGGTATCTGGTTCCTGGTTCACGCCAGATGAAAACCCAGTGAGAATCACTGTTCAGACTATATCTGGACTCATCCATGAACATAACCTGGGACCACTGTTCCATTGACCATGTACTGTGTTCTTGACAACAGGCTTTACAGGCTCTCCTGTGACCAGGGGTCAGTGGAATGCACCTTGCAGCTTTCCGGGCGAATAAACCCTGTCTGTTCAGTCGTCTGTAGACTGTGTGTCTGGAGACAACTGTTCCAATGGCTGGAGTAATGTCCCGAGCATGGCTACCTGCAGTACTCCGTGGCCGTCTGTGGGCACTGATGGTGAGATATAGGACTTCTTGTGGTGTTGTACACTGTGGACGTCCTGTGCTGTAGCACCTGGACACGTTTCCTGTCTGCAGGAATTGTTGCCACAATCTTGAGATCATACATTTGCGGAGGGCCCATGCTATGGTCTGCTGTGTTTGACCAGCCTTCAGTCGCCCTAGTATCCTACCCCTCATAACGTCATCAATATGTGTTCTTTGAGCCATTTTCAACACACAGTCACCATTAGCACAACTGAAAACGTCTTCACACTAACTCGCTGCACCGAACTCTGACATGTACCAATACACCTTTGCATGTGTGGACTGCTGCCAGCGCCATCGTGTGACGACCGCAGATCAAATGCACCACATGGTCATACCCGAGGTGATTTAAACCCGCAAACCGACAACCTGAGCGTTGTTTCACCATGTATCAGCGTTATCCTTAATTTATGAGCATGAGTGTAAGATACTCAGTAGAGAAAAGTCGAATGCGCCCCTGAAGTTGAGAAGAAGTGCACTACCCTCTCGCTGCAGAGCGATAAGCGAAATAGATTTGATGATAGGATAAAACTAAATAAGTTTTATCCAAGTAAGTGTAGAATTGTAGTTCACACCCCATGTGCGTCTTGCACATTTAAGAGTTCACCCAGACGAACACAAGTTTCGTTACTGTTCACCCTACTTCTTAAGAAGTAATCTAATGATGAAGTGAAGATGTTACAAGCGAGCACGGAAATCGGCACTGCTACCATTTGCATACAGTGCTCTGCTGTGTGTTTTATGAAGTAAGAGACACCCATTTGTTTATTCAAACAATCACAAAATGGTTCAAATGGCTCTGAGCACTATGGGACTTAACTTCTGAGGTCATCAGTCCCCTAGAACTTAGAACTACTTAAACCTAACTAACCTAAGGACATCACACACATCCATGCCCAAGACAGGTTTCGAACCTGCGACCGTAGCGGTCGCGCGGTTTCAGACTGTAGTGCCTAGAACCGCTCGGCCACTCCGGCCGGCAAACAATCAAACACATGATGTAATAACATTGAGGCACCCCCTGAAATAAGCACTAGATTATTGATGATTAACACCCATGATGTGACGTCATCACCCAAGCGCAGGAAATATAGTTACCAAGAGACTTCCGCCCTAATGAATAAAAGTGTTTATTGTACAGTGTCTCAGTAGTTCGCACCCCCCTTTTTTCGTAGCTCGCACTGTTACTCGTGGATTTTGGGAATTTTGTAGTAGTTAATCCCACGAGACAAAATCGCCGCTACGGGGACAGAGCACAGTTCCTCCCACGCCCATGCATTGCACTGGGTAACTACCATTGCTCTGAGTCGCTCGTCTATTCGTTCCAACATCAACCATTACTTTGTACCTCCCTCTTCCAGAGCTGTGTGCCTTCCACAGTGCAGTTACTGCCCACAGAGTGCCCAGCTGATTGGGTTATTCTTTCAGTTTTCGCTTTCATAAATTGATCGCCTACCTATCTCTTTCATCTGTGCATCATTGACAGATCACGACGAGGCTCGCCTTCATCTGCACGCTGGTTGGTGGCCAAAGCTTTTCACACATATTGCCTCCCCTCCCCCCTCTCGCCTTTCCTCATCCCTTGCGCATACCTCTCCGCTCTTTCCCCTCCCACAAGACGTGCCTTACGCCACAGATAATACCCCCTTCATCAACCTGCTAGAGAGGACGGCCATTTAAGTTTGTCGACGTCACATGCGTATCTCTCCTTCCCCACTGGACAAGCCATGTGCTCTTCTCCCATCAGTCAGAAGTCTGTTTACAAACAATGCGTGCGCACTGTCGCACATAACCACATTCTAGGTGTGAATCTTTTCGTATTTAATGAACTGATTATAAACTCACTGCATTCTTTCTTTTTTTAAGTGAAGTTTTATGAATAGGACGAGGATAATGTTAGCTGTTTTTTCACTATGGACACACATTTTAATTATCTTTTGTAGAGTTTTGCCAGTGTGTCTCCATGCCTACAACTTTGTTTTACAAGCTTATTTAATGCCATATGACAGTACCCTGACAATCCCAAAACTGTCAACTCTAAGAAAAGTTGATTGGACATATATTTTTCTTGAACTTTGTCATTTTAGAGGAGAAAATAAGGCTGTAACCAATCTTCGCTGTCAATTGATAGTCCAAAAAGTGTTGTTTTGGTCCTGTTCTTCAAAATTTCTTGTTATAATTTTAGTTATAGAGAAACGTTTGTTAGTAATTATTGTAACATGTATGCAGAATATTATGGTTGAGTGGCACTGTTGGGAAAAACGTTAAATCTGTGTGTGTCATGTTGAACACTAACTTATGAGAAATATTGATTACAGCTTTCCATTATGAGACCTACTGTATTTGTCGTGCAAACCAGAAACCATTTAGACCACAATGTGGTCACATTTCAACCTTGTTAATTCTTATTTGCCTTACTTTTAACTAATTAATTTATGTGTAAAACTAAGTGATGTATATGAGCAGTATTATCCCATGAGGTAATTTAAAATTGTTTTTAAATGAATTGGTGTGTGTTATCTTTTGCTTTTCTGAGATTTTCACTACTATTTGGTTGTATTGGCCATTTCGAATGATGTATCCAATCTGAGATAGTGACAGCACCTCAGATGCTCTGGCTACTTTATGTTACAATTTTCACAGTTGAAACTACTGAGTAATTTTGACCCAGGTGTAATATTTCACTGTCTTCTTCTCTTACTGTGTGTTCGTATGTATTCCAATATGACATGTTTTGAAGGACGATTGCTCTATGAAGTGATTTAAGGTACTTTAAAGTGAGAAGGTAGCATTTTGGCATTAGATATTCATGGGTTCTGATGTATAGCTTTTGTTATCCCCTAAATTCATCCATAATTCCAGTATTTTACAAGAAAACTTTTGTACATTGTATTTTAACATGAGTTAATGTGGTTAAAGATTTCATGTGATTTATGGAATATCATCCCTTCAGCTTGCTAACTGAATCCTCCATTCTACTGAAATGTGTTAATATTTTGTAGCCTGTGAAACTTTGTGCAACTATTGCCTGTAACTAATATGTGGAGGATATAGCACAATTTTACGTTTGTTATCACTCTTTTTAAATGTACTTCACCCAGTTCTTACCCAAGTCGGATGGTAATGATTGCATTAAGCTAACATATCATGTTTTTTACCCAAATACTTTGATTATCCTAGAACAGAATATTCTGTCATGTTGCTGTTGCATTTTATTTTTATATTAGTTCCACTATCTAGCAATGAGATTAATAGCTGCCAAATAATACAATCAGCGCCTGTAAATCATTAAAAGATTAGTGCTGATTCAGTTCGGCCACCATCTACTCCCTATGAGAACGAGTTTTTACTGCAAAGAGCAGATTAATAACAGATTACTTTTTCCTGAAACTAACAGAATCCATAATAGTTTATTCCTCTTTTGTGAAACTTTCTGGTATGACTTTAACATCGTATGCTTTAAGATCTGATGATATGGACTGTGATGATTTCAACTATTACAGGAGATATTGTTTTGTAGTTTGAATAGTTACTATTTTACTATTTTCTTAACTTATGAAATTTGACTATATGTTAGTCCCCTCCTACTTACAATAAATGAAATGCCCCCCCCCCCCCACATAGTATTAAGGCCCTTACTAGGGCAAATCATCTTTCTGGTGAGTGACTGACGCCGTTTTGTAAACAATGTTTGTCACCACTTCCCTGGAAGGGGCAAGGAATGTACAGGGTGGCAGCCAGTCAAGGAATATTTTAGGGGAATTGATTAAAAAATTTATTTCAAAGGCCCAGTGAAATCTTTACAAGGTTTCTCCCAGAGCAATTACGCTGTGCCTCTGTGACACAAGTTGCCTGTGGCTGTTCTGTCCAGTTAAACCTGCTGACAAGAGACACCCTGAGATGAAACTGCTAGCGAATTCACGCCATTGGTTTTAGTCAATAGCGTGCGTGGGATACAGGTCACGTGTGTGGACGCTGGAGTGTTCTGCGGTGCAGAACACATTTGCCTCTCTCTCCTGTAATCCAGACCTCAAGCAGAACAGACGTCATTTTGGAAAGCAGAGCCTCTGGCTCTGCTTTTCACGACTGGCCACCACCGTAAGCTAACATGAACCACTTCCTCTTCCATTGCCCATTTCAATTAGTTATTCTATCTCCTAGACTGGCCTAAACCTGGTAACTTCCGACCTAAGGCGCGCCCCTTGTACACCATACATTGAAGTATATCCTCTTTATTGTACCTAATTTCTTGTTTTGTCATTTAACGGCAGCCCTGGATGCTCACTCTCAAATCCTGACTACACGACCTCTTGCATACTGGCGCCACGAGGCATATGTTACAATATTCTCCCCCCTTCCCTGCCCGTATATATTAACATTGGTGACCAGAAGTGGGATCACATACTAACATTACATTCACAATAATTCATTTTATTTTCTTACAGTGACCCTGTATAAAAAATACTAAATTTTATTTTCGTATGCTCCCCCTTTATAAAAAAAATTTTAAATTTTATTTTCTTAAATTCAACTTTTGTATCAAAAAAATGAATTATTTTTGAAAATTGGTGAACATGATTCGAAAAAATATTCATTTTTTAAGTGAGTTAGACCTGAAGAACCCATTTTAATAGGATGATTCAGTAGGTTCTGGGTAAGTTTTTGTTTTCTAGTGAAAAGGAATAGTGAAAGGAGTAATTTTCAGTAGAACCTCCCAAAACATCCTACTCCTGTGTATCTCGCAAGGTGGTCATCTTGGCTCGCACCTATTATGTTGCATATTAAGCCAGGTTTCCACAGATATGAATTTCTCATACGTGCATCCCCCGAACACCACCGTTACATGCACAGCGTTAGCGTTTGCAGGGCTTCTTACGCTACTTTCAAGATGGTGGCAAGCGAAATCATTCATACTGGAGTTGTGCAGCTTTCAGCTGAAGGGCTATAGTGATGTTGATGAAGAGAAAACGGACCCACAGACGTTAGATATGGAAATGGGCATGTCGTAGGAGTCGTTTGGGAACACCAAATACGCTAATATTTGTTATCTTTCGAGGATGATGTTTCGTTCGAAAATCATTTTAGAATGAGTAAAATCAATTTTTTCCTTTTGAGCCATATTTATGGCTTTGTACAAACGCCTAATACTCTTATGCGAGATGCTGTGCAAGTTCGCATTAAATTAGAAGTTACACTGAAATATCTGGCAGTTGGAGTCCCTGCAGTACAAGTGTTGAATTCCGAAGACCACTACTTCTATATTTTTGTGTTATCTACATTACACTGAAAGTATACCGGAAAGTAACGTTTTTATCACAACAGTTCAACTTTAGTTTTGTTTTCAGCGTTACTTAAGTTTTGACCGGCGACGGGCTATAAATGTAGGTTTGTTTCAGCAGTATGGTAATTAATTTTTTAAGCAAAATTTATACTACTGTACAGATCAGTCATTACTCAATAACAGTGTCAATACAAAACTGTTATATTTATGTAGGATTTTAATGAGGGTCAAGAGTAGTTTTAAATCTCTAGAGCCACCAATAAATTTCTGTCTCACAGTAATAATTACACCCAAATACCAAAGCAAAAAATTACTATAGCTATACTGAAATAACAATTACTTTTACGGTACTGACAGTTCTGCAGCAGTACGAACCTCAGCAAGTTCACACTCTCAGTTCCAATACTTTTTAATCCATTTCACTACTTCAAATTATGGTGTGTTACTCTGTTACCAATAAGTGATTACAAGGAGTTGCTGAATGCTAGGATGATATTCCTATCGCTCTGTGTAAGAATTTGCCACTTGAAAAGTATTTATTTACTTAATGAAGATTAAGCCCTTTAATCTGGCATGATGCTAATTTTCCATGTAAATAAATAAACGATTCTAGATCTGTACTGTCGAATGAACCAGAGCTGGATGATGTTTCTTGGCTCTCTTGGGCCTAACTAGGTCCTTGCCACCATATCATGTCTGGCTCTCTCCTGACAACTGCAAGTGTCTGGAACTGGACTCCTATAGTACTTACATGCTTATTCCGGTACATGAGGAAAATTTAGACTGTTAATATGTAGGTCCCCCCCATGAACCATGGTGGGGAGGCTTGCATGCCTCAGCGATACAGATAGCCGTACCGTATGTGCAACCACAACGGAGGGGTATCTGTTGAGAGGCCAGACAGAGGTGTGGTTCCTGAAGAGGGGCAGCAGACTTTTCAGTAGTTGCAGGGTCAATTGTCTGGATGATTGACTGATCTAGCCTTGTAACACTAACCAAAATGGTCTTGCTGTGCTGGTACTGCAAACGGCTGGAAGCAACGGGAAACGACAGCCGTAATTTTTCATGAGGGCATTCACCTTTACTGTATAGTTAAAATGATGGCATCCTCTTGGGTAAAATATTCCGGAGGTAAAATATTCCCCCATTCAGATCTCCAGGAGGGCACTACTCAAGAGGACGTCCTTATCAGCAGAAATAAACCTGGCGTTCTACGGATCGGAGCTTGGAATGTCAGATCCCTTAATCAGTCAGGTATGTTACAAAATTTCAAAATGGAAATGGATAGGTTGAAGTTAGATATAGTGGGAATTAGTGAAGTTCGGTGGCAGGAGGAACAAGACTTTTGGTCAGGCGAATACAGGATTATAAATACAAAGTCAAACAGGGGTAATGCAGGAGTAGGTTTAATAATGAATAAAAAAATAGGAGTGCAGGTAAGCTACTACAAACAGCACAGTGAATGCATTATTGTGGCCAAAACAGACACAAAGCCCACTCCCACCACAGTAGTACAAGTTTATATGCCAACTAGATCCGCAGATGACGAAGAGATTGATGAAATGTCTGATGAGATAAAAGAAATTATACAGATAGTGAGATAAAAGAAATTATAAAGATAGCGAAGGGAGACGATAATTTAATAGTCGCAGGTGACTGAAATTCGATTGTAGGAAAAGGAAGAGAAGGAAACGTAGTAGGTGAATATGGAATGGGAGTAAGGAATGAAAGAGGAAGCCACCTGGTAGAATCTTGCACAGATCATAACTTAATCATAGCTAACACTTGGTTCAAGAATCATGAAAGAAGGTTGTATACATGGAAGAGGCCTGGAGATACTGGAAGGTTTCAGATAGATTATATAATGGTAAGACAGAGATTTAGGAACCAGGATTTCAATTGTAAGACATTTCCGGGGGTGGATGTGGACTCTGACCACAATCTATTGGTTATGAACTGTAGATTAAAACTGAAGAAACTGCAAAAAGGTGGGAATTTAAGGAGATAAGACCTGGATAAACTGACTAAATCAGAGGTTATAGAGAGTTACAGGGAGAGCATTAGGGAACGATTGACAAGAATGGAGGAAAGAAGTACAGTAGACGAAGAATGGGTAGCTTTGACGGATGCAATAGTGAAGGCGGCAAAGGATCAAGTACGTAAAAAGACGAGGGCTGGTAGAAATCCTTGGGTAACGGAAGAAATATTGAATTTAATTGATGAAAGGAGAAAATATAAAAATGCAGTAAATGAAGCAGGCAAAAAGGAATATAAACGTCTCAAAAATGATATCGACAAAATAGCTAAGCAGGGATGGCTAGAGGACAAATGTAAGTATGCAGAGGTATATATTACTAGGGATAAGATAGATACTGCCTACAGGAAAATTAGAGAGACCTTTGGAGCAAAGAGAACCACTTGCATGAATATCAAGAGCTCAGATGGAAACCCAGTTCTAAGCAAAGAAGGGAAAGCAGAAAGATGGAAGGAGTATATAGAGGGTCTATATAAGGGCGATGTACTTGAGGACAATATCATGGAAATGGAAGAGGATGTAGATGAAGATGAAACGGGAGATATGATACTACGTGAAGAATTTGACAGAGCACTGAAAGATCTAAGTCGACACAAGGCCCTGGGAGTAGACAACATTCCATTAGAACTACTGATAGCCTTGGGAGAACCAGTCCTCAACCATCTGGTGAGCAAGATGTATGAGACAGGCAAAATACCCTCAGACTTCAAGAAGAATATTATAATTTCAATCCTAAAGAAAACAGGTGTTGACAGATGTGAAAATTAACGAACTATCAGTTTAATAAGTCACAGCTGCAAAATACTAACACGAATTCTTTAGAAACGAATGGAAAAACTGGTAGAAGCCGACCTCGAAGAAGATGAGTTTGGTTCTGTAGAAATGTTGAAACACATGAGGCAATACTGACCCTACGACTTATCTTAGAAGATAGATTAAAGAAAGGCAATCCTACGTTTCTAGCATTTGTTGACTTAGAGAAAGCTTTTGACAATGTTGACTGGAATACTCTCTTTCAAATTCTGAAGGTGGCAGTGGTAAAATACAGGGAGCGAAAGTTTATTTACAATTTGTACATAAACCAGATGGCAGTTATACGAGTCGAGGGGCACGAAAGGGAAGCAGTGGTTGGGAAGGGAGTGAGGCAGGGTTGTAGCCTATCCCCGATGTTACTCACTCTCTGTATTGAACAAGCAATAAAGGAAACAAAAGAAAAATTCGGAGTAGGTATTAAAATCCATGGAAAAGAATGAGGTTCGCCGATGGCATTGTAATTCTGTCAGAGACAGCAAAAGACCTGGAAGAGCAGCTGAACGGAATGGACAGTGTCTTGAAAGGAGGATATAAGATGAACATTTTGCTTTTGCAAAACGAGAATAATGGAATGTAGTCGAATTAAATCAGGTGATGCTGAGGGAATTAGATTAACAAATGACACACTTAAAATAGTAAATGAGTTTTGCTATTTGGGGAGCAAAATAACTGATGATCGTCGAAGTAGAGAGAATATAAAATGTAGACTGGCAATGGTAAGGAAAGTGTTTCTGAAGAAGAGAAATTTGTTAACATCGAGTATAGATTTAAATGTCAGGAAGTCGTTTCTGAAAGTATTTGTATGGAGTGTAATCATGTATGGAAGTGAAACATGGACGATAAATAGTTTACACAAGAAGAGAATAGAAGCTTTCGAAATGTGGTGCTACAGAAGAGTGCTGAAGATTAGATGGGTAGACCACATAACTAATGAAGAGGTATTGAATAGAATTGGGGAGAAGAGAAATTTGTGGCACAACTTGACTAGAAGAAGGGATCGGTTACTAGGACATGTTCTGAGGCATCAAGGGATTGCCAATTTAATATTGGAAGGCAGCATGGGGTGTAAAATTCGTAGAGGGAGACGAAGAGATGAATACACTAAGCAGATTCAGGAGGATGTAAGTTGCAGTAGGTACTGGGAGATGAAGAAGCTTGCACAGGATAGAGTAGCATGGAGAGCTGCATCAAATCAGTCTCTGGACTGAAGACCACAAGTACAACAACAACAATATGAAGGTAATGCAAACTTTCTGCACTAGTGGCATAAGAGGGCGTTTTGATAACTCTGTTAAATTTCTGTGAAATAATAAAACATCTTAGTTGCACCTCCGTGGTAAGCTTGATTATTCCAAGGATTGTGTAAGAAATTTAGACACTGTACAGCGTATAGTTCATTGTTGACAGCCATCTGAATAGGTCAGTTGTCGACTGTGATTGAAAATGGAGAAAACAGAGTTTCTTGCTGCTATTACACATTTTAATTTGAAGGGTTGGACTGCCACATAAATCAAAACAGAATTGGACGAAGGTCACGTGTGCTCTGCATCATCATTGAAGAACATTTACTTTTCGATTAATTAATTTCGATGAAGTCAGACCAGCACAGAAGAGAAAGCATGCTTCAGCCGTCCAGTCGAGATCACCAAAAAGAAAACCATTGACAAAATATGGTAATGCCAGACCGCTGAATAAAATTTGTGAGATTGCTGGGACTGTAGATGTCTCCACTGAGCGAGTGCATAATATCCTACATGGAGAATTGGCTATGAAGAAGCTGTGTACGAGGTGGGTGCCACGATTGCTCACAGTCGCCAAAAGTGCGTCTTGCACAACATTTCAACACAATGACTGGCGAGGTTTACAGCTATTCGTAAGACCTTTTGCGCTGACTTGTGACTGTTGATGAATCCAGGAACCATCATTACGCACCAGAGTCAAAACGGTAGTCAAAACAATGAGCAAAGAATGATGAAAGTCCACCAAAGAAAGCAAAAATCATTTTTTCAGCTGGTAAGGCGATGGCCAATGTGTTTTTGGGATTCCCAAGGAATAATCCTCATAGATTACCTGGAAAAGGCAGAACCATAACTGGAGTCTATTATGTGTCATTGCTGTATCGTTGGAAACTTGCTTTGACTGAAAAAAGACTAAGGTTGGAACGCAAAAAGTGTTCTTTCACCAGGATCATGCACCATCTCACACATCAGCGATAACAATAGCGAAAGTTCACGAATTGGCATCCATTCAGTTCATCAGACTCAGCCCCAAGTGATTTCTCTCCGTCCTGTAACTTGAAACTTTTGACTTTTTGGGGAGAAATTTTCATCAAATGAGGAAGTGATAGTTGCAGCCAACGAGTATTTCGAAGAGTTTGACAGAAATTTTTTCTGGTGGGATGAAAAAGCTGGACAGTAGCTGGACGAAATGTATATTCCTCAAAGGAGACTATGTTGAGAAGCAAGGTGAGTTGTTTGTGAAACAAACTTTTTTCCTTGCTTTTTTGCCAGACTTATCAGACAATCTCGTATGTCAAATAAACTGATAACTAGGTCTGCACTGCCTACGTTAATCAATGTTGTTGTTGTGGTCTTCAGTCCTGAGACTGGTTTGATGCAGCTCTCCATGCTACTCTATCCTGTGCAAGCTTCTTCATCTCCCAGTACCTACTGCAACCTACATCCTTCTGAATCTGCTTAGTGTATTCATCTCTTGGTCTCCCTCTACGATTTTTACCCTCCACGCTGCCCTCCAATGCTAAATTTGTGATCCCTTAATGCCTCAAAACATGTCCTACCAACCGATCCCTTCTTCTAGTCAAGTTGTGCCACAAACTTCTCTTCTCCCCAATCCTATTCAATACCTCCTCATTAGTTACGTGATCTACCCACCTTATCTTCAGCATTCTTCTGTAGCACCACATTTCGAAAGCTTCTATTCTCTTCTTGTCCAAACTAGTTATCGTCCATGTTTCACTTCCATACATGGCTACACTCCATACAAATACTTTCAGAAACGACTTCCTGACACTTAAATCTATACTCGATGTTAACAAATTTCTCTTCTTCAGAAACGCTTTCCTTGCCATTGCCAGTCTACATTTTATATCCTCTCTACTTCGACCATCATCAGTTATTTTACTCCCTAAATAGCAAAACTCCTTTACTACTTTAAGTGTCTCATTTCCTAATCTAATTCCCTCAGCATCACCCGACTTAATTTGACTACATTCCATTATCCTCGTTTTGCTTTTGTTGATGTTCATCTTATATCCTCCTTTCAAGACACTGTCCATTCCGTTCAACTGCTCTTCCAAGTCCTTTGCTGTCTCTGACAAAATTACAATGTCATCGGCGAACCTCAAAGTTTTTACTTCTTCTCCATGAATTTTAATACCTACTCCGATTTTTTCTTTTGTTTCCTTTACTGCTTGCTCAATATAGAGATTGAATAACATCGGGGAGAGGCTACAACCCTGTCTCACTCCTTTCCCAACCACTGCTTCCCTTTCATGCCACTCGACTCGTATAACTGCCATCTGGTTTATGTACAAATTGTAAATAGCCTTTCGCTCCCTGTATTTTACCCCTGCCACCTTCAGAATTTGAAAGAGAGTATTCCAGTCAACATTGTCAAAAGCTTTCTCTAAGTCTACAAATGCTAGAAACGTAGGTTTGCCTTTTCTTAATCTTTCTTCTAAGATAAGTCGTAAGGTCAGTATTGCCTCACGTGTTCCAACATTTCTATGGAATCCAAACTGATCTTCCCCGAGGTCCGCTTCTACCAGTTTTTCCATTCGTCTATAAAGAATTCGCGTTAGTATTTTGCAGCTGTGACTTATTAAACTGATAGTTCGTTAATTTTCACATCTGTCAACACCTGCTTTCTTTGGGATTGGAATTATTATATTCTTCTTGAAGTCTGAGGGTATTTCGCCAGTCTCATACATCGTGCTCACCAGATGGTAGAGTTTTGTCAGGACTGGCTCTCCCGAGGCCATCAGTAGTTCCAATGGAATGTTGTCTACTCCCGGGGCCTTGTTTCGACTCAGGTCTTTCAGTGCTCTGTCAAACTCTTCACGCAGTATCTTATCTCCCATTTCGTCTTCATCTTCCTCCTCTTCCATTTCCATAATATTGTCCTCAAGTACATCGCCCTTGTATAAACCCTCTATATACTCCTTCCACCTTTCTGCCTTCCCTTCTTTGCTTAGAACTGGGTTGCCATCTGAGCTCTTGATATTCATGCAAGTGGTTCTCTTCTCTCCAAAGGTCTCTTTAATTTTCCTGTAGGCAGTATCTATCTTACCCCTAGTGAGACAAGCCTCTACATCCTTACATTTGTCCTCTAGCCATCCCTGCTTAGCCATTTTGCACTTCCTGTCGATGTCATTTTTGAGACGTTTGTATTCCTTTTTGCCTGCTTCATTTACTGCATTTTTATATTTTCTCCTTTCATCAATTAAATTCAATATTTCTTCTGTTACCCAAGGATTTCTATTAGCCCTCATCTTTTTACCTACTTGATCGTCTGCTGCCTTCACTACTTCATCCCTCAGAGCTGCCCATTCTTCTTCTACTGTATTTCTTTCCCCCATTCCTGTTAATTGTTCCCTTATGCTCTCCCTCAAACTCTCTACAACCTCTGGTTCTTTCAGTATATCCAGGTCCCATCTGCTTAACTTCCCACCTTTCTGCAGTTTCTTCAGTTTCAATCTGCAGTTCATAACCAATAGATTGTGGTCAGAATCCACATCTGCCCCAGGAAATGTCTTACAATTTAAAACCTGGTTCCTAAATCTCTGTCTTACCATTATATAATCTATCTGATACCTTTTAGTATCTCCAGGATTCTTCCAGGTATACAACCTTCTTTTATGATTCTTGAACCAAGTGTTAGCTATGATTAAGTCATGCTCTGTGCAAAATTCTACAAGGCGGCTTCCTCTTTCATTCCTTTCCCCCAATCCATATTCACCTACTATGTTTCCTTCTCTCCCTTTTCCTACTGACGAATTCCAGTCACCCATGACTATTAAATTTTCGTCTACCTTCACTACCTGAATAATTTCTTTTATCTCGTCATACATTTCATCTATTTCTTCATCATCTGCAGAGCTAGTTGGCATATAAACTTGTACTACTGTAGTAGGCATGGGCTTTGTATCTATCTTGGCCACAATAATGCGTTCACTATGCTGTTTGTAGTAGCTAACCCGCACTCCTATTTTTTTATTCATTGTTAAACCTGCTCCTGCATTACCCCTATTTGATTTTGTATTTATAACCCTGTAATCACCTGACCAAAAGTCTTGTTCCTCCTGCCACCGAACTTCACTAATTCCCACTATATCTAACTTTAACCTATCCATTTCCCTTTTTAAATTTTCTAACCTACCTGCCCGATTAAGGGATCTGACATTCCACGCTCCGATCCGTAGAACGCCAGTTTTCTTTTTCCTGATAACGACGTCCCCTTGAGTAGTCCCCGCCCGGAGATCCGAATGGGGGACTATTTTACCTACGTTAATCAAACACTACCTAAAACGCATATGTAAATAGTAGTTATTATAAATGCAAGGCCGTAAGACATTTTAATATTGGTTTGTATGCTGCATGAACAATACACTCTAGTAAACAGAAGCTACATACATGTTGCAACGCTCTACAAGAGTCGTACACTGATTCATAGCCAGAGGAACAAGATTCAATACACCTGGTAGTTTGATAGAAATAATAAGATGCTATGCTACTTGAAATCAATATGTATGTGTTCAGTAAAGATAAGAAAGACATTTGTACATATATGTCACTAGAACGTTCACTGTAGAAATAGTCTCTTATGGTTCATTTGAAATACTAAATATTTACCTGTAAGGAATATTTATTTACGCATTTTTCCAGTACTTTTGGAAAGATTGGCACAAGAAAGACGTGCCTTGATTACGAATTATTTGTAAATGCATAATGTGTCACGTCGCTATAAGGTAAAGATGGAAAGGTGACTTATTGTTAGTATTAATATTATTGGAAGCCATGTAAACAGTAACATTATACATGTAACCAGAGTATGAATGGTTACATTTGTTTGGGCACCTCGTTAGTTCTACGTAAATGCTCTGCTCAGATTTGAGCGTGTTTCTTTCTCCCCTTTATGTTTTTTCGGTTTTTCTTGTGTGGTTTTGGCTTAACAGCCTTGCGCAAATGAAAATACAATGTTTCCTGGACTACACAAGTTCTGGAACACTGAGAATGCCAAGGCTTTACGAAATCAGGACAGAGTCGTAAAAGAAAAATATTTTGTAGATTGTAAACTTGGGAATTAAAGCTGTGAGGATGGGTCGTGAGTCGTGCTTGGGTAGCTCAATTGGTAGAGCACTTGCCCGCGGAGGCAAAGGTCCCGAGTTCCAGTCTCGGTACGGTACACAGTTTTAATCTGCCAGGAAGTTTCATATCAGCGCACAATCCGCTGCAGAGCGAAAATCTCATTCTGGAAACAGCCCCCAAGCTGTGGCTAAGCCATGTCTCCACAATATCCTTTCTTCCAGGAGTGCTAGTTCTGCAGGTTCGCGGAAGAGCTTCTGTAAAGTTTGGAAAGCAGGAGACGAGGTACTGGCAAAATTGAAGCTGTGAGGACGGGTCGTGGGCCGTGCTTGGGTAATTCAGTTGGTAGAGTACTTGCCCGCGAAAGGCAAAGGTCACGCGTTCGAGTCTCGGTCCGGCACACAGTTTTAATCTGCCAAAAGTTTCAGATTGTAAACTTATTTCTGTACTGGAGTGTGGGTGTAATTTCTATCGAAGGATGCACACAATTTTTCTATAAACATTTCACCTGTATTTTGCTTTACAAGAACGCTGACATCCGTGGGGGTAACACGAAAGCGTGTATGTTACATAATATTACTGATAAAATGTGATGCAGTGAACTCGCAAGGGAAGATCACGATAGTTGTCACGGAGAGTAGGGAGAAAACTATTTATGTTTTGTTACTGACTAGAAAGAAAAACTTCTTATACAGTTTCAACTGCTATCCTGCAACGGTATTGACAGAAGCTGGAGGAATAGGTAGGAGGTTAGGTTAGGTTTCCTTCTCTGCAAAAGCTATCCACTTACGTATCGCTCTGCAAGCAGCGCAGTGGTCGCATGGGTTTGTGTTTGCTATTAGTTTAGCTTTGTGGTGTGGAAGCATGTCTACAGAGTTATTAACAGCTTCAGACAGCAATTGTGAAACATTTAGTAGAGTACTTTGGCATTGCGGAAGATGTACCTACAGGAGAAGTGCGAGTTATTTATGAACAAATAAAGCAACAGCTACAAAAGAGGATGCTGTAATAGCAGAGGTTACTACACTTTTAATAGATGAAGAGGAATCAGACGAAGAAATTGGCAATTAGGGATGAAACAATGTCTCCAGTGGTGGATTTCCAGGGAAGTAGCGGTTCATCTTATCAGCCATCACCTCCAAGAAAACGAACTAAGTTTCCAGAAAGATATCTGGCTGATGGGTAAAAGATATTCTCAAAACAACCAAGAGAAAAAGGTGGAAATGTTGATCCATACCGTCTGTGTTGCCCTAGATTAGCAACTGATATGACACCGCACCTGAAAGGTACAGCAGTGTTGACACAGAAAACAAAAATAAAGGGCAAGACTGTGTTACAAAACTTTGAAAAAAAGGCTAAAACGATCTCACTCGTCAGACCCAAACATTCTGCAGGATACGATAAATCGTGAATTATGTGATCATTTTATAGCAAAGAGACAGGAAAACACAATAATACGTGAGCGCATATTGAGAGTTCCGGCACTGAAAAAAAAAGGAACGAACTGACCTTCACAATTCACTGTAGTTCAAAGCTTCTATCCCGTAGACAAAGAAATTTAAATGCGAAAATAAAATTGTCTGTCGCAAAATAACCTACGAAGTTAGCAAGCAGTTGGTTGAAGGAGATTCCGATACTCAACAAAAAGCTTATCAATTCTTGAGAGACATCAGTTTTCCCATTGAGGAAAAAGTCTGTCACCAGACCATGTAACTAATTACGACCACCAATGATTTCATAAAGAGTTGCGATCTGGACGGACTCATGCAGTGAAGGGGAGCAAGCATGTCTTTGGTGCGGCTGGATCCATAGCGGCAAACGTATGCTCTTACGTGACAATACCTGGAACCATAGCGGCAACCGCACATTCTTATATGACAATGCTTGGGATTGTGATGGATGGTACGCTGCTACCCATTTGAACGTCCTTGTGTCGATGCCGACTGACCATTTTCCCGCATATATGAATAAAAATTTACTGAACAACAAGGCATTTGTTAGCAAGCCCGCTAATAAGAGGAAGAGGGATTTAAAAGTCTTCCAAGAACAAGTATGTGGCTGGATATGCAAGAGAAAACTAAAGCCCTTCTTTTAGTTGACTCCTGGACAGCCAACAGAGACGAAGTGTCGAATTCATGAAGAAGCTGATTCCAGCAAAGTGCACAAGCATTGTGGAACCTGCCGACCTTTCTCTCCTTCTCTCCATACAACAATTTTCTAAGGTTTATCACACAGAGAAATATGGTATGTTCTGACAATAACATTAACATATGGTGTAAAGACCAGTTCTTATGCCTTTAGTCGTTTGTGTATTTCCAGTTCTCAGTGGCACGATTCTCCAACTTAATCAAATTTGCGTTTTTTGTATGTGGTTACACGAAAGACTCTCCTGGTTTATTTCAAACACCCTTGGAGTACTGCTTTGAAGAGAACTGTGACCAACCGACCTTCATCAATTGTGAACACTGCGAGAACCGTCTATGCACTGACTATGCTGTTATTCCTGACTTGCATATTTTTGCCTCCAATAGTGTAGTCAAGTAAACTGTTAGAGCGTGTCGTCATATTAGTGGCTATTTGTCTCAAATAATCCATTTGTGAACTAAATCACTCATACTTAAAACAGTATTCTTATCAGAACTTTGATGACTGTTATCTCCAGTTATAATAGGCCATATCAGCTACTAATTTTATAGTGTATTAATATTTTATTGCTACATTAACTACGCTATGTACGAATATATTTTGCGCGACAACGTATTGTGACCTTCCCTTGTCAATTTCGAAAATGTTATTGTGTTAGTGAGTAAGCGACGAAAGAATTGGACACTGATGAACACATGGGGTGAAAAGTTAAGGCAAAGACAAACCAGCAAAGTGTTACAATATGCTGAAATGGAAAACCAGAAATAAAAAGCCGATGGTAGAACTATGAAGAATTTTGTGCTCACAAAAGATGAACTCAGCGATCAGTTAACACTTGTGGCATAGTGCAACAATATGAAGTTTTCTTATATGAGACGGGATGATTTTCCTCACACTTGCACACACTAAGAAACTCAGATGATCGATGCGCTACCGATGCAGTGACTCAGTGACGTGGTTTACAAAATTCTGCGTGCCTCATCCCTAATCTGATTGTCAACGTGTAGTACCGTACACACCGTCATTATTGATTTGAACTGTACATTCAAAATAATGAAAAATTGCCGACAGAGACCCTTACACAGTGTATGTTGTGGACATGAATTACAAGACTGATTTTGCCCCTAGAAAGTGGTTCATCACAAACATTGATGACTGAAATCATTGTGTACTGGACACTGAGCGATGCTTCATAGATGAAATATAAAGAAGGTCCTCCCACACTGAACACGGATCCTTTTATTGTATTTAATTTACTCTTTGTTTTTCTATTTATGTAAAAAATTTTACTCGTATATTAACAAAGATTTTCTTTCAGTACAACCTGTACAGATCATACATTATGTAGTAGTAATTCTGTTGTAAAACTGTTGCATATAACCTGATGACTATGGGCTGTATGTTGGCATCATGAGATACAACTAGAGATACGCTGACATGACCTCCCTGCTGTCTGGCTCTCAACCTCTGTCCGTATCCTGGCTACAGAAATGTACCCCCAAAACAACTGAAAATGACGCCAGCTCCTTGTCCTTGGGTCCATTTACTGCAGCACCATCCTACAACCGCCACCATCCACGTCTGACACTTGCTGTTGTGAAACATGAACTGTAATAGTATCTTACTGCACCTATCCTATGTATTATGTTTACTAGTATGGTGCTGTTTGCGAGAAACAGTAAAAAAATAACAAGGGCATAGCTGTAAATATTGGATGATAATTTTGCTGAACGCTACATTCTGACGAATTGTTTTGTCGAGAGCTTGTCCTCATGGAAATAGCACTGTAATCTATTCTGAACTGTTTTCACTACTCAGTGCTTCATAATATCTCTAACTCTGTATGGTATTAGTGTCTGATGGCCCCATCGCAGTTTTCTCAGGTTTTCCGTTGACTGTGCCCATATGGGTGAGGGGGGCAAATATTCACTTAATAGTCTTGAGCTTGGCAATAATTACACACTTTAACACTACGTCACGATACCTAATCCTTTATACAAAACCTTAAGCAATCTGTTACGATCAAACTGCGTTTGTTTCCAGCCACGTCAAGTGATTAAAATTACACGACATTTTGCCTAAGCACTTCTTGGCCATTGTCAAGTGGTATGACTGCCAGTAGGCTGCTGATACGCCCCTTGTATACACTAGCCGCCTGCTGTAACTTAACTGTAAATAAAGAAACGAACTGATCTTCACAATTCACTGCATTTCAAAGCTTCTATCTCGTAGGCAAAGAAATTTAAATGTGAGAATAAAATTGTCTGTCGCAAAATAACCTACGAAGTTAGCAAGCAGTTGGTTGATGGAGATTCCGATACTCAACAAAAAGCTTATCAGTTCTTGAGAGACATCAGTTATCTTATTGAGGAAAAACGTCTGGCACCAGATCATGTAACTAATGACGACTACCAACGATTTCATAAAAAGTTGCGATCTGGACGGTCTCATGCAGTGAAGGGGAGCAAGCATGTCTTTGGTGCGGCTGGACCCATAGCGGCAAACGTATGCTCTTACGTGTCAATGCCTGGATCCATAGCGGCAACCGCACACTCTTACGTGACAATGCTTGGGATTGTGATGGATGGTACACTGCTACCCATTTGAACGTCCTTGTATCGATGCCGACTGACCATTTTCCCGCATATATGAATAAAAATTTACTGAACATCAAGGCATTTGTTAGCAAACCCGCTAATAAGACGAAGAGGAATTTAAAAGTCTTCCAAGAACAAGTATGTGGCCGGATATGCAAGAGAAAACTAAAGCCCTTCTTTTAGTTGACTCCTGGACAGCCAACAGAGAAGTGTCGAATTCATGAAGAAGCTGATTCCAACAAAGTGCACAAGCATTGTGGACCCTGCCGACCTTTCTCTCCTTCTCTCCATACAACAATGTTCAGATATTTATCACAGAGAGAAATATGGTATGTTCTGACAATAACATTAACATATGGTATAAAGACCATTTCTTATGCCTTTAGTCGTTTGTGTATTTCCAGTGCTCAGTGGCACGATTCTCCAACTTAATCAAATTTGCGTTTTTTGTATGTGGTTACACGAAAGACTCTCCTGGTTTATTTCAAACACCCTTGGAGTACTGCTTTGAAGAGAACTGTGACCAACCGACCTTCATCAATTGTGAACACTGCGAGAACCGTCTATGCACTGACTATGCTGTTATTGCTGACTTGCATATTTTTGCCTCCAATAATGTAGTCAAGTAAGTAAACTCTGTTATAGAGTGTGTCGTCATATTAGTGGCTATTTGTCTCAAATAATTCATTTGTGAACTAAATCATTCATACTTGCACTATTCTTATCAGAACTTTGATGATGAAATCTCCAGTTATTATTGGCCATAGCAGCTACTAATTTTATAGTGTATTAATATTTTATTGCTACATTAACTGCGCTATGTACGAATATACAAGATGCGTCAAAAAATGTGTATATACTTTGAAGCGTCATAGAAAATTTATTTCCCGTTCTAAAATGTAAAATTTCTGGAAATGGAAAGCTTAAAGTCCAATTGGAAAAATAAAGTACTTTGCAAATGTGATTAATGTTCAAACTGGTGGCCTTCAGCAGCAATACATTTCTGCGTACGAGTCACCACTGATTCCGTACATCGCACCAAAGTGTCCAATGAGATTTCTGCGCACTCCGCCTGAATCTCATTCTAAAGTGTGTCCAGGTTACGTGGTTTACGTTTGTACACCTCATCTTTTACTGTGCCCCATAAGAAGAAATCCAATGGCGTGAGGTCTGGAAAGCGTGCAAGAAACTCGATTGGTCCCCTGCGTCCTATCCACTGTCCTGGCACATTGTGATCCAGGAATGCTCGTACGTACCTATGATAGTGCGGCGGGGCACCATCTTGTTGGAAATAAAACTCATCATTACCGTATAATGCACGATTGCCAGCGAATATGGAGTCAGCAAGCACTGTTAGGTGCGTTTCTCCAGAAACAGTACCTTCAAAGCGAAAAGGCCCAATGAGTCCCCTTGCAGACAAACCACACCACACATTTACACCAGGCAAATTCACAGCCTTTTCAACTGTAATGTGAGGATTAACTTCAGCACAGCACACACAATTGTGCCTATTGACAGTTCCCATGAGTTTGAATTGGGCTTCATCCGACCAATTTATGCTACCCATAAATCCCAGTTCACGTCTCACCATCTCCTGAACCCATTCACAAAATTCTAACCTTCGATCTGAATCGTCTTCACTTAGCTGTTGCACCAGCCTTGGAATGTACACACGAAACTTGCCTTTCTTCAAAATGCGTAGCACACTACTAGCACTTACATTACTCTCACGTCGCTCTTGCCTTGAAGTTTTTGAAGCGAACGCTGAAACAGTTCCAAGACCGTAGTTGTGGAATCATCATTCGTAGCTGTACGAGGTCGCCGTGATCGACCTTCATGCACATCACACACTTTTCCATGAATTTCGAATTTGTCTCGTAGACGTGTAATTGTTAACCTTAAAGGTGGTTCTGTACCATACTCACTTCTCCACTGTCTTCGAACCGCAGCTACATTCTCAAACTTCCAGTACCACATAATTATCTGCTTCCGCGCTTCAAAGATCAAACGCTCGTCCGCCATGTTGCAGTTACTTCCTTGCCACTGCTGCCACCTGTTGAAGAAACATAACATTACTTTCTCACAGATATATAACTTTGTAGAACGGGAAATAAATTGTCTATGACAGTTCAAAGTGTGTATACATTTCTTCGACGCACCCTGTATTTTGTGCGACAATGTATTGTGACCTTTCCTTGTCAATTTCGAAAGTGTTATTGTGTTAGTGAGTAAGCGACGAAAGAACTGGACGTGATGAACACAAGGGGTGAAAAGTTAAGGCAAAGACAAACTAGCAATGTGTTACAATATGCTGAAATGGAAAACCAAAAATAAAAACCCGATGGTAGAACTATGAAGAATTTTGTGCTCACAAAAATGAACTCAGCGAAACTTCCTGGCAGATTAAAACTGTGTGCCCGACCGAGAGTCGAACTCGAGACCTTTGCCTTTCGCAGACCAGTGCTCTACCATCTGAGCTGCCGAAGCACGACTCAAGCCTCAGCGATCAGTTAACACTTGTGGCATAGTGCAACAATATGAAGTTTTCTTATATGAGACGGGATGATTTTCCTCACACTTGCACACACTAAGAAACTCAGATGATCGATGCGCTACCGATGCAGCGACTCAGTGATGTGGTTTACAAAATTCTGCGTGCCTCATCCCTAATCTGATTGTCAACGTGTAGTACCATACACACCATCATTATTGATTTGAACTGTACATTCAAAATAATGAAAAATTTCCGACAGAGACTCTTACACAGTGTATGTTGTAGACATGAATTACAAGACTGATTTTGCCCCTAGAAAGTGGTTCATCATAAACATTGATGATTGAAATCATTGTGTACTGGACACTGAGCGATGCTTCATAGATGAAATATAAAAAAAAGGTCCTCCCACACTGAACACAGATCCTTTACTCTTTGTTTTTCTATTTATGTGAAAAATTTTACTCGTATATTAACAAAGATTTTCTTTCAGTACAACCTATACAGATCATACATTCCGTAGTAGTAATTCGGTTGTAAAACTGTTGCATGTAACCTGATGAGCCGGTCGGTGTGGCCGAACTGTTCTAGGCACTTCAGTCTGGAACCGCACGACCGCTACGGTCGCAGGTTCGAATCCTGCCTCGGGCATGGATGTATGTGATGTTCTTAGGTTAGTTAGGTTTAAGTAGTTCTAAGTTCTAGGGGACTGATGACCTCAGATGTTAAGTCCCGTAGTGCTCAGAGCCATTTTTTGTAACCTGATGACGATGGGCTGTATGTTGGCATCATGAGATACAACTAGAGATACGCTGACATGGCCTCCCTGCTGTCTGGCTCTCAACCTCTGTCCGTATCCTGGCTACAGAAATGTACCCCCAAAACAACTGAAAATGAAGCCAGCTCCTTGTCCTTGGGTCCATTGCCTGCAGCACCATCCTACAACCGCCACCATCCACTTCTGACACTTGCTGTTGTGAAACATGAACTGTAATAGTATCTTATTGCACCTATCCTATGTATTATGTGTTACTAGTATGGTGCTGTTTGCGAGAAACAGTAAAAAAATAACAAGGGCATAGCTGTACATATTTGATGATAATTTTGCTGAACTCTACATTCTGACGAATTGTTTTGTCGAGAGCTTGTCCTCATGGAAATAGCACTGTAATCTATTCTGAACTGTTTTCACTACTCAGTGCTTCATAATATCTCTAACTCTGTAGGGTATTAGTGTCTGATGGCCCCATCGCAGTTTTCTCAGGTTTTCCATTGACTACGCCCATATAGGGGAAGGGGGGGGGCAAATATCCACTTAATAGTCCTGAGCTTAGCAATAATTACACATTTTAACACTACATCACGATACCTAATCTTTTATTCAAAACTTTAAGCAATCTGTTATGATCAAACTGCGTACATGAATATCATGATAAGGAAATCAACACGCTGATTGAATAAAATTTTCTCATGTTTCCAGCCACGTCAAGTGATTAAAATTACACGACATTTTGCCTGAGCACTTCTTGGCCATTGTCAAGTGGTACGAATTCCAGTAGGCTGTTGGTACGCCCCTTGTATACACTAGCCGCCGGCTGTGACTTCACTGGTGCTAACAGCATCACCGTATATGAGCATACCTTGACTCGGTGTTCAATATGCCTGCATCAACAGCATGATTGTTGGAGTCCATGCCATGCTAAACTGCAGGCCACCATCTCTATTTGAGGTATTATCACAATTTCAGAAGCTGTTAGTGCGAACCACGATGGCTGTTTCATCAAATTTTACCCGATGTACATTTTTAAAGGATGCTCAGCTAAAGCAGACTTCTTGGAGTGGTGCAGACGATAAAACCTCTCAAGTACCTTCCTGCGTTGTTCCAAAGTGCAAATTGTTTGTCTGATGTAGGACTGGCCACACTCGTAACATACACTATGTGATCATAAGTATCCAGGCACCTAGCTGAAAATTACTTACAAGTTCGTGACGCCCTCCATCGGTAATGATGGAATTCAATATGGTGCTGACCCACCCATAGCCTTGAAGACAGCTTCCACTCTCGCAGGCATACATTCAATCATGTGCTGGAAGGTTTCTTGGGGAATGGCAGCCCATTCTTCACGGAGTGCTGCACTGAGGAGAGGTATCGATGTTGGTCGGTGAGGCCTGGCACGAGTCGGCGTTTCCAAGACAACCCAAACGTGTTCTATAGGATTCAGATCAGGACTCTGTGCAGGCCAGTCCATTACAGGGATGTTATTGTCGTGTAACCAGTCCAACACGGGCCGTGCATTATGAACACGTGCTCGATCATATTGAAAGACGCAATCGCCATCCCCGAATTGCTCTTCAACAGTGGGAACAAGGCGGTGCTTAAAACATCAATATAGGCCTGTGCTGTGATAGTGCCACGCGTAACAACAACGGTGCAAGCACCCTCCACGAGAAACTCGACAACGTTATAACACCATCGGCTCCGAATTTTTCTGTTGTCACTGCACACACTGGCAGATGACGTTCACCGGGCATTCACCATACCCACACCCTGCTATCTCATCGCCACATTGTGTACCGTGATTCGTCACTCCACACAACGTCCTTCCACTATTCAGTCGTCCAATGTTTACGCTCCTTACACTAAGCGAGGCGTCGTTTTGCATTAACCGGCGTGAAGTGTTCGACCACGAAATCCAAGTTTTCTCACCTCCCGCCTAACTGTCATAGTACTTGCAGTGGATCCTGATGTAGGTTGGAATTCCCATGTGATGGTCTGGATAGATGTCTGCCTGTTACACATTACAACCCTCTTCAACTGTCGTCAGTCACCGTCAGTCAACAAATGAGGTCAGCCTGTATGCTTTTGCACTGTGTGTGTCCCTTCATGTTTCCACTTCACTATCACATCGAAAACAGTGGACCTAGGGATGTTTAGTAGTGTGGAAATCTGGCATACAGATGTATGACACGAGTGACACCCAGTCACCTGACCTCGTTTGAAGTCCGTGAGTTCTGTGGAGCACCCCATTCTGCTCTCTCACGACGTCTAATGACTGCTGAGGTCACTGATATGGAGTACCTGGCAGAAGGTGGCAGCATAATGCACCTAATAGGAAAAACGTATGTTTTTGGGGGTCTCCGGATACTTTTGATCACATAGTGCATCTTGTAGACCCCAGGTGTTTTGAGGTCTGCTGCATTTTTAACTGGTCTCAGTACTTGCCAGATTTTTGTCGGAGGCCTATAGACCAGTTTGAACTTTTGTCTTTTCAACTGGCGGCTTATGTTGCCTGACACGGAGCCACAGAATGGCAAGAATGCAAGTTTTTTTCTTGCTCCTCTTCGGTGTCTTATTGTGATTCTTGCTTGAAATCACTCCATTTGTTTTATGAACACTATAGCCATTCTTCCCGAAGACATTGCACAGATAACTCGGCGTCTGATACTATTCCTGCATAATGCATGAATGTTTGTAAAACAGTGTGTTTCTGAGCCGAGTGATGATGGTTGATGGGATGCAAGTACACATCAGAGTGGGAGGCGTTTTCTATAGACACTGTGGCCAAGGCATCCATTTCGTTCATGATGTATGAGGACGTCAAGGAAGGGCAATGCATTGTCTTTTTCTACCTCTTTGGTGAATTGGATATTAACATTCATGCTGTTGAAGTGTTCCAAGAACTAGTCAAATTTCTCACGTCTGTGGGATCAAATGGCGAATGTGCCATCAACGTATCAAGAGAAACAAGTAAGATTTAATGGTGTCTTGTCTAAGGCAATGTCCGAAAGAACAGACAGCATATCCATATAAGTATATAGTTCTGACAATACCGGCCATGACCTTCCTCTTCTGTGCGGATGGACACATATTACCCGAAATATTACGGGACTTGGTAACAATGTCTTTCATGAGTAATGAGTGTGTTGTGTAGGGACACTACGAATGTAGTGTGCAGACATACAGGGTTATTACAAATGATTGAAGCGATTTCACAGCTCTACAACCTTATTATTTGAGATATTTTCACAATGCTTTGCACACACATACAAAAACTCAAAACGTTTTTTTGGGCATTCACAAATGTTCGATATGTGCCCCTTTAGTGATTCGGCAGACATCAAGCCGATAATCAAGTTCCTCCCACACTCGGCGCAGCATGTCCCCATCAATGATTCCGAAAGCATCGTTGATGCGAGCTCGCAGTTCTGGTACGTTTCTTGGTAGAGGAGGTTTAAACACTGAATCTTTCACATAACCCCACAGAAAAAAATCGAATGGGGTTAAGTCGGGAGAGTGTGGAGGCCATGACATGAATTGCTGATCATGAACTCCACCGCGACCGATCCATCGGTTTTCCAATCTCCTGTTTAAGAAATGCCGAACATCATGATGGAAGTGCGGCGGAGCACCATCCTGTTGAAAGATGAAGTCGGCGCTGTCGGTCTCCAGTTGCGGCATGAGCCAATTTTCCAGCATGTCCAGATACACGTGTCCTGTAACGTTTTTTTCGCAGAAGGAAAGGGGGCCGTAAACTTTAAACCGTGAGATTGCACAAAACACGTTAACTTTTGGTGAATTGCGAATTTGCTGCACGAATGCTTGAGGATTCTCTACCGCCCAGATTCGCACATTGTGTCTGTTCACTTCACCATTAAGAATAAATGTTGCTTCATTACTGAAAACAAACTTCGCACTGAACGCATCCTCTTCCATGAGCTGTTGCAACCGCGCCGAAAATTCAAAGCGTTTGACTTTGTCATCGGGTATCAGGGCTTGTAGCAATTGTAAACGGTAAGGCTTCTGCTTTAGCCTTTTCCGTAAGATTTTCCAAACCGTCGGCTGTGGTACGTTTAGCTCCTTGCTTGCTTTATTCGTCGACTTCCGCGGGCTACGCATGAAACTTGCCCGCACGCGTTCAACCGTTTCTTCGCTCACTGCAGGCCGACCCGTTGATTTCCCCTTACAGAGGCATCCAGAAGCTTTAAACTGCGCATACCATCGCCGAATGGAGTTAGCAGTTGGTGGATCTTTGTTGAACTTCGTCCTGAAGTGTCGTTGCACTGTTATGACTGACTGATGTGAGTGCCTTTCAAGCACGACATACGCTTTCTCGGCTCCTGTCGCCATTTTGTCTCACTGCGCTCTCGAGCGTTCTTGCGGCAGAAACCTGAAATGCGGTTTCAGCCGAACAAAACTTTATGAGTTTTTCTACGTATCTGTAGTGTGTCGTGACCATATGTCAATGAATGGAGCTACAGTGAATTTATGAAATCGCTTCAATCATTTGTAATAGCCCTGTATATGGTGAGAATGTGGGTCTCGCGGGAGGCGTGCACTCGGTGGCTCAGATGGATAGAGCATCTGCCATGCAAGCAGGAGATGCCGGGTTTGAGTCCCAGTTGGAGCATACATTTTCACCTGTTCCCGTTGATATATATCAATGCCCGTCAGCCGATGAAGGTATTAATATAAAATTCTAATTTCGTTCTAGAAGGCTGCAGGTCATCAATGGTGTCTGTTCTTTCGGACATGTCCGAAAGAACAGACACCATATCCATAGTAAGTATATATTTTCATGGGTTCATTATTCTCTTACTGTCATCATTGTGACACAACCTTGCTTCACGATCTTTTTTTATTTTCCTGTACTGAAACATTTAAGAAATTCACACCAATAAGATCAAGGTAGCATTAAAATGTCCTCCATCACTGTCGTTCTTAATCTAAGTAGAACTAGGGCATTGCCTTGGATCACGATAATGAGCTGCACATCAGGACAGTTTTGAGCATGTGGTGAAACGATTCTACCATTCCGTTGCTCGCTGGATGGTAGCTTGTAGTGCAGAGGAGGTTGCGGCCATACAATAGTGAAAGTTCATCGGAAAATTGCCTTTCAGATTGCCTCTGGTGATCTGTATTTATATCTTAGAGAACACAAAACCTGGAGAACGATGCATGCACTATTGCGCTCATGACTTATTCAGCATGTATAAATAATAGGTAATTATAATCCAATTATATTTCATCTAAAGGTACTACATCTAGTCCTCTGATTCTTTAAACAATGACATCTTTCATGTATTTTTCACCCTTTTAAATTGGTTGGAAGTGGTCGCATTGGTGACACAATGATCATGCGCCATCGTACTGATATCCGTTTTGAAACGAATAGAATTTAGTACAATTATAACGACTTCTAGCCACGTGGTAAAACGATCGACGATTGTGAGAAAATAACATTGTCCTGCAGAGCATGGTAGTGATGACACAATGATGTCCAAATGTATGTGCAAATACCTCGCTGACAGTGAACAATATCTGTGAAGACATGCGTGCTGGTATTATTATGCTCACATGTCACGCAGGTACGTGCCCATGCATGAAAATATTTTTGCACTCCTTGTCACATGACTTTGAAGGCAACTAACTTGGCTCTGGCTTGGATTCTGGGGATTATGCAGTGTATCGAAAATATCAGGACAATATTGCTCTGTTCTGTAAGGTCACTGTTTCCCTTTCACTATGTCACACCAAATTCCATCTGGCATATTCAGGGCTGTTCACAACTGAGCTGTTCACTGCTCCTCCATAAGATGGCACAGGGCGGGATCTTCTGCTGTATGAATGACATTTGCACTGGTCCAGTTTTTAACCTTCCCCTTCCTAATCGGCCTATTGGATTGTGATATAAATGACCATGAAAGCGTGTGCCAAATGAAATTTTGTAATGAGTAAGGCTGTCGTTACCAAAGGAAAACAATACCGGTTAGTAGGAGGAAAAGTGTACTACAGACCCTTCTGGAGGAAGAATCTATTGTATACCTAATCTAAATACTGATAATAATTTTGAAATGGGTGGAATTTAGTTAAATCACTCACGAATCACACAGAGAGGGGGGGGGGGGGGGGGGGAGGGAGGAAGGCACCATATAACATTTAATACAAAGTACTGATTTGCGAAAAAGGATAATTGAATGGTCGCCAGCCCACTACGGCAATGAATATACAAAATCCTAAGAAAAATGGCAAAGAAAATTAAGCAAATAGTCACTGGCGTAGCAACAGAAGGTATTCACGCTTTTCCTCAGCACTACAGTTCACAAGAAAATAAATGAATCAGAAAGTACTGAATTAGAAGTTACATTTTCTGGAACACTAAATTTAAAACTCTGTTACGTAAACAATGACTTTCAGTAACCTCAGTGTAAAGTAAAGTAAAATTTGGAAAAAGGCAAACAATTTACTTTTAATTATTGAATGATTGAATTGAATTTACTTTAAATAAGTGAGCAACTGATTTACATTTAACGTTAGGACAATAAAATACGTACCAAGCCACACTCAACGTTGCCGTTGAAAACGATCTGCCCTCAAACCACCAACCTGTAATACTATACATTGAGGAAACACTGCAGCACATGGAACAACGCAGGATGTTGGACTACGGGCGTGCGAATTGGACATTGTTCAAGGAAACGCTCGATAGCCACATCCCGCCCATACACGAAATTAACGAAACAGCACAAATCGACGAGGCAGGAGAAACCCTTAGTAACGCCGTCCAGGACGCAATGGCGCGCACCATACCTATTCCACCCATACACGAAATTAACGAAACAGCACAAATTGACGAGGCAGTAGAAACGCTCACTAACGCCGTCCAGGACGCAATGGCGCGCACCATACCTGATCGCACCTCACAACAACACAGTGCGGCCCCGTCCCAGGAAATCCTTGGCCTAATCTCCATGAGGCCTCAGGAGACAATGGCAGCGCACCAGGCGTCAGTACTTCAAACGGCACATTAACAGGCTACAGGGCATTATACAGGATAAAATACAAACACATAGAACACAACAGTGGAACCAAAACCTCGAAGGGCTAGACACCGCGCGGCCTGGCGTGTGGCAACTAGCCCAACACTTCACCAGGGAGAAAATATAAACCCCAACGCTTCAAGGGCCTGACGGACCTGCATACTCAGCGGAAGAGAAAGCAGAACTAATGGCCCGCACACTCGCAGCGTCATTCACACCGAACCTGGTACCATCAGATCCAGTGTTCACACTTGCTACTGACCAGGAGGTTACACGCATTTTAGCCCAACCATCGCGCGACGACATTCGACATGCTAGCACAGCCGAAGTCTCCTGGACTATAATGCATTCCGCTGCTAGGAAAGCCCCTGGTCATGATGGCATTCAAAACTGTGTCCTCCAGGAGTTCACGGATAAAGCTACAGAGTACCTAACACACATAACGAACGCCATACTAAAACACCAACACTTCCCCGCCTTTTGGAAGACGGCCCTGATGTTCAGCAAGCCGGGGAAAGACCACAGCCTCACACAAAATTACCGACCCATCAGCCTTCTGAGCTCGCTCAGTAAGAGTGCTGAGAAGGTGATTCTCAAACGCATCACTAGGCTCTGCATAACAAATGACATCCTGAGACCGGAGCAATTCGGCTTCAGGAATCACCACTCCACAACACAACAACTCTTACGGGTCGTTGAACATATAACACATGGCTACAACACAAACAAAGCAACAGGGGCCGTGATCCTGGACATCGAAAAGGCTTTCGACCGTCTATGGCACAACGGCCTCATTCGCAAACTCAGCGACGCGGGATTCCCCGACGGGCTGGTGCGTCTAATACACTCATACCTCACAGACAGGAGTTTCAACACTGACGTGCAGGGAAAACAATCAACACGACATGGTATACACGCGGGAGTACCCCAGGGAAGCATCCTAGGGCCCCTACTGTTTAACCTCTACATAAACCATCTCCCAACCACACACAACACAACGATGGCAATCTACGCGGATGACACAGCCATCCTCGCGCAAGATTGGAAACCATCAAACATTACGTCACGCTTACAGACTGCACTCAGAGTGGCTGAGGCTTGGTTGGAGAAATGGCGTGTTAGAGTAAACGTCGACAAGTGCGGAGCCGTTCTGTTCACTAGAAGACCGAAGCAACTGCGCAAACACCGATACTGCAGACCAATAACTCTACATGCTCGCCCAATACGTTTCCGTGAGAAAATCAAATACCTCGGTGTCTGGCTGGACCGGAAATTACTCTGGGGGGGACCACATACAACACGTGACCAACCGAGCAAGCGCGAGGCTCAAACAGCTCTACCCTATGCTCAACAGGGGTAGCACACTGAACAGAAGGGTGTCGAGGTCCATGTACATGACACTTATTCGACCCCTGATGACCTACGCAGCTCCTGTCTGGGGATACGCTGCGCCTACACACCTGCGCCGTCTGCAGCTCATACAAAACAAAGTACTCAAAATCATAAGCAATGCTCCACAATACACACGCATCGCGGACCTTCACCGGGAATACCGACTTGAGACTCTAACGGAGGTAATCCACAAACTCACCACAAGACTGTACAGAAACTCCAGACATTCGCAGAACCCGTTTATTCTGAATCTGGGGAACTACGACCACAACCATAGATGGAAACATAAAAGACCAAAAGACATACTTGTAAGGACCTAACATCTATGGCCAAGCACACGCAAACACAATGGTACAGGTGAACCCCTGTTAATCAGACGCCATTACTGGATAGCCAGCTGGAACACACTGCTGAATAACTGGCACCACGCAGGAAAGCCGTACCGTACACTGCATGCAGACAAGCTACCCCCCCCCCCTCCCCCCCCACCACAGTGAGATGATCTATGGCCGATCTCCCACTACTATATAACGGTCTTGATTGTTCCAGGAATGTAGCGGCTGCAGCAACTGGGATACATCGCCATCGCTTGCCACGGTGATGATGCATGATACCCATACTAACAAACCCAACCTTGCATGAACTATCACACCTAGTAAGTCACTACTGCTCTTACTACCCATCCCACTGTCGCAGAGGTTTTTTCCCAAGGCACGAGCCTTGGCACTTTTTTCCCTCTGCTCTTCAAATTGCTTCCCTCACTCGCGTTTCGTCCACTATCACCTGATGGACTGTGTTAATGCGTAATCTTACCGTTTTTTCCCAAGGCACGAGCCTTGGCACTTTTTTCCCTCTGCTCTTCAAATTGCTACCCTCACTCGCGTTTCGTCCACTATCACCTGATGGACTGTGTTTTAATGCGTAATATTACCCAGACACACGGATAACACCACAGCCCAGCATCCTGTGATCCACTTACTAGATAACTAACATGTTGACGGAGGTGACAGTAGAACTTTTGGTCTGGTCACTACGTTGTTGCGGCCGTGGAGGGGCCCCATCTCTATACCAAGCCAACAAAAGTCACTTTGTAACGTAGCACGTTATTACAAGATGACAGTTGCAGTAAGGCACGCAGCCGTTTGGTCCGGTGGCTGCAGGATGGCTACGTTGTTTTTTTTCCGCTTTGCTCACAGTGCAGTTGACGCTGCCTGCCGTGAGAACTGCATAGAGTAACATTCAGTCGGTACGAAATTTCATACCCTCTACGAATCTAAATAATGCATATTAGTTGCTATTCGATTTTGTTCAAATTTGGTACACAACCTTTTGTTATTAACAGGATGATTCTGTCAAAATTTCAGATTTTTGTTTATTATAGTTCCGGAGATAACGAAAATTACCTAAAAGCCCTAAAACCAAAGCTTGTTTTTTAAAACCCTGTTAGGAACAAATACAGATTGACTTGCATTATCGTGAGAAGCCATTACAAATTGATCAGTGCATAAAAACAATTAATTACAATTTTCTTTTCAAAACTTTAGTTACTTTACATTGTGTAATACAAAAATCGCTCGAAATTATTATTTGCTTATAATTTTTCTTTGTGAGTGCATGAGAATGATTGAGAGAGTGTATGTGGGACATACGTTAGAACTTAATATGTCATTCTATGTAAAACCTTGTAAAGCGAACCATGGGAAAGTTATGGTGCAACCGTGATTCAGATGACGTATGTCGGTGTGAGCTTGCTTTTGTATAAAAGGAGCCAGAATGAAAGTTAGAGGCGGAATAAGTTTATTTATCAATTTGGAGAATATTTTGAACTTCGCTTATTTTGATGAAACAATATACTAGAAATTGAAGTTTTAATGAACATTAATTACTATCACATTAGTGATTGGATAAGGCAAGTTTTGCTGCCAGATCTGGAAGGAACATTCTCATTGGTCGTTAGGTCAACAGCCAATCAGAATTAAGTTTTCCCGCGCGAATATAGTGAGTTAGGCAGAGACTAGAGGAGCTCGAGATAGTCGCTTGCTAACTGGCCTACGGATAACACCATGTTAGATATCTCCGTAAAAATAGTCTGTAAGATGAGGAACTAGTGAGTTCAATTCGGCTAGAACGTCTTGTGGTGAAATAAATAAAAAAAATTAAATTTATTGCTTTAGGCTTGAATGCGGACAAATTCAGTGCTGCGTGAAATATGCCTATAATATAATTAACCATTCCAATTAATTACATTTTGAATTCTACGTCATTGTTGATTTAATCAGAGTTATCACCTTAGACGTAGAATTAGTCCTTCTGCCACAGTATTAATTCATTAGTCGCCATCGGTGTTCTTCTCTTTTTGACCGTGTGTATCTTCCTGAGTCGGCATCGGTTCACTTCACGAAGACGGTGGAAACCAAGGAATACAATGCTACGTCACTTTAAATAATTCTCGTAAAACTTTGATACTTCTCACTATTTTTTATTCACAACACAATAAGACTTGCTGTGCTCGTCGCACAAACCATAATTACTAACTATATGGCTGCCTTTCCGCACACTCCAAAAATTACGTCCATCCTCCACAAGGCAACAATCGAAAGTGTCCCTTAGCTCCTTCTTGGAGTATGAAACAAAAGAGAATCCAATGTGAACATTACAAAGATTATAATCTACATGCCTCTCAATTTAATCTTTGGCGCAGCCTTTAAGGCATTGTATGTCTCTGCGTCGGAATGTGTCATTACAACTGCCCCCCTACTGTATACTGTCACTAGAAAATTTTATTTGGTTGACAGGATACAGTAGTCGACCTTGCAATTGATAGGTTTGGGGGTCTTTTATTTACAAACTTCATTTTGACTGTCTCATTTTCATGGCACTGTGAATTCTTTGGTATTACTGAGTGTGTGTCAGTTTTTTGGTATACTTATGCTAATATTTACAAACCTTAATCCTAATATACAAAGTTTTGGTTAATACTAAGAAAACGATATCATGTGGTAAAGTCCATATAATAAAATATAGAATGAATACAACGTTATTTACAAATGTTTCCTTCCTCATCAGAGGTGAAAATTAAGTCCTTGTATTTATTCTGGGGCGACGAGCTCTGTTCGCTAGCCCCAGTGTTGAATATGGGCGGGTGATACGCGCGCCAGATTGTTTGGTCGTCCGTTAGCGGGCGACGTTGGTTGAATGCGCGCGCCAGTGCACTGAATACACTCCGACGTGCGGGTACCGTCGAGACTTCCGAACATCAGCATGCGTGTGCTTTTTGTAGTTCCTTCCAGTCCTTAGACTGGATACGACGAGGTACATTGGAATATGTGCCCCGAAGAATACACCACACTATGTGCGAGGCGGAGGACGATCCCGTCGATGCAGCTCCAGGTAAGAAGCGTACCATGTCAAACTTGTTTGGCATTGTCCTTTCTTATTGTGACGCCATGGGTCGTTTGACGATACCAGCTTCAATTTTCGATGTCACTTGATTAAGCTCGCTGACACTTGCAACGTAGCACTACTTTGCACAATTTTAATTTCTACACACACCACTTTAACCGCGAGTATTGCGATCGAAACTTCCTTTTTCACTACACTTTTTTCTTCGCAATAACCCCTTTTACCTATTGTACCTAGATTCATTCCCCTCAATACTTCTGGTCAATGTACATAAGTATTCACAAAGTTGTAAGTCACGGGACTTGGCATGAAATACAAAATACATCACATGCAATGGAATAACATATAACACATACAATACACTGGTTACATTAATTACAGGAAAAAACTATCGACGAAAATTGAAAAATTTTTGACCACTCGTAGTGGCTTCTTCGTCTTGGATTTTACTGACACACACACACCACTTTTCATTTCTGTTAGAAGGAAAAAGTCCTTTGTTCTCATTCCTGAACTCGAGTGTAAGTTAAGGTTTACCTTACGTTACGTATTCTTCATACGCAACGACATGCGTCAGCATGCAGAGAATACACCTGTAGTCGCTCCACTGAAGCTTGGGAAGGGAATTTTCTACCTTCTACATATGGTAATGGCAACGACTACGTGTATGCTACGGTTTTTACGTATAAAATCTGAAAATGCACGAAATAATCATTTATATGTAGCATAACCCTAATATGTACAGTGTTTTGTGTTTAATCACGTTCTGGTGTGCTTGTAAATCATTACCTCTAATAAAACTTCCTACATTAACATGGACATATAAACATAAAATCTTGAAGTTCAGGGTGTAGCTACTATTAGTATGTACAGTGTTTCATAATAGCGGCACGCCCTTGTGTGCGTGTATCATCTTCAACTAAAGTGCACTTATAGGTGTCTTGTGTTATCATGGGAGAAATAATACAGACATTTTAATGCATCGGTTGTCATGAAAATCTATGTACACGAATAATCCGACTTTCATAGCTTCAGTGCGGCATAAATTCTGTATGACGTTTTTGATCATAATTCATTTTATAGACTATTCCTTTGCTTACAGGTCGTCGATCACACAACTTACCTTTTTCTCGTATAGCGGCGATATCATTTTAATTCTTTGTGACTGTAAATCGTGATATGTATGAAAGATATAATTTTGACATGATTATCATTTCATGTTTCAAGTGTGTAAAGTAATTCATACCTTGCTTCCGCATACATAAGTGAAGCATCGCTAATGTTGCACTGTGTATCAGGTTTTTCGTATTTTCTCGTAAACTCATAGAGTCTTACGGTTTTAATTAAGTTATTTCTTGACGTTGGGTATATATGTTTATACGAGGTTGTCTTAGAGTTTAATTTTCCTTATACACTTCTATGTTGTTTAGGTTCCGTACATGTACAGAGCTTCTTTCGCCTTTCACAGATTCTTACATACTTTTATATACACAAAAAATATCTACCACTATAATATACACTTTGCTGGTGGGGCCCTTTTTCGGTACCGTGCACCATTCCTTCAATATTCCAAAATAATTCAGGGTGTGCTGAGCGTCGTCCCCTCACACTAATAATACTTACAACTAAATATTTCTTCTTACATACATACCTTACGGTCCATTAATGCGCAATCATTCCATATTTTCCTCCTTTACACTTTTAGCTTTCGTACATGTACCCTCGTGTATAGCCTAGATATTCTACAAAGTTGTTTGCTGAGTGCTTTAGGTGTTTCCTAACGTTAATGTGTTTCTCTCTATATAAAGCCTAGGTATTTGTTTTGAGGGTGATTCAGTTCATTACTCACGCTGCATAGATTTGTTTATTATTTTCCAATTTTAAGGCTTGTGTCATTCTCTTCCTTAGTCACAAAAATTAACGCGTTAGCCTTGTTGTTCATTCTGAAAATCGCTCGCTACTGTGTAATGTAAATGTATGCATTATCTCTTTGCTTTCCTCTTTGTTGCTTTTTCCCTGTATATAATTGTGTGTTGTTCTCGTGTACATAGCCTTTCTTCCGGTTATATATCTGCATTATTTATTTTTTGTCTATTGGGCTATTTTCTTTCTCCTTCCGTACAAGCCAAGATTTTACTCAATATAATGTAATGTTACAATACCGTCCATGACCAGTATGTACTTGTATGTTCACTTTTATTACGTAGTACCAGCTTATGATTAAATTTTCTAAGCTACTATTTACAAGACTTGTGTACCCTTTTCTTTCTTGTTTTTGAATGACTTTCGTCACTGTGTCTCATAGTAAGCGTGGTCTCAAAACTTTTAAACGTTCCGCGCATCCGCGCTTATGTACCATGACTGGACTGCAAGCGCGGGGAAAACTGCATTGTTGGTGAACATTATTCGTGATAGCCGCCATTGTGTGATATGAGTCACGTGTCGTCTGGACTCGACCGCGCGTGCGCCTACGCGCTTTGTATACACTCAGCTGATCGGACAGGGAAGGGGGAAGATTTCTTCCCAGCTCGCTGCCTACAGCGCGGCCAATGCCCTCGTCTTGCCATGCCGCAATCGCGTGCTCGTCAGCTAAGCGTTGTATTGCAACTTTGACGCGTGGTTTGTTGCTCGTCTCAAGCGAACAAACTCTGACCTTCGCGCTAATTTGTCTTTGTTCCTCTCTCTTAAATAACTGAGTTAAACTACAAAAGTACTGTATGGTTTATTTTATAGTGTTAAGACTCACAGTAACACATGTTTCATTAGGTGTGGTTAACTATGCGTATTTTAAGCTGGCATATGCCCCCAGTTGGTTACTAGTTTCGATGTTTAATTGAAATTTGAGTTATGTTTTCTAAAAATGTCTCGGTATTCATAAATAAGATCTGCTAGTTCATTTTGTTGAGTTTCTGAAAGACAAGTGTATTTTCCTACCTTCTGGTGGGCGGCCTGTTCGTTAATTATTTCCGTTTCTAATTGCTCGGGGTAAGGAATATCTATCAATAACACTTGTGGGTAAACTAGTTTTACTTCAGCTTGTTTCTGTAATTGGCCATTACGCTCTTTTGTTGACTTTACAAGATTGACCTTCACACTACGACTGCCCACTCGGAAATAGCAAAGTCCACTGCCTATGTCGATGTTTAATTTATACTGCCGGAAAACTTCCATACCTAAAATACAATTGACTATTAATTTGTCAACGATTAAGAATGTACAGTTTATCGTGACATCGCTAATGGTAACAGGTATTTGCGTCTGCCACTTAATACTTTTTGACTTGTTACCTACAGCTGTCAAGATTTTACAATTTTCCGTTGGCAACACTGGTACTTTTAATGCTTTCGAAACTTCTTTAAATAAACTGTTAGAAATAACATTCGTAGATGCGCCTGTATCTAAAATTACGTTGGTAATTATAGTTCCTATCTTTGCTGTTATTACAGCCTGCACGAGGTCACTTAACCTTGTTCAGTGCTTCCATTTCTTCTTCACATAGATCTTCTTCTACGGTAACATCCTGATGATATCTTAAAAATAATTCTTTAAGATGTAATGTGTGCTTGTTTGTGCCCCCTGTTGTCAAATCGGTCGGCCGGTGGGGGCTCATTGCGAACGATTGTTGTTTACCGGGGGAAACAACGGCGTTGCTTCATTACTGTCCGTTATCTCTACGAAGTGTACTGAGTGGTTATTCCGTCGCCAATTAGTTTCCGGACCGCTGCGTGCAACATTTTCTTGCGACCGGCCGTCGCTATTTCTTCTTGGTCTGTCATTCCTATTACTGTAACTATCGTAGTTTTCATTTGTGTGCCGCCTTTCATCACGCGGACCTGACCAATCGTTCACGTGATTCTACCATTTCCATACCGGCGTGGACCGTATTCTGTATTATATTTCGGTCTTCACGTCTCTGTGGCGCCGAATTCCTCCGATTTCCGTAATTCCAGTTTCCATTACTTGGCCTTGTCGCATACGGATGCCAACTGTGTTGGTTTTGTCCACTGCCATTAAAATGATTCCCGTTACCGTTGTTTTTATTGGTTACGAAGTGTTCATTCCGATTACTTGTGCTCGGCTATTCTTCATATATTAGATCAATTGAGTCAAGCACGGAAAGAAAGTATTCATGGTCGTTCTCCGGTATGGTTACCAATTTTTCGCGTAAGTTCGCGGGTAGTCTGTTTTTCAGAATTTTGAGAACATCTACGTGCGGTATTGTATCGTTCCAATAGGGCGTCTTATTCAAATACTTTTCGAAATACTTTCTCAACCCGCCGTTTTTTAGGTTGAACGGTTGTGGGTTGAATACTTCACGTCGCAGTCTTTCTTGGGCCCCAGTAGACCAATATTTCTCCAAGAAAGCCCGTTCAGATTGTTCGTAGGTGATGCACTGTTCAGCCATGTCTGTGGCCCACAAAAGTGCGTCGCCTTGTGTGAAGCCTACTACATATCTAATCTTCTGTGCCTCAGTCCAGTTTCTTGGTAAGACATTTTTAGATGCTCTTATGAATACGACTGGATGAGTTTTTCTGGATTCTGTGGAGAAAACTGGAAACTGTCTGTGTTTCAACAGGCTCTCATCGACTAGAATCGTCGAAATGCAAGGCGACACGCCTACTGCTTGTTGCAGTACCGCGTTTGGCGAATAGCCATTGTTTGCCTGCGCCGGTGCGTGCACATACGCCGGACTGGGCGCGTGAAGTTGTGCGTTATTGACATCGTAATCTGGCACGAACGAATAAGTGTCAGGCTGCCTGTTGCTTGACGTAGGCAAATCATTTGAAACCTTCAGTCTACCCGCAATTTCCTTACATATTCTGTCCTCGACTACTTTGATTTCATTACCTAATTTTTCAAAAAGTTTTGTTTCCCGGTCAGTTATTGATTCATTTACATTAACGGTTTCTAAAGTTTCATTTATTTTGATAATGTCCGCCTTGATACGTCCAGTCTCCTGTTTCAGAAGACCAACTTCTTTGTTAACTTTATTAACTTGGTCAGGTATTTCTTCACATGCGGACTGTACTCTGGTTAAATTTAATTGAGTAGCCTGTACGTTTTCATGTATTTCTTTTTGTACCGTTTGTGTTTGATTGTGTGTTTCTACGATTTCTGACAGTTCCTGTTCCTGTTTGTTTGTAAGATCTGACAATTTCTTTTCTAAATCATTTGCCAATACATTGTATAAACTATTGACTGTTTTGATGACTTTGTCTTCGATCTTTTGATCGATTTCATTTGTGAATTTATTGAATCGTTGATCGAAATGTTTGTGCATATTTTCAAATTGCGTGTTTTCACTTGAAAACTGCTGTTGGAAACCAATTTCCATGTTTGACGATTTTGTGTTCGTTGCGTTGTGACTGATCTTTAAATCAGATAATTGCTCGCTCACGTTGGACGTCAGACTATATAATGCCTCAAGCGTAACTGACGAAGCTTGTGTGTTTGTATTTATGCCATTATTTGAAGCCATTGTTTCTCTACCACAGTCTGATTGAATCGAAACCGAGCAATGTTCACTGATTTCACGCGAAATATTTTCATCTGATCCGGTAATCGATGCTTCATCGACTGTGTACAAGGTTTCATTTGCAAGTGGTTCGTTATTGTTAATCCCTGTGGAGTGCAATTGAATTGTATTTACTTCTACATTATGTTGTACTGAAAAACTAATTGCGTCATCATTTACGTCACTATTGTCAGAATTGGTGACGTGTCCATGAATATTTGTCAAATTAAGATTCTCCGATTCCATTGTGAAGCTATTATTTTTATCTGTACTTTACTATCAATGTAAATCTTTAAATTCTCTCGCCGTTGAATTAATAAAAATATCTCGCGATTGCTATTTGTTGTGCGTCGGAAATTTCCAAGATGACGCACTACGTCTTCTAATTCTGCGATTGTTGAACACAAAAAAGTAATTATCAAAGTGTAATTGTGTGTTGCCACAAACACTACCAGGATTTTAATATGGAAATGTTCTGCTTTAAGTGGAGCTAAGCCAAGGTGCAGCCGCTGCATGCGTTTGCGCTTTCCTACCTTAATTCCGGCTGACCTGCGTCACTCACGATTACGTAAGTTTTGTAAATCCTTGTCCTTGTTCCCTCTGGTTATTGTGCCATCCGTTTATACAGTTAATATTGTTCCACCTTATTCGTCATTTTCCATGTGCGTCACGTAACAGAGAAACAGTAATTAGTACAAGTACATTTGTAGTACAACAATCAAGTACTTACTCTTTGTTCCACCAGCACTGTCGTGTCCGGTCGCCAGTATGGCGAAATAAATAAAAAAATTAAATTTATTGGTTTTTTTAAAAGAGGAAAAATTATGGACATGGAACTGTAACTTTAGAATTTTTGAAAGGCCTTTTTTTTTTTTTTTTTTTCCCAGACTGTATTGACCGGCTTGAATGCGGACAAATTCAGTGCTGCGTGAAATATGCCTGTAATATAATTTACCATTCCGATTAATTACATTTTGAATTCTACGTCATTGTTGATTTAATCAGAGTTCTCACCTTAGACGTAGAATTAGTCCTTCTGCCACAGTATTAATTCATTAGTCGTCATCGGTGTTCTTCTCTTTGTTGACCATGTGTATCTTCCTGAGTCGGCATCGGTTCACTTCACAAAGATGGTGGAAACCAAGGAATACAATGCTACGTCACTTTAAATAATTATCATTTGTGGGGATTTCAATGTTGATTCCCTGAAAGAGTGTAATAGGAAGAATGACCTTGTAGTATTACTCAGTTCTTTCAATTTGAGTTCCGTCATTGATTTTCCTACTTGGATAACAAAGAACAGCAGGACATTGATAGATAACTTGTTTATGGACCAAGATAAGTTTAAGGACATAAATGCTTATCCTGTTGAGAATGGTCTTTCAGATCATGGTGCACAGCTAGTTACAGTACATGACATAGCTCCATGCAGTATATGAAATCAGAATTTCAAAGCAGTGCGTTCAATTAACAATATAAATGTTGCAAACTTTAGGGAAAGCCGACAGCAGCTAGACTGGGATGAAGTCTATAAGGAACCCAATGCAAACTTGAAACATAACTTATTTCATGATACATTTTTAAGGGTATTTGAAAATTGTTTTCCCAAGAAAATAGTTAAACATAATTCCAAGAAAACATGTAAAAAACCTTGACTAACTAAAGGAATAAGAATATCTTGCAACGGTAAAAGAGAACTGTATCTAACAGCAAGAGCGAGTACTAACCCCGAAATTGTTCAATATTATAAAAACTATTGTGCGGTACTAAGAAAAGTTATTAAAAAGCCCAGAAGCACGTGTATCATGTCTGAGATCAGTAACTCTGATAAGAAATTAGAGCAATTTGGAATATTATTGAAAGGGAAACAGGGCAACCAAGAGCACAGGAAGACTTTAGTGCCACAAAACTGAATGACAAGTGTACTAACAAACAATCAGAAATTGAAAATATTTTCAATAATCATTTTTTAAATGTTGTGGAGAAAATAGGATCTAGATCTTCACTAGAAGAGGCAAGGCTACTAATAGAAGAGGCCATACCTGTGCAGTTTGAAACAACTGTATTTCCACCAACCTCTCCCTCTGAAATCAGTAAAATAATAAACTCACTGAAAAGTAAAAGCTCTTACGGAATTGATGGCATTTCCAGCAAAGTACTTAAAGCTTGTTCCCCACAGATAAGTAGGATTCTCAGCCATGTATGTAAGGAGCTCTTTGGAGCAGGGTGTTTTCCACAATAGACTGAAATATGCCATTGTAAAACCATTGCATAAACAGGGGGATACATCGGATGTCAACAACTATCGCTCAATCTCTCTTCTGACAGCTCTATCAAAAATTTTTGAGAAAGTAATGCATTCAAGAATAGCCTCGCATTTTTGTAAAAATAAAGTACTAACAAAATGTCAGTTTGGTTTTCAGAAAGGCTTTTCAACAGAAAATGCTATATACGCTTTCACTGATCAAATATGAAATGCTCTGAATAACCGGACATCACCCATTGGTATTTTTTGTGATCTCTCAAAGGCCTTTGATTGTGTAAATCATGGAATTCTTTTAGATAAGCTAAATGATTATGGTTGGGGGGGGGGCAGTGCACAAATGGTTTAATTCATACTTAACTGGAAGAATGCAGAAAGTTGAAATAAGTGGTTCATGTAATGTTAAAACAATAACTGATTCCTCAAACTGGGGGTGGGCTATCAAGTACGGGGTCTCACAGGGTTCGGTCTTAGGTCCTTTACTGTTCTTGATATACATTAATGACTTACCATTCCACATTGATGAAGATGCAAAGTTAGTTCTTTTTGCTGAAGATACAAGTATAGTAATAACATCCAAAAACCAAGAACTAAGTGATGTAATTGTAAATGATGTTTTTCACAAAATTATTAAGTGGTTCTCAGCAAACGGACTCTCTTTAAATTTTGATAAAACGCAGTATATACAGTTCCGTACAGTAAATGGCACAACTCCAGCAATAAATATAGACTTCGAACAGAAGTCTGTAGCTAAGGTAGAATTTTCAAAATTTTTAGGTGTGTCCATTGATGAGAGGTTAAACTGGAAGCAACACATTGATGGTCTGCGGAAACGTCTAAGTTCAGCTACGTATGCTATTAGGGTTATTGCAAATTTTGGTGATAGGAATCTCAGTAAATTAGATTACTATGCCTACTTTCATTCACTGCTTTTGTATGGCATCATATTCTGGGGTAATTCATCGTTGAGTAGAATAGTATTTATTGCTCAAAAACGTGTAATCAGAATAATTGCTGGAGCTCACCCACAGTCATCCTGCTGACATCTATTTAAGGATCTAAAGGATCTAGGGATCCTCACAGTAACCTCACAGTATATATATTCACTTATGAAATTTATTGTTAATAATCCAACCCAGTTCAAAAGTAATAGCAGTGTGCATAGCTTTAACACCAGGAGAAAGGATGATCTTCACTATGCAGGGTTAAATCTGACTTTGGCACAGAAAGGGGTAAATTATGCTGCCACAAAAGTCTTTGGTCACCTACCAAACAGCATCAAAAGCCTGACAGATAGCCAACCAACATTAAAAAATAAATTAAAAGAATTTCTGGATGACAACTCCTTCTACTCATAGGCTGAATTTGTAGATATAAATTAAGGGAGGGGGGAAAAAACTTAAACATTAGTGTCATGCAATATTTTGTGTAATGTAATATCTTGTACAGACATCTTTTATTAACCTGACACGTTCCACATCATTACGAAGTGTCGTATTCATGATCTATGGAACAAGTATTAATCTAATCTAATATAATCTAATCGTAATACTTAGATACTTCTCACTATTTTTTATTCACAACACAATAAGACTTGCTAACTATATGGCTGCCTTTCCGCACACTCCAAAAATTACGTCTATCCTCCACAAGGCATCAATCGAAAGTGTCCCTTAGCTCCTTCTTGAAGTATGAAACAAAAGAGAATTAAATGTGAACATTACAAAGATTATAATCTACATGCTACTCAATTTAATCTTTGTGCGCAGCCTTTAAGGTATTGTATGTCTCTGCGTCGGCAGTCTCGTGACTGAAGCGACTGAAGTTACGAACATTTTAATGAAAGTTTGGTGTTTCTAAATTAAATAGTTTGAAAGCTATGAGCGAGTGAACTTTCAGGTCATAGTAACAATTCCATGTGGCATATTTCGTGCTCTGTATGGAGTACTTTGCCGAGCACTTCTTACTAAGAAGACCACTGAAACGACCGAATGTTTAACTTCCGAAGAGTGATGGGTCTGTGAATGTTAAGACCGTGAAAATTAGTCCAGTCGGGATTGCAAAAATTCTGGCTGCTCTTCGAGTGAAAATTTGTTGTACAGACAGTAAGTTTTGAAGGATAAAGTTTACCATATTAAATACGGACTTGATAGCTATTTCATGTGTTTCCATATGAAAAAAAAATCAGATTCAATATAATTTTTAAATGCTTTCTGCAAGTAGACTGCATCTTCCGAACGCCCGATTTTTTTAAATATGAGCTTGCAGGAACTGACTTTCAACTCGAGTTACGCCGCCTCTGTGTGGTAGGTATTAGGTAGTGGTTTCATCAACGCTGCTTTACACTGCCTAGCACGTATCTGCTACTACAGAGCGAAGGGACGTCGGAAGGAAGGAATATCGAGGTAGATGGACTTTCGAATTCAGAGAAAGAACGAAGATGACCGATCCCGCCCCGCCGCAACTCGCTAAGCTAAATACAGAATAAATGAAAATTTGCACCCTTAATTTGTGCTGTATCTGTGGTTATCACTTTTACTAGTGAAATTTTACGTTATTTTAAGTGAGTTAAGTTAATATTCAAAATTGCTAAGCAGTTAAGCGTCTTTTACGCAATACGAGAATGAAGTTACTGAGGCAGAAAAATTTAGACTGAAACTGGTCATTAGCAAACAACCAAAACTGGCAGTAAATAGTTAATAAGTTTCATATTTTTATGACACTCCGTGATTGCATGGAAAGGAAAGGGACCATGCTTGATAGTAAATGTCTGAGGACAATGACAACACAGGTGCCCTGCAATTTTAACTACTGAAGATTATTATTCAAGAAAGATAGTCATTAAAGTTTATTGAGAAAATGCAGTTGGATAATGCCTGTACAATACTAGTCATACTCTGTTAGTCAACAGTCTTACAATATTGTAGCTGTGCAGACAATGAACAATGTATCTGACGACATTGCTAAGATGCTGCTGGTGCTATTGGTCGAGCACCACGAGTCGTCCCCAGAGCCACAGATAATTATGGGGCAGGCAGTAATAAGAATTGCAGCTTCCTCCACCTGTCCACTCTCAATACTCGTTAGTTAAAGAAGTAGGTGCGCCTACATTGCCGCAATCATCACTGTACACCATGTTTGCAGGAGAACCCAACTAACACTAGCCATTCTTTCAAGACTCACGCTGCTATTTACCCTCTGCTCGCAGCGCAGCAGAGACTCCCCATACACAAAGATAAACAACACTACAGTTACTGCCATTTTGTCGTTGATATTGATATATTTAAGCAAAATTCCCTTGACGATTACCCAGCAATTTACAATATACATTACAATTACATTCAATTATCCATGATCACAAATAAATATACTATTACATCCATTACATATTAAATATAATTTCTGTAATGAAGCTTACAGATTCAGAAATAGCAGTATATTACAAGCTATCAACAGATATTAAACGGCGAAAATTTTTGGATCGTGTAGAAGATTTCTGCATTTTCGGTGCTACAAGATACAAGGTAGGCAATCTGCAACCAGGTTGTCTTTTTCTGATATATGTGATTCACATCAGTTGTGAACTGTGCGATATACTCGATCTACCTGCACTGATATGGTGAACTGATGTCTGTCTCACTGAAAACTAACTACTAACGGCTTGTGGTCTGTAAAAACTGCGAAGTGTTTCCCTTCGACAGATGGGCGGAAATGCTTGATAGATAAGTAAACAGCACTCCATTTTTGCTACTGGTGATTCGGGTTCTTAGAGAAAAATCGAGTGGCTGCCATTTGCCTTCAACTTTTTGTTGCAGAGCAGTTCCCACTCTGCTGTTTGGCTCGCATCTGCTTTAAGCCCCAAAGAGGCACTCCATCCTGGCTGTCCCAGGAGCGTTGCCTATGATAGACGTCCATTTGGGTCACTGAAAGCTGCTTTGGTATTTGGAGTCCACAGTATTTTACGATTTCCTGTCATATTTCTGCCAGTGGATACCGCTGTGAGTGGCTCTTGGATGGCAGCTAGTTTACACGAGTGACACTAGTAATCCTTAAGGACGCCTAGGATTTTTTGAAACTCCTTGTAAGTTGTAGGAAGGTGCATCTGTTGTACTGCTTCGACTCACTTGGGCAGTGGTGACAGGCCTGCCACTGAGATCAAGATCCCGGGAATTTAACCTGAAGTTTTTCCAATGCATGCTTTGTTACATTAATAATTATGCCACACTCTTGAAGATGGGGGAAAAGCTGCCATAGGTGTGCAACATGCTGTTTCACTGAAGTCATCCACATAGCAAAATACAAATGGTGAGTCCTGAAGCACCTTACACATGAACCGTTGCTAAGTTTGGGCAGCATTTCTGAGGCCAAGTGGCATAAAATTGTATTCAAACACGTCTAGTTGTGTGATCTCTGATATTCTGTTTGTGACAGATGGAGCCAAGGAAATCTGGGAAAACGCCCTGGCACAGTCTTTCATACTGAATATTTTGGCATTGCTAATGGCTCTACTAAAATCAGTTACATTGGGCATTTGGTAGTGGTCTGGAACTGTTGCGTCACTAAGAACTCTATAGCCTCCACAGACTTTTCTTATGAACCATGTGGACTGGAAAGGCCTACATACTATTGGATCTGATCACAATACCTGCTTTCAGAAGTCTTTGGAAATTGGTTTGCACCATAAGTAGCTTCTCAGGAGGCAGACGCCATTAGCAGAATGCAATGGGTGGATATTGTGTCATGCAGATGTGGTATTGAGTATTGTCTGAGCATATCCTTCTGGCCAGATGGGTTTGGTGAGTGCTGGAAAGTCTTGAAGCAGATTACGAAAAAGGTGTGCCTCAGATAATGCCATGATATTGCCGAAAGAACTCAAATCGTTACATCATGGTTTTTTATGTAATGTGCAAATGTCTGCCCCACATTAATATGAGTTTAGAATCGCATCAATACACTCTTGTGAAGATAATATGATAGAGGTGCCGGACGTTTTCATGCAGAAAGCCACGAGCACATTGCAATGCACTTGTCCCAATGGAGAAGTTGCAGTAGGCAATGTCTTTTTTTGGGTACTGGCACTGATCTGCAGCTGTCCAGATGAGACACAAGTCGACAGTTATGTAAAACATCCACTGCTGGCACCATCTTTGAAGTTTGGGTAGTTGAAGGGCTGAGTTGGGCAGACTTGCCGAAACACCTATGATAACAGCACCATTGTTCCAGCGAGTTTTATCCATTCTATCAAACTATGACTTCATAGCTACTGTTGGTGTGTAGCTACTTACACACTGTGGTGCTAGCTCCTCTATGGTAGGTCTTGTCGATGAATGTTGCAGGTGCAAATTATTCATGCTTCTTCCAGGATCAGTGATGTCAGCTTCCACAATTATGCCCATTTCAGAGTCTTTGTCATGGCTGTTGTTGATTCTTGCGCATGTGGAAACTTTACTGAAGCTCTTTGCAAAGGCGCCTGTCTTCTCTGTTAAGACTTGCAATGGCAAGTCTGTTTGCACCACAATGACAGCGCAGATTTTCTCTGAAAGTTTACAAAGCCAATACACATAAAGATGCTTCAGGCAGAAGTTCAGGTGCTGCTAATGTCTGCAGAGCTTTGAGCACTTCTGACTGAATCTTGTCATGCATATTTTCGTCTACAACTTTTTTTGGTAATTACAACTCTTGTGACAGTATGTGACGCCTCGATAACTTCTAAATCCAGATGTGAAACCATACTATTAAATCTTCCAGTGTTATTGGACACCCAACGTTTTTGAAATATGCATCCAACCTACATAAACCAGAACTGAGGTTGCATCACCCAGAATGCAGAATGCTTAACATTTCCATGTCGTACATATGTGCAGCCACCTTCTTTATTTTCATGTATCATTCCATTTTGTTGCGAATTAATAGTTGTGGATTGTGATTTTGGTTTGAGTTGTAAGTATTGTTCGTTCTTGATTATGGCTTCTGATGCTTGTGTTAATGAATCCATTATTTCCAACGATACATTCACACTGTTATTCTTTGCCTTGTTTTTTAGGGGTTATGACTGTAGGGACCCATATATTACATTTTATCCACATACAATGATTTCTTCTTCCTGGCTCTACAGCCCTTGATGGGCCTACACGTGCTGTAAAGCATCGTTCCATTCATTTCTGTCCAATGTTTTGGATCTCTATCCTCTGACACCAATAACTGTTAGATCTTCTCGTATGTCATCCAAATATCAAGTCTTGGTCTTCCACTGCTTCTTCATCCCAGCAGGTTTTGTAGCAGCGCTATTTTTATTGGAGTCTCATGTTCCATACGAATAACATGAGCAATCCACTTCAGGAAGTTATTTTAATGAGCTTTATATAGATTGTTCAAAATTACATCGTCTACTCCATAATTCACCTCCATTAGTTTGCCCCATAGGTCTTGCTTAACACCTTCCATTCAAAACATCCTACTAGCTCTTCACACTGTGCAATACTTCCTCGCTTATTTAACAAATAACGTTAGTAAACAACTGCAAGCACGCTGACTGTGACTAATATAAAACATGCCGCCTATTGTAGATCGGGATATGTTAGTTCCGTACAAAAGTCAAAAAATAAAAGGAAAAGTGTTCGATATGTAACAAATTCTGTGTGTGTTATGACAGTACATGTATGCTGTATTATATTATCCCAAAAGTAGTTGCCAAAAAAAACCTGGGAACAGGAAAATGTTACAATCAGGCATCTCATCCAGCAAGTACTTCGACTTTTTTGTGGGAAATGGTGATCTCTGATACAACATGCCACTGCAACAAACGCGTTGTAAAAGGTGTAATGTGCTTATATTGTAAAACAGTTTTTCATTATTCATGTGTTAATGTCAATCCTAAAAGGAAACTATGGTTCTGCAATAGCTGTTTCAAAGGCGACTCAGGCCAAAATACTCATATGAGAAACACCAAAGACGAAGTTATCAATGCTCTGCTGGAAGAGTTTTCAGTTATGAAACATGACGTACACAAACTATTTGAAAAAGAAGCAAATAGGCTTAGCGATTTACCTTACGATACTTCGTGTTGATAACAGTTCTGTTGTTTGCGTTTGTAGAAAGTGCGGGAAAAACACAAACAGTGGTGTTACCTGTAGCAAGTGCGAAACAAAACATCAGTCTAAAACTCCCGACCATGTTCCAAAACTTTACATTTTAGGCTATAGCCACAGCCGCGGTGTTGTCTTACGAATAAATAAAACTTTAGATGTGAAATCGAAGAGCTTTGTAAAGCCTAGGGCGCCCCTCTCAGGAATAAGAAAACTAGTTTTTTCTGAAAAGATGAAAATCTGTCTTCGAAAGATTTTATAGTCCTCTTTGGTGGGTCTAATGACATTTACCAAAATGATACATCTAAAGACTGCTGCAAATTACAGAAGTGTTTATCTGAGCTAAGTCATACAAATGTTATCCTCGTAAATATACCACAAAGGTACGACTTGATGCCCTTGTCGTGAATAAACAAGGAAATTAATGTTGCCAATGAACTTTTTTCCAGGATATGCAAGCACCATAGAAATGTTTTTAATGTTAAAATTAATACCATTGGACGCAGATTCTACACTACTCATGGACTGCACTTAAATGGCCTTGGAAAGCAAATGGTACATTAAAGCTAATGGAAATTATTAAGAGGCTGCAACACTTACCAACAACGTCATCAGGGGTACCTGTATCATCACCAAAGAAAGTATATTGAGGAATGACTAATGCAGAATCAGATACGGTAACAGAAAATGCAGCATAAGTACCTAAAGCAGCAATACTAACAGCAGTAGAATCAACAGCAGCGTCAGAAGAACCACCATCAGTAACAGCAGAAGTAACTCCTCCAGCATTAGAACTAGCTCCTACAGCAGCAGCACCATCTCCCACACTAGCAGTAGAAGAACCAACTCCTTTACCAGTCATAGCAGAAACTACTTCTCCACCAGCAGAAACTAAACCAACTTCTCCACCAGCAGAAACAGAACCAGCTCCTCCTCCATCATCTTCAGTGGTAGAAGAAGCAAATAGATCAGTCACAGTAAATAAAGTATCGTCTTTGTCTCATGATGAAGTGGTCCCAAATGGTTTGGGAAAACATGTTCTTACAAAACTTGTTGACAGTGAACTTCCAACCGTGTTTCAAGCAGGCCCAAAAAATTACCAAAGACAAATGAAGATTTTTTATGGATTATTCCAAGGAAGCCCAACCGCCACCTAACATAGATTCCACAGCTGGAAAAACAATTAAATGTTCTCCACTGCCCCATAAAACTGTACTCCTCCCTTTCTTCACTTAAATGTCAGGTCTTGGAAAAATAAAGCTGATGAGCTTGGTATACTATGAAAAAGTAACAAAAAATGATTTTATGTATAAACGAACATTGGTTAAAGGAAGAAGATATATAACTGTATGTATCATCAGGTTTCAAAGTAGCTACATACTACTGCAGACCCAGTGAATCTTATGGGGGTTCATCCATATATGTTAACAATGATCTAGACTTAAAGTTTTCTGTTCTTGAAGTTAGTGACTTTTGTATTAAAGGTGTTTTTGAAGCAGCTGCTTTGATTATACCTAGTATACAGCTCATAACTGTATCTTTATATTATACTCCTGAAAGTAATGTAGAACAATTTATAGAATGTTTAGAAAAACTTGCAATCAGTATTCAAAATATTAGTTTTTGGGATCTAAAAATAGACATTAAGGAAAATGAGAGCCAGAAATGTTAATTTAGTATATATGTTAAGATCCTGTAATCTCTTTTGTACTAATTGAAAGAGCCTTCATGGAAATATGATCTCGCGATCTTAGGAGATTTAACTAGCCATTTGAATGCTTTGAACATTTCACTACAAGGTAAAGATCTGCTAATTACTCATTTCATAGATCGAATACGAGCTTTTAAAATGAAATTGACACTTTGGGTGAGTCAGCTGGAAACAGGAAATCTAGCTCATTTTCCTAAATTATCATCCATGCAAGATGTACACATAGGCTGTGATCGTTATTCACATAGTTTAGTTGCCCTTAAGGAAGAATTTGATCAACGCTTTCAAGATCTGACAGCACTAGACAGTGATTTTGATCTGTTCTCCTCTCCATATTCAGCGAATATTGAAGAGATTCGTCCTGAGCTGCAACTGGAAATTATTGACCTGCAGTGTGACAGAGAATACAGAGACAAATTTCAGAACAAGAAAAACATTTTGGAATTCTACAGACACTTCCCTTAGGATAGAATTCCTCGTTTGCACAAACTGGCAGCTACAATAATATCAATGTTCGGTTCCACGTTTGTTTGTGAACAACTGTTCTCTGCAATGAAATGTAACAAGACGCGCCTGAGAAATGCATTGACTGATCGAAATTTAAACTACGTGCTGTGCCTACAATACACAAGAACAATTACTCTAAACATAGACGCAATTGTAAACGGCAAAAAGTACAAGATAACCGAGAATCCCACACTTCAGTAACACCTTTTATTGTGTAACAGTTCACAAATTAATACGAATGTAAAGGCATACACAAAGCTAATAAAATTATGTGGCATGTGTACATTCTCCTTTATTTGTTTCATTTGTCACAGTAATAATTCGTGAGCGATATCCCTGCAGGTGGCCGCGGATTTACATTGACTGGCGGCAGCTGTTGTGTGCCCCACGTGACTCTCCCCACTCTCTGCTCTGGTCCAGTAGTGGGGGTAGCGTACTCACGCTGCTCCGTGTTTGCGCCTTGCTGCTCACAGCTTGCTCCGTGAGCACATATGTTGTGAAGCCCTATTTTATGGGGTAACTCCCCCAGAGCCAAAAAAAATTCACTTGGCAGAGAAAAGCAATTAGACATCTTTATGGAATCACTGACTACAAGGCCTCATGTAGACCTTATTTTAAAGACTTAAAAATTACCACAGCCCCCTCTCTTTACATATATTGTTGCCTATTAAACATAAAATGAAACATAAACCACTACATTGTAAGGAAAACTGTTCATCAGCACAATACTCGACAAACAAATATGATTGATATACCCACAACCAGGCTTAAGAAAACCCAATCTAGCTATGAATACATAGGCATAAAATTATTCAACACTCTATCCATACAGGCTCAACTGGTTTCACTGGATATTTTCAAAAATAAAACCAAAGTGTGGATGAAGGAAAATACCTTTTATAGTATAGAAGAATTTCAGAGTAGTTGTAAAGATGACTTAATTTATTGATAAAATAAGGCTTACTGTCATATTAGGAGGTTGTTGGCAACACTGCGCCGACGCGGACACTTCGAGTATTTGCTGCAATAAATAATTATAAAAAGCTATTTTTAAACGTTTACAACTGTTATTTATATAATATACGTGTTGTTAAATTAGTGGAAGTGTTAGTGAAGTATAAAATAAGATTAAACGGGGTTGAGAAGCGTATTTTTCTTCTCGCGCCTGTAGCACGAATCCTAGGCCTAATTTCACGTGCGCGAATCGTAAGTAAACAGTGACTTAAACTTACATGTAATCACCACTCTTTCAATTTATTTGTATATGCCTGAATAGTTTCTAGGGTCCTTTGTTAACGTTTTAGTCAGTACTTAAATCAGTTTATACGATTTCTGTTTTTACCATGAGTGAGAAGTGTGTGACTTGCCGTAGGATCGTTAGTTCTGGGCTGTGGTGTGATGGGTGTTGTAGTTTCTTTCATTGGGGCGAATGTAATGGCGTGGGAAATGGGGACATAAATGAGGCTCACCAGTGGTATTGTAGGATCTGCAGTAGAGATAGGAAAATACTGGAACAGGAAGGGAAAATTGCAGCTCTTCAAGCTGACCTAGACAAGGCAAGGGAGGATCTGGACTGGTTAAAGAGGGAGAAGGGCGAACAGAGGTGGGAAGTCATAAATCTTGAAAATAGATTTGGCTTGTTGCCTCAGTCAGAATCAGATGAGCCTCATGTAGCTGAAGCTGTAGAAAGGGCACAACAAGATTTCAAGGACTTGACAAAGGTAGGGAAATTTGTAAAGAGAAAGAAAGTTCTGTTGTTAGGTAGTTCCCATGGTAGAGGTGTTGGCCAACTACTGCAGGAAAATCTAGGTCGAGAGTACTAGGTCACAAACTTTTACAAGCCTAGTGCAGATCTGGGTCAGGCAACAGAAGATGTAGGTTCTTTATGCAAGGATTTCATGAAGGAGGATGCCTTGGTTATAGTGGGTGGTCCAGGAAATAGCATTGACAGAGACTCTGAGTGTCCATAGAGAGTGGCCTGCTGAAGATAGCATCAGCAACGAAGCATATGAGTGTGGGTTTTGTGACACCATGATCGGCCTCATTTGAACTCTTCCGTCGGGAGCATGAACTTGGAGTTGGAGTGGCTGCTTAGGACGGATATAGGGTCCCATATTGGTTTGATTTCTGTGGATACTATCGATAGGTGAGACTACACTAGGCATGACCTTCACGTCAATAGGAAAGGGTAGGGAAAACTGTCTGGGTTGATTACAGAAAACTTAAGGGTGGACAATGTCACAAGTGGTAAAACACCAGTGGTCACGGGTGTCAGAGGGATGGATGCCTTTTTAGGATAGGGAAGGGGGAAAGAAAACAAGTTTTAAGAGAGATTGGCAGACACACCCAGTTTGAGAAAACAGATGAACAGGAATCAGATTTTAGCATACAGCCTCCATTTAAACAATGTTTAACAGAAAGTAATCAGAAACTGCCAGTTCATCTTCGCCAAAGCAGTTATAATCCCATTAGTATGCAGTATCAGTTATCTTTATTAAACCAGAACATTCTGGGACTCAGAAATAAAGTTGATGAACTACTCATTTGTATAGATGAAATGAATTCATCTAACCAAATTGACATAATCTGCCTCTCTGAACGTCAAGTGATCACTGGTATAGATATGTTAGACATTTCAGGATTTAAGCTAGCTTCCTACTTCTGCAGAGTAGATATGGATGGAGGAGGAGTTGCCACAATTATTAAAAACCGCCATAAATTCAAGAACATTGATATTTATAAATTCTGTTTAGAGCAGCATCTAGAAGCATGTGCAACAGAAGAAGAGTTCCATAACAGATCCTATGTAATAGTAACTATTTACCGAGCACCTGCAGGAAATTATAATCTATTCATAAATCATCTAGAAACTCTTTTGGGTTATTTAACAGGAAGAAACAAAGAAATTATGATTGCTGGTGACTTTAATACAGATTTTCTAATTCAATCTTCCGGTAAACATTTACTGCAGTTAGTAATGTTGTCTTTCAATCTAACTCACACTGTAAACTTTCCAACTAGGATCACTAAAACCTCAAGGACAGCCATTGATAACATTTTTATAGACAAATCAAAGGAACAAAATCTTATCATAAAACCTGTAACGAATGGACTATCAGATCATGACATGCAGGTCCTTGTTTTAGATGTAAATTCTAAGCAGATTATTAAGACTGCTAAATTTGAGTACAGGAGAGTAGTCAATCAACCAAAAATTGAGTGTTTTAGAAAACTGCTCAAAGATATGAACTGGAAGGATGTTTATAGTGCTCATGACATGAATGAAAAATATAACACATCATGAACAATGTCAGTACCATGTTTGAAAACTGTTTTCCTCTAAAAGTTACTCAAATTAAACAGAAGTCTATAATGAAACCATGGATTACACTAGGAATAAAGACTTCCTGTAAGACAAAAAGGAAAATGCATCTGTCGACCAAGAATAGCTCCAATGCTGATGATTTAGCTAAATACAAGGAATACTGTAAAATATTAAAAAAGGTCATTCAGACATCTAAACAAATGCACTATGAGAAGAAGATAGCAACGTCAGGGAACAAAATAAAAACAATATGGGATATAGTGAAAGAGGAGACTGGTAGAACCAGAAAGGAACAGGAGCAAATAGCATTAAGGATAGATGACATGTTAGTAACCGATGGGCATAGTGTGGCAAATCTATTTAACAAGTACTTTATATCTGTTACTGATAGAATAGGATTGTCAGGATCAGTAAATAGTGCCCTTGAATATCTGAAACTAGCCTTTACAAATAGCTTTAGGTACATGAATATGTCCCTCACTTCACCAAAAGAAATAACTTCCATAATAAAATCTTTAAAAACAAAGCATTCCAGTGGTTACGATGAAATATCAACAAAGTTAATTAAGGCATGATCTTGTGAGTTTAGTACAATTCTAAGTTACTTGTGTAACCAGTCAATTATAACCGGGACATTTGCTGACTGGCTAAAATATGCAGATGTTAAGCCTCTATTCAAGTAAGGGAATAAAGAGATACCGTTAAACTACAGACCGATTTCACTTTTGCCAGCATTCTCAAAAAATTTAGAAAAAGTAATGTACAGGCAGCTTCTCAACCATCTGACCACAAATAACATATTATCAAGAATACAGTTTGGATTTCTGAAGGGTTCTGATATCGAGAAGGCTATTTACACCTACAGTGAAAATGTACTTAAGTCATTAAATAACAAGTTACAAGCAGCAGGTATTTTCTGTGATTTGTCAAAGTTATTTGACTGTGTGAACCACAACATCCTTTTAAATAAATTAGATTTCTATGGTGTCACGGGCAGTGCTGCAAAATGGTTCAAGTCATACCTCGCTAACAGGAAACAAAGAGTGTCAGTGCAAGGCACTAGTGAATTAAGTCATCAGTCATCATCAGAATGGTAAGAAATTACATGTGGTGTCCCACAAGGATCCATCTTAAGGCCATTGCATTTTCTTGTATACATTAATGATCTCTCATCAGTTACACTTCCAGAAGCAGAGTTCGTTTTGTTTGCAGATTACACAAGTATTGCAATAAATAGTATGTCGAGTGTAGTTCTTGAAAGATCTGCTAATGATATTTTCATGTATATGAATAAATGGTTTAAAGCCAACTCACTGACATTAAACTTCGAAAAGACTAACTATATGCAGTTCAGAATCTGTAAGAGGTTTCCACCCAGCATATGCATAAAGTATGAAGAAGAGCAGATAGAAGAGCTTGACAGTCTTAAATTCCTGGGTTAACAACTTGATAATAAATTCAGTTGGGAGGAGCACACCACAGAACTGCAGAAACGCCTTAACAAATCTGTATTTGCAATTCGGGTGTTAGCAGACATAGTCGACATAAAAATGAAAAAACTTGCATACTTTGCCTACTTCCATTCCATAATGTCATATGGTATAATATTTTGGGGTAACTCTTCAAGTCAAACAAAAGTTTTCAGAATCCAAAAGCATGTCATATGTATTATTTGCGGAGTAAATTCACGGACGTCCTATAGAAACTTCTTCAAAGAATTGGGTATACTAACTACTGCCTCTCAGTATCTTTACTCCTTAATGAAATTTGTCCAAAATAATATATCTCGTTTTCCAACAAACAGCTCAGTTCATACATACAATACCAGGAACAAAAATGGTCTGCACAAGGACTTAAAAGCACTTACTTTAGTTCAAAAAGGGGTCCACTACTCAGGAAGACTCATCTTCAATAACTTGCCAGCAAACATAAAAAATTTAGTTACAAATAAAGATCAGTTTAAAAGGAGCCTGAAAGACCTACTAGTGGCCAACTCCTTCTGCTCCATTGACGAATTTTTTAATAGAAACAAATGATGTATTGTACATATTCATACTCTTAGTATTGTTATTTCAGCATTAAACAATTGACATGTTCCACATCCAGGAGGATCTCCTCAGCACGGATCTATGGAACGAAAAACTCATCTAATCTAATCTAATCTCGTGTATAGATATGGGTGTAGAGGCAGCTATAAGCTAATAGGATACAACACTGCTATATATTTTACCATGTAATATTTTGTGATATGAAACATAATGTACAAATAGCTGTAATTCTTCTGACAACATAGATTGCATGTTAATGCTGATAAAATAAGTCTTACTGTTATGTTTAGATATGAGTGTAGAGGCAGTTATAAGCTAATAGGGTACAACACTGCTATATTTTTACCATGTAATATCTTTCTATGTAAAATATAAAGTAAAAACAGCTGTAATACTTCTGACGACATCGATGGCATGTTAATGCTGAAAGATGGATAAAAAATAAATAAAGATACTTTTGTATAATCAACGATTCATTTATTAATAAAGTATTCCCGTGTTTAAGCTGTGTCAAATGATTAACTGCCATGAGCTTTCTGCAGAAATCTCATCTACCATTTTCAAGTGGTTGACTGTTGTGAGAATGCCGCTGCCATGCCTATATAGCCGCCCCACCACCAGTGACACCACTGGTGCCAGGTCCCACACTGCATGTGGCAATGTTTTGGTGGCACTACCACTGCGTCTGCTTCCGCTCCCCAATCACAGGATCCCAGGCCGTACTCAGCTGCAATTCACCGTCTTTATTGAGGGTGTTGTCATGTAGTTTGAACTCTATTGCTTCATTTGTAGCGCTATTCCAGAAAGTGTTGGTCTGTCTAATATTTATCCACTTGACAATGGCAGAGGAGAGCTTTACCGAAAACTTGTGAGCAGTTAACCACTTGACATGGCTTGTGACCCAAAGTATTTTATCTGGATATCGCTGTGAGAGAGTGCATTCGTACTTAGCGATTGATTCGCTCAGTTATTGTGGCCATACTTTAAATGGTCAGAAATGTAACATTGCACTCTTCAAAAAAACGAAGAAACGTAGTATTCTATGACTGAAATATCAGTGAGTCACAACTAGAATCAGTCAGTTCACACAAACAGACCTCACTTCATTGGTATTACTACTAGGACAATATAGACTACAGAGGAGGTTTCTAACAAAACACTCATATGGCTCAGCCTATAATATTGTTCAAGTGTGTGAAATCCATACCACCTAGGACTATTAGAGGATATATAACGTACTGGTGCATAAAGAATACCACATGAACGGTGAGGGGTTTGTTTGACCTATGGGCGAACGTCACGCAGTTGCTGAAGAACTTGAACGTTTAGATGCCTGAAGACAAGTGCCAACTATTTGTGAAAGTCTACTTACTAACTTTCAAGAACCAACTTCAAATGAGAAATCTATGAATATATTATATCCATTCACATATTGCTTCTTTAGAAAATGCGAAGAAAAGATTAGACTAACATAAACACACACGCGCGCATTTAAGCAGTGATTTGTATCGCGCTCAATACACAAATGGAAACGAAGAAGCCTAATATGTTATAGAAAATAAGTACGCTCCGCCAAGTACTGTAGAGGCGTTTACAGGTAGGTATGGGCAGAGTTTCCTCCATGTAAGTATAATTTTTAATTGTTTCTTGATCTTGTGTTTTTGTTTATTATAAATATTGGAATGGCGACGCTATCGTAACTTTGCCTCCTATAAAAATCTCTGATTGAGAGTGTTTTAACCATCGGATTCTGGATACTGAAAGCCACTTGAGATCTTACTTGTTACGAAGCATTCGTAATGTGCGTGAATAATGATAGAAATGAACGATTTTAAATATTCTACTACATTTCACTTTTTTCATGAAGTGGCAGTTAATTCTATATTTGATTATAGGCTACCAATTATAGGTTTGTGAAATGGAAAAAAATGGGTATCTATCGTCATCTTTGGATCACTTAATTAAGTTAATCTTGCCGAATCCAGAATCTTTGTTAGAAGTAACTTTGGTTGTGTCAGAATTTGAGCATGGTGGTTGTGTTGTGTATGATGGGGGCGTGATCAAATATTTAATTTAGAACATTATCTAGTATTTTTTTCCAAATTGAGTTTTGTAATTGTGTGCAGTAAAATGCCGTCTATCGATGATATAAAAAATGAATATCCTATACATTGGCTTGTGTGGAATAATGACTACAAGGAATTGGACAGAGTACTGTCAAAAGATGCGGTTAGTAGTGTTTGGAGGGCGTATTATTGCTTCTATCGTCTCGTATTTTAGAGCTGATGTCAATGCAGTGTGATACTCTGATTGTGAGTGTTGTTTGTCATCCTGTACCTTAGATGTTTCTCATTTATTCATTGATGACAGCCGTGAATAATAAGCGAATAAATGATTATACCTTGGCATTTTCGTAATAGTATTTTGATGAGCAATTTCAAACCAGAACGGGTTGTCATGTTCACTTTTGCTTTTGGTGCGAGTGAAGAAGCCTGTGAAGTTATGGGATGAAGCCCCGCAAATGACACTACGTGTGTGTTCGTCACTAGAATTTTGACTTAGTTGTAACGTAATGAAATACGATTCTATTCTGCATAATATTAAATGGATCATTAGACTGTGATATGTTTAGAACTTCGTTCGCTGACAGAGCTACTTGGTAGTAGACAAAAGCACCGTTTCAAATTGCGCTTACATTAAAAAATGTCATTGCTGGTCGTTTCATTCTATTCTCATTCGGTGAAAGATTATTAGCACTGTTAACACCCGAATCGAGTGACGCGCGCTCCAGTTTCTAATCCCTCTCGACATTTTTCGCCCATACACTTTGTGATGTTGCTAGTTGCTGTCTAGCACATTTTGCTTTCGTAGATTATCTCCTACTGTTGTTGAGGAAAAGTACAATAGATATTTATTCAGCTTACCGTCATTTTGATGGCTCTCTTGTGGTCAGCATTGTTTATACTTGGAAAACTAAGATTTACAGAATTAAAAGCAAAAGCGTAGCTTTACACATGGATTGATTTTTTATCAGATACCTACATGTAAATCACAATTACTATATGTCAAGCCAAATAAGTTAAGAATGTAATTAACTCCCTTAGAAGCAAATACTCTCGTCAAGTTGATAATAAGTAAAGAACTAAAAATCTTGTTCTTCACCTGTAAGCAGTCCATCTCTATCACAGGGGATATGCCAGACAGACAGACTGACATGTGCTGTTGCCAGACTGCTTTAAAGGAAGATAGTAATAGGTATTAATAGCTGCCAGCCTCACTAATTACCTCCTCCATGAAGATACTCAAAAGGATTCTGTACACAAGAACCAGAACACACTTCTCTCAAAATAAGATACCCTCAAATTGGACTTAAAAAGGAGCTAACCATGTTGTTGTTGTTGTTGTTGTGGTTGTTGTGGTTGTGGTCTTCAGTGCTGAGACTGGTTTGATGCAGCTCTCTATGCTACTCTATCCTGTGCAAGCTTCTTCATCTCCCAGTACCTACTGCAGCCTACATCCTTCTGAATCTGTTTAGTGTATTCGTCTCTTGGTCTCCCTCTACGATTTTTACCCTCCACACTGCCCTCCAATACTAAATTGGTGATCCCTCGATGTCTCAGAACATGTCCTACCAACCGATCCCTTCCTCTAGTCAAGTTGTGCCACAAGCGGAAATACGGAAGCGTCCGATCCCACCCGTCTGCTTTGACCCATGACGTCACAAATATGGTGGAAACAAAAACAAACACACACACTTTCCACAAGAAGCCTAATGACACTAACGGGACAAGCGCGGGAAATGGGGTGTTTTGGGTGGGGGGCAAACTAAATATAAACAAATTTAGACGCCTTGCATAGCTACAACGTGTAAGTGAAGACAGCCATGCATGAATACCCATCCACCTCCCCAGAGGTCGTAACCCCTGCAACCCATAGAAGATAAAGATGCTTCAGTAGCTAATTAGTGTTTTTTGTCTTTAAAAAAAAAAAAAAAAAATCTCATGGGATAGAACGAACAGATCAGAAAGATAAATATAATAAACTAAAACAGAAATTCGAGGAAACAGATAATTAAAATAAGTAATAAGTGTTTTTAAATTTAAAAAAAAAATCTCACGAGATGGAACGAACAGATCAGAAAAGTAAATAAAATAAGATAAAACGGAACTGGAGACAGCCACACTCAAACCAAACTCCGCGCCGTCATGACGTCACACACGACAACACCCTTACGTCACGGGTCAAAGCCGACGCGTTGGATCGGACGCTTCTGTCGACCCCCACAAGCTCCTCTTCTCCCCGATTCTGTTCAATACCTCCTCATTAGTTATGTGATCTATCCATCTAATCTTCAGCATTCTTCTGTAGCACCATAATCCGAAAGCTTCTATTCTCTTCTTGTCTAAACTATTTATTGTCCATGTTTCACTTCCATACATGGCTACACTCCATACAAATACTTTCAGAAAGAACTTGCTGACATTTAAATCTGTACTCGATGTTAACAAATTTGTCTTCTTCACAAACGCTTTCTTTGCCATTGCCAGTATACATTTTATATCCTCTCTACTTCGACCATCATCAGTTATTTTGCTCCCCAAATAGCAAAACTCCTTTACTACTTCAAGTGTCTCATTTCCTAATCTAAGTCCCTCAGCATCACCCGATTTAAGTCGACTACTTCCATTATCCTCGTTTTGCTTTTGTTGATGTTCATCTTATACCCTCCTTTCAAGACACTATCAATTCCGTTCAACTGCTCTTCCAAGTCCTTTGCTGTCTCTGACAGAATTACGATGTCATCGGCGGACCTCAAAGTTTATATTTCTTCTCCATGTATTTTAATACCTACTCCGAACTTTTATTGAATAATATCGGGGATAGGCTACAAGCCTGTCTCACTCCCTTCCCAAACACTGCTTCCCTTTCATGCCCCTTGACTCATAACTGCCATTTGGTTTCTGTACAAATTGTAAATAGCCTTTCGCTCCCTGTATTTTATCCCTGCCACCATCAGAATTTGAAAGAGAGTATTCCAATCAACATTGTCAAAAGCTTTCTCTAAGTCTACAAATGCTAAATACGTAGGCTTGCCTTTCCTTAATCTTTCTTCTAAGGTAAGTCGTAGGGTCAGTATTGCCTCACATGTTCCAACATTTCTACAGAATCCAAACTGATCTTCCCTGCGGTCGGCTTCTATCAGTTTTTCCATTCGTCTGTGAATTTGCATTAGTATTTTGCAGCTGTGACTTATTATACTGATAGTTCGGTAATTTTCACATCTGTCGACACCTGCTTTCTTTGGGATTGGAATTATAATATTTTTCTTGAAGCCTGGGGGTATTTCGCCTGTCTCATACGTCTTGCTCACCAGATGGTAGAGTTTTGTCAGGACTGGCTCTCCCAAAGCTGTCAGTAGTTCTAATGGAATGTTGTCTACTCCAAGGGCCTTGTTTCGACTCAGGTGTTTCAGTGCTCTGTCAAACTCTTTACGCAGTATCATATCTCCCATTTCATCTTCATCTGCATCCTCTTCCATGTTCATAATATTGACCTCAAGTACATCGCCCGTGGATAGTCCCTCTATATACTCCTTCCACCTTTCTGCTTTCCCCTCTTTGCTTAGAACTGGGTTTCCATCTGAGCTCTTGATATTCATGCAAGTGGTTCTCTTTTCTCCAAAGGTCTCTTTAATTTTCCTGTAGGCAGTATCTATCTTACCCCTAGTGGGATAAGCCTCTACATCCTTACATTTGTCCCCTAGCCATCCCTGCTTAGCCATTTTGCACTTCCTGTTAATTTCGTTTTTGAGACATTTGTATTCCTTTTTGCCTGCTTCATTTACTGCATTTTTATATGTTCTCCTTTCATCAATTACATTCAATATTTCTTCTGTTACCCAAAGGTTTCTACTAGCTCTCGTCGTTTTACGTATTTGATCCTCTGCTGCCTTCACTATTTCATCCCTCAAAGCTACCCATTCTTCTTCTATTGCATTTCTTTCCCCCATTCCTGTCAATTGTTCCCTTATGCTCTCCCTGAAACCCTGTACGATCTCTGGTTCTTTCAGTTTATCCAGGTCCCACCTCCTTAAATTCCCAACTATTTGCAACTTCTTCAGTTTTAATCTACAGTTCATAACCAATAGATTGTGGTCAGAGTCCACGTCTGCCCCTGGATATGTCTTACAATTTAAAACCTGTTTCCTAAATCTCTGTCTTACCATTATGTAATGTATCTGATATCTTCTAGTATCTCCAGGGTTCTTCCATATATACAACCTTCTTTCATGATTCTTGAACCAAGTGTTAGCAATGATTAAGTTATGCTCTGCGCAGAATTCTACCAGGTGGCTTCCTCTTTCATTTCTTAGCCCCAATCCATATTCACCTACTATGTTTCCTTCTCTCCCTTTTCCTACTCTCGAATTCCAGTCACCCATGACTATTAAACTTTTGTCTCCCTTCACTACCTGAATAATTTCTTTTATCTCATCATACATTTCATCAATTTCTTCATCACCTGCAGAACTAGTTGGCATATAAACTTGTACTACTGTAGTAGGCATGGGCTTCGTGTCTATATTGGCCACAATAATGCATTCACTATGCTGTTTGTAGTAGCTTACCTGCACTCCTATTTTTTTATTCATTATTAAACCTACTCCTGCATTACCCCTATTTGATTCTGTATTTATAACCCTGTATTCCCTTGACCAAAAGTCTTGTTCTTCCTGCCACCGAACTTCACTAATTGCCACTATATCTAACTTTAACCTATCCATTTCCCTTTTTAAATTTTCTAACCTACCTGCCCGATTAAGGGATCTGACATTCCACACTCCGATCCGTAGAACGCCAGTTTTCTTTCTCCTGATAACGATGTCCTCTTGAGTAGTCCCCACCCGGAGATCTGAATGGGGGACTATTTTACCTCTGGAATATTTTACCCAAGCGGATGCCATCATCATCATTTAACCATAACAGTACAGCTGCATGCCCTCGGGAAAAATTATGGCCGTAGTTTCCCCTTGGTTTCAGCCGCTCGCAGTACCATAACAGCAAGGCCATTTTGGTTAGTGTTACAAGGCCAGATCAGTCAATCATCCAGACTATTGCCCCTGCAACTACTGAAAAGGCTGCTGCCGATCTTCAGGAACCACACGTTTGTCTAGCCTCTCAACAGGTACCCCTCCATTGTGAATGCACCTACGGTACGGCTATCTGTGTCGTTGAGGCACGCAAGCCTCTCCACCAGCAGCAAGATCCATGGTTCATGGGGGGGGGGGGGGGCTAACCATAGAACATGTGACTTTTAAACTCACAAATCAGATTGTGCAAAATTTAAATGACAAAAATATTGCAAAGTGTTTTCCTAGAGAAGCGTAAATGTTCCTGTATCGTTGATCTGGTTTTAGTTCTGTCAAAATAAAAGGCTGCAAAGTGTTGCATTAAGAAACTTGGGTGGTGTACACGATGAAAGAGCTTCAGAACTGGAAATAATTACTACAGTTATACTGCTGCAGGTTCAATTTTGTGTCCATTCTTGTTATAAATAAATGATCTTATGTCATATAGCCAAGAAACAGAACTAGGCCTAGTTCTCTTTGCTCATGCCGCAAGTATTATAATCAAGCCGAGTGGAGTAAGTTCAACAACGCAAATATTAATTTTTTTTAATTAATAAGTGGTTCTCTGTAAGTGAACTGTCACTGAATTTAAACAAAACACAACACATTCAATTCAGTATTATATTAATGCTGAAGGGTAAATCAGCAAATGAAACAGAATTTTCTATATTGTTATATGCTTATATTCATAAGAACCGAAGGTAGAAGTCACATGTTAATGCATAAGCTCTGCAGGTTTTCTGTTATAGGTAATAATAATAATATCAGATTTTTGAGATGAAAATGTCAAAAGGCTTACCTGTGTTACCTATTTTTTTTTGTTGTATAGAATCTTTCTGGGGGTGTAATCATTAGGGAAGAAAGTGTTTGTTGACGAGAATGTGTAATGTGGATAATTTGTGGTGTCCCTCTAGAACCTCTTGCAGATATTTCTTGTAACAGTTGTGCTACTGACAACCACAGAACAGTACACCTACATACTTCTACAGTTTGTCAACAATCATTCTGAGTTTGGAAGTAACGGTGTGGTATTCATACGGTTGCATACCTAACTCAGTTCTGTGCCATACTAAGGCTGATTGATGGATAGCATAAGTCATTTCCCATTAGTAGTATATCAGTGAATAAGTCTGTGACCACCCACGCCACGAGGTAAGGAAATAAATATATAACAAAATTAATTCCAAACAAAAACCGAAATCATATCAGCTTGACAACCTTTCTACTCAGTAGATAGATTTCCAAGGTGTGTGTGTGTGTGTGTGTGTGTGTGTGTGTGTGTGTGTGTGTGTTTTGATTCATATGACACCATCATGAGAAGTCACAGTTATGATCCATGGAACCTGCAGATACTTGACTTCTTTTGCGTATGTTAAAAAATATGTAATCATCTATGATAATTTCTGGTGCAGTGCGATAAAGAGAAGAGAGACACGAGAGGACGAACACCACTGATGTTAGCTGTTACACTTGGCCACCTAGAATCTGCACGTGTCCTACTGCAGCACACCACCAATGTCAACACAGAAAATTGTGATGGATGGACTGGTAAGTTTACATCATTAATAAATTAATTGAATTATTCTATCTGTTGCATGTACTGTGATATATAGTATAAAATGAGCTTTTCATAGTCTCAGGCAAGTAATAGTGGGAATTTGGTGTCTATATGTAAGTTGTTTATCTTAGTAAGTACAATTTTTACCTCTGTGAATCTTAGCATGAACCTCCTTGGTTGGTTGTTCAAAAGACACAACTGTTTTAGTTTTTCATCCTTTCCCTGTTTCAGATAGGTTCCTTTCATTTTTAAGTGAAAGATTTCTTCTGGATGAACGAGTCACATTTAACTAATTTGTGACTAAGAGATTGCTGCTCATAAGTACAGTAGCAGATAGTTTTTACCCTACTGTTGCGTTTATGTTACTGTGCTATTGTCTAATGTTTCTTACATCCACACCATTTTCCAAGTTATGCTTACAGTCAAGTTTATAAATAATTTAGGATGAAAGACGACCAGTTACCAAATAACAGAAGCATTGCGTCGTTGAAAGCACACAAGAGAGGATGACAGTTGGTTAGTTTTTGGACAGATCCATTAATGAGTTAGATAACACAAGTGCGTGCACCTCTGCAGAGGAGGTGGAGACTGTTGGCTAGAGGGTTAGTGGAGGATTGATGTTAGGAGGATTACGGGAGTGAAGTGTGTTTTCCAAGGGTAACTCCCATCTGTGTAGTTCATAAAAGGTGGTGCTGGGGGGGGGGGGATGGCAGAGTGGGGGGAGGCAGTGGAGGAATCCAGATACCTAAGGACAACTCCCATCTGCATAGATCAGAAAACCTGGTGTTACGAGGAAGGCGCCAGATGGGTGCAGCCATCTGAATTTGCCCCCCCCCCCCCCCAGCACCATCTGTTCTGAATTATGCAGATGGGAGTTGCCTTTGCAAAACATTCATCGTTCCCATAATTCTCCTGGCCTCAGTCTCTGCTAACCATTTGCAACCAACACCCTGTACCCAACAGTCCGCTTCCCCCCTCCCCCTCCTCTTTGCCATTAACACACGCCATTCTATACCTTCTGTGTGTGCGGGGGGGGGGGGGGGGGGGGCAGGTGTTGTAGTTGACATTGGGCATTTATGACTGGGGATCATTTTTCTAACACGCGAATTATTTGCTATATGACTTAATTTTGTCCCCATTACAGGATGTCAAACAGTCTGTTCTGGACGAAACATGGCATTGCGACATGAGACACACACATTGAACCCAGCCTATGGTATATATTTGTGTATATACTCTGCAAGCCACTGTAAAGTCCATAATGGAAGGTACTGCATATCAATTTTAGTTATATTTCGCCCTATTTCATTCACTTGTGGAGCAAGGGGAAAATAACCTTCATTTGCTTCTGAGTGGTATCTAATCACCATTGTGTTGTTCACAGGATGCCTGTACAAAATATATGATGGAGGTGGTAATCTTCCTTAAACAGTTTTCTTAAATACTTTTTCCACCAAATTTACCCTACAGGATTTTGTGAGGAGGAAGTCAACTTTCTTGCAAAGATTTCCGTATATTTTCTGGGCAGCTACTGTATGTTAAACTTTGGTGTGGTGGTGGTGGTGGTGGTGGTGGTGGTGGTGGTGGTGGTGGTAAGTTCTTGTGGGACCAAAATACTGAGGTCATTGGTCCCTCTTTAGTATGGGCTGTACCTATCTGTTGTATATCATGTACACACACACACACACACACACACACACACACACACACACACACACCTCTGGATTAGTTTGAAAGTCAGCTATCATGCCAAAAGTGTTAAGAGACTACAGATGCTGGAACAGTACTCTTAGAATTGTTAAATCTTGTACGGCATTTCCTTTGCAGGTACATCACACCTTCCCCTCCCCCTCTCTGCCCCCCAAATCCTGGCAATGATTTTAATTTTTATTCGTTGATCTTCCCTATGATTTTCAAATGATATGTCGGGCACTAAAACGTTACCACATTTTCCAGTCGGGTATTTTGTATGTTTATAAGTATTTAATTATAGATACATAATTGATCATTATTTTGGCAAGCCGTCACAAATTAGCTTGGGTCGAACACTCAAAGAAATTAAATTCATGGGCTGAGGAAGACTTTTTTTCTTGAAATTGTAGGATTGATATTGAAATCCATTGTGTTTCTCAGCTGTATGAAAGTCCATGTGGAAATTATCTTTCCTACCAGCAAAAGGAGATAAGGTAGTCATAAGAATTCTGACATATGAAAGCTGCATATTTTGGTATGCGACTGTATGCTTGTTACCTAAAACTGTGGATGAATGTTACATTCAAGTAATTTGTTAAACGGTTGGGTACAAAAGTGGTTGCTTGTAGAGGTACTTTGGATGTGAACACATTTGCTCATGGAATAAATACAACAGCAAAAAAAGCAAAATTTCACAATTTAATTGCATATAGTGATTTTCTTAAAGTTCCACTAAATTCTAAAAGGAATATACTGCTTTGTTGGATTTCTTTTAGATAGACCTGGTACTGTACATTCCAGAAGCCACACAGGCCTAAATGTCTAGTAACTTCTGCTGCAGAGTGAAAGATTTATTTAGTTTACTTATAATAAACATGTATGTTGTCTAAAGATACAGATTATAAGGTGAAGCATGCACAGCTGTCTGTATGGCTGAATGTAGTCAAAGACAGTGGTCAGCCTCTACCACTGCCCCCCCCCCCCCTTTCCCCCGATCTTGGCTAGTTGGCATGGGAAAGGGAAATTGAGAAGGACTAACACACATACATTTTTTTTTATTACACTACAAATCCGTGTTGAGGAACAGGTACACACAATTAAAATGAGGGATAGTCCATATCAGTTCAGGCAGGTTAGGGAAAAGTCTTACCTTCATAGTCTTGGATGTTATTGAATTTAGCATGTAGGTAATGAAAACATTTTTTTTCTTTTATTCTCCAAAAAAAATTCTGCTCCAAGATGCAGCCCTTCAAGGATGACATTGCAAACACCATTTTGAAGATGCAGATTTTGGAAAAAAATTTAAAATGCTGTATCTGTGGAACAGTTTTAGATATTTTGTTGTTTTTTTTCTATTTGATAGATAATTGCTTTATGATTACAAAGAAATCCTCCATTTTGACTTATCTTCCAAAATTCTTTTACTATAGCATTCCGAACTTTTTTATAATTTATAGATTTTTTTTTTTTTTTTTCAAAAATACCAATTCATAAAATTTTGTTTTTTTTTTTTTCTTTCTTTCTTGTTGATTAGTACTATATAGTTCTACATTCCCTGAAAAGGTGAGCTTCCACCTTTAGGTTGAACAGATTTTATAAACACCCAATTGAAATTTTTGCCATACATTAAAACCTGTTTTATTATCATATAACAGACTCATAAAAATCAAAACCAAGCCTAATTTAACATGATTTTAGTTTTCAAAGATGAGTAAGAGACTCATGCTTCAAGAATTTTAAATGGTTCCAAAATGTATCTGAAAGATCCAGAGACTTAATGGTTTCAATTTATACAGCTTCTGTGCACTCTGTTTTGTACTAAGATTAGCCAGTCAATGAACTAAAAATGTTTTCCCTTGCTTCAGTATCTTCCTTTGATATAGAATGATACCTTCCTGTTGAACCAATAGGAACTGGAGCACTTACAGTCTTCAGAACATTGTGAAAGGAAGTGAGCACTGATTGTGTTGTTGCTGTCCTTCAGCTGGAAACCTATATCCAGCACCTGCTCCATGTGGTAGCATAAAGTTCACTATGATTTCATTTAACTCATAACGGGTGTCTGTAATCTCTATAGTCCACCAGTCACAGTCATACACACCTCACAAACATCCCCCATCTCAGGTTGTGAATCTGAATGTTATCCTGCTGTTTCTGAGGTGTTGGCCAAACGAACGAAACTTCTTCTTTCTTGCTCTTTAAAGTGCATGCAGTATGAGTTTGTCCATCACTTTGATTTCAACAATGTCTCTTCTGAATTCCTTTCACAACAGTAGTTTGTTTGGACCATTTTTTCTTTTCTCTGCTCACGGACTTCTTCGATTTCCTCTTTGGACAAAACAGTGAGGGCTGTGGATGTGTAAGATTTTATTACCCTCATAAAATCCTCAGCATTCTGAATCACAGCTGTATTTGATCTGGAAAGATTATGCTTTGTTGCATGGTGCTTCAGCAGGCTGCCTACACCATCACAAGGCCACTTCCCATGACCAGTAGCACTGTATACCCTGTCAATTGGCACAAGTGACTTACTCAGTTCAAACAGCTGGTAACGATTTTTAAAATGACTAGGAACACTATCAGAAATAATGATGATCGCCCCTGTTTGCAGTTGAAGAATTATGCGCATTGCTAGCAAAGCATGTGCTAAGTCATGTCCTGTGTCACCCCTTGTAACTGCAACACTTGTGGTCTTGTATTGAAAATTTCACTCCTGTAAAAATTGTAACTTGGTCATTAATCCAATGATACCTTTTTACTACTTATAGGAGAATTACAGACCAGTTGTCAGCAAAATCACAGTGAAGCACTAAACATAGTTCTTCAGCCTGTATACACCCTTTCACTTCTGCAATGTGTTGTAATTTCTTCAGATGCTGGTGTGTTACTGCTTTCACTGACCATTTACCAAGTTCATCAATGAAACTGTCAAAAGCAACAGTTTTCTTAATTAACTTATTGTCTTCCCATGTTGCATATGTATTTTCTGCATAGATATCTGCTATTTTTTCCAGGCCAAGTGTCTCCTTTTCCAGGACAGTTACCACAGTCTTGAAACAATCAAGTTTCTCACTTTGTCACAGACTACTAATGACTTCATACACCCAACCAAAGTGTCATATGTCACATGCTCCAGTAAGTTCTTCAAAGTTACCACACAAAGTTCCAAATTTACACAGTACACACACAAAAGGACAACTCTAGGTGGATGAGGAACTACCCACTTAGGTCATAGTGCATAAAATTTTGATCTTCCGATGTGTGAAGTTAGTTGCTCTTATAAATTGCAAAAGTTTCTTTAATACTGCGAGTCACGTACCTCTTCACTTTCACAATTTTTTGACCTTCAACTGTTACAGTTATAGTTTATTTTTTGTTGGCACTCTGGCAAGAACAGTCCCGTTTGTCTTCCAGATAAAATGACTGCACTATTTGAACTTGAGCTGCTTCTACAGGATGACCGTAAAAGAGATCTGGTTTTCCAAAGACTCCTTATACAGATGTCACATTTTTTTATCTATCTACCATGTGCTATGATACTGATAGAACGTGGTTCAAAATTGTTCTTTCAAAATGTCTCTGGAATAATAGTTAAAACTTGCACCTTTTCACTGTGAGATGCATAATATTCAACAGCTGATATGATATGTGTGAAAAATTCCTGGCCAGAGGTGCAAGACTGTTTTGGTTCATTTTCTTCTGAAGATGAAATTTCTACTTTGAAGAGAGTGGTCAGTTTTGCTGTAGTGTATTCATCCATAGCTTTAGTAATGTCTTTGCGCTTTCTGGATGCATAGAGCTTATGACTCAACTACACTGACCACAGTTTCTTAACCTACCTCTGTAGTTGACTTATTCAGGATATTTAACTCTTCCTCTATTAATGCAAAATCTGCATCACCTGCACCATAGGAGGTGTCACCTTGTTCAGATGCTATCATTGCTGTTATTCTGTCAAAACGTTTAGAACACAAAAAGTTCTCACTGGAAACAACTTCACTTTGAAACAAGAATCTTCAAATGAGAACACTCATTCCCAACCTGAACAAAGTCTGTATTTTTTGTTTTGTTTTCTATGTCACTCTCTTATGGATATGCAGATAGTCAGCACACTTCACACTCCTGTGGCTCCAGTCAGAAGACATTTCAAACAGTCCTTTTCACAAAACACGCTGCAACTGTGTCAACTCGCAAATTCCTCGCAAAAACACAGAACTCACTGCATGGTCTCAGATTTCTTAGAAGCCTCTTCAGTAAACAAATTAGCACTGGACAACTACAATACAGAAACCTGCAATGAACAGCCATGACAAAAAGCCAACAAGAAACAACAATAAAATGTAAGAAATATCTGCAACAATGAAAGTGAAAAGAAATAACTGCAACAAAGACAATAGAAATAAACATTGTAACAAAGAAATTAGTAAAAAACAACTTTAGTGAAGACGTACATTACTCGTGAAAGTTAAAAAAAAAAAGATTTTTAAAAACAAAACCTGTCCCACGGTCGAGGGTAAGTCGTATGATGGAAATGAGTGACAATGTGTTGATACCTGGTGAGGTACCATATGGTCCATAGTTCTCAGTGTGCTTCCTGGAAGTCTGGGCTTGTGCTTGATGTTCAGCGTGTTTGCTACAAAGTGTGCAAGCATCGCCTATTTTTTCCTGCACATCGTAAATGTCATGAAGGTTGCAGATGTTGCCCCTGGTCACCATAGCAGTCCTCTTCCCCACCAGTGTGTCAAGTGCAATGGCACACCCCGGATGCCTCAATGATGTAGGAGTTTTCGTCGTCCTGGGGGTGGGGGGATCTGGATCTACCTCCATTGGCTTGGGATGCGAGTCATGATGACCTGTGTGTGGCTTTGAGAGATATTGGGTTGGCGTGATTGCAGGTGGTGGGAAAAGCACCTCATCCCGGGAATCTGGAACAAAACAAGATGTTTGAGTGTCCCTCAGAGGTTCCAATCGATGTCTTGCTTGGACTTGATAGATTTGTCAGTGGTTGCGATCTCCTCCTAGCAGCTGGGCTTCGACCATCACTTGCGTGATCAAGGGGATGAAGAAGGTGGGCTGCCCCTGCAGATTACATTGTTTGTATGTCGACAACAACACCGGATCATGTGGAGAAAACTGAGGCCATCTATTAGTCTTTGATGGTGAGGCACTGTTCTGGGGGTACAGCAGGGATACTTGTGATCTGCTTTAGTGGCCATGCAGTTTTTTGTTGGTGAGGATCCATCCTGAGGAGATGCACCACAGAACGAAAGGAAAAATGTCAAGTCATTCTCAGTGGAGAGGTGTTGAGTTAATTTTTCCATTTGGGTCTCGAAGATGCATACCAAGTTTGGTTTTACCATTTAGGGCAGGGTCAAATGGACCTAAGTGGATTAATTTGATTCCATTAGAGGTGCAGAATTCCTGGAACTCTGCTGCATTGGAGCTCTTGTCAATGATCAAGGCTTCAGGGAGTGCTTCCAAGGCTAACAAACGTGGCAGCACCTGAATCATTTTTAACAATATTGTGGACAGTGTGCAAAACACTAAAGGAAATCAACTGCCCACATTCACAACCAAGAGCCACATAGAGCCAAGGGAAGGACCTGCAAAATCCAAATGTGGGTGGGACCAAGGAGTTGTCGTGGTGGGCCATGGAAAATAATGCTGGCTGCAGGGGGGGGGGGGGGTGGGGGGTGTGCCGCCCAATCATTTTGACATGTGGAGCACTCCCTCACCAGCTTGGCTACATCTTCATCTATACCCTGCCAGTGGACAGTAAACATGTTGCCCGGAAAGGCACTTCATCAGTCTCTCTCCCCAATGGCTGTTAAGCTCGTGCTGCCTATTCCAGCATGCTTCTAGATCCAGGTATGTCATGAGTTTCTTGACCATGTGCCGTCCCTGTGTTGTATATTGCAAGGCTTCCAGGAGGACAGGGTCATTTGCTGTGTGTTGTCTTATGAAGTGCCTATCAATGGGAAGATTGGAAGTGATATCCGCAGCCTCACCTTCCGAATAAAAACATATTCCTTATCATCATCAAACTCTTTGAGTCTTGACAGACAGGCAGTTGTGATAAGAGGTCCACATTAGCATGGGCAGCATTAGGGTGATAATGGATATCATAGGCATATCCTGAGAGGAAAAGGCCCACAGTTGCAGCATTCATGCCAGTATTGCTGCTGATGACTTGAAGATCGGCAGTAGAGGTTTATTATCTGTGATGAGAGTGAAATGGTGGCCACAGGTATAATCATGGAAGGTTGAGACCAGGAGGGTTACAGGAATGTAGGATAAATTGCCAGGAGAGTTTCCACCTATGCAGTTCAGAGAAGCTGGTGTTGGTAGGAAGGATCCAGATGGCACAGGCTGTGAAGCAGTCATTAAAATGAAGAATCATGTGATGGGCAGCACATGCAACTGGGTGGTCCAGCTGTTTCTTGACCACAGTGTGTCAATTGCCATTAATGTCGGCAGACAGCTGGTTGGTTGTCATGACCACATTAAACGAAGCACAGTGGTTGCAGCTTAGGTCCTAGAAGGCATCGTGTACAGACAAATCCAGGATATGGCAATGGGCACACACATGGCGCTATCCTTTGCCAGTCTGTTCAAGGGCCATCTATAGGAACCCTTCCTAAACATCCAAAATCCCTTGTCTGATTCAGATTCATTGATGACATCTTTGTGATCTGGATTGAAGGTGAGGTCACCATATCCACATTCCTCCAGAACCTCAAGATCATCACCTCCTTTTGCCTTACCTGGTCCTCCTCAACCCAACAAGCCACCTTCCTCGATATTGACCTCTGCCTCAAAGATGGCTGAATCAGTTCCTCCATCCATATCAAACCTACCAACCACCAGCAATACCTCCACTTCGACAGCTTCCATCCATTCCATGTAAAGAAGTCCCTTCCACACAGCCTAGCCACCTGTGGCCGTCACATCTGTAGTGACAAGCAGACAAGGGCCTCGCTGATGCTTTCACAGACTGTAATTACCCTCCCAATCTTGTACAGAAAACAAATCTCCTGTGCTTTATCTCTCCAGACATCCACCACCTCCCAAAATCCCACTGTCCAGCCACAGAGGAGCATACCCCTCATGACTCAGCAGCACACAGGACTGGAGCAACTGAATGACATTCTCCGCCAGCATTTCAACTACTCCACGTTGTACTCTGAAATGGGGAATGTCATACCAACTATCCTCCTCCTCCCTCCTCCTCCCCCCCCCCCCCCCCCCCTCTCGCAGTAGTATTGTGCCACCCACCGAACCTACACAATATCGTCGCCCATCCCTGCACAACCCCCAGTCTTAACACCTTGCCTCATGGCTTATATCCATATAATAGGCCCAGACTTTTCCCATATGTCCTCCCACCACCACCACCACCACCACCACAACCACAACCTGCTGCAGTCCAGTCACAAGCATCACATGTCCTATGAATAGCAGGGCTATCTGTGAAGAATGAAGAAACCAGTTGTGATTTACAAGCTAAGCTGCAACCAATGTACTTCGTTCTGTGTGTGCATGACAACCAACAAACTGTGTGCATGAATGGCCACCCTTCTGTTCCATGAGTGCAGCCACAGACTTTTTACTTCTCTCCTTTCCCATCCCCAATCTGCCTACTGTCTAACCTCCTGACTGCACCTAGCTGCCCTACCCCTCTCTACACCTCGTCCCTATATACTCTCACAAATAGCACTTTACCATCTGCCATCTGTATCATGCTCTCCCTCCCCTCCCCACCCCCCCAGCTTCCTCCTTACCCCCACCACCCAGATTGCTTCTCCCATCATTTGCAGTAGCTCATCAGCCAGAAACAGTGGTCATGTGTGTGTGAGCTGCATTGTGTATGTCGTATATGTCAGAAGAAGCCGTCCTGTGGGAAGAATAGGCCCGAGGTATTCCTGCGTGTTGTGAGAGGTGACTAAAAGGAGTCTCACATGTTTCAGCCTTTATGTGATGGTCCCCTGTAGGGTTTGTCCTCCATATTTCCAAATTTTCGTGAAGGGTGAGCCAGTTGGGGAAGGGCACCTTACATGGTGCATTGTGTCCATAGTGCGTTGAGATCGTTAGCCTACTTTCTCGTCACCGCATTGCAGTCCTGCTCATTCTCCATCTCTTGGGCGAGGATACATTCCTGGGTGCAATTTCCGCCATGAACTATGCAGTGTCGCTTTCTGTGCCTCCGACGACTGTGGACTTCCTTGCACCTGATATCCAGCATGGTAGCCAGTCCGTTGTGGTGGGGCTGCCATGTACCCTGTTGGTTGTAGCCCCCTGACAACACAGGTATCGCTCTGCTGATGCCTGCTCTGTAACTCCCCATGTATGCCAAGAAGTAGATGCTTATCTCCCTGGGGCATCAGGACTCCCGGCAATGGCCACCCTGCCAGGTGGCCCTTGCTGCGGCTGGGTGGCACCCGTGGGGAGGGCCCTTGGTCAGAGTGGGTGGTGTCAGGGCGGATGACATGCGATGAAGTGTGGCACTTCTTCTCTTGCTGGTGGCCAGCTGCCAGCAGTCTCTAAGCTTTCGAGGGCTCACTTCAGTGTGCAGAAGTATGACCCCACATCGTTCCCCTCCCTGGCCACACCATGGAGGAGCGATAGGCTAAGGATGGCAGCGAGATACTTATTCGCCCTGGTACCTAGTTTGTATGAGAGCTGATGGGGAGTCTTTCATGACGATGAAGCTCAGTTCTTTGAAGAGCATTTAGGGGACAAGTTTGGGGAGGTGCAGGTCTTGTCCAAAATGCGCTCTGGGGCAGATTTGATAAAAACAGCATCTCTGCCACCCAGTCACGAGCATTACTTGCTTGTGACAGGTTGGGGGATGTTTCTGTTACCATCACACCCCAAAGAGCTTAAATATGGTCCAGGGCATTATATTCCACAGGGACCTTCTTTTGCAGTCTGATGACGAGCTGCGTGCCAGTTTGGAGCAGCGAGGTGCTCATTTCGTCCGACGTGTTCATCAGTGTCCGAGAGATAATCAGGTAGCCACTGTTGCCTTCATCTTGGCCTTCGAGGGGGTTATGTTGCCTGAGAAGGTCGAGGTGATGGTCTATCACTGTGAAGTCAAGCCCTATATCCCTCCCCCGATGCGGTGCTTTAAGTGCTGGAAGTTCGGCCATATGTCTTCCCGCTGTACTTCCAGCCTCACATGTCGAGATTGCGGACACCCATCACATCCCAATACTCCATATGCTCTGCCGCCCGTCTGTGTCAACTGCGAAGAGCATCATTCACCTTGCTCGCCAGACTGCAGGATTTTACAGAAAGAGAGGAAAATCATGGAATGTAAGTGCTTGGACCAACTGATCTACACTCAGGCTAAGTAAAAATAAAAGAGGCTCCATCCTGTGCGTATGACATCAACCTACGCCACCACTATGACAACGGTTCTACCATCTCCCATTTCGCCGCATGCTGTTGGCTCTCAGAGCTATCAAACTCCACTTTCCCCTTGATGCTGGGGGGTACTTAGCTCCCTGTTGCTCCTGCACCATCTACTTCGGGAGCAACACTCTTCCCCTCAACCATCAGGGACATCAGTCCCCACTTCTCAGCCAGAGAAGTGTAAGTCTTCTTCGGCTCCTCTTGCCAGGAAGGGGTCCCTTGGGTCACTCCTTTCCCAGGGTCTGACCAGTGGAAAAGTGGACACCAGCCAGTGGCTGAAGCACCCACAGGGAGCTGGTCATAGGGCTTCACAGTCCTCCTCTGTCCCTGAGACTGACCCAGTGAAGCCCTCCCAGCCCGAACCACCGAAGGACCAGCGAGAGACACCAAAAAAGAAGGCACCCAAGAATCCAGACCTTGCAGGGGCACCCATACCACTGCTCCCTACAAGCTCTGTATCTGAGGATGAGGTTGAGATTCTGGCGTCTGCTGAGGACCTGGATCTCGCCAGGCCCCCACACACAATGGATATCGATCACGTAGGTACTCAGTCGGTGGCAGCAGGTGACGCAGCGGCGTAATCTGCTTCCTCGGTCCCTTCATGCCTTTTTCGGTGCGGGCAATGTCATTCTCCAGTGGAATTGCAGTGGTTTTTTCCACCACCTTGCTGAGCTTCGACAACTTATCAACCTTCACCCTTTCTTTTGCATTACTCTCCAGGAAACTTGGTTTCCAGCGATGCAAACCCCTGCCCTCCATGGCTATCGAGGTTATTAAAAGGATTGGGCAGCTTATGAGAGGGTATCTGGTGGAGTCTGTGTCTATGTCCTTAACTCTGTTTACAGTGAGTGTGTCCCTCTTCAAACACCTTTAGAGGCTGTCGCTGTTTGGGTGTGAGCGCCTCAGGCTGTTACTGTCTGCAGTCTCTATCTTCCACTGGATGGTGATGTTCCGCAGCACGCATTGGCTGCACTGATAGCCCAACTGCCGCCACCTTTTCTCTTACTGGGCGACTTTAACACCCATAACCCTTTGTGGGATGTATTGGTGGCAACAGGCCGAGGCACTGCCATTGAGCAAGTGTTGGCACAGCTCGACCTTTCTCTTTTAAATAATGGTGCCTCCAAGCATTCCAGTGTGGCACGTGGCCCGTACTCAGCCATCGAATTTTCAGTCTGCAGCCCTGGCCTTCTACCTTTGTCCAGTGGGGTATGCATGATGACTTGTGCGGTAGTGACCACTTTCCGATCCTTCTGTCACGGCCCCAGGGTCACTCTCCTGGGCACCTCCCCAGATGGACCAAGGCTGATTGGGACTCGTTTGCCTCCATTGCCACTGTTGAGCCTCTTTCTCATGATGCCATTGATGTGGTATTTCACACGATAACCACAGGCATCGTTTCTGCAGCGGAATCTGCAATTCCCTGTTCTTCTGGGTCACCTTGGCGGAGGACTGTGCCTTGGTGGTCACCGGAGATCGCCGAGACGATTAGAGATCGCAGCTCCAACATCATAAGTGGCACCCATCACTGGACCACCTCCTTACCTTTAATCGGCTTCGTGCCTGAGCCCGACCGACGCCTTATTCGCCAACGGAAGCAGTAGTACTGGGAAATGTATGTCTCCACCATTGGCATCCGTACCTCTCCATCGCAAGTTTGGGCCAAGATTAGGCGACTCTATGGATATCAGACCCCTGTCAGCATACCTGGGCTTTCCCTGAATGGAGATGTCTGTACTGAATCAGACACAATGCAGAACTCTTAGCAGAGCACTATGCTCAGAGTTCTGCTTCGATGAATTACCCACTGGCCTTCCGCTCCCTGAAAGAGTGGTTGGAATGTCGGAGCCTTTCATTCCATACACACCACCCCAAATCATACAGTGCTCCATTCAGTGAGTGGGAATTCCAAAGTGTCCTAGCCGCTTGCCCTGATACGGCTCCCGGACTGGATTACATCCACTATCAGATGCTCAAACACATCTCGGTGGACTGCCAGCGACACCTCCTAGACATTTTTTACTGTATCTGGGTTGAGGGAGACTTCCCATCTCAGTGGTGGGAAAACATTACCATACAAGTGCTGAAGCCTGGCAAGAACCCACTGGAGGTGGACAGCTACTGCCCCATTAGCCTCACCAACATTCTGTGCAAGTTGCTCAAATGCATGGTGAGCTGGAGCTTGATTTCTCTACTTGAGTGTCGGGGCCTTCTGGCTCCGTCTCAGGGTGGGTTCCGTAAGGGCCGCTCTGCCACCGATAATCTGGTCTGCCTGGAGTCTGCCATCTGTGCGGCATTTGCTTGCCTTCAGCATCTGCTTGCCGTCTTTGTTTTTTACATGCGGAAGGCATATGATACAACAAGGCGACATCACATCCTCACCATGCTTCATGAGTGGGGTCTTAGGGTCCCGTTACTGATTTTTATTCAAAATTTTCTGTCACTTTGTTCCTTCCGCATGCAAGTTGGTCCCTCCCATAGTTCCTCCCGAGTCCAAGAGAATGGGGTCCTGCAAGGCTCTGTCTTGAGTGTCTCCCTGTTTTCAGTTGCTGTCAATGGACTAGCTGCGGCTGTGGGAACATCTGTATCAGCTTCTTTGTTTGCTGGTGGCTTTTGCCTGTGGTTCATTCCATGTCAGTTCAACCAGGGGCTCCAGCTCATAGTCTCAGATTTGACTGAAATTAAGTACACTAAATCTACCTTGTGTGGAACACTCGTGTACAAAGTATTAGTTTCTCCTGTCAATTAGTTCCAGAATTATGACTTGTGAAAGAAGGTGGCATGACCCGGAAATTGCAACCCACATCTGGCAATCTATCTTCAGACCCAACTTCAGGTCTTAATAACTTTGGAACAATTCCACACGGTCCAGTGAAATTTTTACAACCCAGTAACATCCACTTAGAGAACACGCTTCATGAATCAAAACACCAACAACATATTTCTGAGGGAAAATAAAAAATTCCAAAATTAATAATAAAAATGTAATATGTTAAAAGGTACATATTGTAGGTGCCCTCTATGCCAAATATAATTCACTCAAAAAGGGTATAAATTTTTTGTGGTAAGCTTAATGTGGCCTAAACACACACAGAACTCATCATGTCCATATCAGTCACAAAAACTGAGTTACATGCACACGAAAATACAAAAATTTGAAAAATTACCTGAAAAACATGGATTTTCCAAGTGTGGTAGCACAAAAGGGACAAGTGGTAATCCAAGCCAAATTTCACACACTGCATAAGTAGACCATAATGATATATATCTCAAAATTTCAGCTTGTTATTGCAAGACATTTGTGTACAATGGAAGTTGACAGATGTAGTTGGTGATGTGGCCATTGTTCCGCAACACAATTTTGTGAAAACATATCGTAAACTGTTCTGCCTCTTCTTATCCTCTCCCACAACTGTTTAATCACTAAGCAACAACATATAGACAGATTAACACAACCTATCATTAATGTTTACTGCACGTTCTAACAACCCTACCACAACAAAGGTAAAAAATTAATTATGATTGTAGTGTTGCTCACGCTGCTAAATATTGCATTTTTGGGCAACAACAAAGTGATATTATGTGACACGTGTCATTAAAGCACAGTTAATAAAGTAATTTCTTCAAATAATGGATAAACTAGGCACTCATCTTTTCGTGTTTCCCATGCTGGTCTCGTGAACTCATGGCTCAATCGTCGAAAATCTAGGTAGTGATGATTCCAAGCTCAGATGCAAAGAGGCCTAGGTGTTGTTCTGCGATATTCAAAAGTTTTATAGATGTGTTTCATAAACCATTCTTGAAGATTAAACTTTTGCAAGTTAGGACAATGGTGATGTAAAAAAGTAATCAGCACTCCGAATTTAAGTTACACTTCTTTTTTATTTCTTTTGTTGCAACTTCACTTCACTGTATAAAACATACTTGAAAATATCTTCCTCACTGTTAAAGTTCACATTTCTTAAACTGACTACAACTTGCGTCTTTTCAACATGACGACCAAGACTTGACTCCCTAATAACCGCTTACGTGCCCAAAAATCAGAGTTACAAGTATGTCAAAGATCATAGTGATAAAAGAAAGAATACACATAAGAATAATATCATTGCAATATAAACATATCAATGTATCAAAGTACCTTTACATTAGTGAAATCAAATCTGAATGTTGTCACAGAAATATGTTAACTAGTTTACAGAAACAAAGTAGAATATTGCTGGTATCGAGAGGTTGAGGTGAGGTGCCGTAATGGTTACGTAATTCAAGTAACATTACAACCTTAACTACTAAAAACCAGTCGATTGTGCTTCGAACAGAAGTTCTCCCACACTTTAGCTACTGTACTCTGTACATTTAGTGGCAAATTGTACTATCTAGCTACTGTACTCTGTACATTTAGTGGCAAATTGTACTATCTTCCTGACACTGTGGTAGGAACTGGAACTGTCATAAGATTATGTTCAAAAGGAATCCAACACCTGTCTGCCAAACGTGGCCAATGAAATGATCTTGCTGGTCCTGCTGGTGCCATGAAGTTCACAGACACATCACCTTCTGCTTCGCAGCGCTTTGCAACACATCCTAAGTACCATTTGTCATCATAAACAGCAATAACATAGCAACCTGGTTGTATGTTGCTGCCTTTGTTTCTGAATCCTTAGTCAGACGCACCGTGAAGACACATGTTGTGCATGACACACACATCACCTGATTCACCTCTGTAGTAAATCGCAAATGGCTGGAGAGTTGCTTGACTGTTGTCCCAATGATATCCTTGGATGGCATCTTGAACTATGAATGCATAATTTTCAGAAAAGTCTAGTATTACTATAATTTCATCTTGTTTCAAATTATCCTTACAAAACTGGAGATAAGCTGATTGTGCTGTTGCTGTGAAGCTGTGTGTGGTCAGTTTGTCCATTTTTTGACAACACGTTTCAACAAAATCTTCCACTGTACTTTGCTTTGTTTCAAGACTTGTGCAATCCATGTGTGTCCATTGTTTATAAGAAACAAGTTCATCATCCACAAGGAGTTCACCATACAGTTTGTTATTCATGTGTTCTGCAAGATTTGCCTTACCAGGACACTTTTCACACCTGTGTACCATGCACTGGTAGGAACTGATGCCACACACTAGCAGCTTCATTGCACCTTTGTAATCCAGACCAGAATCCTTTATAGCAGCAAACATCAGCTTAGCATTTTGATGGGTCTCACATACACAAACATTGTGTGTGCCCCTTGCACTTACAGGCACAACCCATTTTGGCCGAAGAGTGAAAAAATATGATAAACCTACTTTGGTATTGGGATACTTTTCCTTGAATTCTACATATAGTTCTGATATGTTGCATAGCAACAGTCTGATTTGCATCTGTACACATACATTTCCCATTTTCACTGTTACGTAGTCTTTTTTTCCAGGCATTATTCAGCTGTAGTCATTATTTTCATAAAACTCCGACACTAGCACCTTTATTTCTGAACTCAATTGCTTACCCTGAGCCTGCTGAAGTTGTGGAAGCACTCCTTGGGTTGCTTTTATTTCCCTAGCTTGCTTTAACATATATGTAGAAACATTGAATTCCTTTGCAGTGTAGTCAATAGACCAGCTGGAAGGTGCAAGGGTAAGAATACCTACTTTTTTCTGGCGTGTGGATATGACACATTTTTCTTTCAAATCGTGCACAATTTTGTCCAAATCAGAGCATTTCTGACATGATTTCTGTTCCTTTGGAGCAGATAGTTCTTCCTCTTCCACCATTAGTGTGTCAGCTATTTTTTGTTTTAATTCGATTTGAGCTTCTTGTAGTTTTCGTCTACCATAGCTGGGCCTGTCTCTTTTCTCAACTTTGTGTGTCTTCATGGGAGACAAACTAGGAGCAGTCACTGAAGTATTTAATTGCTCATCCGCTGTGGTTGTAGGTGGCTGATACTCTTCGTCACTGTCACGTAAATTATCAGAATATTCTTCATTTTTTTAGCAGTGTAACACACCTGGAACCTAACCTTTGTCCTGGTTTCATGTTAAGTCCCATGCACTGATTCACTTTCAATCTGATTTTATATCAATTTCTCTGAGGCAACCCTTCACTGTCTTCTTATGAATTCGAAATGGATCAAAACAACCTCTTTGTAGGAGAGAATACTTATCCAGAAACACTTTCATATGATGATAACAAACACTTAAGTTTCCTGGAACTGTACTTCTTGTGCCCACAGGGTATATCCCGGATCTCCATAGCAACAAATCTTGGTCTGATTCATCCAGATCATACAGTACAAAGTGAATGCCACATTTTGTTCCATATGTTGTTTTACGACATTCAGATGCTTGTGCTCTACCAATACTGCAACTTGTTTGAACAAAAGCACCACTAGTACACTCTTCTGCCTCCATACTGACTTTCCATAACAGTACTGACCAGTCTGAACTAGAATCTTAAAAACATGAGTAACCTGTAATTGTTGCTTGTTTCCTTTGTTGTTCCTGCCTAACAATGACTCATTCTGTCCCTGAAAATTACCATTGTTTAACTTTCTGTTGCCTAATGGTTCGCAACAATTGCTGCAGCTTTATCTGGAACAAGCTGTCTGCATCATCACTATTACTTGCTAAATCGTGTTAAAAGAAACGTAACCAAATTCATCTCTGTCAACTTTTATTGTACACAAATGCCCTGAAATAACAAGTTGAAATTTTGCCACATATTATATTATGGTCTACTTATGCAGTGTTTGAAATTTGGCTTGGGTATCACTTGTCCCTTTTGTGCCACCACACTTGGAAAATCCATGTTTTTCAGGTAATTTTTCAAATTTTTGTATTTTTGTGTGCATGTAACTCAGTTTTTGTGACTAATATGGGCAAGATGAGTTCTGTGTGTGTTTAGGCCACATTAAGCTTACCACAAAAAAATTTATACCCTTTTTGAGTGAATTATATTTGGCATAGAGGGCACCTACAATATGTACCTTTTAACATATTATATTTTTATTATTAATTTTGGAATTTTTTATTTTCCCTCAGAAATATGTTGTCGGTGTTTTGATTCATGAAGTGTGTTCTCTAAGTGGATGTTACTGGGTTGTAAAACTTTCACTGGACCATGTGGAATTGTTCCAAAGTTATTAAGATCTGAAGTTGGGTCTGAAGATAGATTGCCAGATGCAGATTGCAATTTTCGGCACGCCGCCGCCTTTCACGAGCCATATTTCTGGAAGTAATTGGCAGGGAAACTTAAAATTTTGTACATGAGTGTTCCACACTTGGTAGCATTGGTGTGCTAAATTTCAGCCAAATCTGAGACTATCAGCTGGAACATTTCCTCAAATTGATTGACTTGACATGGAATGACCCCTGTACTATAGCTCTACTGGCATTGCGGTTGCTGAACGGCAACTACAGGGCACTATCTGCAGGCTGCAGTCTTGGGCCTTCATACACGGCTTCCAGTTCTAGGCTGCCAGGACTTGTGACATGCATTTCTGCCAGTGTCGCACTGTTCATCCTGAGCCACAGCTTTATCTTGACGGCGAATATCTTGCCATGGTGGAGACGCATCGGTTTTTGGGCTGGCTTTTTGATACCCAATTGACTTGGCACCCTCATATTCGGCAGCTTAAACAAACGTGCTGGCACCATTGTAACACTCTTCGTTGCTTGAGTCACACCAGCTGGGGTGCCGATTCGTCTACCCTTCTACGACTGTATCAGGCATTGATTCAGTCTCATCTCAATTATGGGAGCCTGGCTTATGGTTTGGCTTCACCTACCATGTTGTGGTTGCTTGACCCCATACTTCCGACTCGCAACTGTGGCTTTGCACCAACGACTACTAGCCACTTATGCTGCACGTGTTTGTAGCTTTCCCGAGCATCCAAATTACCATCTCCTGTTCCCCAACTGGGTCGTCCATCTTCCCAAATGGCGGCCCCGGTCAGGGTGTCCGATTGTGGTTCATGTCTGGTCTCTTCTCTCTGGGCTTGAGTTTTCCCCTCTCCCACCTCTTTTCTGGGCCCATATGCATATATCCCTGTGGTGTGTGCCTGAAGGACTCAGTCCCTCTTGAGGCCCTCCGCCGATGCTTTCTTTCCATCCTTGCCGCGTTTCCCGGCTCTGCCTACGGGTTGGTGGTTGCTGGTCGCGTTGGTTATGCCTTTATTCTTGGGGAACAATCTGAACAAAGCTCATTGCTTGATGACAGCAGTGTTTTCACTGCAGAGCTTGTAGCCATCTCTCATGCCCTAGAGTATATCCGCTCCTGCTTAGGTGAGTCCTTCATTATCTGTAGTGACTCCCTGAGCGGTGTACGAGCTATCGACCTGTGTTTTCATTGCTCTCATCTGGTGATGACTATCCAGGAGTCCATCCATACTCTTGCATGTTGCGGCCACTCCGTGATGTTTGTGTGGACCCCGGGTCATGTTGGCATCCCGGGTAATGAACATGTTGACAGGCTGGCCAAACAGGCTATCAGTTAACTGGCTCTGTAGATTGGCCTACTGGAATGTGATCTCCAGTCGCTATTGTGGCAAAAAGTCCTTGGTACCTGGGGTGATGAATGGCACACCCTGTCTTCACCCAACAAACTTTGGGTCATCAAGGAGACTACAGGTGTGTGGTGATCTTCCATGCGAGCCCCTCGCAAGGTCTCAGTTATTCTCTGCCGGCTACGCATTGGCCACACCTGGCTGACGCACAGTAGTTTATTGTGCCGCAAGACCCCACCTCTATGTTGCTGCAGATCAGCGTTGACAGTGGTCTGCATCTTGTTGGACTGTCTGCTTTTAAGTGCGCTCAGGCAGACTTTTGCGTTGCCTGATACGCTCCCTGGTCTTTTAGCGGATGACGCTGCAATGGCAGGCTTAGTTTTGAGTTTTATTCGAGCAGGGGGCTTTTATCGCTCAATCTGAGGGTTTGTCTGTCTTGTGTGTTGTGTCTGGTCTTTGGCCTACGTTTTTAGAATGGTGTTTTTAATGTGTCTCTTGGTGGTTGGCTTTACGTTTTTTTGTTTCCATGTTCGTCCAACCACTGTAAATTTCTGTGTGCTTTTAATTCCTTTTTTTTCTTTGTCTGTGTCTTTCTTGTTCTGTGTCGTCCCTTGTCATCTCTGTTGCTTGTTTTTATTCCTTGTGGGTATTTCATGGTACGGGAAAAAGGGACCTATGGCCTTTGTAGTCTGGTCCTTTCGACCCCATAAACCAACCATCAGAAGGAGGCCTTCTGGTAAAAAGTTTGTGTGTTAATAGTCTTTCTGTTGTGCCTGTCTGTGACTCAACTTCTCCGCTGTATTGTGAGTAGCAGTCTTATCTTTTTCATAATATTGTCAGTATTACTACTACTACTACTACTACTACTACTCACTCACTTATGCCAATTTTTAAAAATATGTTTCGTGTACTTCATATTAACCTTGCATAGATGTTCTACACAGTTAAAATTATGCACAACTTTGTGTTGTGTAAATTATATTTTCACATACCAGACTACACTACACTACACTACTCTGCACTGCTTTCCATCAGCACTAGGTTCAGGCAGCCATTTATGTAATTGGACAACACTTTTTTCTCTCTGCAGTAGTGATTAACACATGCTGTGTTCTCTGCAGCTTTATACTCAAGAGCACAGATATTGGCCAGAGCTATCTGACCTACACATCATGTTGCATAGGAGACTGTCATAGCATGAGGTACTCTGCATTGTTTATGAAAGGATGGGTGTAAAGTGCACAGTAATAACTGTCAGTGAGAACAACACACTAGAAGATCAGTTTGTGTCCAGAGAATAGATTACTACTCATTGAGTATACGAGACATTGAGAACAGGCAGGCACAGTGAAAAGTATTATTATGAGTTGTGTTTTCAAATTACATTGTCAGAGAGCTGGTAGCAGCTAAAGCTCACAGACTTTTAAGCCTTGCACTTATAAATTTCCGACTGCTGAGTATGTTCAGGCACAGAGAAGTAAAGCAGCCGGCACCTATGCAGAAAGTCAGGAGGCACGTTGGAGAATGCTAAGAAAATGTATTCTGTAGGACCATTCAAGGATAGAGTAATCTGAAAAAATGTATGGGGAAGTTTGTGAATAGTGTGCCTCAGAGAGGTAGTTTAGAGGTTGAGATACAGATATACAAGGGAAATGCTATCTTTAAATGCATATGTTGCTGTACTTTGTATTTATATTAACTTTTTTACTTTTAGAAAGAGATTTCTTCGGGATTAAGATATTTATTATGCTCAGTAGAACCTAGTCTGTCATTTCTGCATCTCATAGTAGCTATGTTGGATGACTTCTACATGTAGACAATTTAATGTAGGAGTACATTTTTCTGGGGCTGAGTTTGGAAGCAGGGGAATCGGGTTTGAAAAAGGCTGCCTCAACTATTGTTCTGCACATTTCCCTTTGGCCGTATGTGTATGTATGCATTGAAGACTGGTTCTCCTGAGAACAAATAGCTTCTTCATGATAATATAACACTGGTAAATATGATAAAACTCAAGTTCGTTATAGACTTCACATAAGAAGGGTTTGGTTGAATGTTACAACAGTGTAGACAACTTTCAGCTCTTTTATGTGCCATCTTTCAGTTTGGATCAGCTGCTGGGAAAAAACCTGGGCAGATGTGCAAAGAATATTAGTTTTACTTTTCTGTAGATCAAATTGTAACCATTTGTACCAACTTTACAGTATACCTCACTTCCACATGATGAACGCATCTTTTGAGCCTTGCATTTGCAAGACGTTTTATTTGACTTCCACATTTGAGAATATTTAATTTAAACAATAGTATTCTATCAGAGCTTGCAGGGCGAGTATTATATGTGAATTTATATTTTTAATTTTTTTCTTTTTTTCTTTTTTTTTTTGGGGGGGGGGGGGGGGGGGGGGGAGTAAGCAAGCTTCACCGAGTAAATGCATTACTGCAGCACAGGAAATGAGGGATGTAGCTGGGGCAAGCTCTTCCTTCCTGATGCAGAACGACCACCGTACTTGTGTTTTATGCTTTATTATGAGCATATACAAAGTAGAGGAATGAGTGTAGGGGGAACAGATGCAGGAATTCTGAATTACTGCTGTTCATGGCAAGGTCCTAGTGGAGGTGGTTTGCTGTTGCCGTCCTCTGACTTGTTCGGAAGTGTAGAGCGTGTATCTGTGTTGGGTGGATGACTGTGACAAGTGCTTGTACAGTGTAGTGTTGGGTTTACGTTGGTATGGATGAAACTGAAAATTGTGAATTTGTAATTTACTTTTATTGTTTGTTATCTGACTTTGAACTGGAAATTAAAACATTGTTGAAAGATTTGGAATCTCTGGGACTGATACCTTGCCTGTACCAACATCGGTAACAGACAAAATTCCTCAATTCTCAGAACTGATTAACTGTCTATATACATAACTAGCTGTTCCCAGCCAGTCATTGCTGTGGGTCAGTTTGATGACATGGAAAAGAAAGAAAAGAGAAAGCACGTGTGTATGGGAATTGGACATTCATCCTCATCTCCTCCCCACCCACACCCCCCTCTGTCTCTGTCCATCTCTTCCTCCCTCTCTCTCTCTTTCCATCATTGTCCCTTTGTCTGTCCATCTTCTCCTCCCCATTTCTCTGTCCATCTTCTCCTCCCCCTTTCTTTGCCCATCTTCTCCTCCCTCCTCTCCCTCTATCTCCTACTAACTCGTCTTCCTCCGTCTCCTCCTATCTCTTCTATCTCCTCCCCACTCTGCCTCCCCTTTTCTCTGTCCATCTTCTCTTCCCCCCTATCGATGTCCATTTCCTCCCCCCCCCCCCCATACCTCTCTCCATCTCATCCTGCCCCTTCTCTCTATCCATTTCTTTCTTTAAACTTTGTATGTCCATTTCCTCCCACCCTTCCCCCCCATCTCTTGTTCCCCCTCTCCTAATCTTGACCCTTGTTTATTGTTATGGCAAATTCAGATTCTGTGTTAGTATTATAATCCTAAGCTGGTGAGTCATTAATACTACTTTCATGTTTGCCAATGTGTGCCCATACATTTATTTACAGCAACATGTGAAAATTTGAAGTGAATCAGTAGAGTAATTTTTAAGATTTTTAGTAAAAATGTTTCCTCTTGTTCTTCTGAGTATTATGTAAAAATTGGTTGTCTTCAGTCAAGAACTTACTGAGATTTTCGGTAGTAAAGTTTCCCCCATATATCATATATATTAAAAATTGAGTCTATAATAATGTGCATGTATTCTAGTGCCACATAGCATCAAAACTTTGAAGCAGTTGGTGAAGAACTCTCGGAGGTTTAAGAGTTTGAAGAAATGAAAATTTTATGTTTTTGTTTATATACACTCCTGGAAATGGAAAAAAGAACACATTGACACCGGTGTGTCAGACCCACCATACTTGCTCCGGACACTGCGAGAGGGCTGTACAAGCAATGATCACACGCAAGGCACAGCGGACACACCAGGAACCGCGGTGTTGGCCGTCGAATGGCGCTAGCTGCGCAGCTTTTGTGTACCGCCGCCGTCAGTGTCAGCCAGTTTGCCGTGGCATACGGAGCTCCATCGCAGTCTTTAACACTGGTAGCATGCCGCGACAGCGTGGACGTGAACCGTATGTGCAGTTGACGGACTTTGAGCGAGGGCGTATAGTGGGCATGCGGGAGGCCGGGTGGATGTACCGCCGAATTGCTCAACACGTGGGGCGTGAGGTCTCCATAGTACATCGATGTTGTCGCCAGTGGTCGGCGGAAGGTGCACGTGCCCGTCGACCTGGGACCGGACCGCAGCGACGCACGGATGCACGCCAAGACCGTAGGATCCTACGCAGTGCCGTAGGGGACCGCACCGCCACTTCCCAGCAAATTAGGGACACTGTTGCTCCTGGGGTATCAGCGAGGACCATTCGCAACCGTCTCCATGAAGCTGGGCTACGGTCCCGCACACCGTTAGGCCGTCTTCCGCTCACGCCCCCAACATTGTGCAGCCCGCCTCCAGTGGTGTCGCGACAGGCGTGAATGGAGGGACGAATGGAGACGTGTCGTCTTCAGCGATGAGAGTCGCTTCTGCCTTGGTGCCAATGATGGTCGTATGCGTGTTTGGCGCCGTGCAGGTGAGCGCCACAATCAGGACTGCATACGACCGAGGCACACAGGGCCAACACCCGGCATCATGGTGTGGGGAGCGATCTCCTACACTGGCCGTACACCACTGGTGATCGTCGAGGGGACACTGAATAGTGCACGGTACATCCAAACCGTCATCGAACCCATCGTTCTACCATTCCTAGACCGGCAAGGGAACTTGCTGTTCCAACAGGACAATGCACGTCCGCATGTATCCCGTGCCACCCAACGTGCTCTAGAAGGTTTAAGTCAACTACCCTGGCCAGCAAGATCTCCGGATCTGTCCCCCATTGAGCATGTTTGGGACTGGATGAAGCGTCGTCTCACGCGGTCTGCACGTCCAGCATGAACGCTGGTCCAACTGAGGCGCCAGGTGGAAATGGCATGGCAAGCCGTTCCACAGGACTACATCCAGCATCTCTACGATCGTCTCCATGGGAGAATAGCAGCCTGCATTGCTGCGAAAGGTGGATATACACTGTACTAGTGCCGACATTGTGCATGCTCTGTTGCCTGTGTCTATGTGCCTGTGGTTCTGTCAGTGTGATCATGTGATGTATCTGACCCCAGGAATGTGTCAATAAAGTTTCCCCTTCCTGGGACAATGAATTCACGGTGTTCTTATTTCAATTTCCAGGAGTGTAGATGTAAATATTTGTTTGTTCAAAATCTTAAACCTCTGAAGGTTCCTCGCCACTTCCTTTGAAATTTTGATACAGCATTGCATTTGAATAAAAGTGTGCTTTTATATACCTACAGGAGCATCATATATATGTTTATATATTTCATTTTTATTTATTTTATTTATAACATATATATTTATAAACTATATGGTACTCCATGCACATATTCGAATGAAACGGTATCAAAATTTGAAAGGAATCAATGAATAACTTTTGGAGATTTAAGATTCTGAACAAAAGAACATGAGGTTCTTGCTGACAACATATCTCCTTTATTATATTGTGAATTATATATATAATAAATTATATATATAATAAAAACCTTCAGAGGAAGATTCTGAAGAAACAAATATTTACATCTATACAAACAAAAACATAAAATTTTCATTTGTTCAAAATCTTAAATCTCTGAGAGTTCTTCACCAATTAAGTTTATATACCATATGGGGCTCCAGTAGGTATTTAAAAACATGCTCGCATTTGAATGCAGTGTTGTCAGAATTTCAAAGCAATCAGTGAATAACTTTTGGAGAGGTATAATTTTGAAGAAATCAACATTTACATTTTTATTTATATATAGGATGCGTTAAGTTTGTACAGAACTGTGTGTGCATGAGTCCAACTCTCAAATGGACAATTTTTTTAGGGCAGTACATATTTACTTACAGAACAAGAGGTAACACAAGCTCTCATTAGAATGACAGGAGAGTTAATAAATGAATCAGATCATTCAGATGGTAGGTGGAATTTGCTGCCACTGGCTCAGAGCCCACCAAGATTGTACAGTACTCTTAAATACACAGAGAAAGCGTACAACCGAGACCCATCCATTAGCTCTCCAACATACAGATTGCACAAATATATAACTGAATTAACAGCATTGTTTTGCCTCATTATAAATTCCCAAATGTTCGTCGACATTATCAAAAATACAAAATTGTTAAGGCTTTCGTGGCCACTTGTTAACAAACTGCCTATTGGCTTCTGTCTCGGGTTCTTCGGCCGACGTTCATCTAATGATTTTTCTGACGTTTCGCCAGCACGAGTGGCTGGCATTGTCAAAGCTTCACCCTCCATTGCCAGGGGTGAACTGGAGCCGAGCTCGCAGCCGCAGACTATATGTACCTGGCGCGTTTGTTTAGAGAAGCTGTAGAAATACAAAAAACACGCGAACAGTTTTAGCAAGAAAGAGGAAAGCCTTAAGGTAAATGGATCCTGGCTTCCCGTACTGCAGCAAACGACCGTCGCAGGTAGCAAGAGGAGAACCGCACCGGAAATGACCGCGGAGAAGCCCTCGGACATTGGCGCGCCAGGTACATATAGTCTGCGGCCGCGAGCTCGGCTCCAGTTCACCACTGGCAATGGAGGGTGAAGCTTTGACAATGCCAGCCACTCGTGCTGGCGAAACGTCAGAAAAATCATTAGATGAACGTCGGCCGAAGAACCCGAGACAGAAGCCAATAGGCAGTTTATTATCAAAAATGATAGGTACTGACAAAGTTATGAAAGTGCCTAATGAATATCCACCAAGTTTGCTCAACACTTTTCTTCATAATTTGCCAGATTACTCCATTATACATTGAACACAAATTACATAATTGTATAGTGGCAAATTTGGTGAAAAGATCAGTGGAGTTGTCACATGTCCGCCTTTGTCCCTGGCTGTAGCTAGTTTCATCGTGGAGAATTTTTGATGGTCATGCCTTAAACGTTGCTCATCTTCACCCATCCTGTTCTGTCACCATGTTGATACCTTTTTGAGTAGGCCACATTTAAAGGGAACATTGCATGTAAACAGCATACTTCCCAACTAAGTTTACTACGGAAATAAGAGAAGGAAAGCTGACCTCTTTAGATATTATTGTTGACCACAGTCTAGCCGGCCGCGGTGGCCATGCGGTTCTAGGCGCTGTAGTCCGGAACCACGCAACTGCTACGGTCGCAGGTTCGAATCCTGCCTCGGGCATGGATGTGTGTGATGTCCTTAGGTTAGTTAGGTTTAAGTAGTTCTGAGTTCTAGGGGACTGATGACCTCAGATGTTAAGTCCCATAGTGCTCAGAGCCATTTTGAACCACAGTCTACTTGACCACTCATTCTTTTGTAAGCTAACCAGCACAGACTAATGCTTCAGTGGTTACAGTGTCCATTGCCCTGTCCAAAAGACACTCTGATATATAGAGCTGAAAGCATATCGGATGAGACACTGAAATAAACCATCTAACTTGAGTGTTCAGACAAAATGGCTGTCGGGGACATGCCAGCCCTCTGTAAAATAAATCTCACAGCCAGTCAGTTAACACAAGTAGTTCAGCATAAAACCTAATTTTTGTTCTGTGAAGCAGTGTCGAGTAAAATTTGGTAAGTCTTAAACGGATGTGGGATTAAAACTGGTCTTTGGTTACCTAAGAAAAGCTGAGAGATGGTGTGCTCTGTGAAAGAGAGTTATGATCTCAATGCCGGAGGTGTTCACAATGTTCCAGGCAAATTCCAGCTATGTGAGATAGTCAGCTTGAAACATTTGTCAGTGCTGTAATGAACATTAATGGCATCTCGAGTTCAGAAATCTAGAAAAATCTGCTGTTGCTGAACATGACTTAATATATTAGGAAAAAGATCTCTTTTGAGCAAACATGGATTCCAGTCCACTATTCAAACTTCTTGGAATCAATCATATAAGAGGCTATTTAAATTAGAGTAGGTGTCAACATTAATAGAGCTATGAGAACACATACAGCATTGTGTAGAAGTGGACATTTTACATTGGGAGATTGTGTAGGAGTATGCCTTGTATTATACATCATAAGAGAAACAGACTTAATCTCTGGATGCAGTGGGAACTGCATCATTTGGAGCCACATGATTCTGTTACTTGTTCAGCAGTTAGTTGCTTTACTCATAAGGCAATAGTGGATATTGTTAAGAGGTCATATCTTGGATTGGTGTGATAAGTGCACTGAGAACATTTGATGCAACAAATCTCTCATGGAAACAGTCATGGTTATAATAGTGCTTATTGTTATAAATCACACACTAAGCTCTGAAAAATATGGCATTCAGTAACAATGGCTACTACAGCCCTATTACATATCCCATTATCTGATGATAAGATTGATAGGTTTTTTGTATAAAAGATTATTAGTGCAAAGTTTCTTGAGGAAGGAGGTGAGCACTCAAGAAGATGTTTGCAGTTAGCCTCTGTGCTGAGGATGGAGAGCTGACGTAATGAATGAACAGGGTGTATACGACCCGGGACAACCGGGAGATCCAGATAAAACCCAGGAATCTTTTCATCCGGGAGAAAACTGAGAAAACTCGGGAATTTTTTATAATTATGGGTATTTTTCATTGTTTTTGTTTTCAGTTAAATTTTTGTAATTTTGACTGGTAAGAACCGATACTCTAACAAAGGATATTACTGTATCCCACTACTGCAGAATAATAATGCAGCAATAAAACATGAACGAGAGAAAAAACGAAAATAAAACTTAGGTTGCAAAGGAAATGCGCCATATACAGCAACAAAACATAGTGCTCATACAATCATCTACCAACAGCAGAATGTGTCAAAGGCTTTAGGGAGACTATGCAATGCTTCATAATAACAAACTGCCTCCAATGAGCATGATGTCACAACTGTTCACATTAGATTCGTTTTAGTCGTTACGAGCGGGATCATGCACATGCGCAGTTGAATAGTACTGTATCCCGCTTCTAGAGCTACAGAAATGTGGCTGTTGGCTATGTAAGCAGTCGCAGCAAGCAGCTAAATGCTACCGGGAAAAATTTTACTGGAGTGCCCAAGCTGCCAGACTCATGCATGCACAGCAGGCCCAGACCTGGGGGGAGGGGGGGGGGGGCAATTCATATTCTTGAGGGGGGAAAAAACTTTGTTTCACAATGTGCCTAGCATCCAACGAACTTTAGTGTATCGATTATTCATATGACTTTGAATCGCATTCCTGTCGGTTTTTGAACACATTCTAAGTTGATTTCTGAATGAATCATAAGTTGATTTGTGAAAGCGTGCATAGTGTACATGATGTCTGTCAGGGAATCCTCGTCGTATGTAGAAACAAACTTTCTTACAGACGAAAGGGGCTATACGAGCTGAGCGGAGTAAGGCCGAACGGATGAATGTCAACCGCTGTGTGATTGTGTGGTTGACTGGGTTTGCGAATGATGAGCGTTTTTATAATTACTAGTGAAATCCGTAGATTCAGACTACCAGAGTGGAAATAAATGAATAACAGGTAAGAAAGATTACACATTACATTCTCGGTGTATCCAAGGAAATGAAATTTTGACAGAAAATTCTTGGCCAGATCGCTATACTAGTAAGGGCCACTTGTACAGTCCCCGGCTAGCAGCTGCTTTAAGTTCTATTCTGGAAGTAACAAGGAAAACGTGTTGTACGAACATGTAACAACGCTTAACCAGATAATAATTGCGGGACAACTAAACCAGTGATTCTGGCAGAGGTAGTGAAGTTAACCGGCGAATAAGCTTTGACATTGGCAGGAATAGTTACAGAATTAGTGATAACGAGACTGTTTGTTTGAACGAAGAAGGGGAACAAACAGGGATATCACACAAATAATGGAACAATATGGTGATTCAAAGTTTGTATAAAAATTTCCTACTACTTCTTTTTGATCTCATGATTGAGTAACTGGATCATATGAATGAAGTGTGAAACTGTTTCCTAACGTAAAGTGTTTTGCTTGTAGTAGGCCTAATAGGCATTTGATATTGGTACTTTGTGAATTATATTCTGTCGTTATAAAAATGACCGTTTGTGCCAAAACAGTCTCGTTTATTTGGTGTATGTTGCAATTGTTGCAGTATTAGAAAGGCCTACCGACAGTGACAAAATAGACATAATCAGATCAAGAAACCACATCAGTCTTGGGTCCTTTTATTTTAACAGCTTTTTCAGTATTAGACAACAACATTTTGATTTTTCATGTAGCAAAACGTTTGACGAACTTTGATGAGGTAAGAGATTCTTTCCCAGAAAGGAAAGGACGCCTTGTAAAGCTGTAGCAAGATTAGAGAGAAAAAAATGTAGGAGCTAAGGATTGAAGAAATGTGTATTGTCTTGCTTGTCTCATGTCTTTACTGGTTTTATGTATCCCATATTTAATTTTATGTCACACAAAGCAGCAAGTTGTTAGCTGACAGGGAACAGGGAATAAAGAGTGCAAAGTGCAAATTTTCTGAAGAGGTTTTTTTTTTTTTTAAAAAAAAGGAGACAGAGGGGGGGGGGGGGGGGGACACAGGATGTCAAACTGGCCGACTGTGAGCAGGAGAGGCACCACAAGACATTTTAATTTCGACTGTCCTGAATATAGTTTGATGGCATCCAATACAAAATATGTCCTGTGGGGCCTCTGCATCTTAGCTGCATTACGCTGTAAAATTGTAAAATTTTTGGCTGAATTATGCTACCTTATGTAAATACTGCACTGCACTTTGGCGCAAACAGCTTTTCTTACATTTCCTAGAACACATGTTTTATGCATCAGACTCTTCAGAAACAATACCAGAGAAGGAAAGTTGCTACTCAGCATATAGCGGAGATGCTGATTCACAATAGGCACAATAAAAAGATTCACACAGTTAAAGCTTTCGGCAATTAAGGCCTTTGTGTATGCACACACACACGCACACACACACACACACACACACACACACACACACACACACACACACACACACACACATGCAACTTGCAGCTGAGACCACACTGCGAGCAGCAGCACCAGTGCATGATGGGAGTGGCGACTGGGTGGGGATAAGGAGGAGGTTGGGGCAGGGCGGGGAGGGGGAGGGATAGTATGGTGGGAGTGGCGGTCAGTGAAGTGTTGCAGTTTAGATGGAGGGCAGGAGAGAAGGTGCGGAGGGGGGAGTGGGGTACGTAGCGGAAAGGAGAGAAATAAAATAAGTTAAAAGACTGGGTGTGGCGGTGAAATGACGGGTGTGTAGTGCTGTAATGGGAACAGGGAGGGGGTTGGATGGGTGAGGACAGTGACTAACGAAGGTTGAGGCCAGGAGGGTTACGGGAATGTAGGATGTATTGCAGGGAAAGTTCCCACCTGCGCAATTGAGAAAATCTGGTGTTGGTGGGAAGGATCCATATGGCACAGGCTGTGAAGCAGTCACTAAGATGAGGGATATCATGTTTGGCAGTGTGTTCAGCAACAGGGTGGTCCACTTGTTTCTTGGCCACAGTTTGTCGGTGGCCGTTCATGCGGGCAGACAGCTTGTTGGTTGTCATGCCTACATAGAATGCATCACAGAGGTTGCAGCTTAGCTTGTAAATCACTTGACTGGTTTCACAGGTAGGCCTACCTTTGATGGGATAGTGACCGGACTGGAGTAGGTGGTGGTAGGAGGATGTATGGGACAGGTCTTGCATCTAGGTCTATTACAGGGGTATGAGCCATGAGTTAAGGGATTGGAGGTTGTGAAGGATGGACGAGTATATTGTGTAGGTTCGGTGGACGGTGGAATACCACGGTAGAAGGGGTGGGAAGGATAGTGGGCAGGACATTTCTCATTTCAGGTCATGACAAGAGGTAATCGAAACCCTGGCGAAGAATGTAATTCAGTTGCTCCAGTTCCAGATGGTACTGAGTTAAAAGTTACTGTACATCAAAGATCTTTCGAAAACATGTTGTTTTCCCATGTTTCATTTTCTAAAGTGCCGGGAAATTCTACGCCCGTGTATAAAACCATAACCATTCAAAGGACTGATAAGCTAAACAGTTCACAGAGAACATATACTCTCAGTTAACAGGGAAAAAGTATGTTTTCACCTGGGAGAAAGTGTGTTTTTAATCAGGAAATCTGGGAATTTTTTTCCTTGTCTGCGTATACATCCTGAATGAACCACTGCTCTCTCACGATGGCAAGCATATGAGTCTCAATCAGTAATGCTGTATTAAGGCATGTGCCTGGCTATGTAGTGCTCATTTTTCTTATGATTTAAGGTTTGGTCTCTGGTGTGTACTGCATACAGGTAACAGTTAGTTCCACTGCACACTGAAAAAATTAAGTTCCATGTAAGATAGTTGTAACAGAAATGAATTTCTTGATTGGGAGTAAGTTCAAAAACAAATTTCAAAGAATGCACAGCCCAAAAATCATTATAGTGCAATTACACTGTAGCACTGGGGCCCAGGAAGAGTGCTAGTGTCTCCTGGACAGCATAGTGGAGCGATGCCGATTTGGCTGTGGTTCCAACAGATGGGGCACTGTAGGCGACTGCCGTGAGTGTCCTGGAGAGGAGCTGCAATCGCAACTAACTGCTGGAAGTTGGGCCACAGCTTATTATACTGTGGTGGAGAAATATCCACGTGCTCTTGAGAAACATGGCTCGCAGACGCGAGCTAGTCCTTAATAGCAGTGCTGCCATTGTTGCCACATGTGCTGCCTGTGGACGATGGTAGCAGTCCCTGGAGGTGCATGCTAGTATGAAGTCTGTTAAGAGGGTGTTTATTACCAGCACACACTATGTACTGGTGAGATGCATAAACCATCTCCATAGGGTGAGTGCCTGCAGGGCAAGGTCCGGCAACTCGCAGGGGCATACATGTTGTGCTGGAAACATGTGGCCAGGTATGCAAGAGTCGAGCCCTGCATATACTACTATTTCTAATGCACTGTAATACATGAGAGTATCACACACAATACTCTGTTAGTCTTATTGTTGAACTTCAAGGAAGGAGCGTCAGTAGGAAATCCAGTTTTTTATTTTGTGAGGCACTTGCAGTTCTAAATGATAAGTTGAGGATGGTTGTAATGTCTTTGACCTATAAAAACATTTGATAGGTGGACAGTGCTTTACTTCTGCATACCTTAGGTCAGAACGTAATTCGAGAAAAGCTCGCAAATTGGTTCATTTCGTATGTAACAAATTGGAGCCATATGGTTGCCCTTCAGTGCCATGAAACGAAATATATCTGCTCTTACATTGTTTATGGAAAATTGGCAGTACATCAGGTTTTGATTCTAGTTCCACTGCTTTCCTTAATACATGTTAATGATTTGCCACTAAGTGTGATTTTTAGGAACGACACAAATTAATGTAATTTTGAAAGGTGTGGATTACAATTACTCCCTTTGAAATTCGAAGGGTATTAGGGGTGAAATACAGAGCCCGAAAGGCTATTTGACATTGTACAGAAACCGGCCGGCTGTTATAACGAGTCAAGGGGCATGAAAGGGAAGCAGTGGTTGAGAAGGAAGTGAGACAGAGTTGTAGCCTATCCCCAATGTTATTCAATCTGTACATTGAGGAAGCAGTAAAAGAAACCAAAGAAAACTTATGAGTAGCAATTAAAGTCCAGGGAGAAGAAATAAAAACCTTGAGGTTTGCCAGTGACATTAATTCTCTGAGACAGCAAAGGACTTGGAAGAGCAGTTGAACAGAATAAACAGTGTCTTGAAAGGAGGATATAAGACAGCCATCAGCAAAAGCAAAACAAGGATAATGAAATGTAATCAAATTAAATCAGACGGTGCCGAGGGAATGAGACAAAGTAGTAGATGATTTTTGCCATTTGATTAGCAAACTAACTGATAATGGACAAAATAGAGAGGATATAAAATGTTGACTGGCAATGGTAAGAAGAGCATTTCTTCAGAAATTTGTTAACATCGAGTATAGATTTAAGTATCAGGAAGTCTTTTCTGAAAGCATTTGTATGGAGTGTAGTCATGGATGTGAATCATGGATGGTAAACAGTGTAGACATGAAGAGAACATAAGCTTTTGAAATGTGGTCCTTCAGAAGGATACTGAAGATTAGATGTATAGATCATGTAACTAATGAGGAAGTACTGAACAGAATTGAGGAGCAAAGAAATTTGTGACACAACCTGACTAGAAGAACGGATTGGTTGGGGGGACATATTCTGAGACATCGAGGAATCATGAATTTAGTATTGGAGGGAAATGTGTGGGGTAAAAATTGTAGAGGGAGACCAACTCCCATAAAACCGAAATTTCATTATCACATAGTGTACAGATAACAATGAAACTTGTTACTTATGTTTCGTAGTACTGAGGATAGATGAAAAAAAACTTTTTAACATATGACATTTGGAATCTTGTGCAAGGACTAAATGCATCTATCTTCACTGTAAAAATAATCTCTGCTGTCACTGACACTGAAATGCAAAAGCTTATGTACTTTGCTCATTTTCAATCTGTTTTCTCCTATGATATCGTATTTTGGGCGGTGAACATCTTAGCTCAAGAAACAGTGCTCAGAATCTCAGGACTCCATGCAAGTCACTGTGAAAATATCTCTGAATTCTAACTGTGCTTTATCTGTATGTATACTTCTTCACGGGATTCACAGTTAATAATATAGATCATTCTGTAAGAAACTGCAGCATTCACTCTCTGAACACTAGCCAGAAAATAGATTTGCTCTTGGCATCCTTTCTTTAATTATTGTTCAGAACAATGTGGACTAATCTGCTCTTTCCATTTGTTTTCACCAATTTTCCAGCAAAACTGAATGAATTGGGTAACAAACCCCTTGATTTTCAAAAGTTGGAAGGCTGCCATGTGTTATTTATTTGCACATTCCAAAACTGTTTCTTCATTTCTCAGCATTTAGCAGTGACCTTTGCTAACATATAGTTTCTTTGGCACAAATTGTGGAATAGCTGTTGTGCTCAAATAATGCTCACAACTGAGAGCTGAGTGAAACCTGAAGTATTTAACGAGCTGTGGAACATGTAGCGAAAAGACAGATTGGACGTCATAGGAGGGTGAGTGTTCATTGCAACTGACAATAATATTATGTCTATTGAGATCGAAATTGTGCTCAACTGTGATATTATCTGGAGGCAAGTAACCATCCTAAGTGAAATCATGTCAATCATTGTGTGTTTTTTGCCACTGGATTCCTCCATAACAGCTGTAGCTCAGTAGCACAGAAATGCCCCACTCAAGCAATGTTAGTTGGATGTGACTTGAACCTACCACGTATAGACCAGGATGTATATGGAATCATTGCATGTGGCACAGACTGAGTCTTGTGAAGTAATTCTGAACATGTTCCGCAGCTAGTACGACAACCCATACTCAATGGAAATATTTCAGACCTTTTAGCTACAAACAGGCCTAATCTTATCAACATAGTTACTATTAGTGATCATGACGTCACATAGTGACAATGGCTACTAAACTTAATAAGTCCATCAAGAAAGGTAGGAGAGTTTCTATGCTAGAAAGAGCAGATAAACAGTTGTTAGCAGATTATTATGTAGAGAATGTATGGACATAACTTAATCCCAAAATGGTGACCATAGAGGAATTACTTCAGAAGTTTAAACTGATTGTAAATCTTCCTTTGGAAAAGAATGTGTGTGGAGTAAGAGGATTAAGGACAGGAAAGACCCTCAAAAGTTTAACAAAAAAATGCTGAGGAAACCAATTGTTGGCCCTCACGAGGGGGAGCGGATGCAAAAATGTCAACAAGCAAAAATAGTAGAATTTTGGGCCTCCAAACAAAGATCTACAAGAGAATCATATAACAACTTCTGCTGTCATACTTTAGCGAAAGATCATGCCAAGAACAGCGAGTTGAAGGCTTCTATTCAGTCATGCATTCACCAACGTGATGTGGCAATAGAAGACAGCTAAAGGAAATCTTAAGTTTTAAACTCCGCATTTAAAAAATCTTCAAGCAAGTGGATCATACGGACATACCATTGTTTGACTGCCACACAGACTTGCGTATGGAGGACATAGAACTAGGCATTCTTGGTGCTGAGAAGCAGCTGACAGATTTGAAAACAAATAAGTCAAGAGTTCCTTGGAATCCCAGTTTGGCTTTACAGAAAGTATGCTCATTATCATGGATGGCAAGTGTTCATCGGAGATAAGAGTATCATCAGGACTGCCCCATAGAAGTGTGATAGGTGGAGATAACATTTTTATGGAACCATTCCATGGTCCCATTGTCACAGATGGTAGGTTTTCATTTGACTGTCCCTTATAGTACTTCACTACATTCTGAATGATACTTTTAAATGAAAGTGGTTCTTTCCAGTCTTGCATTGGTGCCAACAAATTATAATCATAGTTGAAAAATTCAACTCAAGCTCAACTCTAGATGACCTTAAAAAAAGTGATTATGAATATATAAATCCATAGCAACTGGAATACCAAGACATAAAATGAACACTTATTTCTGTAAACATTAAAATTTGGATACTACAATCTCCTAGAATATTTAATTTCCATCATGAGAAAGCATGTATAATCTGAACACTGTCATTGAGTTGGCTGACTGACTTGATAGTTACATAGTTACCTCTATGAATATTTTCACTTGTACGTGTTACTGCTTCTTTTTATAGTTTTAATTTTGAATCATCAACACACTAAACCTGTTTTGATTTATCTTAAAAAATATGCATGAGACAAGGAGGAATGATCTTTTTCAGAAGTTTGTCGTGAAAACAGTGAATTGAAAGAAGGAGAATGAAAATTACAAGTGAACACTGTGTGACAAGTGTATTAGTGTGTCACAGAGTTTCTGATGAAATTTTAGATGCGTTTAGAAACAATTGCCAACTCAACATCACCAAAATTTTCTTCTGAAACCTCAGAAGTAAACTGCATTTAGAGGGTAACATCAATCAGATTTGAAACTGCCAATAGTTCTTTCATACAACCATTATATGAAATTTATGATTCTGTTATGTTCCCTGCAATCTCGGCCCATTATGAAAAGGTAGTTCAACGCTCATGACAGCATTACTAAGGAACAAACAAAATGTGCAATATTCACATCTCACATTATACACATTCTTCTTCCTTTGATTGTTTGCATCACATTCTTCTACTATAAAGTGGAATGTGATTTAAGTCACTATTTTAATTGGGTTTGCTGAAGGGCAGGTTGTATTCATCCTTAGGATCCTTATTGTACTAGATGACTTGCTCCTCACATTGAGGCAGCTTGAGTGTCCAGTTAAAGTTACTGCTGCCATGAGAAACAAACCACAGGGTCGGCTCTTCAAGTAATTAGCCCATACTTGGGATCAGTGTGTCTGATTTGGGCAACTTCACATGTCAAATTTCAGGGTTTAAAGTAGCAACACATACATCCAAAGTGTGTCTCAAAAGTCATGAAATACTTCTCTTTTTTTTAAAATAACTTATCATCAATATCTGTACAAATGGTCAATATTCTTCGAAGTACTTTCCACAAGCATCTACATATTTTTTTCCACACACTCTCCTATGCCTGATATGCCTCCTGGAAGGCTTTGAAGAGAATCTCTTTTAAATTGGAGGTCACAGCTGCATGGATAGCCTCAGTGCTGTCAAACTGGGATCCGTTGATTATGTTCTTGATCTTAGAGAACAAAAAGAAGTCTGCCAGAGTGAGTTCAGTGCTGTAGGATGGCTGCGGCACCATTATCAATTTATGCTTTGCCAGGAACTCTCAGATGCAGTGAGACACATTGCTGGGTGCATTGCCATGACAGTAGCTAAGTTTCTGCAGCTTTTTTTAAACATCAAGTTTTGGCAGAAACTGGTCACAAAACATTTTGGAAAGTTCTGTCATGACATTGTGTCGAAACAGTTGTGCACAAAATCACCAGTCCCGACTGACCGAGGGTGAGTTACAAATCTGAGGGTTCACCCCACCACCCCCTCACCATCACCACCTGACTTGGATAACTGTTAACATAACACTAGATTGCTACGTAGCAGTAAATTGATTTTAATTGAAGAACACATTGTGTTGTTGAAGGATATGTTCCTGCAGCCAAACGCTTTTTATTATTGTTATAATAAGCAAACAAGTTGATGGGAGAATTGTTCGTTATTATGATAAAGATAAAATAAAGATAATCTGTGATAGTTTTATCGAACGAGAATAAAAAGTTAAAATGTTTTAGTGAGGCTGTCCTGATTCTTTTAGATTCCAAAATTACTGAAAAAATCACACATCCTCAAACTGCTCATAAGAAAACGAGTTCCAATAATCAAACTAAAGACCAGAGCTCTACTGGCTAAAATGATATTTGTTTAACTGCTAACTTTCACCAGAAATGTAAGCCACTTCAACTACGGAACTGAATTTAATTAAAATTTGTGAGACAGATCAATCCAATTTCAGACCAATTGGATATGTACATTGATAAAATAAACACAAATTATATATAAACATTGTATTCATCATATTGCACTTGTATGTCAGGAGTGTAGGAGCTCACCAGTAAGTTGTAGGAGTTAAATTTTTGATCTTCACTAATCTTCATATGTACTTTGTAAAATTTATAACATAGTTATACATATTCTAGACTAGCTGACAAACCTGGGATTGTCCAGGTATTTATTGATAGCTGTGGTCGAGACTTCGTACATTTGGAATTTATTTTTGACTTACAAAGCTTCTCTATATCTGACGATTGGAGAAGTGTGATTGGGGACATGGACGAAGAACTTGTGTGCTTCATAGCACTGGAGAGAACTATGTGCAGCTGGCCATGTGAAAAGCAGCTAACAGTAAGGTCCAAGACTATAACATGCAGCATCTCTGTTTGTTCACGGTCACTTCACAACATAGGCTAATTGGGAATTATACACATTTAAAGTGAAATGGTGTATGGTTAGAAATAAGCAGGATTTGCCCACATGTGCCTGTTCGCATAAAAATTTCCACTTGTGTGTTGTTAACGCATGACACTCTCGATCAGAGTTACGTCACATATCCTTTTTGGAAGGAGTTTCCAAAGAATGATTTAAAACCTGATGTTTTTGAGCCGCAGCGTGTCTTGCCTCATGATCTTCATTCTATTCTTGAGACTGCATAGTCCTCAGTCTATTAGCCATTCTGGTGTATTCAGAAAGCCTCGACTGTTTGTAGGCATTTTGATTTGTAAACAAAAGAAAGTCAAAATGTAATGAGTGATTAGTCAGATCACAAAGCAAAACTAAATAAATTCCTATTTCTCAGTAAAGAATGCAAATAAGACCTATCAAAACATGCAAAGCAATGTTGTTCAGTATTTAATACCTATGAACTAACAGCTTAATACCTGTGAACTAACAGCATCATCTGTTGAGTCTTTGGTGTACTGTACCACAATGATTAAACATTTGAACTACTAAACTGAGCAGACAATTTTCGATAACATTTTAAATTATGAATTTATTTATTTGTGTGTGTGTGTGTGTGTGTGTGTGTGTGTGTGTGTTTTCTGACTGATGAAATAAAGCCTAAACGTTGCCTCAAGCTGTGCTCAAGTTACCAGTAAAAATCCCATGATCATTCATCTAGTGGTTTTTTATATCAGCGTGTTAAAAACACACACAGTAGTTTTGGCGAAACTTTTAAATCATGTCATCTTTTGTTTTTTTTCCATAATCGGATTTTGATTGAATAAAGCCCATTCGTTGCCCCAAGCTACATTAAAATTACCAGTGAAAACCCTATGAAAATTCGTTACTGACATGTATTCATTTAGTTAAGTATGATATGGTAAATACTGGTGTTAATAAATTTTAATTGACCTTGTGGTTGTGTTGATGGCTTACAATCTATAAATAACTTAAAAATGCATCAAATACTTGCAACGATTGAACATGAACATTGTCGATGACTGTAGCCTCTGATGTCCTTAGGCTGGTAGTGAGAAATTTTACTTTGACATAACTTCTTAATTATGTAGCAGTATTATAATAGGAGGTACAGTTTGTATGCAGTTCACTGGAATTTCGTTCTCGGTAGGAATATAGCTTGAAACTGTTTTTGTAAGTTGTTATTGCTTTTGGGACATCACGTGATGTTCAATTACTCATGACTCCAGCTCAGTGTTTTAATATGCCATCTGCAGATTGATTTTGCCATAGTCTCAGTTCAATAAGAGTTAATTATTGCTGTTCCACAGTGGTTTCAGCAAAAATTTGATTCTCACCATGTTTGACATTTATGTTACTGGTTTCAAGTACTTTGTAAGAGGAGGATTCTTATGACTTTTATCATATACTGAAATCTTGATTCCTGAGTGAACATTTTCAGTACACTTTATAATGTTATCCAGTATGTCTAAAGGATGGCAAGGAGAAACAAAATGCCCAAGGTTGTTGCCTGTATAAAAAATGTGCCATCTTTATAGTTGTCCAAGAAGCAGTGGCCACTGGTGACCCCGAGATGCTACAGTTAGTCCTAGAAAGAAGAGACTTCCAACGATACTCAAGTCGAGTTGGTGGTATACCTGAACTGCTACAGAAACTGAAAGAGGTATGTTGGATTAACATTTATTTAATATAAAGCTCCTACTTCTGCGCAAGGCTTGTAATAATGAAATGCAACTGAAATTTGAAAATGTGCAAATTATGCTTAACAAGTTAGAGTTGGTAGATTTTTTATTCCATGGATCAATAGTGAAAAGGTCCTCAAGAATGTAGACAATGTCGTGCTCTCACAGTCTGTCTATAGTATTTGCATGTCATATTATACCTGCTGCATTTCATTCCGATAAGAATGATCACCTTCAGAAAAATTGTACCTTTTCGTTCTCACTTCCCAGACCATTACATATTTTGAATGTTTACACAGATCTTAAGTATTGTTACATATATTTTAAGTAACAACATGCTTACAAAATACTGTCCTTCTTGTGCCATGAGAAGGATTTCTAAATTAATTTATATTATGAGATTTCAGGTTCAAAAAATTCTATTTTGTCTGTAATATGCCCTCATAGGGTATCTAGTCTTACCAATCTTAGAAGGAGCCAGCCATTTAATTTCCATATCCCCTTTGTTACTTGAGACCATAACAAACCACATTTCCAAAGTAAAAAAGAAGATTGACTAATCTGGTCCCTCTTTCTACATTGCAAGAAGGTATTTGTCAGGTTAAGAAACATATTCTGAACTGAAACACAAAAAGCTTGGCAAATCGAATGTTCATAAACATATCTCTGAAACTTATTGAGAGGACAGTCATTATGATCAGACAATGACAATAAAACCATTACATTTAAGAAATGAAATAAACTAAGCTCATTTCATTTCCCCCTGTCGTGCATGTATTAGTATTCTGTCTGTGCAATATCCTTCTTTCTGTTTTTCTACTGCACTCTCTTTCATTTGACCAGTTTTTTTCTGTACCTTCTTTTCTAGATTATCCAATTCTGCTGTCTTATTTTTTTTCACTCCTGTATTTCTTTATAGTTATAGTCCTCAGTGTGTGTCAATGATGACAACTCCTCTTTCTGTTTTCACCTCCGTTATTACAGTTGCTCATATTTTGTGATTTTCGAATTTAACTGTTGACCTTGAGTGTTGATATCCTTTTAAAGAAAACCAAAATGTAGCTTTTGTAGGCTGTTTATTCTCTTTACACATATTTAACTGTACTGCCCAAATTTGTGTGACACTTAACTGTCAAACTGGAATTCAGGAAATTTCAGTATACAAAAAAAAAAAAAAGTGGTAGGGAAGGAATTTTGTGTATGTTTCTATGGTAATGCCTCATTGTTGTTGCAGCTCTGTAGATGACTATTGTTTTACCTGCAGCCATTAGCACTTGACAGTTGAAAGCTGGCAATAGCACTAATAGTTGTCAGTTATCTTCTTATGCCACTCAAACATCACCAGAGATGTGCAAGCATGGCTGATCACCAAAGACACCTGCTAAACACAGAAGGTGTTACAGCAATATTTTGAAGGCAGAGAAGCATGTGAGAAGAGCCAAGAATGGGAAAGAGCATCCTCTGAAAGAGTAATGACAAAATTCTTTGCAGGCATTGACACTTTCCCAACCAAGTCTTGCCATGTTTGTAAATGCCAAATGTTTCCACATCATTTATCTAAAGTAGGAAATAAACTACATCAAAGAAACATTTGATTTTCCTTTGAATGAAGATCGAAATCATTTACAGAAAATGAGGTGCAGATTGAAAAGTTAATGTCCAGTGTTTAATTTATAAATTTAGAATTTTAAAGAGTACTAGATGATACTTGTATGGTGCATAAAGCAGACTGCGCCGTCTAGTGTTGTGTGGCCTTGACATATTTTTATCATTTATGCTTGAAGATGTAAAAATGTTACAACAATTTTTTATCTCAAAAATGTGTCAATAGAGAACCCTTCAAATATCAGAAAAGAGAATGTGTGTGGTACAAAAAAAAAAGTCTCTCTTAAAAGTGCTGTTGTCATCATTGGTCTTGTTCACTCACTTTTCTGACTAATGGACGATGCACAATTTTGAGCATAATTCCGATGTATTTAAAGCATTTCTCTAATCTGTTTTATTTCTTGCTTTTGTACAAATAATTTCATAAAACATTTAACCTTATTCAAAAGTTTTTTGAAGTGTTATGATGAAGACAAAAATATAGCTCAATTACGTTGTATTCATTGTGTATTACACATCACCTTTGTTTCCATTATTGGAAAAAAAGAGACATTTACATTGAACCCATTGAATCTAATTTCTTAAAGAAAAAATAACATTGCAGTTAAACATTGCTTAAAGTTTCTCTAAAGAATGCATTGGTATAACAGCAGAGTTATTGTCAGAGACATTATGCCACTGACCCATCAACACTTTGCTATACTTTGAAAATAGCAACTTGGATTCTGTATGAGAACATGGAAACTGAACTACCTTCAATGCAACAGTAGCAAATTGTGGGTTATATATTGACAGCAAACATTGGCAAAGCTCACACTGCAGAGACCTTCCATCTCAGGTATAGATAAGTCTGACATGTCATCACTGATAGTCCAATTATCTTCCTACTGTCGAAACAAGAACCCAGGGCTGAGACCACAAGACTTTCATGGCTTTGTGACCATAATAGCAGGCATCCTGGATTGAAGGTGCAGCCTGATATGATTCACTGTTTCCTTCACCACAGTCTGAAGTATTCGTCACTTCATGTCTTTGAGAGATAGCCAATCTCATCACCAAAAATTCCTTCTCCGACACTAATGCGTCCATCTCCAGGCTGTTTAAACTTGTAATAGAGTTAAGTTTTCTTTGCCGATGTCACATAGCTTGCTACTTTCGCACTGTAAGTTGTACCAAAAAGATGTGTTTTTGAGAATTCTTTAATGTGATTCATCAGTTTAACTGCTTATGTTCATAGCATGCAACTATACATGTGAAAACTGTGAAATGCTTCTCCTAGTGTCACAAATACGTAAATGAACATGAAAGTCAGCATATATAAACCAATCACATCATATGTCACACTAACATGTTGCAGATGATACAACAGAACATTGAGAATTTTTATTTACTTGTTTACTCAGATCTTTTTACTTTCATGAAATGAAGTTTGTGGTGCCAACCTGATCAGTTCTGGCTCTAGGTTAGGTTAAAAGGTAATAATTTGGTTGTTTGTTGGTGAAATCAGTGAACGTGGTTGCATTAGAAGCTGTCATACTATTCGTACAGTATGATATAAATTATTCCCTCTGTCATGTTTGTGTTTGCATGACGTCATGTATCCTGAGGTGTGATGAGCAATCTGAGCAGACACTATATTTATTTACATATCTGCAAACATAAAGTGCTGTATTGATGGTTTTATATTTATAATTGCATACTGCAAAAATATGAAATTCATCTGAGACACCAAATTGAAAATGTCTCCAAACTGTGTTTTTGATACGACTAGTTGTGCATAAGTGTCGGGATATGTGACTCTGCCAGATAAAACTGTTAACACTTATCGTGCGGCTGCCGTAATATTACGTCGTGGGCGGAAACGGAGAAAATGCAGCTGCCGTAATATTACGTCCTGCCGCATTCCACATTGTTTTAGTGTTTCAAACGCTTTGTTAGCGTTCACGCTACAACCTGTAGATCCTGTAATGCTTGTAGTTCATCATATTAGCGCTAGATCGCAGCACCTAGTGAGGTAATGCGATATATCCGTATAGATTTCCGAACGAATTCACGTGTGTTTTTCACGCGTATGTTACGTGTTCTGTGGTGTCCTGTCGATTGTTTACCGTTGATTTTGGCGCTAGTATTTTGGTTTTAGCTTGTTTATCTTCTTTTTACTCACAATGGTGAGTGATGAGGGTGCAAAACTTCGCAAAATGATTGAAGAAGTACTTGCTGAACCTACTGATGATGATTTTTTGGATTTCGATAGTGATAGTGATCACGAAATGCCGGAAAATAACGATAGTCCAGGTAAGTCTAACATCTTACTAAATCGATGCAGAACAAGACAGTTCATGTTGCGATTTGTTCTGTTACGTTCTGTATTATTTCAGACACAGATTTGTCATCGGATGAAGGTGAGCCTCTGCCTGTGTTCCCCCCCCACTCATCATCAAAAGAGGCCAAGATTGAGTGACATTTCACAGGATGACTGGACTATAGTGGATCAAACACCAAACATTTTGTTATTTACAGGGTCTCATGGTGTGCTAAATAATGTAGGACTCGGTCAGTATAGTGAATATTTAGATTTTTTTTCTCATTTTATAAATGACAGGGTTATTTCAATTAAACAAACCTATATGCTAGACAAAAGCTGGCCACACTGAGAGCACAAAACAAATTAGGGCCCAATTCTAGATTCAGGCAGTGGAGGACGCTAACAATTGCTGAAACAAAGACGTTTCTGGCTATTATTCTCCACATGTCAATCAGTGAGAGGCCAAGTATGGCCAGTCACTGGTGTAGTGATCCAGTGGTTAGCTGCAATTTTTGCCCCAATATTATGCCAAGGGACAGATTTCTAAATATTTTGTCTATGTTCCACATAAATGACAATTCAAAGCAAAAAAAGAAAGGTGAAGTAGACTTTGATGCCCTTCATAAGGTCAGGCCTCATCTGGATGATTTGGTAAGGAATTTCAAAGAAAGTTATCAGCCAGGTGAAGCGCTAACCATTGATGAAGGTATGTGTCCTTTCAGAGGGCATGTAGGTTTCAGAATTTATATGGCTAATAAGCCAAGCAAATATGGCATGAAGCTATACATTCTTGCAGAATCCAAATATGGGTACATATACAACTTTGAAGTTTACCATGGAAAGGACAATAAACTGGACAACACTGCTTCTGCAGTGGTAAAGCGATTGCTCGGCTCACTCCAAGGTAAGGGCCACACTGTATATGTTGACAGATTTTACACCAGTGTTCAGCTAGCCAAAGAACTGGCTAGAGCCAACACTGGTCTTGTAGGGACTGTAATGCCAAACAGAAAAGGATTGCCCAAGGCTCTCAAAGAGGGTAAACTCAAAAAGGGTGAACAATTATTTCGCCGCAAGAACGATGTGCTAGCATTGCAATGGAAAGACAAGAGGGATTTGTGGATCATAAGTACCAGGCACACATCCTCAATGTTGCCTGTTGCTACAAGAGAAGGCAATGAGAAGTTGAAACCAGTGGCAGTGCTGGATTACAACAAACATAAAGCTGGTGTAGACCTTTTTGATCAGCGTCTTTCATATGGAGCACTTGATCACAAAACAGTGAAATGGTGGAGAAAGCTTGCCTTCCACTGTATAATTATGGCAGTTTCCAATGGTTGTATTTTGCACAATTGCATCAATGAGAAGAAACTGAGCACTCCTAAGTTTATACAGGAGGTCGGCACTGCGTTAGTGTTGCAGAGAGGAGAGAGAATTGAGGATTCTCATGGATCTGCAACGATTGCTCGATTGTCACAGAAACATTTTCCGAACCGTGTGGAAATGGCAGAAGGGAAGAAGAAAGCACAAAGACATTGTGTAGTGTGTAGTGGAAAACAAAAGAACATTACTGGGAAAGCTGGGAGGAAAGATACTTCTTATGAGTGCAGTGATTGTAATGTAGGTTTGTGTGTCACACCGTGCTTCAAGCTTTATCACACTGTGTTTCACTATGCAAAATAGCTATGTGTATGTAGCTATGCTTTATGTGCAAATGGTATAACAAATGTCTTTTCAGTGTCAAATGATCACTTTCCAAAATTTATTTCTTCTTTAAATTGAATAAAGTAGTAAAAATAAATTTTTGACAAAAATTTATTTTCGCAAAATCTAGGAGAAATCCGCATCACTTCTTGGAAACAGTATATGCCCCATACACATGACTGTTAACCCATGTAAAGTTGAAACCTTAAAGTTTTAAACCATACCTGTAGTTTTTATGTATCTCTAACTAAACGTCCTTGACAGCTATTGAAAGTCTGTTGAAAATAGAAAAAATCAGCCAGCACACAGGGACTGGCATGCAGTTAAGGGCTTAGCATGCTAAGTGTTAACAGAATGGAGATCGTTGGCATAGGTTATTTTTGTTTGCTATGTCAAAGGCATAGTTCTTTGCATGGGAAAGGAGTGGTCATTTTAAGGTTATCCAAAAAGCTTGGTCTTGGGAACAGAGGTCAAGATTCAATTCCAATGTTAAATAATTATCTGTTGGGGCAGATCCAGGATAAGGTAGTGGGGGAAGGGGTTTACAGATTGTAACAATCTCTCTTACCCCCCCCCCCCCCCCCCCCAAAAAAAAAAAAAAAAAAAAAAAAAAAAACCACTCTGAATGTGCTACCGACATCTAGAATTTTAATTATAACAGCCATTTCTTTACGTTAGTACTTAATACATTGTTTACAATTGAGAGAAATACATCATCTCAACAGCAGTCAATCAAAAATTTTAGAGCTACATGTACCATACAGTTGAATTAAGAACAATAATAGCAACAAGCTTTTACAACTCTGAAAATTGTGGGAATTTTGCAGATTACTTGCAAATGATACACATGAAGTGCATGTCTGTCATGGTGCCTTATATTGATTTTGTTGACAGCATTGACAACAATGATGACAAAAGACGAATGTCTTCCAATGATGAACTTAAATGTATATATATAAAAAAAAGAATTATACCAAACTAAGTGTTTGTCCTGATCATAGTCCTTTTCTGACATTTTGTACAGTATAATTATAACAGGAAATCATCAGTCAATTTTGTACCAAGTTCCCAATGACAATCCATGCAACTCATAAAATCAAGATTCGGCAGTAAATGATATTACCAACAGAAATGTAAACCACTTTCCACAGCACACAATTGGAATTAACTCCTGCCGGGTAAGAATTACTCCTGCAATTAACTCCTGCCGGGTAGTGCACTGGCTTCACTCTACCCTAGAACTCTACTGACAAGGTTCACCATTAGCTGGCTGCAAAGACTTACAAAACATGTAAGATGTGTCGTGGCAGCAGATATGGTCATCTTGTGAACTGTTGCCATTTTCTAACAAAGTTCTCTACAGGGAGTCAGGCTGGCAGCCCATACATTTGGGAAAGTCCTCAGGCAAGCAGCTGATAAAGATCCTGTGTTGAACATGGCTAGTAATATTATAGAATTTCTTGTTGCTGTTGAGACATTGGGTTCTAATTTTACAGTATCCTCCAAAAGTTAGTACAAAATTTCAAAATTGTTACATGCAATAATATAAATGCTTCCAGTAAAATCTTTGTGGTGAAGGCAGGAGGAGAGGGGGTTATCATGACCCTGCCCCTCAGGCTTGGATCTGCACCTGCTATTAGTTAACAATATTCGTAAACTGCTGCCTCCAGATTCATGACAATTTTACAAGAGGTGGGAAAAAAGGCAAATTTTGTGACATTTCATGAAAACTGCCAATTTAACGCTATTATTCACATCATCGTTTATGCCAAATTTTGATGTGTGTATCCATGAGTAATTTACTTCTTGTAAATGGAACACATGCTGAAAAGTGCAATTATCTTTATTTGCGTGGAGCTATTCTGTAAATTTGTCAATACTTGTTCTTGTCATAGACTTCCCTGCTCCAAAGCAGATATATTGTAGTTCTACTTTTATAACCTGTCTATATCTATGTGCAGGAGATATCTCATAAACAAAACTATCTTCTCCATTTCCTTTTCCTCAGGCTGTTACATTTTCCCTTTCTTCCCATCATCACACTTCCCCTCAAAATAGGTCTTTTTATGCAAGAACTGAATTACAAAAATTGCTCTGGTCTTAATGATATCCTATGTTTTTTCCTGTTTTTCTGTAAAGTTTATTATTTATTTATTTGTATGGAACTTATTACAATTTCTTTGTTTTTTCTAGGCGCCTGACTTCTATGTTGAAATGAAATGGGAATTCACTAGCTGGGGTAAGTAAAACTCTTATTTTCCACTCTTATTTCAATGTTCTTAAAGATTGTTCCTTCACTTGGGCTACTTGACTTGGTCTTAAGTTCTTCAGCACTGTTAGTAAATCCTATCCAACATGTGGTGTTTCTGTTTTAAGGGCAGTAGGCCATGGTGTAAGGTATGTTACATTGCTTAACATTTCATCTCCTAATGTACAAGCCATTCTCAGTGGCTATGAAGGTATCTGTATAGCCTCTGAGGATGCCTGCAACATTATGGGATGGAATGTTAGGCAGTGATGTTAGGCAGTGAAACTAGCCTTCATGCATGGCATAATGCCCATAAAACACAAATCACTATGAATGTAAATACTGGCCATGAAACCTTTTTCGTACGATTCATTTGACATTGTTTGTGGGGTTGGTTTAGCTGTTCTGCAGTAAGTGGTGTACTCATGAATTAAAGCCAGTACTTTTGTTGCACTTAAAAACCAATTATTTCGTTCTTCCTTCAAACTTACACTTAATTTGTGTTTATCATATGTATTTGCATGCTCCTTAAGTGGTTTAGTTAGTAATTGCTTGTTGTTGGTTAAATTGAATCTTTATTTTAAGAAATTATTTGAACCTCTGAGAAGCTGACCTGTGTTTTACAGAACATACTCAGTAGTTGCTTAGAGAGACAAGAGATACAAATTGAATCTCTGTGCTGGTTAAAAAAAATTGTAGTAACACTGGCCAGTTTGAAGTTAGTTTTTTTGTTGATGGTAATTTCCTGCTTAAGTGAGTGGTGGAGAGTAGGTGTGACTGATGGGGATAGGAACCACAGCAGACTGTGGTTACAATGGTAATCATCTTCTATGGAACAGTGTCATCACAGTTTTCACATTAAAGGCCCCTGGTTTTAAAAGCTCAAAATTGTTTATTTGACTTTAGTCTAATTTTGAAGAGTGTTTTGATTGGTTTTCAGAGAAAGGGCAATGAGCGATGAAGATATCAGACATTGCACTGAGTTGTGTAGAAACCAGCATACCACCTGAAAAGTTTTGATAGAATATTAACAGATATATCAGGATCTACATCTACATCTACATACATAATCCGCAATCCACCATATGGTGCGTGGTGGAGGGCACCTCGTACGACAACTGGTATCTTGTCTCCCTGTTCCACTCCCAAACAGAATGAGGGAAAAATGACTGCCTATATGCCTCTGTACGAGCCCTAATCTCTCTTATTTTATCTTTGTGGTCTTTCCGCGGAATGTAAGTTGGTGCCAGTAAAATTGTACTGCAGTCAGCCTCAAATGCTGGTTCTCTAAATTTCCTCAGTAGCGATTCACGAAAAGAACACCTCCTTTCCTCTAGAGACTCCCACCCGCGTTCCTGAAGCATTTCTGTAACACTCGTGTGATGATCAAACCTACCAATAACAAACCTAGCAGCCCGCCTCTGAATTGCTTCTATGTCCTCCCTCTGTCCGACCTGATAGGGATCCCAAATGCTCGAGCAGTCCTCAAGAATAGGTCGTATTAGTGTTTTATAAGCGGTCTCCTTTACAGATGTACCACATCTTCCCAAAATTCTACCAATGAACTGAAGACGACTATCCGCCTTCCCCACAACTGCCATTGCGTGCTTGTCCCACTTCATATCTCTCTGCAATGTTACTCCCAAATATTTAATTGACATGACTGTGTCAAGTGCTACACTACTAATGGAGTATTCAAACATTACAGGATTCTTTTTCCTATTCATCTGCATTAATTTACATTTATCTATATTTAGAGTTAGCTGCCATTCTTTACACCAATCACAAATCCTGTCCAAGTCATCTTGTATCCTCCTACAGTCACTCAACGATGACACCTTCCCGTACACCACAGCATCATCAGCAAACAGCCACACATTGCTATCCACCCTATCCAAAAGATCATTTATGTAGATAGAAAACAACAGCGGACCTACCACACTTCCCTGGGGCACTCCGGATGATACCATCACCTCCGATGAACACTCACCATCAAGGACAACGTACTGGGTTCTATTACTTAAGAAGTCTTCGAGCCACTCACATACTTGGGAACCAATCCCATATGCTCGTACCTTAGTTAGGAGTCTGTAGTGGGGCACCGAGTCAAACGCTTTCTGGAAGTCAAGGAATATGGCATCCATCTGATACCCTTCATCCATGGCTCGTAAGATATCATGTGAAAAAATGGCAAGTAACGTTTCGCAGGAGCGATGCTTTCTAAAGCCGTGCTGATGCATGGACAGCAACTTCTCTGTCTCAAGGAAATTCATTATATTCGAACTGAGAATATGTTCGAGAATCCTGCAATAAACCGATGGTAAGGATATTGGTCTGTAATTTTGAGGATCCGTCCTTCTACCCTTCTTATATACAGGCGTTACCTGTGCTTTTTTCCAGTCGCTCGGGACTTTACGTTGGGCAAGAGATTCGCGATAAATGCAAGCTAAGTAAGGAGCCAATGCAGTAGAGTACTCTCTGTAAAACTGAATTGAAATCCCATCAGGACCTGGCGATTCATTTATTTTCAACCCATTCAGCTGCTTCACAGCCCCAGGGATGTCTATCACTATGTCCTCCATACGGGAATCTGTACGAGACTCAAACGGCGGTATGTTTGTACGATCCTCCTGTGTGAAAGATTTCTCAAATGCTCAATTTAAAATTTCAGCTTTCGTTTTGCTGTCTTCCGTTGCCAGGCCAGACTGATCAGTGAGTGAGTGGATGGAAGCCTTCGACCCGCTTACTGATTTTATGTACGGCCAGAATTTCCTTGGGTTTTCAGCAAGATCTTTTGCTAAGGTATGACGGTGGTAGTGGTTGAATGCTTCGTGCATCGCTCATTTTACAGCAGCACGAATCTCTACTAACTTTTGCCTGTCTCCATTCTCCCGATCTTTCTTGTACCGCGAGTGCAACTGCTTTTGCTTCCCGAGCATTCCCCGAATTGCGCTGTTAAACCACCGTGGGTCTTTTCCACCCGTAACCCACTTTTTCGGCACATACTTGTCCAATGCGTGATTTACAATGTGTTTAAAATTTGCCCATAATTCTTCCACTTCCATCGTACCAGAAGTAAATGAAGTCAATTCATTTACTAAGAGGGATGCTAACAACTGCTTATCTGCTCTTTCTAGTAAGAATACTCTCCTAGCGTTCTTGACCGACTTTTTAACTTTCGTAACCATAGTCGTAATGACAACATCATGATCACTAATCCCTGTCTCAACACTGACACCGTTGATGAGGTCTGGTCTGTTTGTGGCTACCAGATCTAAAATATTTCCATTACACGTTGGCTGTCGATTTAGCTGCTCAAGACAGTTTTCGGATAATGTGTTCAAAAGTAATTCACATGCCGGCTTGTCTGTACCACCTGTAATGAATCCATAGACATCCCAGTCTATACTAGGTAGGTTGAAGTCGCCTCCGAATGACATATACCTGATTCCTCAGTGGACACATATTGCCCAATGCGGTTTCCGAAAGCATCGTTCTGCAGTTGACCATCTTTTTGCTCTCTCCACTTAAATCATAACAATTTTCTCAGAAAACTCCAAATGGTAGCAATAGTTTTTGACCTGGAGAGGGCATACGATACCTGTTCAAGGACAGGCATCCTCCGCACACTGTTCTCTTGGGGCTTTTGATGTCGACTACCCCTTTTTATTCGTGAATTTATGACAGAGTACACATTTAAGGTGTGGGTGAACACTACTCTCTCCCGTACTTTCTCCCAAGAAAATGGGGTGCCCCAGGGCTCCGTGCTTAGTGTTGTACTGTTTGCCATCACCATAAATCCAATTATGGATTGTCTCCTTCCCAGCTTCTCGGGCTCCCTTTTTGTCTAACATTTTGCAGTCTGTTACTGCTCTCAGCGGACCAGCCTTCTTGAACAACATCTTTAAAAATGTCTCAATCACCTCCACTCATGGAGAATCGAAACCGGCTTCCGCTTTTCTGCCAGTAAGACCGTCTGTGTAAGTTTTTGGCATTGTACAGAGTTTCCTCTGCCTTCCCTACATCAAGGCGCTGTCGACCTTCCATTTGCGGATGTCGCTAAATTCTTGGGCCTTGTGTATCACAGTAAACTGTGCTGGTCTTCCCACATTTCATATCTTTTGGCTTGCTGTCTGCGACCCCTAAACGCCCTCTGTGTTCTGAGTGGTACCTCCTGGGGAGTGGACTGACTGGTCCTCCTCCTGCCTATATCGTGCCTTAGTGTGCTCAAAATTGGACTATGGAAGCATAGTTTACTCCTCTTCACGACCGTCTATTCTTCGGCATTTCGACTAGCCCCATCAACAGCCTTTACGCTGAGACTGCTGAGCCTATGCTGTCCAATCAGCAAGCTGTCCTACTGAGTTGTTACGCTAGTCGTCTGTCTTCCCTGCCTACTCATCCGACCCACACCCTTTTTTTCGATGCCTCCTTGGATTTAGGGTATGCAGGCCGCCTTTCCTCTCTACAGTCACCAGGAGTCCACTTCCGCCAACTGCTATGTTCTCTTTCGTTCCACTTTCGTAAAACTTTGTGGACAAATGGGGGTACGGTGCCACCTAGGCTCTGTCGCCGGACCAGCCTGCTCTGTGACCTTTGTCAGCTTCCCAACGGTAGTTAACCCCCTCCCCCCCCCCCCCCCCAATAGTTTATATTCGGTCATTTGCTGCTCTATGCGCACAAATGGAGGATGCCACATTTATTTGCACTGATGGGCTCAAAAACCACATTTGGTGTTGGGAGTGCCTATATTGTTGGCAACACCCCTAATAGATTTTGGCTTCCCGACCAGTGTTCAGTTTTTACTGCGGAGCTTTAAGCTGTTCTCCAGGCTACCTAATACATCCTTCGCCATAAGCAGCTACAGTATATTATATGCTCGGATTTGCTCAGCTCTCTCCTCAACCTCCAAGCTCTTTATCCCGTCCACCCTCTGGTCCACCGTATTCAGGACTTGCTCCACTTGGGAGGCATCTGTGGCATTCCTCTGGATCCCAGGGCATGTTGGAATCCGTGGAAACGAGGCAGCCGATATAGCGGCCAAGGCTGCAGTCTCTCTTCCTCGGCCCACTGTTCGCATGGTTCCCATAGCCAACGTACATAGCGTTTTATGTCGCCATATTGCTCTTTTATGGCATACACAGTGGTCTACGCTACCCGATAATAAATTACGGGATGTAAAACCTCTTCCCTGTGCTTTGACCTCTTCCTCCCAGCCTTGTCGTTGGGAGGAGGTAATTTTAGCTAAACTTCGGATAGAGCACTGTCTTTTTAGCCATCGACATTTTTTTAAGTGGCGATCCTCCCCCGCTCTGTCCCCACTGCTCTCAACTGTGGGTGGTGTAAAGCTTTTTGAGTAGAGTGTGAGGGATTGTAAATAAGTGTTCTTGTCAGAGCCGTAGCAAAGTGGTCTAGTGCAACACTTGCCAATTCACTGAGTTGAGTTCCATTCTTGCTTCTCGCTGCTTTCTTCTTCTTCTTCGTCTTTTAATGAGATATGTTTTTGCTGATTCGGATTTTGACTATTTTCCAACATATAATGGTGGTCTCTTTAGTTGTGAACGGCATCTCAACACATGCCTGTGGTGATTTTTTAATAAAAAGTATTGTATTTTTGGAAAACAGAAATGCTAGAAGAATTATCACAAGTAAAGTGTATCATGAAAATATCAAAACTGCAACTTTAGATGAAGATTTAAAAAAAAAATTTCACCAACACTTTTCATTACACTTTTTCAGTTAAAAAGGCATGATCACCAAAAGTCCTGTTTGGAGGTCCTGTAGCAATAGCTATGAGTCAAACAATTGCAGAGCAGGTTATTGAAATTATTCATATTAATTTCAAACAATGGAAAGTCCATGTTAGAACATCAACAATTACGTGAAGGATAAATTGCTACTGACCATGAAGATGACGCATGAGTTGCAGATAGACACAATGAAAATACTGTTACCCATTTTGATTTTGGCCAAAGTCTAAATCAGAAGGTGGGAAAACACACACACACACACACACACACACACACACACACACACACACATATTCTCCCAAGGAAGCACACCTCACACACACGACAGTTATATCTCTGGCTGTTTAGGCTAGACATAAACTGAAACATGTAAAACGGGAGCAACAATCCATAGTGGAGTGCAGAAGGGGGAGGGGGATAGCAGGATATGGGTGAGGGAAGAGGAAACAGTGCTGCCTGGCAGAGCATGCAGGGTTTAGAGGTGGCAGATGGGGATACTGGTGCAGTGTGGGAGGCTGTTGGGGAGGGTGGGAAGGGAAAAAAGGGAGCAGAAAGGAGAGAAGCAGAGAAGGGGAAAGGATTGATGGCTGCATTGATGGAGAACAGTGTGCACTGAGAGTGAGGGAATGTGAGTTGGGAGGAGGTGATGGCACAGAAGGGAGATGTGGAACTAGGTTAGGGGTGTGGAGACAGTAAGTTACCATAGGTTGAGGCAGAGATAATTTTGGGAGTGGAGAATGTGTTGTGTAAGGATAACTTCCATCTGTTCCATTAAGAAAAGCTGGTGGTGAAGGGGAGAATCCAGAAAGTCTGGGTTGTGAAACAGCCATTAAAATAAAGCATGCTATGTCCAGCTACATATTGTGCAACAGGATGGTCCAATTTGCTCTTGGCTACAGTTTAGCAATGGCCATTTGTCATGGTGGATAGCAAGTTAGTAGTCTACCAGTAGGAAAATCTGAGCAGTGATTCAAGCAGAGCTGGTATGTGACATGGCTGCTTTCACAGGTGGCCCAGACATGGGGTAGGCTAAGCCTGTGACAGGACTGGAATAGGAAGTGTTGGGTGGATGGATTGTGCAGGCCTTGCACCTGGGGCTTCCACAGGGATATGATTATTGTGGGAAGGGGTTGGGCGTGGAAGTGGTATAAAGATGTGCTGGGATGTTGTGGAGATTGGTTGGATGATGGAACACTACTTCCAGAGGGGTATGAAGGATCTTGGGTAGGCTGTCCCTAATTTCAGGGCATCTTGATAGCTAATCAAAGCCCTGGGGAAGAATGTGGTTCAGTTGCTACAGTCCAGAGTGGTATTGGGTGATTTTTTTGGGGGGGGTGGGGGGGGGGGGTTGCACTCATTTTGTAGATGGTTCTTGGGAGTGGTAGGAGGATTTGGGGTGTGTGAGGATATGGCACAGGGAATGTTCCATGGGGATAGTGACGGTGGAGCCATCAGAGAGGATGTGGTCATTGTCCAGGAAAATTCTCGGAAACAACATTAAAATAATAACAAATTCCTTCTATTTTGGAGTGGCCAAGCATATTTGACATTTTATGATGAGATATTCATTAATTTGGAAGTCGAAGAAATTTACTACAGCGATCATTTCACCCAATGTACTCCTTTTGTTCAACCTTGTGATGTATATTTCTGTTGTAAAGTCAGAAGTCTGATTAAAAGACTACAAAGTGCTCCCGAATTGCTACAAAAAGTGAGAATTATCATCAGGAGAAGATGCAGTTAAAATACATTGAGTTGTGTAGCATCAGTTCTGTGGTCATCTTTTCACCTCATTGATTCAGTATGCTTGGTATGCATCAAAATTGACAGAGAAAATACCTTCATTTAAAAACTTGCATGAAGTTTGCTTTCCACCTAAATACTTTGGAATAAACATTGTAACTAAAAGAAATAGTTTCATAAAATGTGCATGGTGTGAACACTATGTATGTTTCAAATGTTTTTCTTCAATCTTTATCACCATAAAAATATTATGTAACTTTTAATAATAAATAAAAAGCAGATAATTAACTGCTACAATTTTCACAATGTTTACTTTCATTTAAAACTTTGCCCAGTTATGTAAATTGACTTTTTAAATATATTAATTAATTAAGTATTGTAACGAAATTGAATATACTAATTTTACATATATAAACTGAGTGCTCTAAATACATTTAAATTTTTTAAGTTACAGACTAACAGTGCAAGAATTAATATAAAATAGGGGGGGGGGGGAGGAGGAAGCAACCACAATTGAACACAAGCCTGTGAATTGACATTCGATGCTCTTGACCATTGTTGCACCACAGCACTAACAGAAACATTGTTGCTTAAAATCCCTTACATTGTACTTGAATATCTTCAGAGAGCGTTTTCTCTTTTCCTGTGACCCACTGAAGTGAGATACTCTTTTGGAAGGGTTGTCTGCCTGGTTCTATCCACAGTTTGAACCAAATTGGTGAGATCTGCCCCAAGCCCTCCCCTTGTTAGTAAAACATTTTTATGATATTTCTGTGTGTGTATGTGAAGGATAACAAACTGAAACCTTGCCTAAATAACCCCTACGTGTATTCCACAAATACTGTACTTCACTGAGTAGCTGCTTCCTTTGTGTAGTGCACCCCCTGACCTATGAAGCAGCTTTTGTAGTATATATTAATGGAGATACAAGTGGCACTGTGTTCACCAGTTATATTACTCAGCACCGACTATCAACACAAGTATTGGTTTTGTTTAAAATTAGTTCATTTCAATGAGTACTTGAATAAAAAAGTTTTTTTTTTTTTTTGCAGTACCACTGGTATCTCGGATGTGCCCAAGTGATACCTATAAAGTGTATAAACAAGGCTCAAATGTACGGATTGATACTACTCTTCTTGGATTTGACCAGACTAACTGGCAGAGAGGAAATAGGAGCTATATATTTAAAGGACAAAGTAAGTTGTCCACATTTGACTTATGACAATAGTTTATGCATTTTGTAGCTTTGTTAAATGTAGTAATTGTGTAATAAATTTGTTGTTGAACTTGTTAATTTTACTGCATTATATAATAATGTTTTGGTTTCAATAAAACTTAGTTTTTCTGCTTAGAAGACTAAATGTCACTTCTTTTTTTTAATTTGTTTAGAACCAGCTACACATCGTGCTCTTATGTTTCATTAATACTTGCTACATCATTACTGGCTGAAGTTAAAAGAAAAAAGTACAGTGTTGTGAATGAGCAGGTTATCAAGGAGTTGGATTTTTATTCCACTCTCTGTCTCCATACAACTTTATTTCTTACAGCTCTGTTATCTGTAAAAGAATTTGTAGATATTTCCACAAGCTTCTGATTATGTTATCATCATTGACAAGAATCCAGCTAAATAGGAGTTTACTGAAAATATTTCACGTCTGCAAACTAATCCCATTTTACATGTGATCTCATTCGTTTTGTTCTGTAAAAGGGAAAGCAGGGAGAAAATGTCCAATAAGTAGTGACTTATCTTTGTTATGGTAATGCAATGAATAGAAATATAACACTTTTCACACATCATGTTTTTCTTCTACTTGGACTTCCTGATCAGTTATTTCAGTTGCTGAAAAAAGGGAAGTATAAAATGAATAGCTAAATTGTTGACATGTATTTGGATGCTGGATAGACTTACTGTATGTGTTATTTCTTAATTTCAACAGACATAGCAACTCCCACAGTGATCCGCTGTGATAGAAGCTATATTTTCAAACTGCAGACAGCTGAAACAGGTGATGAGAATTTCGGCCAAATACATTTTTCTTTTATTTTTGCATTGAGTTGCTTCTTGTACTCTTTGTAGCACTCTAGCTGTAAAGCACTTTCCTGCAGAAGTTGTTGAAATGTCTTAGAAAGTAAATTTAATTCAGTTTGGTTCTCTGGCACTGGAAGTTTAATTTCAAGTATTAATCCCTGTAGATTGTATGGAATTTCAAGATGTGATCAAAGTTTTGGTTCATTACAGGTATTACCAAAGTAGCCTCATCAAACGTAAATGTTTGCTTGATTTTCCTTGCATTTCTCATTTGTGCTTCTTTGGTGGTTTGATGGGCATGTTTCAATGAAGTACATGTGATATTCGTTTGTTCTTTTAACTGTGAAATGGTTTGTAATGCAGACTGAAGTATCACCAGTCTCTGCATACAAGAAACAAATTGTAAGAAGAATTTTTAAAAATTACATTTAACACATCAGAAGTTTAGGTCTGTTCATGTATTGGGTTTCTGTAATCACTGTTGAAAAGTGTTGTATTTTGTGTGTTCTTTGCAGGTAATTAATTGGTTCTGATTCTGTCCAAGTTGACCATTGTTTTGGATATGGCTTTTCTTCCATTTCTTATTGAGTATAATTTTTACACAAAATCTTTGTTGGTCATTTACTCGGTCATTGCCCAGGGTTTCAAGTAGTTTTTAAATCTAAAAGACAAAATACATTTTGAAGTGCATGAAACTGCAGGTTTGCACAGGTGTTTAAGTTGTTTTATACAGTAAAGATAATTCGATGAAATGTTCAGGAACTAAAAGCCATGAAAGAAAGTAAATGTTGACACATGATGTAAATAGATATTGCTTATGATTTTTGAGAGTTTCAGCATATTAAATCTGTGTTGATGAATTTATTTTCATTTGTATCTTCAAAAACTGGAAATTACGGGAGCAAAGATTTCATAAGTATTTTCTTTAGATTTTATTTGTCCTCAAACTTACATATAACTGTTTTCATATACTAAATGCAGTTTGCTGAACTGTATCTATTGTGGGATTGAAAAAGAGGAAGGGGATGCAGTACACATTGGTTCTAGTGACATTAATTCTACAGGTACATCATGACTGGCTGAAATTAGCATTATAACTCTATAAATTTGGCTCTCTGAGCAACATCAATTCAGTCTGCTTTCAGTTCAGCCTTCTCTATTCTAGTTATTGATGAGGAGACCGGAGATCCTGTACATGGTGTCAGATTGTGCGTGTGCGTGTGTGTGTGTGTGTGTGTGTGTGTGTGTGTGTGTGTGTGTGTGTGTGTGTTCAGTTGTTCCCAGAGTGGTCTTCTTCTCAAGCATAGAATTAGTGAATTTTTCAAAGATATAACTCTACTACAAACAAGTGTAGGTAGTGGAATTCATTAGGAAGTAGTAGTATTTTCAGTTCCTTTAGTGGAGGTCCAATAATATCTCAGCCTTCATCAAATTTCCTTGTTTACCTTTTGTTTTCATATTAGTATAATGTTTACAATTTAACATTATCACTGTTGCATAGAGTAAAAATGTTGCATTAATGTAATTTATAGGCTGCCCCTTTTATGAAGAGTGGTTGTATTCGTATATTTGCAGAATGTTGCATCATTGAAATGTATGATAAACTTCTCTTCATTGTGTTGTATTAGCTTTCCTATGATTCAGTGCAGAAATTGTTGATATCTACAATAATCAATTTTTGCTTGTATAACTGCTTGTATCAAATTATTAAAGTTACGTTTGTGTGTGTGTGTGTGTGTGTGTGTGTGTGTGTGTGTGTAGACTAATACCCCAAATTGAAGAAAATCCATGTTACTCTAAGGCTCATATGCAAGGATCAGTCGGTGCCCAGTGAACCACTGGCATGAATGTAATTTGAGACACTTTTAGGGAGAAAGGGATTGAACTCTCCAACATTATTATCAAAATATATAATAGTGATGTGATGTGGTCCTTTGTAAGGTTTAATTGCTCTTAAAATCTCATTCTACATATCTAGACATGTTTGGTTTGGTTTTTAGTTGGCTTAAGCCTTTGTAAGAAGGAAGATGTATGCTCTGACATCTTGGTTAATGGGAATATGTTCAGATGATTTTCCCCTCCCTCATAATAAAATAATAGTTTTCCCTTTCATGTTTTTCCTTATATTCTATCCACACAATTATAAATAGTGTTCCACATTTTGATAAGGTCCTTTTTACACCCTAGAACTAATATTTCTGCCACTCACTGTTAGATAATAGGATATATTTTGACATTTGTTATGGGCATAAATTAAGGCATGTACAGTAATAAATGATTTTTTAAAAATCGTTGCACCATGGAATTACTAAGCAAAATGATGATGTGTATGGACAAATAGTTCTGAGATGGACTTTTTCTGTTTGACTGGTTAGGTCAGCAATTAGGTGCTTCTTATGTACAGCACTAAAGAAGTACTATGCTGCTAGACAATGAGTTGAGTGTGCATACCTTGTAAAATTTACTTCGATGATTTGTTCTGAATATTGAAAGTAGCATAGTTTTTGGTGCTACAATGCTTCAACTGTGTGTTAAATACATGTGATATTGGATTGCACATATTTCATAGTGGTAGGAGCAAGTTTATGTTTGAGAGTTTACACTGACTTTACAGTGCTGCAAAACTGATATTTGTGCCCCTTGATTCTAATCCGCAAGTAAGCAAATGCAAAACAATAGGATATAAAGTTCAATTGATTTAGTCCATCGTCAAGTTAAACCTGATGAAAAAAATTTTGCAATGATATATTTGTTTTGTGAGATACTTTTGCGTATGCTACCGCTAATTACATAAATCCATCATTTGTCTCTAATACATTAAGTTTCTTGATGAAATGTTAAGTGTTTTTTCTGTGCTATGTACAGTGTAATTACTTGCAGTGCTGCGAAAAAGGATATGCAAAAATATGCGGTATTTATAAAGTAGGTCTTCGATTATCCTCAACCCTTCCAGATTCAACTACAGATTTCCTTTTTGCTATGATGATATGAAGTGTTCCTTGAATCATACATAAATTTAGTATCTAATTTATTCCCAGGTATTCAGAATCTTGATTCCTTGTTAGGCATTAAGAGGAGGAGAAAGACAAATTACTATTGATCGTGGAAGAGTAGTTATAACATGTTGGACTTAAATAACTCTATCAGTATTGGAGTTTACATTACCTTTATTTACAACATTTCACACACACACACACACACACACACACTCTTCTGTATTCCATCTCCTTCACTCTTTTTCATCTCCTCCTCCTCCTATGGTTCCTGAAAAATAGATGTCAAACTTCATAGCTTCTTGTGCACTAGTGCAAACAAAGTGATCACAGGCTCTGTCTTTGAATATTTTATCAGGTGATTCTGCTGTTATGATGGAAGTGGATCATGAGACAAAACAAGTCTATGTTGAGCAGATGCGTATGATATCTCCAGAAGAACTTCAGTTCCTACAACCGTCAGAAGAAGCAATTTCGTCACGTCTTACAACACCTATTGTTACAACTTATATAGATACGGATAAAATTAGTTTTGAAAGGTAGGTGATAGTAATGCACACTATCAGATAATAACTTTTATTATCAGTAAATGTTAATACAAGATCAACAGATAGAATAGATATTGCAGGAAATGCCAGTAAAAGAACATCAAATGTTTCAAACTGCCGCCTCATCTGGCTGCTCGAGTCCCGAGGTCACCTAAGCCGCTCCCAGTGCGGATTCAGGTGTTACCATTCCACTCTTGACAACTTAATTCACTGGAGATGGCGATACAGGAGTCCTTCTTATTCACTGGAGATGGTGATACAGGAGTCCTTCTTATGCTGAAACCATTTAGTTTGTGTGTATTTTGACCTTGAAAAGGCGTATGACACTACTTGGAGGTACAACGTCCTTTGCCAACTTCAAGAATGGGAACTACGTGGACGCCTACTGCTTCTGATCCAATCCTTTCTCGAGGACCGGAGTTTTCGTTATCACATTGGCGATGCCATGTCTGATTGCTTTGTTCAGGAGAATGGTGTGCCCCAGGGCAGTGTCCTCAGTGTACAATTGTTTGCCATCGCTATCAATGGCATTTCCTCTGCAGTCATAAACCCTGTCAGATGCTGCTTGTTTGTGAATGACTTTGCAATCTTTACTCTTCCTCTGATCTTATGGCGATGATGAGGCAGCTACAGCTGACCATTAGGAGGCTGGAAACTTGGGCCCAGACAACTGGTTTTCAGTTTTCACCTGAGAAGACTATGTGTGTCAATTTTAATCATGCTCGTTGGAGTTTTAACCAACCAGAGCTTACAATGGGAGACCGTATTTTACATTTTCAAGACACTGTGCGCTTTTTGGGTTTATTATTTGACTCGAAATTAACATGGCTCACACACCTGAAAGACCTACGAACAAAGGGCTTCCAGTTGTTGAACATAAGGCAGAAAAACATGGGGAGCTTATAGATTCCGGCTCTTGCAGTTTTATAGGGCATTTGTTCAATCACACCTAGACTATGGCAGCATGGTCTATGGATCGGCCTGACCTCCTACATCAGGATGTTAGATGCTGTCCACCATGAGGGCATTTGGATATCGACTGGAGCCTTTCGGACCAGCCCAGTTCAGAGTCTGTGTCAAAGGCTGGTGAACCACCCCCTGGATTCGGCAACATATCCTTTTGGCTTAACAGGCACTGAAAATCTCAGCGTCACATCAGTCATTGGCATTAGTTCAGTGGTCCAACCCACCTTCAAATGTCTGTTCAGGAATCGGCCCCAAGCGACCCAGCCATTTGATATACGTGCTACGTACTGTCTCAAGGATCTGGATCTCATGGGCATGAAAATACACACCCAGGGATGGCATGCACTGCTGCCTTGGTGTCTTCAGAGGCCCAAAGTGATTTTAAGCTTGACACAGTACACGAAAAGTTGTACTCCAGATGTGGTTTTTACAACTTTGTTTTCGTCTGTTTTAAGTATGTACCACAGTTTTATCATTGTTTATACAAATGGATCCCAGCAGGAGAATGCTCTCGGTTGTTCTGTGGTTTTCCCTGTTGGGATTTTTAAAGTGCGTCTTCCAGAACAATTTACAAATTATGATGCGGAGTTGCATGGCATTCTGCCGGCACTGGAGAAGGTTCACAGACATCACCGTACGAGTTTCTTGTCTGTTCCGACTCTCTTAGTGCACTGCAAACACTTCACCAAATGTATCTGATAGATCCACTGATTCAGCTCATCCATGACTCCTTACAGTGGCTCCAACGCTGTGGCAAGGAGGTGATCTTTTGCTGGGTACCTGGCCACGTTGGGATATAGGGTAACGACGTGGCTGACAAAGCTGCCAAGGAGGCACGTTGGGATGGTGCTGTCCATCAGTGTCCCATCCCGTTGCAATCTCATTTTCTGACAGACGCATCGTGCGTCAGTGGGAGACTTATTGGTTGCAGGTGTCAGACACAAACTGTGGTCGCTCAAGTTGACCACAAACGCTTGGTGGACTTCCGTGTCAGCCTCGCCACCGGAAGGAGGTTTTGCTTACCAGACTGCGCATTGGGCATAGCCCTTTCACACATGGCTTCCTTCTCTGGCAGGAGGATCCACCATTCTATGAAATTTGTGGCGTGCCGCTTTCAGTTCAGCATATTGTGGCTACATGTGTCCTGTATACTTATATTAGGGCAGCCCTCGGTCTCGCTGGAGATCTGCCCACCATCCTTGCAGATACTGATACCAGTGGTAACAGAGTGGTGAAATTTTGTGAACTGTCAGGCCTCATTCCTAAACTGGTAAGGAAGGGCAGCAGACTGTAGTACATTATAAACTGCTCCGCAAGTGGGGACAGACCCATGAGATTTCATGTTGACTTTTCGTCAGAACGCTGATGGCCATGATGTTGAGCACTCCCTCAACCCAAATAATCATAACCATCATTCTGTGGATGACTGCTTTCTTTCTGATGTTCTTAGGTCCTGTTGGAATTTATCTTATTAACACGCTAAGGCACTTCTAATAGATTTTGGCCAGATTATGTTGTTTTATGTACTTTAACAACTATTTTAATGTGCAGGATTGAATTAATAACCATTTAATTATTGCTCATTCTTTGATTATTATTGTTCATCTGCGATTGGAGGATGCAAGTATTTGTTAGCGAAAATAAAGGAAATTTTTGCAATACATCGTAGAGTGCTGGTGGAGAAAATTGTGCATCTTAGTTGTTCATATTTCCTCTGTTTAATACTGTTTAACTTAAAATCTGTTCTCAGGAATAAGTCAGGTATTTGGGGATGGCGATCTGACAAAAGTGAACCAATCAATGGGCACGAATGCAAGGTCTTTGGAGCTAGCAATGTAGAACTCGTTACCAAAACTCGGACAGAACACCTTACAGAAACAGATAAAGCAAAAGCGAGATCGCCAAAGACACCATTGCAGTCATTCCTTGGAATAGCGGAAGTGGAAGAAAAACAAGTGGTACCAGAAGCAAATAATGTAAGTAGCCCCATGAGATTTATGTAAAGACATTATCTTATAAAACTACTACATAAATTTAAAAAAATTAAATGTAGAAAGAAGGAATAGATAATTCATGATTGTCTTGTAGCTGAGGATGACTCTTGCTTGTCTCTTGTATTTAATGTTGTTTTTCTTTATAACCGACATTTAGGCATCTTCAGTGGTCTACAAAGGAAACAGCTTATAATAATTATTTGCTTAATTATTTTGTTTTGAATTGTGTGATTTACTGTTGCCATGTTTTTCTTCATTCATTGCGCTGGTTGTGTTTAATTGAATGAAGATACCACAAAAGAAATAATGGAAGGAGTGACTGTAGCCATTCAGAGTGTTGAGTAGTCAACGAGTATATAAAAAAGACTGAAAAATTTGTAAAATGACGTTTCTTGCCTAACACCTATTCAGCCACCAGACAACTTATAATTAGACACATGTACTAAGTAAACAAAAGACTCTAAGGCTAGGCATATACTGGGCTGTAGTGCAGCACAGTGAAGGAGAGGCAGTTTGGCTAAAATAAGGCAGGGTAGCAGAGTGCAAGTCAGGTACGGCAGCTACAGTAGTCATAATTCCCTACTGGAACCTGGTGGTGGTGGCGGTACTGTTCCTTTGTTGGTGCAATAAATTAAAAATGATTGACTACAAATAAACCTTCTAAATCAGCAGGGCTTAAAACAAAAGTCAACTGTACTAACAGCAACATTTGATGTGAATCACAGATTTACTGCATTTGATATAGGGCTAATGACTGTTTATTGATGGGAATGTAAATGTAAATACATTGTTAGATGCAAATAGAAGGAGTGGAACAGCTGAATTGTCTGTCCAGATCAAATAAACTACTAAGGGGTAATAATGCTGTGTGTTCTAAAGGTGGTTGAAGTATTTCCGTTGCTTGAAAATCTGATGTGACCTGCAGTGGCCAAGTTTCTGGTAATTGTGGCAACAAAGTGTTCATTACAGACAGGTGTAACCACTACAAACAGTAGAAACTGCCAACAATCCAAATGCACATTGGTTTGGAATATTCAGGAAACTTCTTGAAATTAGTCGGTAAATGATGTGGTAAAGTTTGGATATGTAGTTCACAACTACACATCAGTAAATATGCTGTTGTAGGAAGGTGACAGAGGCACTGAAGAGTGACAAAAAAAACCTAAAAACTAACTTTATCCATTGCAGCAAAAATGCAAGTCAGAACTGCAATGTAAGCTTTTATAATAAGAAACAGCTGTAAAATTTACTTGTAATGTCAGGCTCAAATTTCACCAAAGGCTGGTACTATGTTTATTTTGTTGGCTGGTACTAATTTATTTTTAAGGTAATTTTCTGTAGCAGTACTTCACTTATTTCTTCAGCTATCCTCTCACACACTGAATTTTTAAGAGTTTTGTCCGTACAATTGGGATAAGACATGTGGTACAGAAGACGATTTCCGCACAATAGTTCTATCAAATCTTCTGAAATCATAACAGTCAGTTGTAGAATGAATTCACTGTACAGCACGTTGCCACTGCCACAAGCTCTATGCAGGAGTTGAAGTAGGTGGCAGGCATGCTTGACAGTGCATGCTGCTCCTATTAAAAAGCACATGACACAGAAAACAGCTTGCCCTACCTATATTGACTGCGTCCCAGTACACAACCAGCCTAAAAGTAGTAACTGAAAAGGGAATGTTGCCCAGTCAGTGTGAGTCAGTTGACATACAATAAGCAGTCATAGCACCATCTAACAGGTATCTTGCCACATGCATCAGTAGTTGTGTATGGCACATAGAGTGGAGTTGGAGGTTTGGGAGCGGGAGGGGGGGGGGGGGGGGGGAGATAGGTGGCTCAGGAGAGAAATATGTGGTTGGAGACTAATGAATTGAAGTCAGAGGCATGAGAAAAGGTATAGAGATCAGAATAGAATGGGGGCTAGTTGATATTGATGCCATGAGGAATGCGGGATTGAAGGATGTGTTGTAAGGACAATTTCCATCTCTCTAATTCAGAGGTGCTGATATTGAGAGAGGGGATTGAGATTTTGAAGCAGGCACTGAAACTGAGCTTTTGGTGCTCCAAAACTTTGTTCTGCAGTTTCCTAGCCCAATGCCTCAAATAACTTTTCACGTGTCTTTTTACAGTCATCTCACATCAATTTTTCTATTTTCCTCTGATATGTTTCTCACTTTTTCCTGTTCACATTGACATCCCAGCTTTATCTCTGTTGTTAGTCTACAGTGTTTTCCTCCCGATATCACTTGCTGATGTCTTTTGCATTTTTTCCCCTCCTTATAGCTAAATCCCATTACTAACTGACCCCTTCACTAAAAACCACCCCACATCATGATTCTGAAATACTCTCTTTATCCATGGAATCCCCTCTCAATGTCCTAACGATAAAGATTCCATTCTTCAGATGTCAGCCTCTTTCTTTAACAACATCTTGCAAGTCTTCAGTTCATTCCAGTCCCTGTCCTCATAAACCTAATACTAGAAAAACAAATTTTCATAGTACAGACATCCCTGACCTGACTCTGCTCTCTTCTTAAGATATACTTCCTGTTATGTGTCTCAAATACTTACCAACAATGTAAGGAAGAGATAGATTTCTACCTACCAGAAAGATGACGTATTAAGTTGCAGCAGGCGCAACTAAAAGACAGTTACACATTAACTTTGGCCACACCTTGCATCAGAAAAGGAAACACATGTTCATTTACACAAGCAAGCACACCTTAAGCACATATGATCGCCTTCTCCGGCAGTTCAGACCCTAATGCTTCATGTAAAATGGAAGCAGCAATCTGGAGAGGTTGGGGAAGGGAAAGGGATAGCAGTGTACAGTTGGTGGGAAAGAAGAGCGCCATATGGAGGAGTGTGCAGGGACTATACTAGGAACAGGTGCAATGATTGGAGGCTGTTGGGGGTGGGAGGGGGGGGGGGGGCTGGCAAGGAGGCAGGGATGGAGAGAAAGGACAGGAATGAGTGAAGATGGGCAGGTGCATTGGCAGTAGGCTGCACACAAAAAGTGGGAGAGACAAGCAGAGGTAGGAGGTGATAGGATAGAGGGGGTGGAAACGGGGACAGAATGTCACTGTAGCTTTAGGCCAGGATAATTTCAGAAGCAGAGAATGTGTTGTTGTAAGGATAACTCACATCTGCTCGGTTCAAGGAACCTGGTGGCAGTGGAGGAGGAGCCAGATGTAGTGTAGCAGCCGTTGAAATCAAGGATGTTATTTTCAGCTGCATGGTGTGCTACACGGTGATCTACTTCTCTCGTTTTTTGACTACCAACTAGCTGTCCACCATGACGATTATCCACTGCTAAACTGTGGCAAAGATGAAAGTAGATCATCTTGTGGCACGACACGCAGCATGAACAAACATGCTTTATTTCAATGGCTGCTTCACTGCCCAAGCTATCTGGATCCTCCTTTCCACCACCAGCTTTCCTGAACAATGCAGATCTGAGTTATCCTTACCAACACATTCTGTGCTCCTGAAATAATCCCGGCTTCAACCTACGGTTGACATACTGTCCCCACACCCTCCACCCAACAGTTTCTATCCCCTCTGTCCTATCATCTCCTTCCTATTCTTGACTCACACCCTCTTTGTGTGCTGCCCTCTGTCAGTGCAACTGCCCATATTTCTCCACCCCTCTTATTTTTTGCTCTGTTTCCCCCCTCCCTGCCCCATAGCCTCCTGACACCATGTCTGTTGGCAGTCTAGTCCCTGCATATTCCTCCAGACAGTGCTCTTCTCTCCCTCAATCCATACACTGCTGTCCCTTCCCCTTCCTTGCCCTCTTCAAATTGCTGCTTCCATTCTACAGGACAGTTGCATTCTGGTCAGAGCTGCCACAGATGGCAGTTGTGTGTGCATAAGGTGTGCTTGCTTGTTTGAATGAACGTGTGTTCCTTTCCTGACAAAGGCCGTGGCCAGAAGTTAATGTGTAAGTGTCTTTTAGTTGTGCATGTCTGAAACTTAATGTGTCATCGTTACGGAAAGTAGCAGTCTATATTTTCCTTCCATTGTTTGAATTTCCATTGTTCAAATACTTACACCCCATTTTCCAAATTGAAGTCCTTGCTGTATGATTGGAAGAGCACTGCAAACACTATCTCCAAAAGGATATCTGTTGTACTTCTACCTTAGAAAAACACTACCCACAAAGGCCTATCATGTCCTTAGCCAAATCTCTGTCAGCCTCCGTTTGTCCTCTGAACCTGGCTTGCTGACATCTGCCACGCCCCCCAAAACTCACTCCCAGTTTCACACAAAATTCAAACCTCAGACAAGCCCAGAACACTGTTGACAGCCTATCCACTTCAGTCCCATGGAATATTAAGTCCCTACAAAGGGTCTCACCTGCAGCTCAACAAGTAAGTTGAATCATTCTCGGCCTTTTTGTTACTAACATGTTTGACCAAAACTGCTGAAATCTAACACTAAACATTGCCTTTCCCATTGCATAGCTCTGTGCAATGGTGAACCTCCTACACTTCTGCCGAACCAGCCTTAGGTTGCTGTTCAAGAATTCTGTACCTTTGACTTGATATCACCTTTCTTTCCCAGGTCCCTTTCCAAGATCACAAACCTCTTGGCAGAAGAAAGAGCTGCATCCATCGTCATAAAACAGATTCTTATTTGATCATCTTCCAGTGGATAAAGGCTCCATCACCTGATGGAAGGTATCTGTCAACTTGACTGAATCTTACATTTACAAGCCCTGCCAAAGTGACCCCATAGCAAAAGTCCAGCATTACCTCAAATCCCTTTTCAAACTTCCTCCCCAAGGGCCCAGGGGTTAGAATAGGCCTGAGGTATTCCTGCCTGTCAAAGAGGTGACTAAAAGGAGTCATACATGTTTCGGCCTTATGTGATGGTCCCCTGTCCATGAACCATGGACCTTGCCGTTGGTGGGGAGGCTTGTGTGCCTCAGCGATACAGATAGCCATACCGTAGGTGCAACCACAACGGAGGGGTATCTGTTGAGAGGCCAGACAAATGTGTGGTTCCTGAAGAGGGGCAGCAGCCTTTTCAGTAGTTGCAAGGGCAACAGTCTGGATGATTGACTGATCTGGCCTTGTAACAATAACCAAAACGGCCTTGCTGTGCTGGTACTGCGAACGGCTGAAAGCAAGGGGAAACTACAGCCGTAATTTTTCCCGAGGGCATGCAGCTTTATTGTATGATTACATGATGATGGCGTCCTCTTGGGTAAAATATTCCGGAGGTAAAATAGTCCCCCATTCGGATCTCCGGGCGGGGACTACTCAAGAGGATGTCGTTATCAGGAGAAAGAAAACTGGCGTTCTACGGATCGGAGCGTGGAATGTCAGATCCCTTAATCGGGCAGGTAGGTTAGAAAATTTAAAAAGGGAAATGGATAGGTTGAAGTTAGATATAGTTGGAATTAGTGAAGTTCGGTGGCAGGAGGAACAAGACTTCTGGTCAGGTGACTACAGGGTTATAAACACAAAATCAAATAGGGGTAATGCAGGAGTAGGTTTAATAATGAATAGGAAAATAGGAATGCGGGTAAGCTACTACAAACAGCATAGTGAACGCATTATTGTGGCCAAGATAGACACAAAGCCCACGCCTACTACAGTAGTACAAGTTTATATGCCAACTAGCTCTGCAGATGATGAAGAAATTGAAGAAATGTATGATGAAATAAAAGAAATTATTCAGATTGTGAAGGGAGACGAAAATTTAATAGTCATGGGTGATTGGAATTCGAGTGTAGGAAAAGGGAGAGAAGGAAACATAGTAGGTGAATATGGATTGGGGGACAGAAATGAAAGAGGAAGCTGCCTGGTCGAATTTTGCACAGAGCACAACATAATCATAACTAACACTTGGTTTAAGAATCATGAAAGAAGGTTGTATACATGGAAGAACCCTGGAGATACTAAAAGGTTTCAGATAGATTATATAATGGTAAGACAGATTTAGGAACCAGGTTTTAAATTGTAAGACATTTCCAGGGGCAGATGTGGACTCTGACCACAATCTATTGGTTATGACCTGTAGATTAAAACTGAAGAAACTGCAAAAAGGTGGGAATTTAAGGAGATAGGACCTGGATAAACTAAAAGAACCAGAGGTTGTACAGAGATTCAGGGAGAGCATAAGGGAGCAATTGACAGGAATGGGGGAAATAAATACAGTAGAAGAAGAATGGGTAGCTTTGAGGGATGAAGTAGTGAAGGCAGCAGAGGATCAAGTAGGTAAAAAGACGAGGGCTGCTAGAAATCCTTGGGTAACAGAAGAAATATTGAACTTAATTGATGAAAGGAGAAAATATAAAAATGCAGTAAGTGAAACAGGCAAAAAGGAATACAAACGTCTCAAAAATGAGATCGACAGGAAGTGCAAAATGGCTAAGCAGGGATGGCTAGAGGACAAATGTAAGGATGTAGATGCCTATCTCACTAGGGGTAAGATAGATACCGCCTACAGGAAAATTAAAGAGACCTTTGGAGATAAGAGAACAACTTGTATGAATATCAAGAGCTCAGATGGAAACCCATTTCTAAGCAAAGAAGGGAAAGCAGAAAGGTGGAAGGAGTATATAGAGGGTCTATACAAGGGCGATGTACTTGAGGACAATATTATGGAAATGGAAGAGGATGTAGATGAAGATGAAATGGGAGATATGATACTGCGTGAAGAGTTTGACAGAGCACTGAAAGACCTGAGTCGAAACAAGGCCCCCGGAGTAGACAATATTCCATTGGAAATACTGACGGCCGTGGGAGAGCCAGTCCTGACAAAACTCTACCATCTGGTGAGCAAGATGTATGAAACAGGCGAAATACCCTCAGACTTCAAGAAGAATATAATAATTCCAATCCCAAAGAAAGCAGGTGTTGACAGATGTGAAAATTACCGAACTATCAGCTTAATAAGTCACAGCTGCAAAATACTAACACGAATTCTTTACAGACGAATGGAAAAACTAGTAGAAGCCAACCTCGGGGAAGATCAGTTTGGATTTCATAGAAACACTGGAACACGTGAGGCAATACTGACCTTACGACTTATCTTAGAAGAAAGATTAAGGAAAGGCAAACCTACGTTTCTAGCATTTTTAGACTTAGAGAAAGCTTTTGACAATGTTGACTGGAATACTCTCTTTCAAATTCTAAAGGTGGCAGGGGTAAAATACAGGGAGCGAAAGGCTATTTACAATTTGTACAGAAACCAGATGGCAGTTATAAGAGTTAAGGGACATGAAAGGGAAGCAGTGGTTGGGAAGGGAGTAAGACAGGGTTGTAGCCTCTCCCCGATGTTGTTCAATCTGTATATTGAGCAAGCAGTAAAGGAAACAAAAGAAAAATTCGGAGTAGGTATTAAAATTCATGGAGAAGAAATAAAAACTTTGAGGTTCGCCAATGACATTGTAATTCTGTCAGAGACAGCAAAGGACTTGCAAGAGCAGTTGAATGGAATGGACAGTGTCTTGAAAGGAGGATATAAGATGAACATCAACAAAAGCGAAACAAGGATAATGGAATGTAGTCAAATTAAGTCGGGTGATGCTGAGGGAATTAGATTAGGAAATGAGGCACTTAAAGTAGTAAAGGAGTTTTGCTATTTGGGGAGCAAAATAACTGATGATGGTCGAAGTAGAGAGGATATAAAATGTAGGCTGGCAATGGCAAGGAAAGCGTTTCTGAAGAAGAGAAATTTGTTAACATCCAGTATTGATTTAAGTGTCAGGAAGTTGTTTCTGAAAGTATTTGTGTGGAGTGTAGTTATGTATGGAAGTGAAACATGGACGATAAATAGTTTGGACAAGAAGAGAATAGAAGCTTTCGAAATGTGGTGCTACAGAAGAATGCTGAAGATTAGATGGGAGAAGAGAAGTTTGTGCCACAACTTGACCAGAAGAAGGGATCGGTTGGTAGGACATGTTCTGAGGCATCAAGGGATCACCAATTTAGTATTGGAGGGCAGCATAGAGGGTAAAAATCATAGAGGGAGACCAAGAGATGAATACACTAAGCAGATTCAGAAGGATGTAAGTTGCAGTAGGTACTGGGAGATGAAAAACCTGCACAGGATAGAGTAGCATGGAGAGCTGCATCAAACCAGTCTCAGTACTGAAGACCACAACAACAACAACAACAACAACTTTCTAAATTTTCCCGAAGAGCAAGCCAATTGGGGAATGGCGCTTTACATGGTGCATTGTGTCCATTGTGCACGGAGATCTTTAGCCCACTTTCTCGTCACCGCATTGCAGTCCCGCTCATTCTCCATCTCTTGGGCGAGGACACCGTCCTGGGTGCATTTTCCACCATGCACTATGCAGTATCGCTTTGTGCGTTGACGATGACCATGGACTTCTTAGCACCTCACATCCAGCATGGTAGCTGGTCCATTGTGGTGGGGCTACCACGTACACTGTTTGTTGTAGCCCCATGACAACACAGGGGTTGCTCTGATGATGATTGCACCGTTAACTCCCCACGTGTGCCGTGGAGTAAATGCTCATCTCCCTGGGGCATCGGGACTACTGGCAATGGCAATCCTACTAGGTGGCCCTTGCTGAACTGGGGGGCACCCATGGGGAGGGCCCCTGGTCAGAGTGGGTGGCATCAGGGCGGATGACACACCATGAAGTGTAGTATGTCATCTCTTGCTGGTGGTCCGCCGCCAGTAGTCTCTAAGTGGGCAAAGTCTAACTTCAATGCTAAGAAATATGACCCCAAATTGTTGTACAGGTGGTGACTCAGTAGCAGCAGGGGCCCCGGAGGCGTAATCTGCCTCCCCAGTCCCTTCACGCCTTTCCCATCCATGGCCCATACCATCCTTCAGTGGAACTGCAGCGGTTTCTTCCACCATCTAGCTGAGCTCCGCCAACTTACCAGCCTTCATCCTTTCCTTTGCATTGCTCTGCAGGAAACTTGGTTTCCAGCAATGCGAACCCCCACCCTCCGTGGCTATCGGGGCTATTTTAAGAACCGGGCAGCTTATGAAAGGGTGTCTGGTGGCGTCTGCATATATGTCCTTAACTCTCTTCACAGCGAGTTTCTACCTCTACAAACAGCTTTAGAGGCTGTCGCTGTTCGGGTGTGGACGCCACAGGCTCTTACCGTCTGCAGTATTTACCTTCCACCGGATGGTGCTGTCGCGCAGCATGTCCTGGCTGCTCTGATAGCCCAACTGCTGCCACCTTTCTTGTTGCTGGGCGATTTCAATGCCCAAAACCCTCTATGGGGTGGGACTGTCTCCGATGACCGCGGTCGTGCCGTGGAGCATTTGTTGGCTCAGCTCGACCTTAGCCTCTTGAACACCGGTGCTCCCACGCATTTCAGTGTGGCCCATGGCTCGTTCTCGGCCATCGATCTCTCTCTTTGCAGCCCCGGACTTGTCCCATCCCTCCACTGGAGAGTGCATCCTGACCTGTGTGGTAGTGACCATTTTCCCATCTATTTGTCACTGCCCCAGTGTCATTCTTCTGGGCGCCTGCCCCGCTGGGCTCTCCACAGGGCTGACTGGCCGGCTTTTACTTCCGCTGCAACCATTGAGCCTCCCCCACAGGGTGACATTGACGAGGTGGTCCGTCTCTTAACCACGTCAATCATTTCGGCGGCCGAGGCTGCCATCCCCCGCTCTTCTGGACTCCCTCGGAGGAAGGCTGTACCCTGGTGGTCGCCGGAGATTGCCGAGGCTATTCGCGACCATAGGCGGGCCCTCCAGCATCATAGGTGGCACCCGTCTCTCGAGACCCTCATCGCCTTTAAGAGGCTCCGTTGTCTTATTACACGGCGTAAGCAGGAGTGCTGGGAGCGGTATGTCTCATCCTTGGGCTCCTGTGTCTCCCCCTCGCTCGTGTGGTCCCGGATACGGCGGATTTATGGACACCAGACCCCTATGGGTGTCCCTGGGATCTCCTTGGACGGCGCTGTCTGCACTGACGCTGCCGCCATTGCTGAACACCTTGCCGCGCACTTTGCTCAGAGCTCTGCGACTGCAACTTATCCCCCCGCCTTTCGCTCTCTCTAGGAGCGAGCCAAGCAGACGCCGTTATCGTTCCACACGCGTCGTTCTGAAAAATACAATGCTCCTTTCAGCGAGAGGGAATTCCTCACTGCCCTCGCCGATTGCCCTGATACAGCACCAGGACCGGACTGCATCCATGCGCAGATGCTGAAGCATCTCTCCAGGGACTGCCAGAGACACATCCTCACCATCTTTAACCGCATTTGGAGCGAGGGCGTGTTCCCGTCGCAATGGCGAGAGGGTCTTATTGTCCCCATCTTGCAGCCCGGTGCGGACCCACTGGCGGTGGACAGCTATCGTCCCATTACCCTCACCAACGTTTTGTGCAAATTGCTCGAACGTATGGTGGGGCGGCGTTTGTGTTGGGTCCTTGAGTCGCGCGGTCTCCTCGCTCCATCCCAGGGTGGCTTCCGTCGGGGCTGGTCTGCCACGGACAATTTGGTGCAGCTGGAATCTGCTATTCGTACGGCCTTTGCCCGCCGTCAGCATCTCGTTGCTGTATTTTTCGATCTGCAGAAGGCGTATGACACCACATGGAGGCATCACATCCTCGCCACGTTGCATGAGTGGGGTCTTTGTGGTCGGCTCCCGGCTTTTCTTCAAACATTTTTATTGGGCCGCTCTTTCCGGGTGCAAGTCGGTGCCGCCTCTAGTTCATCTTATATACAGGAAAATGGGGTCCCTCAGGGCTCGGTGTTGAGCGTCTCCTTATTTCTAGTGGCCATTAATGGTCTGGCTGCAGCCGTGGGGTCGTCGGTGTCTCCTTCTTTGTATGCCGATGACTTCTACATCTCATTTAGCTCCACGACTACGGGAGTCGCCGAACGCAGGCTGCAAGTCGCCATTCGCAAGGCAGCATCATGGGCTCTGACTCATGGTTTTCAGTTCTCTGTAGCCAAGACTCGAGTTATGCACTTCTGCAGGCGTCGGACGGTCCACCCTCATCCTGAACTTTACCTCGACGGCCACCTGCTTTGAGTGGTGGACACTTGCCGCTTCTTGGGACTCGTGTTTGATGCCCGGCTCACATGGGTTCCTCATATTACTCAGCTAAAGCAAAAATGCTGGCGGCACCTCAATGCCCTCCGCTGCCATAGCCACACGTCTTGGGGTGCAGATCGCTACACGCTGCTGCGATTGTACAGAGCCCTTGTGCAGTCCCGGCTTGATTATGGGAGCCTGGCCTATGGGTCTGCATCACCCTCAGTGTTGAAGTTGTTAGACCCCATACACCACTGTGGGGTTCGGCTTGCAACTGGCGCTTTCTGTACGAGCCCCGTGGATAGTCTACTGGTGGAGGCCGGGGTTCCCCCGTTGCGGATTCGCCGCCATCGACTGCTTGCCGACTATGCTGTCCACGTGCATTGCTCGCCTGGCCATCCCAATCATCGCCTGCTTTTCCCTGCCGTGGTCCTCCATCTGCCCGAACGGCGACCTAGGTCTGGGCTTTCCATAGCTGTCCGCGTCCAGTCCCTGCTGTCGGAACTGGGCTCATTCCCTCTTCTGCCTCCCTTCCGGGTCCGTGCACCTACGCCTCCCTGGTGTTTGCCCCGGCCGTCCGTCCGTCTGGACTTGGCACAGGGACCCAAGGACTCGGTTCCGCCTGTGGCCCTCCGTCGCCGTTTTCTTGCGCTCCTCGCCTCATTTCCGGGCTGTGAGCCTGTCTACACTGATGGTTCCCTGGTTGATGGTCGCACTGCCTACGCTTTTGCTCATGCTGCCCATGTTGAACAGCGCTCCTTGCCGGCTGGCTGCAGTATTTTTACTGCAGAGCTGGTGGCCATATTGCGCGCTCTTGAGCATATGCGTTCCTGCTCAGGTACGTCCATCGTCATCTGCAGTGACTCCCTGAGCAGCCTCCAGGCCATCGACCGCTGCTATACCTCTTCTCCTCTGGTGTCCTCTATTCAGGAGTCTGTTTCCGCCATTACCCGCTCTGGTCGTTCGGTGGTCTTTATTTGGACGCCAGGTCACGTTGGCATCCCAGGGAACGAACGTGTCGACAGGCTGGCCAAAGGGGCGATCGACGCCCCAGCTTTGGAAATCGGCCTCACGGCTCGCGATCAGCAGCTGGTGTTGCGCCGTAAGGTGCTTGGGATGTGGACTGCTGAGTGGCGTGGCATGACATCCCCGAATAAACTGCGGGCTGTTAAGGAGACGACCGATGTGTGGCGCTCCTCCCTGCGGGCTTCTCGCAGGGACTCTGTTATCCTGTGTCGGCTCCGCATCGACCATACATACCTGACGCACGGCCATCTTTTGCGTCAGGAGGATCCCCCCCTGTGTCGGTGTGGGTCCCGGCTGACGGTCGCCCACATTTTATTGGAGTGTCCCCGACTGCGCACCCTCCGGCAGTCTTTTAATCTCCCGGGCACTTTGCCTTTGGTTTTAAGCGACAATGCCTCCATGGCTGATGACGTTTTAAATTTTATCCGTGGAAGTCCTTTTTATGGTTCCATTTAGGGAGGTCCTGCTCCTTTCCCTTTGTGTGTCTCTTGCCCTCGAGTCTCTCATATTTGGTTGCAGATTTTAGTGTGTAATCGGTTGGTTGACTCTTTCCCTTTTTTGTTGTCGTGGTCAGTCAACCAGTCTCCGGCCATCTTCTTTTCTTCTGTTTCCTTTTGTCTGGTGTTCATCTGTACTCTTCGTGTCTGTAGTGTTCGTTGCCGCTTTTGTGTTCTTTTAGGGCCTGGGGGGGAGTCTCCTTCCCCTTGGGGTTTTACCTGCTTTGTGCATTTATGTCTTGCCTGTTTTTGGAATGGGGGACTGATGACCTTAGCTGTTTAGTCCCCCTTAAACATCCCAACAACCACCACCACCATGGGAGGAACGCCAGACTAAGGATGGCAGTGAAGCTTATTCGCCCTGGTAGCTCATATGTATGAGAGTTAACAGGGAATCTTTCATGTCCATAAAGCCTCAGTTTTTTGTGAAGGATTTGGAGGACAAGTTTGGGGAGGTGGAGGGCTTGTCCAAAATGTGCTCTGGGTCACTCTTGATAAAAACAGCATCCTCTGCCGAGTCACAGGCATTAATCGCTTGTGACAAGTTTGGGGATGTTTCTGTTACCATCACGCCCCATAAGCGCTTAAATTGGTCCAGGATATTATATTCCACAGGGACCTTCTTTTGCAATCAGATGACGAGCTGCGTGCCAATTTAGTGCAGTGAGGTGTTCATTTCATCTGGCGGGTCCATTGGGGTCTGAGGGATAATCAGATTGCCACCGGTGCCTTCATCTTGGCTTCGAGGGTGACACATTGTCAGAGAAGGTCAAGGTGATGGCCTACCGCTGTTACGTTGAGCCATATATCCCTCCCCTGATACGGTGCTTTAAGTGCTGGAAGTTCGGCCATATGTCTTTCTGCTGTACTTCCAGTGTCACATGACGAGATTGCGTATGTCCATCACATCCCAATACTCTGTGTGCCCCATCTCCCATCTGTGTCAGATGTGGAGTGCATCATTCACCTTGCTCGCTAGACTGCAGGATGTTACAAAAAGAGAGGAAGATCATGGAATATAAGACCCTGGACCGACTGACCTACACTGAAGCTAAGAGAAAATTTTAGCGCCTACATCCTGTGGCTATGACCACTATTACGGCAACTGTGGTCTAGGGGTAGCATCTTTGATTCATAACCAAAACGTCTTTGGTCCCGGGTTTGATCCCCGCCACTGCCTAAATTTTTATAAATAATCAGCATTGGCGGCCGAAGACTTCGGCATAAGAAGCCACCCTCATTCTGCCAACAGCCTTGTCAAAGAGGGCGGAGGAGCAGATAGAGGTTCAGGGCATTCACTTGTCCTAGGGGTGGGAAATTGCCCCTAAAGGCGGAAGAATCAGCAATGATCAACGACATGAGGATGCAGAAGGCAATGGAAACCACTGCATTAAAGTCACTGAAATATGGTATCCCGGTTGAGACACAAAGTTGAAATATGCTCACTATTTTTTATTTACTTAAATTTGGCATATTTCGTGGCAGTACCTTTTCCATTAGATGTTTACAAGGCAATATTGGTCTTGGCTTCAGTTGTCTAGTGAAAGTATGATTCCACAATTGCAGTTTTGTCGGCTGCAGAAATGACCTGGTTCAATGTGTTTGCCTCATTTTTGGTGCTTCAAATACCATTTCTTCGAATGTAGTTTCTTGTTAAAGTTTATATAAAAAAATAGTAACATAATTCAAAATTATTTATGACGGCGACCTGCACATTGTTCTACCGTCAACACACACCAAGAGTTAACTGCCGACTGACTACGGTCAAAAACAGCTCCAGCGCCAAAGACATTTTACACAACACACAAGCTTCCACTTGTAATCAGTCTCTTTGCTATTCTTTGACACATTTACTAATAGTAATCAACATGCTTTCACTCTCAAAAATATAAGTAAATTAAGATATAATAAGGCAAATTATAATAAAAACATTCTGACAAAAAATATAAGAAAACATTCACAATTTGGTATCGACAAATCTGGTAAAAAAATAACACATCTCCCAGATCCATTACAACACGTAATGAGTATCCACAGGACATGTGGCCTGTAATTGAAGAAGTGTCATGATGATCTCTCCATTGGCAAAAGATTCCGGAATAGTCCCCCATTCGGATCTCCTGGAGGGGACTGCCAAGGGGGAGGTTACCATGAGAAAAAGATTGAATAATCTACGAAAGGATAACGTTCTACGAGTCGGGGCGTGGAATGTCAGAAACTTGAACTTGGTAGGGAAACTAGAAAATCTGAAAAGGGAAATGCAAAGGCTCAATCTAGATATAGTAGGGGTCAGTGAAGTGAAGTGGAAGGAAGACAAGGATTTCTGGTCAGATGAGTATCAGGTAATATCAACAGCAGCAGAAAATGGTATAACAGGTGTAGAATTCGTTATGAATAGGAAGGTAGGGCAGAGGGTGTGTTACTGTGAACAGTTCAGTGACCGGGTTGTTCTAATCAGAATCGACAGCAGACCAACACCGACAACAATAGTTCAGGTATACATACCAACGTCGCAGCCTGAAGATGAACAGATAGAGAAAGTGTATGAGGATATTGAAAGGGTAATGCAGTGTGTAAAGGGGGACGAAAATCTAATAGTCATTGGCGACTGGAATGCAGTTGTAGGGGAAGGAGTAGAAGAAAAGGTTACAGGAGAATATGGGCTTGGGACAAGGAATGAAAGAGGAGAAAGACTAATTGAGTTCTGTAACAAGTTTCAGCTAGTAATAGCGAATACCCTGTACAAGAATCACAAGAGGAGGAGTTATACTTGGAAAAGGCCGGGAGATACGGGAAGATTTCAATTGGATTACTTCATGGTCAGACAGAGATTCCGAAATCAGATACTGGATTGTAAGGCGTACCCAGGAGCAGATATAGACTCAGATCACAATATAGTAGTGATGAAGAGTAGGCTGAAGTTCAAGACATTAGTCAGGAAGAATCAATACACAAAGAAGTGGGATAATGAAGTACTAAGGAATGACGAGATACGTTTGAAGTTCTCTAGTGCAGTAGGCAGTACAGTTGAAGAGGAATGGACATCTCTAAAAAGGGCCATGACAGAAGTTGGGAAGGAAAACATAGGTACAAAGAAGGTAGCTGTGAAGAAGCCATGGGTAACAGAAGAAATACTTCAGTTGATTGATGAAAGGAGGAAGTACAAACATGTTCCGGGAAAATCAGGAATACAGAAATACAAGTCGCTGAGGAATGAAATAAATAGGAAGTGCAGGGAAGCTAAGACGAAATGGCTGCAGGAAAAGTGTGAAGACATCGAAAAAGATATGATTGTCGGAAGGACAGACTCAGCGTACAGGAAAGTCAAAACAACCTTTGGTGACATTAAAAGCAACAGTGGTAACATTAAGAGTGCAACGGGAATTCCACTGTTAAATGCAGAGGAGAGAGCAGATAGGTGGAAAGAATACATTGAAAGCCTCTATGAGGATGAAGATTTGTCTGATGTGATAGAAAAAGAAACAGGAGTCGATTTAGAAGAGATAGGGGATCCAGTATTAGAATCGGAATTTAAAAGAGCTTTGGAGGACTTACGGTCAAATAAGACAGAAGGGATAGATAACATTCCATCAGAATATCTAAAATCATTGGGGGAAGTGGCAACAAAACGACTATTCACGTTGGTGTGTAGAATATATGAGTCTGGCGATATACCATCTGACTTTCGGAAAAGCATCATCCACACAATTCCGAAGACGGCAAGAGTTGACAAGTGCGAATTATCGCACAATCAGCTTAACAGCTCATGCATCGAAGCTGCTTACAAGAATAATATACAGAAGAATGGAAAAGAAAATTGAGAATGCGCTAGGTGACGATCAGTTTGGCTTTAGGAAAAGTAAAGGGACGAGAGAGGCAATTCTGACGTTACAGCTAATAATGGAAGCAAGGCTAAAGAAAAATCAACACACTTTCATAGGATTTGTTGACCTGGAAAAAGCGTTCGACAATATAAAATGGTGCAAGCTGTTCGAGATTCTGAAAAAAGTAGGGGTAAGCTATAGGGAGAGACGGGTCATATAGAATGTGTGCAACAACCAAGAGGGAATAATAAGAGTGGACGATCAAGAACGAAGTGCTCGTATTAAGAAGGGTGTAAGACAAGGCTGTAGCCTTTCGCCCCTACTCCTCAATCTGTACATCGAGGAAGCAATGATGGAAATAAAAGAAAGGTTCAGGAGTGGAATTAAAATACAAGGTGAAAGGATATCAATGATACGATTCGCTGATGACATTGCTATCCTGAGTGAAAGTGAAGAAGAATTAAATGATCTGCTGAACGGAATGAACAGTCTAATGAGTACACAGTATGGTTTGAGAGTAAATCGGAGAAAGACGAAGGTAATGAGAAGTAGTAGAAATGAGAACAGCGAGAAACTTTAACATCAGGATTGATGGTCACGAAGTCAATGAAGTTAAGGAATTCTGCTACCTAGGCAATAAAATAACCAATGACGGACGGAGCAAGGAGGACATCAAAAGCAGACTTGCTATGGCAAAAAAGGCATTTCTGGCCAAGAGAAGTCTACTAATATCAAATACTGGCCTTAATTTGAGGAAGAAATTTCTGAGGATGTACGTCTGGAGTACAGCATTGTATGGTAGTGAAACATGGACTGTGGGAAAACCGGAACAGAAGAGAATCGAAGCATTTGAAATGTGGTGCTATAGACGAATGTTGAAAATTAGGTGGACTGATAAGGTAAGGAATGAGGAGGTTCTACGCAGAATCGGAGAGGAAAGGAATATGTGGAAAACACTGATAAGGAGAAGGGACAGGATGATAGGACATCTGCTAAGACATGAGGGAATGACTTCCATGGTACTAGAGGGAGCTGTAGAGGGCAAAAACTGTAGAGGAAGACAGAGATTGGAATACGTCAAGCAAATAATTGAGGACGTAGGTTGCAAGTGCTACTCTGAGATGAAGAGGTTAGCACAGGAAAGGAATTCGTGACGGGCTGCATCAAACCAGTCAGTAGACTGGTGACAAAAAGAGGCATCTCTATGAGAACAATTGTCACCCCATCAGTTCCTCGCATTCCTGTTGCCTCACAGTACCAGAAGACTACACCTGCCCCCTTGACAGTGGAGGCACTTCCTTCCTGTTGCTCCCACACCACCTACTTCAGGAGCAACACCCTCCAACCATCGGCGATATCAGTTGCCACTTCTGATCCAGAGATGCATAAGTCTTCTTCGGCTCCTCTCACAAGGTAAGGGACCCTTGGGTCACTCCCTTCCTAGGTTTCTGCTAGTGGGAAAGATGACACCCACCAGTGCAGAAGAGCCCAAAAGCAGCTGGTCATAGGGCTTCATGCTCATCCTCAGTCCCGGAGACTGAATCAGTGAAGTCCTCTCAGCCAGGGAAACCCAAGGAGCAGCGAGAGAAATCCAAAAAGAAGGTCCCCAAGACCTATGGAATTGTGGTGGCACCCACACCACTGCTACCTAAAAGCTATGCGTCTGCAGATGAGGTGGAGATTCTGGCATACACTGAGGACCTAGATCTCGCCGGACCCTCAAACACAACTGATATAGACTGCTTAAGTAAAGAGTCAGTGGCAGCCGGTGACCCTGAGACATGAACTGCCTCGTTGAATGTTCAATGCCTTCCCAATCTGACAATGACGTCATCTGCCAGTGGAATTGCAGCAGTTTTTTCCACCGCCTGACTGAGCTATGGAAACTTTTAAGCTGTACACCTGCTTTTAGCATAGCCCTCCAGGAAACATGGTTCCTGGCAATGCGGACCCCTGCCCTCTGCAGCTATAAGGGATACTACAGTAACTGTAGTGACTATAATCGAGTGTCAGGTGGAGTTTACCTTTATGTCCTAAACTCAGTCTGTAGTGAAACTGTGTCCCTTCACCCTCTTGAAGCTGTGGCTGTCAGAATAAGGACGACACAGGAAATAACTGTGTGCAATGTATATCTTCCTCCAGATGGTGCAGTACCCCTGAATGTATCAGCTGCACTGATTGATCAACTCCCTAAACCTTTCCTACTTCTGGGAGATTTTAATGCCCAGAACCCCGTGCGGGGTGGCACCGTGCTTACTGGCTGAGGCAGAGATGTTGAAACTTTACTGTCTCAGTTCCACCTCTGCCTCTTAAATATTGGGGCTGCCACACATTTCAGTGTGGCTCATGGTAGTTACTTGGCCATTGATTTATCAATTTGCAGCCCAGGACTTCTCCCATCTATCCACTGGAGAGCACATGACATGTGTGGTAGTGACCACTTCCCCATCTTCCTGTCACTGCCCTGGCGTCAGGCACACAGACCCCTGCCTAGATGGGCTTTAAACAAGGCTGACTGGGGAACTTTCACACGGTAACATTGATGTGATGGTTGAGCAGGTGACTACAACAATCGTTTCTGTGGCAGAAAACACAATCTCTCGCTCTTTACAGTGCCTCTGGCGAAAGGCAGTCCCTTGGTGGTCCCCGGAAGTCACCGAAGCAATTAAGGAGCGTCGTCGGAGAGCTCTACAGCGGCATAAGCAGCACCCTTGCATGGAGCACCTCATAGCTTTTAAACGGCTCCGTGCCCGCGTTCGCAAACTTATCAGACGATGGAAGCAGGAGTGTTGGGAGAGATATGTTTCGACCATTGGGTGCCATACATCACCTTCCCAAGTCTGGACAAAGATCAAATATGTTTTCGGGTACCAGACCCCAACAGGTGCTCCCGGTGTTAACATGCTTGAACATCTGTGTCAGAAAATTACCCCCCGGCCTTTCGCGGCTGGAAGGGAAACTCTACTCGTTCACTACACACCACAGTGAACCCTATAAAGCCCTATTTACACAGTGGGAGTTCCTCAGTGCCCTTGCACATTGCCCCGACACAGATCCTGGGCCAGATCGGATCCACAGTCAGATGATTGAACATCTCTCGTCTTACTACAAGCGACATCTCTTCGTCATCTTCAATGGGATCTAGTGTAATGGTGTCTTTCATCACAATGGCAGAAGAGTACCACCATTCCAGTGCTCAAACCTGGTAAAAACCCACTTGATGTGGATAGCTATCGGCCCATCAGCCTCACCAGTGTTTTTTGTAAGCTGCTGGAATGTATGGTGTGTCAGCGGTTGGGTTGGGTCCTGGAGTCAATGTTGCCTACTGGCTCCATGTCTGGGTGGCTTCCGCCTGGGTCGCTCCACCACCGATGATCTTGTGTCCATCAGTTTGTCAACACACGGTGTCGGCTTTTTTGATTTACAAAAAGCATATGACATGACCTGGCGACATCGTATCCTTGCCACATTGTACAAGTGAGGTCTTTGAGGCCCACTTCCAATTTTTATCCAAAATTTCCTGTTGGTTTGTACTTTTCGTGCCCAAGTTGGTGCCTCCCATAGTTCCCCCCATAGTGCCCCCCATGTCCAGGAAAATTGGGTCCTGCAGGGCTCTGTATTGAGTGTCTTTCTATTTTTAGTGGCCATCAATGGTCTGTCAGCAGCTATAGGGTCGTCTGTCTTACCTTCTCTGTATTCAGACGACTTCCGCATTTCGTACTGCTCCACCAGTACTGTTGTTGCTGAGCGGTGCCTACAGGGAGCCATACACAAGGTACAGTCATGGGCTCTAGCCCATGGTTTCCAGTTTTTGGCCGCAAAGTCGTGTGTTATGAACGTCTGTCAGCATTATACCATTCATCCCGAACCAGAACTTTATATTAATGACAATCCACTCACTGTAGTGGAGACATCTCAGTTCCTACTGGTTTTCGACGCCTGATTGACTTGGCTTCCTCACCTTTGTCAGCTTAAGCGGAAGTACTGGCAACACCTCAATGCCCTCTGCTGCCTGAGCAACGAAAACTGGAGTGCAGATTGCCCTACGTTGCTGCAGCTCTACAGAGCCCTTGTTCAATCCTGCCTAGACCATGGGAGTCTGGTTTATGGTGCAGAGGTGCCCTCAGCGTTGCGTTTACTCGGCCCAGTGCACTACTGTGGCGTTCGCCTAGAGACAGGAGCTTTTAGGACGAGTCCGGTGACCAGCATCCTTGTGGAGGCCAGAGTCTCTCCATTGCAGGTTAGGCATGCACACCTGCTGGCCAGTCACGTTGCACACGTTTGTAGTTCTCCTGCGCATATCCAAATCACTGTCTCCTTTTCCCACCCACGGCGGTTCGTCTCCCACATCGGCGGCCCAGGTCAGGGCTGCCAATTGCATTTGGTGTCCGATCCTTTCTTTCTGAACTGGAGTCCTTGCCTTTACCATCTTTACTTGAGGTCCGTTCACATAGAGCGCCATGGTGTACATCTAGGCCGCGGCTTCGCCTGGACCTTTCACATGGCCCTAAGGACTCGGTTAACCCTGGGGCTCTCCGCTGCCACTTCCTCTTGATTCTTGACATGTACCAAGGCCAAAAAGTAGTTTACACTGATGGCTTGATGGCTGATGGTCATGTTGACTTCGAGTATATCCATGGAGGACATATTGAACAGCATTCCTTGCCCGATTGCCGCAGTCTTATCACTGCCAAGCTGTTGGCTATATCTCCTGCTCATGAGCAGACTTGTTCATGCCCTGGGGAGTCGTTTCTTCTGTGTACTGACTCCTTGAGCAGCCTACAAGCTATCGACCAGTACTACCCTTGTCATTCTTTGGTAGAGACCATCCAGGAGTCCATATATGACCTGGAATGGTCCAGTCGTTCATTGGTGTTTGTCTGGACCCCAGGTCATGTTGGAATCATGGGCAACAAACTTGCCGACAGGCTGACCAAACAGGCTACACGGAAACCACGTATGGAGATCGGCTTCTCTGCAACTGACCTGCATTCAGTATCACGCTGGAAGGTTTTTCAGCTTTGGGAGATGGAATGGCTTAACCCCAGCACACACAACAAACTGCGTGCTATTGAGGAGACAACGAATGTGTGGCAGTCCTCAATGCAGGCCTCTTGCAGGGACTCTGTGGTTCTATGACAGCTCTGCATTGGCCACGCTTGGGTGACACACGGCTACCTCCTGCGCCGTGATGACCCACCTCAGTGTCGTTGCAGCACCTGGCTGATAGTGGCCCATCTCTTGGTGAGCTGCGAAGGACTCATCAGCTACCGGACTCGTTGCCACTAATTTTATCTGACAATGCCTCATCGTCTGATTTAGTTTCATGTTTTATTTGTGAGGATGGGTTTTATCCTTTGATCTAAGTTTTAGTGCATGTCCTTTGTCCCTCTGTGTCCTCCACTCTATTGCTTTTAGGGTGGAGGTTTTAATGTGTTGCAGGGTGGCTGGCTTCTCCTTTTTATTGTCATGGTCAGCCAGCCATGGTAATCTGTTTTGTTGTTTTAATCTCTTCTACCTGTTTCTTATATTTCTTCTCTCCTTTTGTGTATTTAAGTGTTTGTTGCTCTTCCGTTGTTGTTGTGGTTTTTCTTTTCTCTCTGTTTTGTGTTGTCAGTCTCACTTGTTTTATTCTTACCCTTGTGGCATTGTTTTATTCGGAACAAGGGACCGATGACCTACCAGTTTGGTCCCTCCCCCCCCCCCCCCCTTTCTTTTAAACCAACCAACCTCTCTCTCTCTCTCTCTCTCTCTCTCTCTCTCTCTCTCTCTCTTCGCAACACCAAGGCCCTTCTCAAACTTGTAAGCCCATTCCAGAATTTCTACGCTGAATCTATCTTACCTTTTTGCCTCCTCTCCACACCTTTCAAACACACCTTTTACATCCTTACAAAATCCATAAACTGGACTGTTCGGGACACCTTATTGAAGAAAATAATTGTAGAAAGTAACTGTGCTCCCATGAAAAGAATCTCAATTCTTCTTGACCCACGCCGCCAACTCATTTTATGCTGCCAAACATCCAATATCAAGGAAATGAACAATTTGCTTCATTACTTCTCAAACATCTGCACCATATTACCAGTTGGATCCTTGTCTGTCAGTGTTGACACCACCTCCAATACACCAAAATCCCCCTATGCACATAACCTAACCACAGTCAAGCACTGCCTCTCTCAGTACCCTTCTGACTCAAAATTCACCACTTCATTTGTTATATACCTGACCTAAACTAATCCTTAGAGTTATACAAACAGATCTGTGGCATGGGGTATCAAATGATATTTTCATATGCCAACCTGTTTAAGGGCCATCTAGATTGAACCTTCCTAACCACTTAATAACCTAATCTTGGTAAAATTCATTAATGTTATTTCTGTGCTCTGGACCCAGGGCCAAGACACCCTTTTCTCATTCCCCCACAGCCTTAACACCTTCTCTTGCATCTGTTTCACAGTATTTCTTTGCTCAGTGTGCTGGGATGGCTAATGCAATTCAATAATAACAGTAGATTTCTGCAACCAGGACAAGGATCATTGCCATACCGAAACATAGTAAGCCAGCTTGCAATGCCAAGAACTTTAATCTTTTATCTCTTTTGTGATATCTTTATAAAATCCTTGAATAGTGTAGCTAAATCATTTCAGCCTTGCCATTGAGCCACATTTGATCCCATGATGAGCTCTATTTAGGCCAAATAAAAATTGTACAGCCCAAATCCTCAATCTGACACAGAGTATTGAGGATAGTTTTGAGTGGGGTTCGGTTACAGGAGCAGTGTAAGTGGATATTGTGTTGCACAGACTATATCAATTAAGGAGAAACTATGACATGACCAGCTTCATAGGAACTCTTTTTCAGAACCATAGATTGTGTGTGTCGAACTAGATGGCAAGAAAAGTAAGACAAAAGGCTTCATCTATGCTGATGATATGGCACTAATATCTCAAGCCAAAGGTTTTGAAACAGTAGGGAGGCATCTAACAGTTTCACACTTTTCATCTATGAAACAAAGATTTCAACAGAAAAATTAGTCATATAGGATGTCATGGAGCTGGATCTCTGTTATAATCTAAAATATCTGGTGCTCACACTGGACCCTGTGCTGACATTAAGGAAGCACTGCCTAAACACAAAATAAAAAGTATTCACCCACAATGTCATCATCAGGAAGCTCACAAGTAGCGGATGGGGTGTCCAACTGACAGTATTCAGGACATCGGCACTTTCATTATGTTACCCTGCTGCTGATTACACTTGCCCTGTTTGGTACAGTTCTGTTCACACCAGGCATGTGGATGTTGCCCCTCAATGAGACATATAGAACATCAGGATGCTTGAGAGCAACACCTACCTTCAAACTTTCCAGCCTGGCAGGGATAGCCCCAGTAGATATAAGGCAGAAAGCTGCTGCAAACACTGTGAGAGGCAAAGTGGAACCAAACTCTGCTCATCTGTTTCATGGACACAGCCTTCTCTGAGCAGCGTGAAATCTAGGGGACCTTTCTAAAAACTTCCATCAATGATAGTGCATCACCGTCAGTGGCATGACAAAACCTGTGGACAAACAGGAATGCAGATATCACATCATGGATCCTACCTTCAGAGTCCACGGAGAGTGTCTTTCATTGTTGGAAAAAGCCAAAAGTCACTAGGAGCCAGGTCAGGTGAGTAGCGAGCATGAGGAATCACTTCAAAGTTATCACGAAGAATCTGTTCCGTAACGTTAGCTCGATGTGCGGGTGCGTTGTCTTGGTGAAACAGCACACGTGCAGCCCTTCCCGGACGTTTTTGTTGCAGTGCAGGAAGGAATTTGTTCTTCAAAACATTTTCGTAGGATGCACCAGTTACCGTAGTGCCCTTTGGAACGCAATGGGTAAGGATTACGCCCTCGCTGTCCCAGAACATGGACACCATCATTTTTTCAGCACTGGCGGTTACCCTAAATTTTTTTGGTGGTGGTGAATCTGTGTGCTTCCATTGAGCTGACTGGCGTTTTGTTTCTGGATTGAAAAATGGCATCCACGTCTCATCCATTGTCACAACCGACGAAAAGGAAGTCCCATTCATGCTGTCGTTGCGTGTCAACATTGCTTCACAACATGCCACATGGGCAGCCATGTGGTCGTCTGTCAGCATTCGTGGCACCCACCTGGATGACACTTTTCGCATTTTCAGGTCGTCATGCAGGGTTGTGTGCACAGAACCCACAGAAATGCCAACTCTGGAGGCGATCTGTTCAACAGTCATTCGGCGATCCCCCGAAACAATTCTCTCCACTTTCTCGATCATGTCGTCAGACCGGCTTGTGCAAATCCGAGGTTGTTTCGGTTTGTTGTCACACGATGTTATGCCTTCATTAAACTGTCGCACCCACGAACGTACTTTCGACACATCCATAACTCCATCACCACATGTCTCCTTCAACTGTCGATGAATTTCAATTGGTTTCACACCACGCAAATTCAGAAAACGAATGATTGCACGCTGTTCAAGTAAGGAAAACGTCACCATTTTAAGTATTCAAAACAGTTCTCATTCTCACCGCTGGCGGTAAAATTCCATCTGCTGTACGGTGCTGCCATCTCTGGGACGTATTGACAATGAACGCGGCCTCATTTGAAACAATGCGCATGTTTCTATCTCTTTCCAGTCCGGAGAAAAAAAATCGGAGGCCTTACAACTTGAATGCACCTCGTATTTAGAATTTTTAATCTGTTGATATATAACTATTATTGTATGCCACTAACTGCCTCACATTGTATGCATATTTCCTTTGCGTGTATTAATTTTATGTATTTAGTCTGTTTTTTCTCTTTTCTCTGCTTTGTATTCAGCACTTTTGATATGAATAAATAAAGTGTGCTAACCCCCTGAACATTGAACTCCACCTGTCCAGTGGCTCCACAGAAACCTTTGTCCCACACCATGCCCACCAAGTGTCACGTAGTATTTCCTCTTAAATAATTGCCAACCCTTCCATGCTAAAAAGTCTTTCTCATATGGTGTGGTCATCCATGGCATGGACAATACATTTACTGAGACGAGCAACCTTTGGCCAATATGTTGAAGGTCTTTAAATAGTGCCTTACCATACAGGCAGTAAACTATAAACCAAGTCCACCAAAATATCTTCCGTGCCATATTCTCACATGCCCTAACTATCCAACCACTCTCGTGAGCCAGTTACAAAGGAGCACATCTCTCATTACCCAATATCATTTTGGACTGGAACAACAAAGCCACCTACTGTGCCAGGACTTCGACTACCTTTCGTTGTGCCTTGAAATAAGGAACAACCATCCCAACTTTCTCAAATTGCTGTTGTGTCACCCATGTAACCTACGAAATACCCTTCTCCATCCTTGTATAACACTGAATTCGCACCATTTGTTACATACAAACTTTTCCATAACCTCTGCATAGCCTGTTATGTGGGCTTACGTAACCATCCACCAGCTGTTCCCCCAAAAGAATCATCACTATGGCCGAGACCAAAGTTAAGCAACATGCAGAATATGCTCCTGAGCACTATATGCTCACCTCAAAAGCTACTTCACATGTGGTGAGATCTGGATCCCTCTCAAGTACCAGCTTATGTGAATTATCAGGGTGGTAACTGTTCTTACTTACACACTATGCAATCTTGGAATCCTTCTGACATCAATCTTTTTCTTGTACCTCATACCATTCTTTACCACTGTTCATACACTTTCCACTACTCTGCTTTAATCTACACCCACACTTTTCCGTCATTGGTTTCCCTAGTCCCGTGTACCCCGTCCTCTGTATACCTTGACCCACTTCTCCAATTCATTGGATGCTTCAGGCAACTTCTCGTGCTGTACCAAGACAGAATCTCTGGTGCCACATAACTACCACATTTCTTTGCTGCCTGTCTCTCCCATTCATCACCCTCCCCTCCCTGAAATTGGTCAATTGGCTGGGAGACAGTGCAGGTGTATGTGTCTGGGTATGTGTGCTCACGTATGTGCAGGTATTTCTGAAGGAGGAGATTGAAACCTCAGCAATATTGTTTGTATTATCTTCTTTTTGGCTATCTTGCATTACTTGTAACCCACCCAAGAATTTCAAATATGATGCTGGTATCACGAAAGAGTTGTTGTGTCAGAAGAGTGTGTAACCTACTCAGAAATATGAGCCTGCAGATTTACTCATTACTTGAATTCAAACCAATCTATCAAAGATAGTTTGGAGCCTGGTTGCATTTTGGTTTGAGCCCAGACAAAAATAATATTTAAGTGTATCATTTGCAGCATCTGAGAGAATCATTATATGAGTGATTTTTTTAAAAAAGTTTCAGTATCTTTCAGTGCAAGGTGCATCCTTACCACGGTATTATTTTTATTTAGACCAGATGCTCCAGTCTGAGAACAGGTGTACTTCTGTAACATTCTTCCATACATAGCTTTCAGTGTAGTGGTACAGGAATGGACAGACCTCATTTTATCCGTTTTTCACTTCACCTTCATGATACTAGCACACCATGGAATGCCTAGAATTTGTGTCATAAATGCAGAAAAGATTAACTCACAGCTGACATAGATAGAATGTTTCCTGCACTGGGAGGTTTGGCAGAGGAGAGTTTTGCATGGAGTTGAAAGTTAGTCCAACCGTGTCATCCCTGCCCGTGCATTCTTGCTTAGTTATATTAATGAATTTATAAAATGTCCTGCTGCGCCATTTGTGAATATCCAGTTCAAGTTGTGTAGCTCTTTTACTACTGCAGTTCTTGCCTCATGTTTGCCAGATATATCAATTTGGGGATGACTGAAAGGGAAATTGTAAATTTCATGAAAATGTTTCCTATAGAAGTCTGTTTCACATTTACTTCTGGGTACTTTATAAGGAATATTGCCTGCATAGTTTTCAGATCCAAGTGCGTATCTAGGTATTTCATTTCCTTCCCAGCATAATGAGTGTCTTTGATTGGGAAAGATGCGATGTGGCTATCTATCAAATTTATTACATTTTCTGAAATTTTGGTTGTGCATGGATTTGTCCTACCCATGTCCCGTGAAATTTGATCGTTAACTAGTAACTGGCAAATACGAAAAACACATTTCTGTGATACAGCATGAAGACTGAGAAAAGCATGTTTGCAGACACAAACTCTTCTACTACAGACAATGGCATGGTAAACAAAGGAATGTTGTTTGTTGATGCTATCCATGTTATTGACGACATTTCGTGGCCTTCTTTTCGTAAAGTCACCTGCCATAATTAACCCTAGTAGATAAATATCCTGACTATTTTTTTCCATGTTTAAAAAGTTTGAAAGCATCTCAGTGCAATCATCCTCACTGATATGTTGGAAACATTCCATTCGGCACCTGTAATTTATTAAGTAATCGCAAAGCATGTAGTACATTCTATGGAATTTAATTACACTTAATTTGTTGAATGGTTAACTATCAATACTGATACCTTACCAGCAATCAGCACTGGCAGATTTTCCAAAAACTGCTTTCCCACTATAGTCATTATATGGCAACCTGTAAACTCTGACTCCTTGATTCCCTTCTTCTTGTGTTCACTTTCATTTCGCTTTCATTTGGGAGACATCTTGAAAGATGGCATTCTATAACTTACAACAACAATCAACAATAACCATGACTCATCACTAAGTTGGCACCAAGTTAGTGTTTTGTTACACTTTCTGCACCTGCCTGGTACAAGCCAACACTACGTAGTTTGAAGGTGGCGTAGTGCAAGCTCATTGGCAGGACGCAACATGCGGCGGAGAAAGGAACTAATTCACTGACTTGATTACTTTCTCCTCAGCATATAACAAATTGAACTCGTGTTATTCCCACAGGAAGAAGCCAAACATAGTTCATTTCGTAACAGTAAGGTGCGGCTTGGTCTGTTTAATACATGTATGTAAAAAAAGTGAAAATCGCTAAAAAGTGTCTTAGTTCTTTTCCCCACTGACCGATTTCATTAAATGTAAGTACCTCTGCCAATAACAGCAGGACATAAAGGATGTATTCAAATTCAATGTAAGCATATCACAGCTTTGTATTTCAATCTTGTCCAGTTTTTATAGGTATCAACTTTTATCGCTTAAACCTCTCTATACTGATTACGCATTCGCCAATGCACAGTGAGTACTATGTGCTTAAGTCGGCATTGTGCCTTTTGTATTTAATACCGATGCAATTTCTGTGTTTCATCATCAATGTGAGGGTCCAAGGGATACAGTAAACCTGCAGTTGTGCATCGGAATCTAAAACTGGTGACACAGGAAAGGCTCAAAGCATGGACAGTAAGAAGACTGTCTTCTTGTACTTAAGTCGGCATTGTGTCTTTGTATTCAATTCCGATGCTATTTCAGAGTTTCATCGTCAAAGTGAAGGTCCAAGGGATACAGTAAACATGAAGTGAAGCATTGGAATCTAAAACTGGTCTCACAGGAAAGGCTCAAAACATAGACGGTAAGAAGACTCAGTCTTCTTGTACTTAAGTCGGCATTGTGCCTTTTGTATTTAATACCGATGCAATTTTTGTGTTTCATCTTCAAAGTGAAGGTCCAAGGGATACAGTAAACCTGAAGTGAAGCATCAAAATCTAAAACTGGTCTCACAGGAAAGGCTCAAAACAAAGACGGTAAGAAGACTCAGTCTTCTGGTACTTCAGTCGGCATTGTGCCTTATGTATTTAATTCCGATGCAATTTCAGTGTTGCATTGTCAATGTGAAAATCCGAGGTATACAGTAAACCTCAAGAGAAGCATCGGAATCTAAAACTGGTCTCACAGGAAAGACTCAAAGCATAGAGGGTGAGAAGACGAAGTCTTCTTGTACTTAAGTTGGCATTGTGTCTTTTGTATTTAATTCCGATGCAATTTCTGTGTTTCATAGTCAATGTGAAGGTCCAAGGGATACAGTAAAACTGCAGTTGTGCATCGGAATCTAAAACTGGTGATACAGGATAGGCTCACAACATAGACACTAAGAAAAGTCAGTCTTCTTGTACTTAAGTCGGCATTGTGTCTTTTCTATTTAATTCCGATGCAATTTTTGTGTTTCATCGTCAAAGTGAAGGTCCAAGGGATACAGTAAACCTGAAGTGAAGCATCGGAATCTAAAACTGGTCTCACAGGATCAAAACATAGACGGTAAGATGACTCAGTCTTCTTGTACTTAATTCTGCATTGTGCCTTTTGTATTTGATTCCGATGCACATGACTCCCTATGTGTCAATAGTTGAGGGGTAGCTTGTCCAATACAGAGCTATAAACTCTGTGAGAATTTCATCAGTGAAAGACTGCTAGATTGTAACAAAAGAAACAAACAGAGAAATGGTAGAGGGTCTGAACATACCAGAAAGTATAAATTATTAAACATGGCTTCATTTTTAGCATGCAGATATAGAAACTGTCTGAGCCAGCACAGTAAAACTGAATGTCAGGCTTTGCGTTTCTCACTGGTTTTAGAAAAAGTTAGCACTGTAAATGTTACAGAGATGTAGTTTAAAAAAATCCTACACTTCAGGCGTTACAGATTTTTTTTAACATAAGGAAATCATTTATGACAGAAAAAGCAAGAGGTTCCTCCCCCTGCCCCCCACCCCCCACCCACCTCCCCCTTCTCCTTGTTTGAGGAGAAAATATTTTGTTATTGTAAGAGGGTGGTGTAAAAAACATTGACTTTTAGGATAAGCTGGTGAAGTAACAAGTTATATGTTATATAGTGGTATAACTGTATAACTATGATTTGTTAGTATGAGCACTAACAAGTTTTTAGTCAGTAACAGAACTGCCCCCTGCGGGTCCAGGGCTAATTATAGGCCCGAGGTATTCCTGCCTGTCGTAAGAGGCTACTAAAAGGAGTCTCAAACGTTTCGGCCTGTGTGTGTTGCAAATTTCTGTTGCTAGTGCGTGCCATTTGGGGAAGGATACCTTATGTGGTGTTTTTTGTTTGTCCATCATGCGCGAAGATCTTGCATGCCACTTTTGTCATGTAGCGGGCTTTGCACCCAACTTCTTACAGGTTGCCTACTTCTTGTCTCCTGCACTGTCCCATCCTTTGTGCCAAGATAAGGTATCTCTATGGGTATCAGATCCCTGTCAGCGTACCTGGGCTTTCCCTGAATGGAGCAGTTTGTACTGAATCAGACACGATTGCAGAGAATTATGCTCAGAGTTCTGCTGCTATGACTTACCCACTGGCCTTCTGCTCCCTGAAACAGCAGTTGGAACATTGGAGCGGTTCATTCCATATGCACAACCCCGAATCATACAATGCTCCATTCAGTGAGTGGAAATTCCAAAGTTCCCTAGCCGCTTGCCCTGATACGGCTTCTGAGCCAGATCGCATCCACTATCAAATGCTCAAACACCTCTTGGTGGCCTGCCAGCGACGCCTCCTAGACCTTTTGAACCGTATGTGGGTTGAGGGTGAGTTCCCATCTCAATGGCAGAAAGCATTATCATATCAGTGCTGAAGCCTGGCAAGAACTCACTGGAGGTAGGCAGCTACCACCCCATTTGCATCACCAACGTTCTGTGAAATTTGCTCGAACGCATGGTGAGCTGGAGGTTGAGTTGGCTACTTGACCGATAATCTGGTCTGCCATCCGTATGGCATTTGCCTGCCGTCAGCATCTGGTTGCCGTCTTTTTTGACATACGGAAGGCATACGATACAACATGGCAACATCACATCCTCACCACACTTCATGGGTAGGGTTTTAGGGGCCCGCTCCCGATTTTTATTCAAAATTTTCTGTTGCTTTGTTCCTTCTGCATGCAAGTTTGTCCCTCCCATAGTTCCACTCGAGTCCAGGAGAATGAGGTCCTGCAAGGCTCTGTCTTGAGTGTCTCCCTATTTTTGGTTGCTATCAATGGGCTAGCTGCGGCTGTGGGAACATCCGTATCAGCTTCTTTGTATGCTGATGACTTTTGCCTGTACTATAGCTCCACTGGTATTGCGGTTGCTGAATGGCAACTACAGGGCACTATCCGCAGGGCGCAGTCTTGGGCCATCACGCACGGCTTCCAGTTCTCGGTCGCCAAGACTTGCGTCATGCATTGCTGCTGGCATCGCACTGTTCACCCTGAGCCGCAGCTTTATCTTGACGGCGAACCTCTTGCCGTGGTGGAGACCCATCGGTTTTTGGGCTTGCTATTTGCTACCCGGTTCACTTGGCTCCCTCATATTTTACAACTTCAACAAACCTGCTGGTGTCATCTTAATGCTCTTCATTGCTTGAGTCACCCCAGCTGGGATGCCAATCGGTCTACCCTTCTCCAACTGTATCATGCGTTGACTCAGTCCCGTCTTGATTATGGGAGCCTGGCTTATGGTTTGGCTTCACCTACCATGTTGTGGTTGCTTGACCCCATACTTCCGACTCGCAACTGTGGCTTTCCGCTTAAGCCCTGTAAACAGAATACTTGTGGAGGCCGGTGGCCCTCCATTGCGGATCTGGCACCAATGACTGCTGGCTACTTATGCTGCACGTGTTTGTAGCTTGCCCGGGCATCCAAATGCCTTCAGCATTGCCGTTGCTTGACCCCCATCCTTCACTGCGGGATCCGACTCGCAACTGGGGCTTTCTGCACGAGCCCTGTCGACAGTCTACTTGTGGAGGCTTGTGTCCCTCCGTTGCGGATCCGGCGCCAACGACTGCTGGCCCCTTAAGCTGCGCATGTTTGTAATTGCCCGGGCATCCCAATTACCATCTCCTGTTCACGAACTCAGTCGTCCATCTTCCGGAACGGCGGCCCTGTTCAGGGTGTCCGATTGCGGTTCGTGTCCGGTCTCTTCTCTCTGGACTTGAGTTTTTCCCTCTCCCACCTCTTTTCCAGGCCCATATGCGCATACCCCCTTGGTGTGTGCCCCGCCCATACCTTCAACTGGATTTAGCACAGGGCCCGAAAGACTCAGTCCCTCCTGAGGCCCTCCGCTGATGCTTTCTTTCCATCCTTGCTGCGTTTCCTGGCTCTATCGTAGTCTATACCGACGGTTCAATGGTTGCTGGTTGAGTTGGTTATGCCATTACTCTTGGGAAACACTCTGAACAACACTCATTGCTGGATGGCTGCAGTGTATTCACTGCAGAGCTTGTAGCCATCTCTCGCGCCCTGGAGTATATCCGCTCCTGCTCAGGTGAGTCCTTTGTTAACTGTAGTGACTCCCTGAGTGGTTTATGAGCTATCGACCAGTGTTTTCCACACTTGTCTGGCTATCCAGGAGTCCATCCATACTCTTGCCTGTTGCGGCCTCTCTGTGGTTTTTGTGTGGACCGCAAGTCATGTCGGCATTCCGGGTAATGAATGTGTTGACATGCTGGCCAAACAGGCTATCAGTGGACCAGCACTGGAGATTGGCCTTCCGGAATGACATCTCCAGTCAGTATTGCGGCAAAAAGTCCTTGGTACTTGGGGTGATGAATGGCGCACCCTGCCTTTCCCCAACAAACTTCAGGTCATCAAGGAGAATACAGGTTTGTGGCGCTTCCTCTTGCCATCCTCTCGGAAGGACTCAATTTTTCTCTACTGGCTACGCATTGGCCCTCCTGGCTGACACACGGTCATTTATTGCAGTGCGAAAACCCACCTCTATGTTGCTGTGGATCAGCATTGACAGTGGTCCACATCTTGTTGGCCTATCCGCTTTTAACTGCACTCATGCAGACGTTTTCACTGCCTGATACGCTCCCTGCTGCAATGGCAGGCTTAGTTTTGAGTTTTCTTCAAGCAGGGGGCTTTTATCGCGCGATCTAAGGGGTAGTTTTTTTGCTTTTTTGGGCCTATGGTTTTCTTTTTTCCACCCACCCCTCCCATGATTGGCCAGCCACTGTAACACACTGTGTGCTTTTAATTCTTTTCTGGTCTTTGTCTGTCTTCCTTGTTCTTTGTTGTCCCTTGTCCTCTCCATTGCTTGTTTTTCTTCCTTATGGGTGTTTCATGTTAATGGAAAAAGGTACCAATGGCCTTTCTAGTCTGGTCCCTTCAAACCCCAGAAATCAACCAACGAGTAACAGAACTAAAGAACTAACCAGTTAGTCACTGCTTCTGCCCTCGCCAGCCCATCATATCTTTTTTGTGTATTATTGTCTTTACTTTCCATGTTATGACCTTACTTAGATGATGATGTGGTGTTCTTATATTCGTTAATCAAATAACAAAACTTATTTGCATGTGATAAAAATAGAGGCAATTTTCACCATGTTGTGTTGCTTGCATACAGGGTGACAATTATTGAACTGTAGGGAAAAAAAAGAAAAGAAAAAAAAAGCGGAAATTAGTTATGAACTACTACATGTACATACATTATTCAACATGTAAAGGTCACTAAAGATATTCAGTTTAGGTTATGACATGTTCGATATGCCTGCCATCATTGACAATGATGTGGTGCTGATGAATAGCGATATTCTGCTTGACCCACTGAAGTGTCAGAATGTCAGTTCTGTTGATGAGCTCCTGAATGGCTGTTTGCAGCTCAACATTGGTGCTGGGTTTATTGCTGTACACCTTGTATTTAATATAGCCCCACAAAAAGGAGTTGCATGTGTTCAGGTCCAGACAATATGGTGGCCAATCGAGGCCCATGCCAGTGGTCTCTGAGTACCCCAGAGCCGGAATGCGGTCCCCAGAGCACTCTTCCAGGACATCAAACACACTCCTGCTTCAGTGGGGTCAATCTCTTTCATGCCCGAATCACATCTTGTCAAAATCAATGTCACTTTGGGTGATGGGGATGAAATCATCTTCCAAAACCTTCATGTACCTTTCAGTAGACACCGTGCCATCCAGGAGAACTCACCCGTTGAGGGTGAAGAGACTACTTGATTGCAGAATGCGGATTCTCTGTCACCCAAACGCACCAACTTTGATTGTTGGCAAACACATCCAAGTGAAAATGGGCTTTGTCGCTAAACCAAACCATGCATACACATACTAATTCCCATCATGCCCTGTGGCCAACTGTGCAGTTTAAACATTATAATGCAAACTGTTCAGAAGTCATGACAGTTTTATTTCATATAGTTTAGGAATTGTGACCCTGTAATTTCCAATCAATTTTGTTTGGAAATGAGACACTGGAACAATAAATAAAGCACTTGTAGGTACTAATGTGATGATTTAATGGGTGTCACAAAATAATTTCCCATTTTAGAATGATAAGCAGGTAGTAATTCTTCACAATTGATAAAATTACTCATGTAGTTTAGATCTAACTTATGTTTTGCTGCATATAATCTGCCAGTGACTGTATTTACTTAACTTCGTTTTCCAGGAGGAATACTGTCATGTGGGGAACCCATGTAACATAAGCCCTGAGGAGTACTTCGACAGTGAAGATCTTCATGGAAGGGATATAGGACGTCCTAAAGAAATAAACACAAAAATACAAAAGTTCAAAGTAAGTGCATGAAAAGTCATCTCAACTATTGCACTTTCTCTTCATAAAAACAACCTGATTTGCTGCACAGGAGAAATTAATAACCAACTGCTTCACTTTCGTTTGCTCTTTATATGTAAATGTAATAGGGTCGATTGGTTGTTTTGCTTGCATTAATTTGTTTCATTATGCAGTATGCACCATATCCCGATTTGAATGTTTCACTATAGACCGTGGCTTCGCTTTGATGTACTTAAAAACGTGCAGTATTAAATGTGATGTGTTACTACAGCGAAAGGAACCTGTGACCAATGGAGACAGTGCCACAAGTTCCTCCAAAAAATCTTGACACAACATACACACACAAATGTCATACTAACTAATGTAAATCCACCCAATGATGGAGGTTTAAGCCTTTGAAATGCGTCTTGGAGATAAGTAAAACGGAGACTGGTAACAGTAAACTTGTTTCATTTAATGTCAATAACAGTCACGGTAAAGCCTAACCTAAAATGTTCGCATTTAAAGTTAATGTGCAGTATTGTTGCATCCTTTTTGTAGAAATTGTATGTAACACACATTAATTATCAATCAAAATGATTTCTGTATTAGTTTCAACAGAAGAAATGTTTCAATATTATTTATTGCAATTTTAAAATTTTGTGGATGATATGTTTAAAGGTCAAAAGTTATTGACATATAGGGAACTTTGTCAAAACTCTCATCTTCATTTTGTACATTAGACAGAGTTTGTTAATGAACAGCAGCAGCAACTGTACTTTTCTAGTTGCCCATAGCCCAGTCTTGTTTCATTCCCAGTAAAAATAAGAAAACTTGTCAGTTTGGTAGATAGATTCTAAATTTCAGTTTGTAGTTTCTGTATTTGTGGAAATTTTGTTGCAACAAAATAATAAAGAAGGGTTCATATTTTTAGCTGCTGGCTGTATGAAAGAAATCAGTAACTGCTTTGTAAACATTTGATGACAGTCATATCCTTATTCATCACCACATTTTATTTGGTAGCAGCAGCAGCACTGTGACAAACACAAACTGATAATTAAACTATCTAGATCTCTCTTTCAGACTTGTTCATGAAGACAGAATTAGAAACATCTTTGTATTTGTTGACACACACAGCCTGTGACTTCTTCACATTTTTGGATTAACAGAAGGAAAGTTTGTTAAAAGGCTTGCCCCTCTATGAGGATGTTGGTGACTTCTGCTGACATGAAAACAAACTCATCCAGTTGTAACACACCTGGGGGTACAAATGGTGGTGGGGGGGGGGGGGGGGGTGGGGGTGTCTCTCTAACTGTTTTTGCTTGCCGCTTCTTGCGCCCTATCCGCACCACGTACCTGATAATCCCGCAACGGTCGTACTGTTCTGCTCCACACTGCTGCTGGCTTGCCTGAAATTACGTATCTAAATATGCAAGCGGGTTTAAGGGAGCCATTCAACGTTAAGCACAACACTGTCCTATGTCTGGTATGAACATCTATATTCTTAGTCGATATGAAAATCACAGGTTGCACTATTTACACTCTATAAGTCATAAGTGACTATGCCAATTAAGTACTTGGTGATTATCTGTCCACAATATCACTTGGACGAGCATACGCGCAACTGGCACGAAGCGGGTGATTGTTGATGATGCGGAAGCGAACGATCAAACGAAAGTTCTTATGCTCATCACGCATAGACAGATATCTGGTACCAGTCCTCCTTGACACTAGTAATAATATAACACTGTTCATAAAGTTAATTTTTCAGTTTTCGGTTCTCACTTGTACGAGCGTGCCCGTAACCGTCGCGGTGCGGCTGATTGTTGATGATGCAAAAACGCGATGACTGAACGCACGTTCTCACGCTCACTACAAGACACTGGCACTTGAATACTCTCTTTTGTGGTAAACTATATTGCTGATCGACATTAGTTCATTCTGAGCGGCCGAACACAGCGCGGATTATTGATGTACAGTGCGACACGCAACGAAAGATACACAAATACGTTATCAGTGGCACTGCTCATTTTTAATTACATCATTACGCACTTCCCTCTGAATCACTTTCATATTTCATCACTTTACTGTAATAGCACTTGCTGTAACACTTGAACTTCCATAGTAACAAAGCCTCTCGCATGCAGAACTACCACAACACAACATAACAGTTCAGTGTCCCATGCTCAACTCTGCAAACACACTGCCTGCAAAGATACTCCGCAACTAAGCCAGCAATATGACAATACGCTTACACAGTTTGTTATGGTGAAATGGAGAGAGATGGTGCAGTGGCACTCTGATCTTGCATTCAGGATGGTGACGATCCAAATATGTGCTTAGCCATCCTGATTTCAATTTTCCGAGATTTTGATAAATCACCCCAGGCAAATGCTGTTATAGTTGTTTTGAAATGTAGGAGGTGAGCGGATGGCAAGCCAATGGGTTGCTGCCATGAAGCAGGAGGTCCAACAATTGAGAAAGGTGGTTAAGGACTGCAGTGCTACTTTATTTACGGGTATACATTGATTCCACAGGGCTGGATGCATTGGACCTGACTGCTGACCAGACGCTTGCAGCAGCTGCTATTGCTGTGTCGTGGGAAGGCCCATAGTGCTGGCTCACACCACTGCAGGCTGTAATGATGGAGGCTCTGGCAGTGTCATGCTCTGAGCCCAAGAGTTCCGGAGATCCATGTTATATTTCCAGTGAGGGCAGGGCAGGTTGCAACTCCTCGTTTCGTCCCCTCATCTGGTGGCACGGTGGTTCGCAGCTGCCTGAGCAGGCACTCAGGTGGTAAGCAGGGATTTGGGGCCAGCAGTGGCAGTGACAACTGCGTTATGTCCATGGGGCTGAGCATCAAGGACTGACCATACATCACAGTCCACGATCGCTGATGAATGATGGTGGGATAGGACTTAAATGCGATGTCATCTGCCGAATGCGCGAAGGCAGCATTATTAGCGCATCATGCCAAAGCCTCTTGTTGTGACCGTATTTGTTAAGGTGTTGATATCTTCCCAAAGGCAGCCAGGTGTCGTAACTGGCAATAGGTCATTTATAGTAACTGTTCTGGCTGGCTGGATGCGCAGTATGATGTAGCAGTGTACTCGGCAGGGTGACGGCTGTTGTGATGTGTACTCATTACCTCGCCCAGTGGCGTCCTCGGCTCCACCCTATGTTCTGAGTCTTGGGTTTCTATATTTTCCTCCCTTCTATGGAAATCTGCTCCCTAGATCTGGAAAAACTGGGACACAGTCACTGTTGTTTTCAGTGACTTGCAGTACATTTTTTCAGTCACAGTCTCTGCTGAATTATGCCTGCTTACACTAGGTGTCCTGTTCAATTACATTTTATGCTTGGTTTTCTTGTTGGGTTGTTGCTTAAGTGTTATTCTGTCCATTGCCTTGGATCCTGCTTGGAATCTGCAGGCTAAAGGTGTGCAGTGTCAGGATTTGGGTGACCTTTCATTTGAACTGGTAGTCTACAGTGCCAATAACAGCAATAATTACACAAATATCTGAGGTAAAAGTCCTTGTCATTATGAGTTAGCGGTGGTTCTCTATCCTGTATTTTGTCACATGATCCAGATGATGATCTGTGTTATGTGGCCATTCTGAATAGCTATCATTTCGTCTAGAGAGGCAAGCAGGGTCGGATCTGTCATATTGTTGAAGTATGTAAGGTTCTGGAAAGGTAGGATTTCTAGATTTTGGTCGGATAAATAAATTGAGGTGTGGGTAAGATTCAGAATAGAGGTTCCTGTATAGTAGTGGATAGCCAGAAAGTGGGTCCAGAAATGTTTCACTGGGTGCCATCAATTAACACTCCCTGTCTTTGTAATTCCATACTTTGTGTGCCTCCCCATTGTTTGTAGCAGGTGATGATTATAACTACAGGTTGTGCAACTGAGTACATCCAGTGTAAACGTTCTTCATAGTAGAATTTCGTTTTTCCTACAGTTATTTCCAATGGGCACATTGTCGGGACATCCTGGTGGTGGAATAATGAAAGTTTGCGTGACATGGGTACGGTGTGTATCTGGTGTGTTGGGGTGGGTGCAGATAGCAACTGGCCCAGCTCAGCAAAACAACAATTTTTGTGCTAAGAGCAGGGTTGGAACTGACAGTTCAAAGTTACTGACAATGTCTTATGTACTTTTTTTTTTAAATTGTACAAGACTCCTCAGAGCTTCCCAATACACAGGATAGGTGTGCAGGGCCTAACATTAGAATCTGCAATCGTTGCATGAGATCTCAAGGGTAAGTTAAGATGTAAGTTGACAATCTGTCTTTGCAGATATGGTACAAGAAACAATAGTTCAAACGAGGAAATGTCTAAATAAAACTTGCAAGCAGATGACGCTACCTGACGTGAGCAAAAATCTTAAGTACTAACTTTACATCTTTTGTAGTGAATGTTTTTTAGATGGAGATAGCAAGCCAAATGATATATGTGTTTTATTAAGACCAATGATGTTATTTTATTTCAGTAAAACGAAACACGTTTGGTGACAAAAATACGTATTTTCTTGGAGTCGCAGGATAGATTTAAAATACCTTCACTGATTTCAGAAATAATCTCAGAAAAAAGTAGGCCTCTTGAAAGACGAGTAAAAGGTGGAGGAGATGATGATGATATTTGGTTAGTGGGGCACTTAACTGCGCAGTTATCAGCACCCATACAAAGTCCCTATCTTTACACAGTTCAGTCTCACCATGTTCATTAATGATGGTGAAATGAGGACGACAACACAAACACCCAGTTGCCGGGTGGAGGCAGTTCTCGACCTGGCCAGGAATCGAACCCAGGATCCGGAGACAGCAACGCTAGCCACTAGACCACGAGCTGTGGACAAGATGGGGAAGAACCGTGTAAACCAACACTGTAGATGACCACCAATAAAAATGTTGGTTCTACTATGTTCATTACTGTCAGTTATTACACACTGTGGCATCTCTATTATTTTCCAGGTATTTTTTGATTTTTCTTTTGAGAAATATATGAGTACATAGTGTACAAACTGCCAATGGCTGACAATTTTATTCTTCTTACCATTCATACTTTTTAACATATAAACGCCTTTTGAAGTGCCAGAATATACTAGAACAAATAAAATGTCTATCAAACACCACTCTGTACAATGTACTTGCCACAAGAGAGTCACAATTCCTGAAATCCATTGCCTGTGGCGTCTGGCCTGCTGAGGAGCATCACAGTCCTGGGTCCAAGGATAAAGTATGAAAATCCAATGCATTACACCACAAATAAACAGACCCAGTCTGCAGGCAGATCGGGGGGGGGGGGGGGGGGGGCTAGAGCCAATTGGAAGAGCCTGCACATTAGTAAGAACTGAAGGGCTTCAGTTCGACAGATCCGATCCATTACAGATACCCGCAGGTTTGGCCCGTCGCAGAAATCCATGCATTTGGCAAGCTATTCATGAACCACAGACATGTTGATGAAACGAGACCACGGTGATCAATCCATGCAACGGAATAAATAATAATGAGGATAGATAGCAACTCACTGTAAAGATGATTGCGGAGCCATTGACAGGCACATAGAAAAGACAATCACAACCTCACAACTAAATTTTCAGCCATAGTTTTTGTCAGAAAATGAGAGCACACACATACACATTTGCACAATCACTCAGACACAACTCATGCACACGACTGTCATCTCCCAGCAACTGTGTCTACAGTCTCGGAGAATCAGTTCCAAACAAATCACTCCTCATGCTTCCCTGCCTCTCAAAAATTTGTCAGGGAAAAATGCTAAAACTTGTCTGGAAATCGGGGAAATATCAGAGAATTTCACTTGGGAAACTTGTGACAACCCTGATTCTGTGTTGTCTGGCTTTGCTCTGTGTGTGTGTGTGTGTGTGTGTGTGTGTGTGTGTGTGTGTGTGTGTGTGTGAACTCCACTGTGTCTTGCTTTGCTGTGTATGCGAATGTCACAAAGGCAGTATTGTATCATAATCTCTCTGATCAACTTGAACGTACATTGAGAACATATCTGCCAGCATGTTATTAAAGTATTCTCTGAGGCCACACATTTTTGGATGTTAGGCAGTTGTCATCCTTTGGGTATGTTGGAATGTGAGATTACCTCTGATATTTGTACTGGAGTGGAAAACGTTTTCACGATCAGAGATCATCACACAAGGTGCTCCTTGCTTCAAAATTATGTCCTCTACAAGGAACTTTGCAATTTCCAGGGCTTCAGCAGTTCTCACAGCTTTAGCGACAGCATAGTGGGTGAGGTAGTGCTAACTATTACTATCCGTCAATTCTCATTCTTTAACTTCAGGAACTTCCCCAAGAGGTTGATTCCGGGAATGGCACTGCTGCAAGTGGAACTGTCGTTTATTGACTAATAAAGTCATCAGAAGATCGAAACAAACTGCAAAAGGATTTAGAAAAGATCTCTGAATGGTGCGAAAATTGGCAGTTGGCCCTAAATAATGAAAAGTGTGAGGCCATCCACATGAATGCTAAAAGAAATCCATTAAACTTCGGTTACATGATAAATCAGTGAAATATAAAGGCCATAAATTCAACTAACTGCCTAGGAATTACAAATATGAACAACTTAAATTGGAAGGAGCACATAGAAAATGTTGTGGCGAAGGATAACCAAAGACTGCGTTTGATTTGCAGGACACTTAGAAAATGTAACAGATCTACTAAGGAGACTGCCTACACTATGCTTGTCCATCCTCTTTTAGAATACTGCTACGTGGTGTGGGATACTTACCTGATACAACTGACAGAGTACATCAAAAAAGTTCTAAGAAGGGCAGCATGTTTTGCATTATCACAAAATATGGGAGAGAGTGTCACTGAAATGGTATAGGATTTGAGCTGGACATCATTAAAAGAAATGCGTTTTTCATTGCGATGGAATCTTCTCACGAAATTCCAATCACCAACTTTCTCATCCGAATGCGAAAATATTTTGTTGAGACCGACCTACGTAGGGAGAAACTATCACCACGATAAAATAAGGGAAATCAGAGCTCGTATGGAAAGATATAGGAGTTTGTTTTTTCCTCGCACTATATGAGATTGGGATAATAGAGAACTGTGAAGGTGGTTCGATGAACCCTCTACCAAGCACTTAAATGTGATTCGCAGAGTATCCAAGTAGATGTAGGTACAGATCCCATAGGGGTAATTGTGGCATATGCTTCATTGTTGGTTTTCCTAACAGTGGCTTGCAAAATACCTAATGGTTTGATAGTGACTTGGCCAGTAATGCCTGTGTCTGATTCCAGCTAGAGTCTTCTTGAATCCCACATGACCAGATGTTGGAACATTGCGGAAATACTTCTGGATAGCTGGCTGTAGATGAGCTGGGGTGACGAGCAACGATCCATGACCAATTGGATCATAGCTCCTCTTATACAAAGTTCTGTTTATTAATTGGAATTCTCCTTTGGCGAGTTTCTTCTCCAAGACTTCTGTGGTTTTGAGCAGTTTCTCTGTTCAGCAACAGTGTCATTTAATGCAGCAGTGACCAAAGATTCATCCATGCTGTTATGGTCCCCCAAAGGATTACTTGAAACACAGTCAAAATCATTGTGTTTGCATCAATGTGTGTACAGCATTGTGATGTCATACTCCTGAAACCTCAGTGCCCATCTTGCCAGTTTACATGAGTCTGCCAGCATAGAGAATGGTAGTCTGTCACAGTGGTGAATTGTTTGCTAAATAAATCGGCCAGAACTTGTTGATGGACCAATCTAGTGCAAGGGGCTCCTTCACAATTGTAAAGTAGTTTATCTCGTACTTGGAGTGTACTCTGGAAGCATAAGCTATCTTCTTTTCTGCCCATTCCAAATTGGCACTAGGATTGCTTCTGTCTCATAACTGCTAACATTGGTGTGAAGCTCCATCTCAACATAAGGACAAGGAAGGAGCTTTCTTCCATCTCATTTCAGGAAAATTTGGCGTCTCCCTGCAGTATTTCTTGCAAGGGACGTGCCATGGTACTGAAGTCTTAGAAATTGTCTGTGTATGAACACAGTCTGAGAAAACTTCTCACAACACGAATATGCTGAGAATGGCTCTTGTTTTCTCTGAATTGGGACAGAATCCGTTGCCATACACTAAATACCCCAATATTTTTAATTCTTACTGAGTGAGGGGGCACAGTGGTTAGCACACTGGACTCGCTTTCTGGACAATGGCAGTTCAAATCCACGTCCAGCAATCCAGATTTAGGTTTTCCGTGATTTCCCTAAGTCACTCCAGGCAAATGGCAGAATAGTTCCTTTAAAAGGCACGGCCGATTTTGTTCCCTATCCTTGACACAATCCAAGCTTGTGTTCCATTTCTAATTACCTAGATGTCAATGAGGTGTTACTCCCAATCTTCCAATTTTTATTTCTTGGGTGGCAAAGAGACACTTTATGGATTCAGGTGGAGGCCTGCAGCCTTTCAGTTGGCTTAAATAATCTTCAGATGTCTCTAAAAAATGAGCGTGTCATGCAGATAGCAACGATTGTCATGCAGATAGCAACGACATGTCATCAGTTTAAGGTGTAAAAGTGTGTTGCCCCATCATATGAGGGGCAGTCAAATGAAAACCAAACACTTTCCACAATGGGACCATGGAATGGCACCATTCAAAGTAATCACTACTCACATTAAGACATTTATCCCACTGGGAGACGAGACAATCAATTCCTGTTTCATAGAACACAGTCGGCTGCTGATGGATACACAACTACACCCACTTTTGCACTTCCTCATCCAACTGAAACCAATGTCTTCCTTCAGGTCACCAAAGATGTGAAAATCACACTGTGAATGATCTGGGCTGTATGGAAGATACTGCAGTATTTCCCGACAAAATTGCTGAAATGTAGTCTTTGTCTCATTGGCAGTGTGGGAACGAGCATTAGTGTGGACAGGATAATTCCATCGGACAACATTCCTGGGCATTTTGCCTTGTGACTCTTGGCACGTCGTAGTTTCTGAAAAGTGTCTCCACACTTGAGGAACATCTACACCTATGTCTACATCAACATCTACACTCTGCAAACCACCCTGAGGTGCACGGCAGAGGGTATGTCCCATAGTACCAGTTATTAGGGTTTCTTCCCATTCCATTCACATATGGAGTGCGGGAAGAGTGATTCTTTGAATGCCTCTGTGCATGCAGTAATTATTGTAATCTTATCCTCACGATTCCTATGTGAGCGATACTTAGGAAGTTGTAAATTCCCAGAGTCATCATTTAAAACCAGTTCTTGAAACTTTCTTATTAGACTTTCTCGGGATAGTCTACGTCTATCTTCAAGAGTCTTCCAGTTCAGTATCTCTGTGACACTCTGCTACAGATCAAAAAAACCTGTGACCATTTGTGGTGCCTTTCTCTGTATACTTTCAGTATCCCGTGTTAGTCCTATTTGGTACAGGTCCCACACATTTGAGCAGTAATCTAGGATGGATCACTTGAGTGATTTGTAAGCAATCTCCGTTGTAGATTGATTGCGCTTCCCCAGTATTCTACCAGTAAATCGAAGTCTACCAACTGCTGTACCCATGACTTTGAGTCTATATGATCATTCCCTTTCCTATTCCTATGAAGTGAAGTGTCACACCAAGGTATTTTTATAAGTAGGCCAATTTCAACAGCTGATATTGTCGTAGGTTGCTATGTTTCTTGTTTTGTGCAGTGCACAATTTTACATTTCTGAACATGTAACGCAAGTTGCCAGTCTTTGCACCACTTTGAAATCTTATCAAGTTTTGACTGAATATTTATGCAGCTTCTTCCAGATAGTACTGCAACATGTACAAAAAGTTTGGTGTTACTATTAGTATTGTCTGCAAGGTCATTAATATATGAGAAGAACTGCAAGGGCCCCAACACACTTCCCTGGGGTACACATGCAGTTAGTTCTACGTCTACTCTCCATACAAGATACATGCTCTGTCCTACCTAGCAGAAGTCCTCAATCCAGTCACAAATTTTGCTTGATACTCAATATGGTTGTACGTTTGACAGTAAGTGTAAGTGTAGTACTGAGTAAAATGCTTTTCAGAAATCAGGAAATACTGCATCTATTTGATTGCCTTGATCCCAAGCTTTCAGTATTTCATGAGAAAAATGTGAGTTGGGTTTCACATGATTGATGTTTGCTCAATCATTCTGGTTGGCATTGAGAAGTTCATTCTGTTCAAGTTCACTCATTATGTTTGAGCTCATAATATGTTCTAAGAGTCTACAACAAATCAATATCAAGGACATTGGACAGTATCTTTGTGGATCACTTGTACTGCCATTTTTGTAGATTGGTGTGACCTGTGCTTTTTTTCCGAGAACTGGCCACAGCTCTTTATTCAAGGAATCTACAATAGATTATAGTTAGAAGAGGGGCTAACTCAGCTGCAAATTCAGTACAGAGTTTCCATTTGGAGCTTTGTTCAATTTTAATGATTTCAGCTATTTCTCAACTCCATTGACATTAATACATACTTCATTCATCTTTTCAGTGGTACGAGGATTAAATTGGGGTAAATATCCTGGGTTTTGCTTTGTAAAGGAACATCTGAAAATGTATAACACATTTCCACTTTTGCTTTGCTTTCCTCAGTTTCAGTTCCTGTCTTATTTGCTAGGGACTAGACACCAACTTTGGTGCCACTGACATCCCTTACTTATGACCAGAATTTCTTTGGGTTCTGTGAAAGATTATTTCACAATATTCTGCTATGGTAGTCACTGAAGGCATCATGCACTGCTCTCTTGACATCCAAACGTGCTTTATTCAGTATCTCTCTATCTGTAATTTTCCCAATTGACTGTTGGATGATTGAAGTCTCCACCGATGATTATGGTATGATTGGGTAACTTACATACAAGCGAACTGACGTTTTCTCTAAAGTTTTTGGTTGCAGCAGGAGATGAGTCTAGTGGGCAGCAGAAGGATCCAATTATTTTATGCCCACCCTTGATACTGAGTCTTGCCCAAACAATCTCACAAGCAGCTTCAGTTTCTATCTCGGTGGATTTGACAGTGACCAACACACTGGATGTTGGTTCAAACCCACATCCAGCCATACTGATTCAGGTTTTCAGTGATTTCCCTAAATCGCTTTAGATGAATACTGGGATGTTTCCTTTGGAAATGGCACTGCCGGCTTCCTTCCCCCATCCTTTCTTAATCCGATAGGACAGACGATCTCACATCTTGGTCCCCCCCCCCCCCCCCCCAACAAACCAATCGGTGGATTTGAGTTTCTTGCCTACTGTGACAAATACTGCACCTCCATTTCCCATTTGCCTATCCTTTAAATTTCCCCAAAAATCTCATTACTATCAATTTCAGTTTTCAACCAACATTCTGTATACAGTATTATGTGAGCTTCACTGCTTTTCAGGAGTTCTTCAAACTCTGGTACTTTGTTATGAATGCTTCACCAGTTTGCCTTTAGGATTTTAATACTCTCACCTGTTGGAGGCATTTGTTTCGATCTTACGCTGATACTTCTGCATTTCCTACAGCTAACATTATCTGGACTCGATGGAGAGTCACCTAAACTGCGAAACCCTCCTGTGCATTCCACACAGAGTCAACTACCTGAGTAGCAATAATTGCTAAAGTAACTAAATCACAAATGCTGATTTACTACCCTTTGTTTGTAGATTATGCAAAGGACAAAGGCAGCTTCCAATAATTCTCAAAAACGCACATTTATTTGCACTGGTATGAGTTCAGTTCAAAAAATTTGGAATATTAATAATTTCATGTCAATGGTGTGTTGGAGTGAAACACAGTTGGATCCCTGCACATACTTGTGTTTAATGTGTAAGTGCTAGAACTTTCATTGTTATATGCCTTTTAGTTATTATTCAGTGCTGTATTGAGTAGAACAATTTGCGAATTTCAAACTGGCATAGTTAGAGAAGCAACCCGTCTGTATTAAATTTTGCATGAATCTCAAGAAAACCTTTACAGGCGCACACCAAATGTTGCAGAAAGCCTATAGTAATGAGCACTTAAGCCATACTCAGTGTTAATATTGGTTCACATGGTTTAAAAATGGCAGGTCGGAAGTTAAAGATGACCCTCATTCAGGAAGTCCTTCGATGTCTACCGACTACACTAATCTCAGCAACATCAATGAAATTGTGTGTGCCAACCAAAGACTGACTGTCCGAGAGATTGCAGAAGATAGTAACATTTCAGTTGGATCATGTTGTGAAATCCTGACATAGCATCTTACAATGCTTCGTGTTGTCGCCAAGTTCATCCCACGGCTCATGAGTCATGACCAGAAAGACCTTCGCCTCACAATCTGTGTAGAACTTTTGGATCGCACAAATGAGGAAGAGATGTTCCTTAAGAGAATCATAACTGGTGATGAGGCGTAGGTCTGTGGTTATGGTGTTGAGACCAAGATTCAGTCTTCACAATGGGTGGGGAAAGATTCTCCAAGACCAAAAAAAGCTCATCAGTTGAGGTCAAATGTCAAAGCCATGCTGATAGTTTTCTTCGACTTTGGAGGATTAGTTCACTGTTAATCAATGGTAATATCAGGACGTATTGTGAAGCCTGCGAGAAAATTTAAGAAGGAAATGGCCTGAAATGTGGCGAGGCAGTTTGTGGCTCTTGCATCACCATAATGAACCTGCACATTCTTCCCTAGTAGTGTGTGATTATTACATGAAACACGAAATCACTGTGCTATCTCGTCCTCTGTAATGTTCAGACTTGGCCCCTGCGGACTTTTTTTTTCCCACAGTCCAGCAAAGGGTGCACCAAGACTGCTTCCAGAAGTGGAAACAATGTTGGGAGCAGTGTATCAATTGTGGAGGAGAGTATTTCAAAGGAGATAACACAAATGATGGGGAAGTTCTGTGAATATGATATAGATTTGAATTTCCTGTTCACCAACTCCTTCGAACGAGTCTTTGACAGCATAAACTGGCAAGAACTATACAGAGTACTGGAATAAGTTGGTTGTTGTTGTTGTTGTTGTTGTTGTTCTTGTCTTCAGTCCTGAGACTGTTTCGATGCAGCTCTCCATTCTACTCTGTCCTGTGCAAGCTTTATCATCTCCCAGTACTTATTGCAACCTACATCCTTCTGAATCTGCTTAGTGTATTGATCTCTTGGTCTCCCTCTATGATTTTTACCCTCCACACTACCCTCCAATGCTAAATTTGTGATCCCTTGATGCCTCAGAACATGTCCTACCAACCGGTTCCTTCTTCTTGTCAAGTTGTGCCACAAACTCCTCTCCTCCCCAATTCTGTTCAATACCTTCTCATTAGTTATGTGATCTACCCATCTACTCTTCAGCATTCTTCTGTAGCACCACATTTCGAAAGCTTCTATTGTCTTCTTGTCCAAACTATTTATCGTCCATGTTTCACTTCCATACATGGCTACACTCCATACAAATACTTTAAGAAACGACTTCCTGACACTTAAATCTATACTCGATGCTAACACATTGCCAGTATACATTTTATATCCTCTCTACTTCGACCATCATGTTTCCTTTGCTGCTTGCTCAATATACAGATTGAATAACATCGGGGAGAGGCTACAACCCTGTCTCAATCCCTTCCCAACCACTGCTTCCCTTCCGTGTCCCTTGACACTTATAACTGCCATCTGGTTTCTGTACAAATTGTAAATAGTCTTTCGCTCCCTGTATTTTACCCCTGCCACCTTTAGAATTTGAAAGAGAGTATTCCAGTCAACATAGTCAAAAGCTTTCTCTAAGTCTACAAATGCTAGAAACATAGGTTTGCCTTTCCTTAATCTTTCTGCTAAGTAAGTCGTTAAGGTTAGTATTGCCTCACGTGTTCCAACATTTCTACGGAATCCAAACTGATCTTCCCCGAGGTTGGCTTCTACCAGTTTTGCCATTCGTCTGTAAACAATTCGCGTTAGTATTTTGCAGCTGTGGCTTATTAAACTGATGGTTCGGTAATTTTCACATCTGTCAACATCTGCTTTCTTTGGGATTGGAATTATTATATTCTTCTTGAAGTCTGAGGGTATTTCCCTGTCTTATACGTCTTGCTCACCAGATGGCGTAATTTTGTCATAACTGGCTCTCCAAGGGCTGTCAGTAGTTCTAAAGGAATGTTGTCTACTCCCGGAACCTTGTTTCGCCTCAGGTCTTTCAGTGCTCTATCAAACTCTTTGCACTGCATCGTATCTCCCATTTCATCTTCATCTACATCCTCTTCCATTTCCATAGTAATGTCCTCAAGTACATCACCCTTGTATAGACCCTCTATATACTCCTTCCACCTTTCTGCTTTCCCTTCTTTGCTTAGAATTGGGTTTCCATCTGAGCTCTTGATATTCGTACAAGTGGTTCTCTTTTCTCCAAAGGCCTCTTTAATTTTCCTGTAGGCAGTATCTATCTTATCCTTTGTGAGATAAGTCTCTGTATCCTTACATTTGACCTATAGCCATCCCTGCTTAGCCATTTTGCACTTCCTGTCGATCTCATTTTTGAGACGTTTGTATTTCTTTTTGCCTGCTTCATTTACTGCATTTTTATATTTTTTTCCTTTCATCAATTAAATTCAATATTTCTTCTGTTACCCAAGGATTTATACTAGCCCTCGTCTTTTTACTGCCTGCTTCATTTACTGCATTTTTATATTTTCTCCTTTCATCAGTTAAATTATATATTTCTTCTGTTACCCATGGATTTCTACTAACCCTTGTTTTCTTACCTACTTTATCGTCTGCTGCCTTCCTTCACTACTTCATCCCTCAGAGCTACCCATTCTTCTTCTACTGCATTTATTTCCCCCATTCCTGTCAATTGTTCCCTTATTTTCTCCATGAAACTCTCTACAACCTCTGGTTTAGTCAGTTTATCCAGGTCCTATCTCCTTAAATTCCCACCTTTTTGGAGTTTCTTCAGTTTTAATGTATAGTTCATAAACAGTAGATTGTGGTCAGAGTAGACATCTGCCCCTGGAAATGTCTTACAATTTAAAACCTGGTTCCTAAATCTCTGTCTTACCATTGTATAATCTATCTGATACCTTCTAGTATCTCCAGAATTCTTCCATGTACACAACCTTCTTTCATGATTCTTGAACCAAGTGTTAGGCATCATTAAGTTACACTCTGTGCAAAATTCTACCAGACGGCTTCCTCTTTCATTTCTTACCCCCAATCCACATTCACCAACTATGTTTCCTTCTCTCCCTTTTCCTACTCTCGAATTCCGGTCACCCATGACTATTAAATTTTTGTCTCCCTTCACTACCTTAATAATTTCTTTTATCTCATCATCCATTTCGTCAATTTCTTCATCACCTGCGGAACTAGTTGGCATATAAACTTGTGCTACTGTAGTAGGCATGGGCTTTTGTGTATCTTGGCCACAATAATGCGTTCACTATGCTGTTTGTAGTAGCTTACCCGCACTCCGATTTTTTTCTCATTATTAAACCTAATCCTGCATTACCCCTATTTGATTTTGTATTTATAACCCTGTATTCATCTGAGCAAAAGTCTTATTCCTCCTGCCATCGAACTTCACTAATTCCTACTATATCTAAATTTAACCTATCCATTTCCCTTGTTAAATTTTCTAACCTACCTGCCCGATTAAGGGATCTGACATTCCACACTCCGATCCGTAGAACACCAGTTTTCTTTCTCCTGGTAACGACGTCCTCTTGAGTAGTCCCTGCACAGAGATCCGAATGTGGGACTATTTTACCTCCAGAATATTTTACCCACCCCCCATGAACCATGGACCTTGCCGTTGGTGGGGAGGCTTGCGCGCCTCAGCAATACAGATAGCCGTACCGTAGGTGCAACCACAACGGAGGGGTATCTGTTGAGAGGCCAGACAAACGTGTGGTTTCTGAAGAGGGGCAGCAGCCTTTTCAGTAGTTGCAAGGGCAACAGTCTGGATGATTGACTGATCTGGCCTTGTAACACTAACCAAAACGGCCTTATTGTGCTGGTCCTGTGAACGGCTGAAAGCAAGGGGAAACTACAGCCGTAATTTTTCCCGAGGGCATGCAGCTTTACTGTATGTTTAAATGATGATGGCGTCCTCTTGGGTAAAATATTTCGGAGGTAAAATAGTCCCCCATTCGGATCTCCGGGCGGGGACTACTCAGGAGAATGTCGTTATCAGGAGAAAGAAAACTGGCGTTCTACAGATCGGAGCGTGGAATGTCAGATCCCTTAATCGGGCCGGTAGGATAGACAATTTAAAAAGGGAAGTGGATAGGTTAAAGTTAGATATAGTGGGAATTAGTGAAGTTCGGTGGCAGGAGGAACAAGACTTTTGGTCAGGCGAATACAGGGTTATAAATACAAAATCAAATAGGGGTAATGCAGGAGTAGGTTTAATAATGAATAAAAAAAATAGGGGTGCAGGTAAGCTACTACAAACAGCATTGTGAACGCATTATTGTGGCCAAGATAGACATGGAGCCCATGCCTACTACAGTAGTACAAGTTAATGTGCCAACTAGTTCTGCAGGTGATGAAGAAATTGACGAAATGGATGATGAGATAAAAGAAATTATTCAGGTAGTGAAGGGAGACAAAAATTTAATAGTCATGGGTGCCTGGAATTCGGTAGTAGGAAAAGGGAGAGAAGGAACCGTAGTAGGTGAATATGGATTGGGGGTAAGAAATGAAAGAGGAAGCCGCCTGGTAGAATTCTGCGCAGAGCACAACTTAATCATAGCTAACACTTGGTTCAAGAATCATAAAAGAAGGTTGTATACATGGAAGAACCCTGGAGATACTAAAAGGTATCAGATAGATTATATAATGGTAAGACAGAGATTTAGGAACCAGGTTTTAAATTGTAAGACATTTCTAGGGGCAGATGGTGACTCTGACCACAAACTATTGGTTATGAACTGTAGATTAAAACTGAAGAAACTGCAAAAAGGTGGGAATTTAAGGAGATGGGGACCTGGATAAACTGAAAGAACCAGAGGTTGTACAGAGTTTCAAGGAGAGCATAAGGGAACAATTGACAGGAATGGGGGAAAGAAATACAGTAGAAGAAGAATGGGTAGCTTTGAGGGATGAAGTAGTGAAGGCAGCAGAGGATCAAGTAGGTAAAAAGACGAGGGCTGCTAGAAATCCTTGGGTAACAGAAGAAATATTGAACTTAATTGATGAAAGGAGAAAATATAAAAATGCAGTAAGTGAAGCAGGCAAAAAGGAGTACAAACTTCTCAAAAATGAGATCGACAGGAAGTGCAAAATGGTTAAGCAGGGATGGCTGGAGGACAAATGTAAGGATGTAGAGGCTTGTCTCACCAGGGGTCAGATAGATACTGCCTAAAGGAAAATTAGAGAGACCTTTGGAGAAAAGAGAACCACTTGTATGAATATCAAGAGCTCAGATGGAAACCCATTTCTAAGCAAAGAAGGGAAAGCAGAAAGGTGGAAGGAGTATATAGAGGGTCTATACAAGGGCGATGTACTTGAGGACAATATTATGGAAATGGAAAAGGATGTATATGAAGATGAAATGGGAGGTATGATACTGCGTGAAGAGTTTGACAGAGCACTGAAAGACCTGAGTCGAAACAAGGCCCCAGGGTTAGACAACATTCCATTAGAACTACTGACAGCCTTGGGAGAGCCAGTCCTGACAAAACTCTACCATCTGGTGAGCAAGATATATGAGACAGGCGAAATACCCTCAGACTTCAAGAAGAATGTAATAATTCCAATCGCAAAGAAAGCAGGTGTTGACAGATGTGAAAATTACCGAACTATCAGTTTAATAAGTCACAGCTGCAAAATACTAACGCGAATTCTTTACAGACGAATGGAAAAACTAGTAGAAGCCGATCTTGGGGGAGATCAGTTTGGATTCCGTAGAAATATTGGAACACGTGAGGCAATACTCACCCTACGACTTATCTTAGAAGCTAGATTAAGGAAAGGCAAACCTACATTTCTAGCATTTGTAGACTTAGAGAAAGCTTTTGACAATGTTGACTGGAATACTCTCTTTCAAATTCTGAAGATCGCAGGGGTAAAATACAGAGAGCGAAAGGCTATTTACAATTTGTACAGAAACCAGATGGCAGTTATAAGAGTCGAGGGGCATGAAAGGGGAGCAGTGGTTGGGAAGGGAGTGAGACAGGGTTGTAGCCTATCCCCGATGTTATTCAATCTGTATATTGAGCAAGCAGTAAAGGAAACGAAAGAAAAATTCGGAGTAGGTATTAAAATCCATGGAGAAGAAATAAAAACTTTGAGGTTTGCTGATGACATTGTAATTCTGTCAGAGACATCAAAGGACTTGGAAGAACAGTTGAATGGAATGGACAGTGTCTTGAAAGGAGGGTATAAGATGAACATCAACAAAAGCAAAACGAGGATAATGGAATGTAGTCAAATTAAGTCAGGTGATGCTGAGGGAATTAGATTAGGAAATGAGACACTTAAAGTAGTAAAGGAGTTTTGCTCTTTGGGGAGCAAAATAACTGATGATGGTCGAAGTAGAGAGGACATAAAATGTAGACTGGCAATGGCAAGGAAAGCATTTCTGAAGAAGACAAATTTGTTAACATCGAGTATAGATTTAAGTGTCAGGAAGTCGTTTCTGAAAGTATTTGTATGGAGTGTAGGCATGTATGGAAGTGAAACATGGACGATAAATAGGTTGGACAAGAATAGAATAGAAGCTTTTGAAATGTGGTGCTACAGAAGAATGCTGAAGATTAGACGGGTAGACCACATAACTAATGAGGAGGTATTGAATAGGATTGGGGAGAAGAGGAGCTTGTGGCACAACTTGACTAGAAGGAATCGGTTGGTAGGACATGTTCTGAGACATCGAGGGATCACCAATTTAGTATTGGATGGCAGCGTGGAGGGTAAAAATCGTAGAGGGAGACCAAGAGATGAATACACTAAGCAGATTCAGAAGGATGTAGGTTGCAGTAGTTACTGGGAGATGAAGAAGCTTGCACAGGATAGAGTAGCATGGAGAGCTGCATCAAACCAGTCTCAGGACTGAAGACACACTAACAACAACATATTTTACCCAAGAGGACGCCATCATCATTTAACCATACAGTACAGTTGCATGCCCTCTTGAAAAATTTACTGCTGTAGTTTCCCCTTGCTTTTAGCCGTTCGCAGTACCAGCACAGCAAGGCCGTTTTGCTTAGTGTTACAAGGCCAGATCAGTCAATCATCCAGACCGTTGCCCCTGCTACTACTGAAAAGGCTGCTGCCCCTCTTCAGGAATCACACGTTTGTGTTGGTATATATGCTAAATTAATAAGATGACCAGAATGACAATTAGAGAGACAAGAGCAAAATTAAAGGTCCTTACTAGAACAAGTGAAAGCTTTGACTTTGATAAGATCGTGAAGCTAGGTGATAAGTCTCTCCCCTATCCTATTCAATGTAGCCCTGCATAGTGTAGTGAATAAAATCAACAAAACAGGCTATAGTAGGGAGAAGTATCAAATGCACTCCAAGAAACATAACGGGCAGTAGAAACAGAAGCCTTAAAAATTGGCCTGTCAGTAATTGAAAACAATATAAAACAAAATATATGGTAATGTTACAAGCTGAGGCCTGAACACCACCTATAGAGGTAAACATCAATGGGAAGTGTGTTCTCTTTTAACTACTTGGGAGCCATAATGACAAATAACAGTGTTAGAAAGGCTGTAAAGGAAAGAATACAAGCAGGAAACAACTTACTTTGCAAATATGCAATTTTTCAGAAATAGCCTTGTTACAAGAAAAACAGAACTGCTAAAATATAACTCCATAGACTGTCCAGTTATCGCGTATGGGTCAGAGGTATTGACATTGACAGAATACACTAAGACTCTTTGAGCAGAAAACACGAGGTATGTCAATTATTATCCTCAAAGTAGGTATAAAATTTTATTGTAATCAAATAGAAAACTTACAAGAACATCATTTTTTGACATAGTCTCCTTGCGTTTCAACGCACTTGGTCCATCATTGTAAAAGCTTCCTGATGCCCTTATAATAGGTTATCGGTTGAGCTGCAAGCCAGCAATGCATCGCTTGTTTCACTGCTTCGTCCGACGCAAATCGACTGCCCCTTAATGCCTGTTCCCGAGTCGACCAAACAAGTGATAGAAGGGACAGAATCGGGACACTATGGAGAATGATCCAGTACTTCAAATTTGAGTTTCTGGAGCGTTTCACCAGTACGCGCAGCAGTATGCGGACGGGCATTGTCATGCAGCAACACAACACCTTTTGACAGCAATCTTCAGCGTTTGCTTCGAATTGCAGGCCTAGCAGTAAGCATCTCACTGTAATGTACACTGTTTATTGTTGTGTCCCTTTCCCCATAATGTTCTAAATCAGTTTTTCCTGTGGATGGTTGGGTCTTGAACTTTTTCTTGCCCGTTGAATTTGGATGTTTCCATTCCATGCTCTGTCGTTTACTCCCTGGCTCCTAATGATGGATCCGTGTTTCATTACCAGTAATGACCCTGTCTAAGATGATGTCCCTTTCATTACCATAGCAATCCAAATGTTTTTTGCAGATGACCAAGCACATTTGTTTATGCAACTGTGTGAGTTGTTTTGGGATCCATTTGGCGCAAACTTTATGATACCCAAGGATGATTTCGTAGGCAGAACCATGACTAATTTGCAGACGATGTGCCACTTCGTCGATAGTTAACTATCTGTCTAAGGGAATCATTTCACGTGAACGCTCAATGGCTTCTTCATTTGTGGCGGTAAACGGTTGTCTGGCTCCTTGATTGTGTGTAACACTTTTACGACTATTTCAGAATTTTTCAATCTGTTTGTAGACACTCCATTGTGGCAAAACACTGTTCCCATACTGTACCGAAAGTCTTCGATGAATTTCAATCCCTGATACGCCTTCTTACCACAAAAAACAGATCACAGAACGTTGCCCTTCTTTGGTGGAAATAGACAGCGGAGCAGCCATGATTAACAGCTCGGCAGTGTGAGTCGAAACAAGGCCCCCGGAGTAGACAATATTCCATTGGAACTACTGACGGCCGTGGGAGAGCCAGTCCTGACAAAACTCTACCATCTGGTGAGCAAGATGTATGAAACAGGCGAAATACCCTCAGACTTTAAGAAGAATATAATAATTCCAATCCCAAAGAAAGCAGGTGTTGACAGATGTGAAAATTACCGAACTATCAGCTTAATAAGTCACAGCTGCAAAATACTAACACGAATTCTTTACAGACGAATGGAAAAAGTAGTAGAAGCCAACCTCGGGGAAGATCAGTTTGGATTCCGTAGAAACACTGGAACACGTGAGGCAATACTGACCTTACGACTTATCTTAGAAGAAAGATTAAGGAAAGGCAAACCTACGTTTCTAGCATTTGTAGACTTAGAGAAAGCTTTTGACAATGTTGACTGGAATACTCTCTTTCAAATTCTAAAGGTGGCAGGCGTAAAATACCGGGAGCGAAAGGCTATTTACAATTTGTACAGAAACCAGATGGCAGTTATAAGAGTCGAGGGACATGAAAGGGAAGCAGTGGTCGGGAAGGGAGTAAGACAGGGTTGTAGCCTCTCCCCGATGTTGTTCAATCTGTATATTGAGCAAGCAGTAAAGGAAACAAAAGAAAAATTAGGAGTAGGTATTAAAATTCATGGAGAAGAAATAAAAACTTTGAGGTTCGCCGATGACATTGTAATTCTGTCAGAGACAGCAAAGGACTTGGAAGAGCAGTTGAATGGAATGGACAGTGTCTTGAAAGGAGGATATAAGATGAACATCAACAAAAGCAAAACAAGGATAATGGAATGTAGTCTAATTAAGTCGGGTGATGCTGAGGGAATTAGATTAGGAAATGAGGCACTTAAAGTAGTAAAGGAGTTTTGCTATTTGGGGAGCAAAATAACTGATGATGGTCGAAGTAGAGAGGATATAAAATGTAGGCTGGCAATGGCAAGGAAAGCGTTTCTGAAGAAGAGAAATTTGTTAACATCCAGTATTGATTTAAGTGTCAGGAAGTCATTTCTGAAAGTATTCGTATGGAGTGTAGCCATGTATGGAAGTGAAACATGGACGATAAATAGTTTGGACAAGAAGAGAATAGAAGCTTTCGAAATGTGGTGCTACAGAAGAATGCTGAAGATTAGATGGGTAGATCACATAACTAATGAGGAAGTATTGAATAGGACTGGGGAGAAGAGAAGTTTGTGGCACAACTTGACCAGAAGAAGGGATCGGTTGGTAGGACATGTTCTGAGGCATCAAGGGATCACCAAGTTAGTATTGGAGGGCAGCGTGGAGGGTAAAAATCGCAGAGGGAGACCAAGAGATGAATACACTAAGCAGATTCAGAAGGATGTAGGTTGCAGTAGGTACTGGGAGATGAAAAAGCTTGCACAGGATAGAGTAGCATGGAGAGCTGCATCAAACCAGTCTCAGGACTGAAGACCACAACAACAACAACAACAGTGATAACGAAACTAACCTAGCAGCTTGCAAATTGCAAATATATAACAACAAATAAACAAAGCATGTATCATCAACATAAAACAGCAGTACTACCAAAATAAACAAAAATATAACGAAATTGCAGATAATAATTGACTTACCCTCGTACTATGCAAAATCTATGGTCCACTAAGGGAGGAACAAGGCTGGAGAACATGCTACAGTGCCAAATTAAAAGTGCCAATACAAGGTAGGGACATGTAAAATTTGTGAAATCACAGCAAATACGAAGGCTAGGACACATGGAAAGAATAACAGAGGATAGAATTCCAAAGAAATTATGGAAAGAATAACAGAGGATAGAATTCCAAAGAAATGATGAAAGGTGTGATCCATTCAGCTAGGCGAAAAGGGAGACCTGGAAGAAGATGGATTGATGTCATGAGAGTGGATCTCACCAGTTTGGGAGTCCGGGGGTGAGAAGAGCAGCAAGCAACTCAGAAATGTGGAGGAACAGTGTTGAAGAAGCCAAGGCTCACAATAGAGCTGTAGCACTACTGAAAAAGATTTCAGAGGAGACAATGTACAATAAGTAAAAAGTAAGCATACAAAAATTTTGTTAGCAAAGTTCTGGATGTTTTGAACAGACCTCACACAATGAGAGTCAGAGTTGATGTAGTCTTTGACAGAACTGTGAACCACAAATGCTAATTTCCTACAAAATAAATTACGCATCCAAAACATTCATGCTGGTAACTTACAAAAATATAGTTTTGTATATGTCCAAAAATCCTCCAAAATAACCCGATTCTCACATAATTGTACAATGAAATTAGAGGAGTATTGTTTTGAATGACGATAGGCCTACTGTTCTCAAAAATTTTAATATAGCACAATTGAATTTAAGCTTATAATTGACGATAACAGTGTGAGTTTATCGCGGCACTCGTAAATGTTTGAAATTGCACAGTATATAATGATACAAACAGTTATTGATACGTTCAATGAAAGATTATACAGAAGTGACACGATCAGTAAAAAATGTGAATCTAGATCTTCAAATCGGCATATGCGTATCTTTTACAAGTTGTCCTACACAAAGGAAAATTCCGAAGTTGGCTTTGATATTTAAATAAATTTACATATTGCATGTAGCTGATTCTATGCACACTTCTACACTGGCATGTTGGAGGAGAACACTGCAGAATGAGTTTATCTTAGTCAAAATTGCTAAAGCACATCTTCTGCCTGTTGTAGCTAACAATGCTAGCTCCTCGAGAAGACGAAGCATCCCGTTGCACTATTAACACCTGCTCCCACACTGACAATCAAACGAAGGCTATGCTTCAGAGATTGGGTTGGGAAACAATGCAATGTTCTCTGTACAGCCTGGATCTTCACCATGTGATTTTCACACCCTTGGTGACATGAAGAAAGACGTGTGGACACAGATTTCAGTGGGAGGTAGAAGTGCACACATGGTTGCAGATCCGTTAGCAGCCGACCGTATTATACGAAACAGGAATTGACCGTCCCATCTCCCAGTGGGATAAATGTCTTAATGCTTGTGGTGATTAATTTTGAATGGTCCCATTGTGGCGGGTGTTGGATTTTCATTTGACTACCACTTATACATACAAAGGCAGCTGGAGTGTTACACAATCCAAATATTTCTTTAAAATTAGTACCGCCATTAGACTGTTGTTTATTTATAGTGTTACATTTACACATACACAATCATGATTTTGGCTTCAAAGTGCTATTATCAAGTGTTTTCTGAAAGCAGATTAGACAATAACAGTGAAATACATAACAAGTGATATAACCATATAAGAATCCATATTTATAATGCTTACTTACAAGTGTTATACATTCCCTAAGATTGCATACTGTCGTATTAAAATACACTATTAGACACATTGTCTAAGAGTCACTATTTCTGGCAGAGGCTACTGCTTTGTTTCATCACCGAGTATACCATCTTGACTGAATGACAGTTTCCCCCCCCCCCCCCCCCCCCCTCAGTGTTCGGTAGGATAGGAAAGATTAGGAACAATTTATTTTGTTTGGTAGTTGCCTGCTCATAAACAGTAACAAATCTCTCAATAATATTCGCTGCATCCATAAATATAACAGTCCAGCTAATCATTGACATTGTTTAAAGTACATTTTAGTAGGTAAATATTCAGCTTTGTACATGAAATTAACACATGGCCAACTAAGTTATGTAATTTTGCCTCAATTCAAAATTAATACATACAGTGCAATTACTAATTCTACTCACTCATTAATTAACTGGTGAGGTTTGAAGCAATATTTATGATGTACGTATCATCAGGCATGTAAATCCTGTTATATTTGGTAGAACATTACTTAGGAATAAGTGCAAATAACACAGGTATGTGAAACTTGTCTTGTGCGTAAAAGCATTTAAACAAATAAAAGAATCAAACAATTTCATGTTAAACAGCACATTTAACATAATTCAAAATATGAATTAACCCACTTGGGGCACTCATATGTAGTAGCTGATTAAGTTGTTAACATTACTATGTCATCTTTACATCATATAAGTAAGATGTCACTACTATAACATGTAAATGTAATTTATAGCACCAAGGTTGCAGCCATATGTATCAATACCATGGTGCACTCATGTTTGTAATTGTATCTCATCAACCATTAACAAATACTAGGATATCCCTACTCCTTGTATTATGTTAAATTTAAATGTGCTGTTTAATCTGAAATCATTTGATTCTTTTTTTAGCTTAAATGTTTCTCACTATCCTCGTATAACCTAACATGTGGCAGAGGAGAGGTCATGATGGTCTTCCACAATCACATAGAGACCACATTCGGGAGTTGATCATACCCCTTTCATTTGACAGTTTCCTGTTGAATTGTCCTTGATGCGCTGGTACCACCAGATGAATTCTTTTGTTGTGACATCCTTCTGTGATTCATTTCACCAAATGTGAAATTTTGTCAACTTCAGTCATGCTTGGATTCACAATGTTGCAAAGGGCCAAAACATGCTGTATGCATGTCTGTGTCATTGGGCCCTGTTCTTCAGTTCTTCTGCTAAGTGGACTTGCTGTTAATTGTCAGCAGATGCTTCCTTCGGCTCTGTGTGGAATTTTTCCCAGCTATTGGGCTTCTCTTCATTGTTCTGAACTGTTGCTGGGCTTGCTGACCAAGTAAAAGCATGTATTTCCCAAACACCTCATGTAATTACACCTGTTGTATTTGATGACTGTCCTGACCAGCATTTTCAAAAAACTTTGATGGATATCTGATGTGCAGCTAGCTTTCTGCTGTCTTGGAGTCCATTGATCTCCTGAATATATGGATTGTCAGGTACAGCTCAATTTGGGCTGTCCGACTTTTGCAAAACGTGAACACTCTGAGACTGGAGGTTTATTGGAGCAAAATACTTTAGCACGACAACTGTATTTAGCGAACACAATGAACAAGGAGCACAGCAATTATTACTGTCCATCACACACTAATCAGACTGTAACCTCTAAAGTAAATAATTCTTGAATTTATGGATGCTCGAGAGGATGTCCGTAAGCAATTACTACTGTAACCTGGAGTGACAGTGTCGAGAATGGAACACAAAACACAGAACATACAAAGCATATACAAGTTCACAGCAAGGAATAAACAGTACACAGAGATATAAAAACCTAGTAGAAAACACAGTGCTCTTGACACACGACACTACACCATTGAACACACGAGCTTCACTGGTATGACACGAACTTGAAATTCAGCTGCAACATAAACATGCAGATGCTACAGGACCTCTGGAGTGATGTACCTGTCTGATCTGTGTGTTAGCTGATCACACATATCTGTGACTCCTGCAGTTTTGGAATGTGCAATGTTGGAATGTACGGACACTGTAACTTGAGGTGATCGACATATCACAAACAAACACCTTGCAGCACAACTAGACATGTCTGTTGATATTACTGACACACTTGTCCACCTGTTGGGGTACTCAAATGTGTGTAGTGCAGGTTCCTCGCTGCTTAACAGAAGATGATAAAGAACAATAGGACCATCTGTGCAGAGTTGCTGCCATGTTACGAGGCAGATTGAACATTGACAAAGGTGATCAAATGTAGGTTCGTCACTTCAAACCAGAAACGAAGTCGTGATCCATGAAATGGCGCCACACCACCTCTCCTTTGAAGAGAAAGTTCAAAGCTGCATGCTCAGCTGATAAAGTCTTAGCGACTGTTTTCTGGGACTTTGAAGGGCGTATTCTGTTTGATTTCCTCCCACATCATGCAACAATCAACTCTGAAGTGAAGTGTATTGTACTACACTCAGGAAATCGAAGAAATGACTTCAGCACGTTTGTCACCACAAAAATGCAAACAAACTTCTCCTTCTACTCTACAATGGAAGGCCTCTCACAAGTCTGTGCATTGAAGAGGAGCTCACGGAACTTCATTAGACTGTTCTTCCTCATTCACCTACAGCCCAGATCTCAGACCTTCTGACTTCCATCTTTTTGGCCCAATGAAGGATGCACTCTGCTGGATGCAGTACTTGTATGAGGGGAACTTATTGATGCAGTAAAACATAGACTCCAGACATTGACTAGTAGAGTGGTACCATGCCCTCCCACTAAGGTGGCCTAATGCTGTTGCATTGAATGTAGATTATGTTGAAAATTATTGTTTTGTAGCTGAGAGAGTGGGAAATAATGCTGTGCATTGCAGTCCTGAATAAAATCCAACCTGTTTTCAGAAAAAAGTGTTGCATACTTACTATTTGCCCCTCACATTAATGTTGGATGCTATTTACATGTAACAGTGATTTTTCGATGTTATTAGGTTTCATCTTTATCTCTGATTGCTTCAAATTTATGCTAAGTTGATTATTCATTTTTGGCATTGTTCTATTGTCTTCCGTAGTTCATCTTTTGTATCTACCAGCATATTGCAGATGGTTTAATTCCTTTCCTACAATTTTAATTCTTGTATCTCCCTCAGTCTTGTTTTCTAAAGGCATGTTCCAAAGTTGTTACAGAAAATTTTGGTGATTAGACTTTCAACTTCTCCCATTGTCTGTGTAATTCAAGTACAAATTACCAGATAACAGAAACAGTTCGGAAGAGATCATTTGTTTAGGCAATGCTTTTTTTTTTTCCAAGTATGTGCTATACTTCTGAAACAGTCTGTCAACTTGTTTTAGACACTTTAGTCTCATTTTGGAGAGTTTGTATTAAAAATATTTAGATTTTCTGAGGCTTGCATAGAAGAAGGCAAATGCCAGGTGGTACCTAGGAAAAGAACAGTTGATTTCCTTCTTCGATATTGTGTGATTCTTGAATTATGCCACCATGATGTGTAATAACGACCAATTCCAGCTGGCAGTTCTGCACTTTTGCTACTCAGAGAGAGGTTATACAAGCATCTCTTGTCCCATCAGGCAGACAGATTCTTGCTTTCCTCCTGATGCTTTATTTCTGTACAACAGTGTACATACACCACATATAACATCTTGAAACATTAGGCTATCATATCCATACAATTTCCTTACACGTGACTGTAATTCTATCCGTAATGGGCTGAGGCGACACAAGACCCTTAACATGCTGTGTAATATTATTTTGGCATGTCACAACTACAACAAAAACAACTCATTTGGGAACCTTACATTTGAGTTGAGTCAGATAATATTTTTGCTGTTAATATAAATCACCTCAAAATGCATGGTCCACGGGATAGTTTCAATACTGCTCTGATATTTATTACATGAATCTCTGCTGAATACAAAATCTAAAATATGGATGCGTTAAGTGTTACTATGTGGGTGAATTTTCTAGGCTACATTGTGGCTTTGTGAAGACTATCCTCTCAGCTTGCAAGAACAGATCATGCCAATAGTTGACCTGATGGCAATTTCCAGTTCACATTTTGCCAAGCTGAAGGATTTCATACAGATGCAGCTTCCTGCTGGATTTCCAGTTAAAATAGGTATTTTGTGACCTCAGACTAATGATGATTCATCTTAATATGGATTTTTGTTTATTATATTTATGTACAGTTTTATTTCTTCCTAGAAATTCCGTTGTTCCATGTTCTGAATGCAAGAATTACTTTTGGTAACATATTCGGAATGGATGAAGAAGTTGGGGGAGTATCGATCGTACGCGAAGAGGATAGAATAAGTTGTGTTGTGGAGGACAATTGTTTTGTACCACCACCATCATATACAAAAATGGGTGAGTCCTCTCAGAATTTTGTTAATGATTATCTGAATAAGTTGAGTTTGGTTCAGTGTTTCATTATTAATTTTATGAGGGTGGTTTTTTGTATCACTAATATAATATTCTTGCCTGTGCTTAGTGCATTGGTGTATTTCAAAGAACTTCGATTAGAGATTGAATGGAAATTTGGCAATGTGTAATGTAAATTGTATAGAATATGCTTAAAGAAAATTCTGTGTGGAATACAAATATTCGAAGGAGTGAAGATAATAAGTCAACAAACAGTTAAGGTGCTGAGTGGTTGAGAGGTACTTACACAAGATCAAAAATGGGCAAAGTTTCTGGATGACCTCCTCCTCCTCCTGGCCAGCTACATTATATGGGTGCTATAGCTCAACAGGGATCAAGGAAACATCATTAACAATGAAAAAAAAACAGAGGTTTAAAGTGTAATGAGCAACATTTATGCAAATTATGATAAGGCAGTTACTGAAACAGCATTTAGTCTTTATCGCCCATTGCCAGGTTAAGCCGAAAAATGTGCTGTTAATTGAGTTACATGAGCAAGAAAATTGAGCAGGAGGGACTAACTTTGAGATAGAAACTGTTTGTTTTCTAGGTAATAATACACAAGCAGATGAAAACATTAAAATGAGTAGAGATCAGTAATACAACAAATAAAGAATTTCACAAATGAGTCCTACATACTAGATTATCAACATACCACCGCTCAGCAAAGAAAGTCAACATGTGACACGAGATTAGACTGAAAGTGTTCATAAATACTGAACTTTGAATGAAAATGACAGAAAAGGTTGGTGAAAAGATTGTGCATTTCACCATTGATTAATTAACAGCAACTCTTTCCCAAAGCATTTCCAGGAGATTTGCTAAGACAGATTACAAAAGTGGAAAATTATTTGATGAAGTCAGGTTGTTGTTTTGTTCTTATCTGTATAAGAGTTAAAAGATATTTTTTAAAAATTGTGATAAAATCTTCTAAAAAATTAGTTTCCACTTGTGGCTGTTAAGCCTCATTTATTGTGAGTTCTAGGTACAACTGGTTTTTTCGATATCTTTTAACTATGCATAGATTAAGCAGTGTTTACCCACATAGAGACTTGTATGTGTAGAACTGACATCCTTTTGGACTGTGCTCAGTCAAGAAGCTGCAACTCAGAGCCTTCCTCTACCGGGAGATACATCCCGTTTGCATAGATTATGGAGCTGAAGCATGTGTTTGCCCTTGTGGCACTGCATTAAGAGAGCTGTCACATCAGAAAATTTGTCATATGCACTGATTCTGCACTCTTAAAGCAATAGATTAACTCTTTCCCAAAGGCGCAATGTATAATGCCACTACATGTACACATTTTTAAAACAACCAAGTAGCATGCAGTCTGATGTGATTTTAAGAATGTGTGGTACTGAGAACAAGAAGACTGAAATTGATTGAATGGAGAACAGGGATGGGGTAGAGGATGGTGGATAACTAGGAAGACATGTTGTGAGACTAAAAAACATCCATTTGAGAAAAGCTGGTCTATAAGTTGGATTTGGAGAGGACATAATCTGAAATGAAATGCCCAGGATGGAAACACTTGAAGATGTGCAAAGGACAATGAGCTACATGCTCTTCAGCTGAGTTTCATGTTAACCTTTTGAGTACAAGTTGGTAATAAAGCCAATAGAAGTGGGGAGTTTATTTATGATCATGCCCACACTGAATGATGTGCTATGGTTGCGCTGAAGTTGATAGTTGAGAGTAGATGCTTACAGGTTACATTTTCCTGTCTTGACTTATGTTTCACCAGTGAGGGAATATGTGGATGGGTCATTTCTAGATCCAGGCGTAGACAATGTTAGTGTTTATCATGTCTTTGAAACAAAACAAAAATCTGCTGTCCTAATTTATGTCAAATTGAAGGACTGTCATGGGATTATTTAAAACATTTGAATGAATTCAAAAATGAGTGTACGTAAAAAATTTCTGATAAACGGCTTGTGTTGAGATTCATGATAAATGCATGTAAATTGCCATCAAGTGCAAATAATGTATTTCAGTGATGTGTCTATTTCCAGGTGCTGAGGTACGCAGACAGTTCAGTATGGAAGAAGAAGATGAACTGCTGCAGTTTGCAATTCAGCAGTCTCTTATTGAAGCAGGCAGTGAAAAAGATGAGGTACATTTAAAGAAATATAAAACCTTTTGCAGGAATCAATTTCTGTGCATGCAAACACTTGAAGACACTGTATGAGGAAAAGTTAAAATCTTTTTTTGACTGGCATGTAAATTTTATTATGATGAGACATGGTAACATAAGTAAAATTTCAGTTTAATCTCCTTAATAGTTATATTTACTTAACTTTTTAAAAGTAGTCATATTCTTTCAGGTTTACTTAGTTTATCACATTGAGATGAGATGGCTCCAGATTTTCTTGTCTAAGGGTCTGATTCTCGAAGCTGAAAATCTAACATCAGCTCCTCATGGTTGGTTTGAACTAAATAAATTGGGAGATAGTTGTTGCAGAAGTTTTTGATGTAAATATATTTTTCACTGAATTTTCTCACATGTTAGGATATCATACAGTAGTTTGATTTTTCACATTAACAAAGCCGAAGTTACATTGTTCGCACCTGTTATACAAAAATATGGCCGATCACGTCAGAGGCAAGCTAACCACTCCATCACTCTGCAAAAATAACAGTATTCCAAAGGAATTAAAATTTTTATTATCAAATGAATTCCTACTACTTTTTGTTATCTTATTAATTTTTATTATTATTTCATAAATGATTTCAGAAATAAACATAGTAAACAATAGAGAATTGTGTAATTAATAAAAGAAATTTTAAGTGTGCAAATAATTCATAATTTCAAATGTTTAGAAAAAAGATTTTAGCTGTATATTCACATCAAAACTAAAATATTTTATAAAGTAATTCCTTTTCATAAATTTTAGCTGGAAATATACCGTACTGTGTATAAAAGTATATGAAAGTTTTCAGAAAAGCTGTTGAGATGATATTAACCTGTCCAAAATTCGAAAAATTATACTGGAATCGACAACTACTGCTGAGGAAAAGTAATGCTAGAGGAGAATGTCCTGTTACAATACTATACTGTGCCATCATAAAATTTTATTGAAATTCATTCAAACCAGGTGGAAATTTATGAGTTAAATACCTCATTTTCAACAGTTAACAAATTCTTGCTGACTTCTTACATGCAATAATATCTTTAGGAGGATGAGCCACATTAAGGAAATTGTAAAGTCAAGCTATAGCCATTTCAGTAGGAGCAGCATGGTACATCTTACATACAGAATAAACCATGAGATAGCTTTGTACAGGACAATATGTTGAATGTTGATGAAGCCAAATGTAAACACAAATTTCTCAGTAGTGTTAAAAGAATTAACTGATTTTATTTGCCTGCACAAAAAATGTGCCTGTCAAATTAAAGGTTACAGTCAGTACTTTCTGGGATGCAAAAGTGATACTTGAGACTGATCTTTCCAAGGATAAAACATAGTCAGTGAATACTACACAACACCTCTGGTTGTTTCAGATTGAAAAATACATGCGAACAGGCCTCCGTTGCAAGTTAGCTCTGTAAAATATTTTACTTTCACTAACATCCGCCCCCCCGCGCAGAGACTTTATTTGTGAAACTATCATCAAACAACTGTGTACCTGTAAAATCACGCCGACCGGAGTGGCCGAGCGGTTAAAGGCGTTACAGTCTGGAACCGCATGACCGCTACGGTCGCAGGTTTGAATCCTGCCTCGGGCATGGATGTGTGTGATGTCCTTAGGTTAGTTAGGTTTAAGTAGTTCTAAGTTCTAGGGGACTTATGACCACAGCAGTTGAGCCCCATAGTGCTCAGAGCCTTTCTCTTTTTTTTTTAAAAAAAAAAAAAATCACAACAGTCCTGTATGGAGTATAACAACCTGTTTTGGCCAAGACAACTTCCCAAATTATGTTCAGTACTTTACTGTAATTGAAGATCAACTTATGAAATATCCCATGAAACCTCAATTCTTTCTTAAAATCAATAATACCAATGATTCACTCATACCATCAAGCCTGGCTACATCTGGAATGTTTAAGAATTATGGTCATATAACCATTCTCAACTTCAACTAAAACAGTACTATTATTAAAACTACATTTCAGAACCATTAAAATGAATAAATGAACAACTTTACCACCAATTTTAATAATGATTTCATTGTTTTCCTTGGCTGTCGGGATGCTGCTTGCAGCCAGCTGCAGTGTGATATACAATCTTTGCCACTTGGTAGACTTCTGATGCTTGCAACTCAATCGCCTGTAGCTATAATGCCCCCCCTTCCTCTGTCTCACTACAACAGTTAACAAACAACAACCTACAAAATTATTAAATAACTCATAATAATCATATTTTAGCCAAATATTCTTCCAATTATGAGGTAAACCAATACCTTGGTACATGACGTTCAACACAGCACAATTTGACACAGTACAGTTCTTCCCAAGTGGACAGGCTGTCAGCCCATTCACTTTGGCAGGTCTTCATGCAAGCAGGTGAAAAGTATCCTGTGTTATACATATTTTGTAATTTCTAGAATCCTTGCCATTTTTCGAGATTCATAGTTCTCTGAAAGTTAGCTGAGAAATTTGGAAACTGACATATGTAAAAATACAAAAACTCTAACTGAAAGAGGTTCTTTTTTTTCCCTAGTGAAATGGACTTACTTTCTAACTTTCTGATCCCCATTAGCCTCTCCTACCCACATTACAAGGCTTCATAACTGCTCACTCCTCCACAGAAAGTAGTATTTGAACATTTGACCATTCTTTCTGATTACTTGCCACCAACTTAGCACCTGATTACTTGCCACCAACTTGGCACCTTATCATCAGTGTGAGTAGTGGTCTGACTTCATAATTGTGTATTTTCTATTTTGGGTATTTAATTCCCTTCGCCATGTTATTGGCTTAAAACACATTGATGCATATGTAATGATAATGATCTAATTCTTTTTTAATTTTGTTAAGTAGGCATGGGCCCTAATTTTTAGTTTTCTAAATCACCAGTTTCCTTATGTTTTGAATATTGTTAACAGGTGGATATCTGGGAGGCCTTAAGAGCACAGCGTCCATCCCGGCCTACCACTCCAAATGTACAAGCTGAGGAGGAGCGCCAGTTACAGAGGTAAGACAATATCCACCCAAATACTTTCAGTACGTGTGAAGAAAGTTTTATTTTCCTGGCGGTTCTACATTTGCAGTGCCTACGAGGGTGTCCAGAATGGATTACTGAATCCTTGTAATCTCCCACACTGATCCTGCTTGGAAATTGTGATAAGAGACCTATTTGTATTACCTTTACTGTAAATGAAAGATTGTTGTGATCTCAGAAAGTCTTTCCATGCTCACCTAAACAATAATAGTGTTGCAGAATAAAATCTGTAAAAGCATATGTAAGGATGTCCCAGAATCAGTAGCATTAATAGACTCTTAGTATCTATCAGTGCAAAAATATTTCTAAGCTTAACAGAAAACCTGATGAGCTGGCCATAACTTAGCTTCAGGAGGGACAATTCCCAGTACTACCAATATAAACACGAAAATAACAAAAAGCAGAAAATTAAAAAAAATTGGAAGAACTAATCCTATCTTTTAAAACTGTATGTTTTGTGTTCAGAGAGGTTGTTTGAGGAAGGTTGTAAAAAAGGGGGTGGAGGTTAGTTCACTCTGATGCTAATAAGTTGAGAGGAAACCCCTCTGTGTTTGCTAATGTGCTTAACTACTGCTCTCCGGCCTAAATTCCTTCATCTTTGCATTCTTCGCTCCTTACAACACCTGGGTCTGTTTCGAACTACGGTGTGCACACCCCCCCCCCCCCCCCCCCAATCCTTTTCCAACCCTCCACCACAACGAATACCTCTTTCCTTCTGAAGAAGGCACTTGTAGTTGCAAAAGGTAGGAGTGCTACTTTCTGTTTTAAGTGTTTGTTGGCAATACTGGGAGTTGGACCACCTTCTGAAGATAAGTATGGCCAATTTTTCCTTTGTCTATAAACTGAAATTTCTATTTTGTACAGAGTATTTCTGTATGCATTTGTACCACACCTTAACAGTTAATAGCAGCTATCCTGCCAGAGACTGCATCATGTGTTGAAAAGCGACAAATCTTTCTTTCTATTCCTCTTGTATTTTATTTCCTGTCGAAAATTTTACATGCCCCACTTCCAACTTGAAACTACAAAATTTCACTGAAGGAAGTTAATGCATAAGTTCCATTTTCACATAAGATTTTTTTTCCTTTTTGTCCACGTTTGAAATTGCATATTCTATATCCATAAAGAGTGAAATGTACAGTAGCTCCTTCTACAAATTTAGGGTTTGAAAATAGTACATTGATTTTTCTTATTGCAGGTTGTTGTTCCTGTTAATGTAACTGAGATACACTTAATCACAGTACAATTTACATCTGCCTTGCTAGGAACTAGTAGTAGTTTTGTTGCTTCTGCAGTAGATGCTTTGCTTTGTAGGGCGATCCAGGCCAGCTTAGCATTGTATCAGCACAACCTATCAAGCCCCAGTCCTGAGGAATCATCACCCACTGTGGAGTGGACACCACCTGCCAATGTGACAGAGAGGGGGCCTGATGGACGAGTGGAGCGTGAACTGCAGATCGCCTTGGCCTTGTCTCAGCGCGAATCTGAAGAAGAGCAGCGGCAGAGGCAACAAGAAGAGGAAACACTGAAACGTGTGCTAGAATTATCACTTACTGATAAGTGACACCTGTTGGTGTTTGTTCTCCACACTGTTGGCCAAGTTCCACAGATTAACAAATTATTTTCAGCTGTCTGACTTCTACATTACTGACACGTTTTATGTGTGAGACCTTGCTGAGACCTGTGTAGCATATGTGCTTCGAAAATGGTAATCTTTTCGTGGTTATGTTAACCTTTTCAGTTGTCAGTTGCATCAGTTTCTTCTTCCTTGAGGAATGATAATGAAACTGCAGAATGGTGTCAACAGTTTATGCAGGATATGTGCTTACTCTCAGTAAAGCTCTTGTACTGAAAGAAACTGCAATTCACTTACAGAATAGCCATCAAGGCAAGTGGAAAATTTTAATTGCAGATGTGGCACAAACTAATGAAGATTTGCTAAGCAAACTCTCAGAATTTTTTTTTTTTCTGCGAAGTGCTATCTGCCACAGAACTAATTGTACATGTATTATTTAGCACCATTAAAGTATTTACTGCCTGTACAAACAAGAAAGAGATGTATTTTATCTTTACTTTGTTATGTCTAGCCAGAAATAAAAGCTGACTATGGCATATTTATGTTTTTTAAATAAGTTACCCGTCAGTGAGTATTTACCCTACAGCAACATATTTCAATTGAAAGTTAGTTTCAGGTGTGCTTCTCAGTGCATCAGATACTTCTGGCATATTTAAACATTGAAATTTCATGTAAAAGTGGACTAAATACACGGTATGTTTGCTCTTATCTTTTTCACCCATTGCGTAGTGGGTGATTCACAGTGACAATATCTGAAAGGAAAGCTGCTTTGCAGAAAATCCTATATTCCTTCTCATAACAAACCACAACATTTGAGCTATGTTAGAAGATATGCTGGTAAACTTACATCATAGGAGGATGCATTCATAACATATAGTCACCACAATATAAAAAGACAAATATTAAAGTGAAAGATATTCACAAAGATTTATGTATGTATCATATGGCTTTTTGACATGCTGAAAAAATAATACATCGAATGTAAAGCATAACATATATAACATAACACCTTGCAAGTATACATCTTCGTTATTTATGTATAATCTATCGACTTTGTAGTTGTCAGCAGAAAATCTTCTGGTCTGCTATTGTATATGGGGCATTCTTCTTTGATGTGTCAGTGGTTTTCTGCAGGCACAAAGTAGGGATGGTTGGTATCCTATTTGTGTGTGTGTGTGTGTGTGTGTGTGTGTGTGTGTGTGTGTGTGTGTGTAACAATAAATAAAAATGGCACACACCAGCCACACTGGATTCTAATTCAGTTTTGCATTGACCACGTTTTGCCTGTCAGGTCGAATCCTGTCGATTTTGGGCACTGCATATGATTGTCCAGTCCATTCTCCAGTTCCTGTGCTCTGTGTTGGCAAGCTTGAACTCCTCTCCCACAGTGACCTTTGCCTCCCCCCCCCCCCCCCCCCCTTTCACAGAGGGAATTTGGTTACTGTTTGTGGCATCAGTATCTTGGTAGACTGATTTGGTTTTATTATCCATGCTCAAAATGTTTGTACTCATTAGTGAAAGCATTTACGCAATGCAGTTGAAGAAGATGGAGTGTGGAGTGCAGCTTTTTACTGGCAGTCATTGCGTAAAGACTAATTTGATAACACCAGCAATAATTCTCGTGGTGTTATTCAACTGGACATTTTTTTTTTCCATGTGGGCTGTTAAGCCAAATGTATTATATAGTACAGTCAGACTGGTTAGTTTTTTTCTTTTCATTGCTAAATCATTCACAGGCCTTGATTGGACTGTATCAAGATTAGTTCGTGTAAGAGTTTTCTGAGTATTGTACTGCATCATAATGTAAAAAACTGTAGTGGACAAACCAACATTTCAGTCGCTACTCAGTAGACCCAGCAGAAGGACACTGTAACTGTGGCCAAAACATTGGGTTCTCGTTTTTTTACATTATGACACAGTATGATACTTAGAAAACTCTTATGTCAACTAACTCTGGCCATGGAAGCCTATGCAGTTATATACATCAAGATTAGTCATGTAACTATGTCTAGAATATAGCTATAAGAAGTAAAAATTAATAAATAATAAACATTTCAAATTTCATTCTGCAGATGTAGCAGTTCAAGCAATAACAAGGTTGCCACAAGTTCTGGAAATGAAGGAATTTCAGATGTATGAGGGAAATTTGAAAAAACCACTGGAAAAATCTCATTTTTGTCTCTGTAGATAAAATGGTTTGCTTGCTGAGATATCATGCATAGTCACTGGCTGTGCGCAACTGAGTACGTGCGCCATTTCCCTACTCCTTCATTCTTACTGATTCTCCCCTTCCTACCACTCCCCTCAGCTTGCAGTCAGTGCTGCCACCACTTCTTGCCACTAGCCTAGCAGCTGCTGGCAAGAGGCAGGGAGGCGGGAGGAGTGATTTGTTTGGATCTAATTCTCAGAGATTGTTGATGCCACGGCTGGAGATGGCGGTTTTGTATGCATGAGTTGTGTCTGAGTGACTGTGTGAATGTGTGTATGCTCTTGTTTTCTGACAGAGGCTATGACCAAAAATTTAGTTGTGAGAGTGTGATTCGTTTCTACATGCCTGCCTGCGGCTCAACAATCACCTTTACGGTGAGCACCGATTATCAGAGTATTTACGCAAGTTATCTGTTGCATGGATTGATGAACGTGGTCTCATTTTATCAACATGGTGTCTGTGACACGTGAATAGCTGGCCAAACGAGTGGACTTCCACGATGGCCCAAAACCACAGGCCATTTCTGTGGCTTTCTCTAACAGATCGAGCCTGCCTATCTGAAGCTCATCATTTCCCACTAATATACAAGCCCTGCCCATCAGATTTAGTCTTACCGATGTGCCTGCAGTTCGAGTCTGTCTGTGTGTGGTATAATGCGCAGGATTTTTGTGGTTTATCCAAGGACCCAGGATGGCAGTGTTTATCAAAGGACCCAGGATGGCAGTGTTTATCCAAGGACCCAAGACGGCAGTTCTCCTCAAGAGGCCACAGGCAATGGATTTCAGGAATTGCAACTGTCTCACCATAGGTACATTGTGCAGTGTGGCGTTTTGTAGACACTTCATTTACTCTAGTACATTTTGGCACGTGGAAGATAATTTATATATTCAAAATTATGGACGACAAGAAGAAGAAAATTGTGGCAGTTGGTGGCGGTTTGTTCGGTATGTACTCTTATATGTCTCAAGAGAAAAATCACACAATACCTGTAAAATAATAGACATTACACAGTGAATAATAACTGACAGTAACGGACATAGTAGAACCAACATGTTATTGGTGGTCACCTATAGTGTTGGCACAATTCTTCCCTGCCTTATACACTTCTTTCAAGAGGCCTGCTTTTTTCTGAGGTTATTTCTGAAATCAGTGAAGGTATTTTAAATCTCTAAGGACACACATTTTTATCACAAATGCGTTTTGTTTTATTGAAATAAAATAACAACAGTGGGCTTAATAATACACACACAACATTTGCCTTGCTTTTTCCGTCTAAAAACAGCTCATTAAAAAAGATGTTGATGTTAGCAGTTAAGTTTTTTGCTCACATGGGGGAGAAATCTACCACGGGACCCCAGGCTTCACAGCATCTTTTCCCTTCCGTGCTGCATCTCTATCCTCTTGCTATTCTTTTTCCCATCCCTTGGGGAATATGTCGGGTGTTTTTGGGAATGTTCCGCACAGTCTGTAACTGACATAAGAACAGTCTCACCACTGTTTTTCATTCCTTTTTCCTTTCTTCGTTCACCTTCTCCTATCCTTCCTCTGCTTCGGCATTTGAGGCAATCGTGGGGGATTTTCTTGCAATGTGTCAATCGTCTTCACAATCAACGTCTACAAAACAGAATGAGCCTAACGATTGAAAGACCCTTCCAGCTGCACCACATTCCCTCGTGGTTTCACGTACTGAAGACGGTCAGTTTTTCGCAATGGTAACTCTGTTTATTATTCAGAAAGGTGTTGATGCAGTTGCCGGCCCTGTGAAATACTGCTCTTGTTTACATAATGGTACTTTGCTATTGGAGACTACTTCCGATTCTCAAGGACAACTGCATGCCGCTTCACTTCTCCATGGCTATCCTATTTGTATTGAGACCCATAAAACTCTGAATGCTTCCTGTGGTGTTATTTACACTAAACTGTTCAACAGTCTGTTTGAGGCCAAAATCCAAACACACCTCTCTGATCAGGGTGTCACTGCCGTCCATCGGGTGATGAAAAAGGTAAGTGCCTCTTTAGTGCCCACATGCACTGTTTTTCGCACCTTTGATAGAGAGGTGCTTCCATCCAAGACCAAATCAGGCTATGAGACTCTCACAGTCCGACAATATTCTGAACCTGATGTGCTGTTACCAATGTCATCCTTTCAACCACACTCTAATGTCTTGTCGGCACCCAGCCAAATGTGTAATGATGGTAGGGATGTGCATGAGGGTGATTGTCCATCTCTTCCTCTCTGCTGTATCAGCTGCATTGGCGACCATGCCACCTCCTCTTGCGATTGTCCCATATATCTCAATGACCAGGCTGTCCAGGTAAATGAAAAAGTTCTTTACCCAGTCGCTCGCAAGTTATTGGCTAGTTGCAAATCCTGCATTCTACTGTCTGGCACTTACAGTACTGTTCTTATTACATCTTGCTCCATGAATGACATGGCCACGCAGACATGAGACTTCAGATTCAGCTCTGAGGTTGTGAAATCACCCAGTGTTATGGTAGCATTGCAGTCCCCTCGTCCAGCTGTGCAACAAGCCCTCAAACTCTTGCATCATGGGGTGAAGTCACCAGCTACACAACTGGCAGGCCAGAAAGGAAAGAAGGAATACTCCTGTGAAGACTTTCTACATTCCTCCAGCCAACCAACACCTGAATCTTCCTCTGCTAATCAGAAAGGCTTGAAGAAGTCCAACAAAGGCAAATGGTCTTTACTTCACCGACACAAAGATCCTCTTTGACGGTGTCGCAACAAGGTACCTTCTCCTGGCCAGCCTCTGTGTCACCAACCATTTTTCCTTGCTGGACTCTGCAGACCGACAGCAGAAGAAAGCCGACACGTCTGTGGAATTTTTAGAGCAGAATCCTCCTGCCTCTGTGCCTTATAGCAGCGAGTCTTTGCAGACCGGGAGTTGGCAGCTGCCGAGATGATACCCCTTCATTTTTTCCTCATCATGACTCTCCTCCAATGGAACATTCGTGGCCTTCGATTCAACATTAAGGATTTACTGCTGCTTTTAAAATCACAACGTCCACTTGTACTCTGCCTTCAGGAAATGAAATTGTGTCCTCATGATTGTCTTGAGCTTTTGAATTTCTTCCTAATCCGTTTTGATCTTCTGCCCAAGTTCAGCATTCCATCTCATGGGGGAGTCATGTTGCTCACACAGGATGACATTCATAGTCAACCCATCTCCCTGACTACACGTCGTCGAGCTGTTGCAGTTTGCCTTTTCCTTCCTCACTTGACCTTTTCCCTTTGTACCATTTACATCCTCTGTCGTTCGATGTCACTGGGACCAACTTCCTCCAGCTTATTGGGCAGCTACCTCCCCCATTTCTGCTGCTCGGTGACTTTAATGCTCACCATCCTATTTGGGGTTCTCCCAGAACCTGTCTGAGAGATGCCCTCTTGGCAGCCTTTCTTAATCAACTTAACCTCTTCTGCCTTAACACAGAAGCACCCACGTTCCTTTCAGACTCGTTGCACACCTTTTCCCATTTGGATGTATCCTTCTGCACTGCACATCTTGCCAACTGTCTTGAGTGGTCCATTCTTCCTGACACCTACTTGAGCAATCGTTTCCCATGTGCTATCCATTTGCTGACTCCTGCCCCACCTCTGCGCATACGCAAATGGTTGCTTACTAAGACCGACTGGAGGCTTTACTTTTCCCTGGCGACCTTTGACGAACATGATTTCGCCAGCTGTGATGACTAGGTGGAATACCTTACAAACGTTATCCTTACCGCCGCAGAACGTTCCATTCCTGGCACTTCCTCTTTACCACGCTGTGTCCCGGTCCCTTGATGGACTGAGGAGTGGCACGACACAATTTGCGCTCAGAGATGGGCTCTCCGCATTTTTAACTGTCATCCTATGATGGCAAACTGCATTCATTATAAACAGATGGGTGCACAGTGTCGCGTTCTTCGGGATAACAGAAAAGCTAGCTGGATTTCATTCACTAATGGTTTTTAACAGTTCCACCCCCTCTTCCACTCAGACGGCTCTCTGGGACCAAGATCCATTTCCATTTTCCAGCCTGGCAGTAGCACACGGTATCATCGTGGACCATATTGCTATCTCCAACACCTTGGGCTGCTATTTGGCGGAAATTTCAAGCTTCTCCCACTATCACCCTGCCTTCCTTCATTGGAAACGAGTGGAGCAGCCTCGGATGATACCCTTCTCTTCTCAGAATTGTGAGTGGTACAATGCCACCATTACTATAAGGGAGCTAGATCATGCTCTCACTTCATCGTGATCCTCTGCCCCGGGGCCAAACACTGTTCACATTCAGATTTTGCAGCACGTTTCTCTTGCGGGCAAGCAATTTCTCCTTGAGACGTACAACCACATCTGAGCAGAGGGCACGTTTCCCAGATGCAGGCGTGAAGCCTCTGTCAGACCCATACCTAAGCTGGGTAAGGACAAACATCTTCCTTCTAGCTACTGCCCCATCTCTCTCACCAGCTGTGTTTGCAAGGTGATGCAACGTATGACTCATGTCCAGCTGGTGTGGTGGCTCAAGTCTCATAATTTACCAACCACTGCACAGCGTGGATTTCGACTGCGCCGTGCTGCAGTTGACCATTAATGAATGGTTTTGTGTGGAAATCCCAGACTGTGGCCGTGTTTTTCGGTTTGGAGAAAGCTACAACAACTGCGGGAGGACTAGTGCTCTCCGTACTCTCTACACATGGGTCTTCCGTAGCTGCCTGACCTCTTTCCTTGAGGTATTTTTAAAAGACTTGAGTTTTCAAGGTACTTATGGGTTCTATCTTGTCGGACACCTTTATCCAGGAAAACGGTATGTCTCAGTGTTCCGCCTTGTCTGTTATCCCTTTTGCTATCGCCCTCCCGCCGGGCATCTCTGGCTCTCTTTTTGCCACATATTGCAGTTCTTCATGGACATGTTTCATTGAGCGGCATCTTCAGTGATGTCTCGATTGTCTTTACTCATGGAACGTTGACGATGGGTTTCGTTTCTCCACTGACAAAACTGTTTGTATGAATTTCTTTTGCAACAATTGGTTTCACCCAACACCTTTATATCTTGGGCCTGTTACTCTTCCATTCATTGAAACTATGAAATTCCTGGCTTCCTGCTCGATAGGAAACTCTCTTGGTCTTCCCACGTCTTACCTGGCAGCGTACTGTACGCAGCCTCTTAATGTTCTACGAGTCCTCAATGGTACTTCTTGGGGTACAGATCGAACCATTCTCCTCCGGTCGTAATGGTCCCTTGACAGTTCGAAAATGGACTATGGGTGCTTTGTTTATGCATCTGCATGTCTGTCCTTCTTACACCATCTCAATACCATCCACAGTCATAGCCTCCATTTGGCCACTGGCACCTTTTACACTAGCCTGGTTGAGTGTCTGTATGTAGAAGCTGGCGAACTACTGCTGTGATCTTCTCCTCAACATGTATGCATGCCTTTTGTCTGCCATTCGTGGCCACCCAACGTATGCCTCCTTCGATGTCTCCTTTGATCGCCAGTACAGGGCGTATCCCTCTTCTCCATTACCTCCTGGAGTTCGCTATCCGTTCTTGCCACGGCAGATTAACTTCACGTTCACTGCAACTTTCCCGGTGGATGTGAGCCATTCACCACCTTGGCTTTGTGCGGTGGCCCATGTTCACCTTGGCCTTCATTTGCTTCCTAAGGACACTACACCACCCTCATTCTATCACCTTCAGTTTCACGACCTTCCCACAGAATTTTGCAGTAGTACCCTTGTGTACACTGATGGCTTCAGACTGACAGTGGGGTCGGTAGTGCCTTCGTCATTGGCGCCGATGTCTTTCGGTATTGGCTTCTGGCACACTGCTCGTTATTTACAGCAGAGCTCTTTGCCCTGTATCAGGCCACAGAATACATCCAGCGACACAGGTGTTTCTGTTGTATCATCTGCTCACTCTCTCTCAGCGCCCTTCAAAGCCTCTGTGCACTGTACAGTGTCCATCATTTAGGGAAACGGGTCCAGGGAAGCTTTCACTTGCTCACCCTTGATGGAGCCACTGTGATGATTGTCGGTTCCTGGTCATTTCCGTCTGACAGGAAACGAGGCTGCTGATGCTGCAGTTCTCATACTCCAGCCCACTAGTTCTTACATTCCCTCTGATGATCTCGGTGTTACCATCTGTCAGGAAGCGGTGTCACTTTGGCATCGCCATTGGTTCTGCCTTCATGGGAATAAGCTCCATGTTATTAAGCCTCTCCCAGCAGCTTGAACGACCTCCCCTCGGCCCTCCCACTGTGAGTAGGTCATTTTAACTAGGTTGCGTATTGGGCACTGCCTTTTTAGCCAGTGCGATTTCTTAAGTGGCGCTCCCACACCACTTTGTGAACAATGCACCCAACTTTTAACTCTCTGCCAGAATGCCCTTTTCTTGACCGTTTATGTTCCTGTTTGGGTTTGTCGTCTGAGTTATCAGCTGTTAGCAAATGACATGCAGGCTGTTGACTGTGTTTTACTTTTTATCCGTCATAACAATATGGCGAAGGCCATTTAATTTTTTGTTCTGGACATCCATTCCTCTATTGCGTGTTTCACAAACCTTTCTCCATGTCCTGTTTTTAGCTGTCTTCTGTTGTTGGTGATTGACATTTAGTCGTTTTTAACTCCTCTTTTTGTCTTTGTGTTTCACAGTTTTGACATGGTCGTGTATGATCCTGGTTGTTTTTGTGCCGTAAAACAAAACAAAATAAAACGGAGGAGAGATAAAGAAGTCCTTACATTTTTCTGTCACCTTATGTCTTTACTTACCCTTGAGATCTCAAAATTTGTCAGGGAAAACCGCTAAAACTTGTCTGGAAATCAGGGAAATATCAGGGAATTTCACTTGGGGAAACTTGTAGCAACCCTGAAAACATCCTGTAGTGTTTAGAGAATTTCCGCATAAATTCTAGAACCACTCGGCCTTCCACCATCTTGAACACACAATATTTTAGATGTGAGTGAGAGAAAGGAACTCTATCTACTGTGCGTCACCTGTCTGTGTGTGCAGGTGTGAAATCAGTCGCAAGCAAAAGGTTGACACGGCGGTTGAATGGCGCCGGCAAGTACTTGTCTGGCGATCCATGGAAGTTGTAATGAAAGCACATAGAAGAACCAAGGAACTTCTGTGTTATTCTGTGCTGTTTGTAATTGTGACTATTGTTAGTGACAAAAGAACAATTGAGATTCTGAATTGTGAAAAAACTCTGTATCTTGGGCT